>NC_071582.1:5664902-6281742 GCF_024509145.1 Vidua macroura
ACAGAATTATCTGAAAATCAAAACAGATGTGTAGATAAAGATGTTTGGCACTTCAAAGTTTTTCTTTTTTTTTTTTTTTTCTTTTTTTAGGAAAAGCCACCTAATCCATGGAAGAATATTTGTCTTGCCTTGCTATTGGGCTATTCCCATCAACTGAAGTATATGTCTCTGTAATAAAAGAAACTGCTTTGAAAAGTGAGCAAGTCATGTTCCACATAAAATTTTGGCAGTGCTTGCAATGCCACATCATGACCATTATTATACCAAAGTATAATCACATTGGCCCTCTACAGGCCTCAAGTCTTATTTATGAAACTCTTATTTCAATTACGACATTGCCAGAGTGATTAAATGGAATCCAGTAGAATCTGTCAGAATTACTGTCCTTATTAAAACAGATGCATTATTGACTTCGATGTGACTAAAGACTGAAACAGAAATATCAACACAAATACCACTGACAGTAAATTTAGCAGACTTACTGTACTTTTAAAAGACTGTTATTGCACTTTTACTTTTGTCCAAGACTTCTTGCTATCAAGTTTTTAAATTCTCATTTCCAACATAATATATTTTATGTGCGTTATTCTTTATATATCGGCACTGTTAGGAACTCAAACTTAAATGAGTGAGAACTTCAATATCTGCTTATTTATTACAAAGGAGGTGTCAGTCTTTGTTGACGTTTAATAAAATGCTCATGGCCATATTGGACAGCTATGTATGTGCTCAGATGGAATTCAATTTGTGAAAAAACAGCCACCAAAAAGATGCTGAACAAAAGCAGTTGTTTAAACTCAGTTCAGGGTAGTGAGTGGACTAAATCTTGCAAACAAGTCCTAAGCAAAAATTACTGCTTTTGAAAGAGAATGCCAAGAAATCAAAGCTTGCATTATCAAGACTGCCATTGTACAATGGCTGGATTAATTTCCACTGTGGAAAACAGACAGCTAAACCTTAGTATCTCATCTGGTAACAGATTTTTTCTCCCCTGTTTACCAAATCACTTTCTTTCCAATTATACTGAAATCTGGGGCTTGGGAGGTCAAGCCATACGTCAGGTTTCTCAAACTTCCAAGTCTTGCATTCTCTGACATCTCTCAACTTCTTTTACTTCTGGAAAAAAAAACTCTTGGCAGTTTATCCCTTCTGTGAAGAATTTATTTTTGTAACAGCCTTACACAGCACTCAAACTGTTGAATGCCTATTGGCTTTTCATCTTTTCTAACAAACCCTTCTTTTCTAGTCCTTCTCTGTGGTTTTCCCTTCACCATTCTCAGGTGTGACACACATCTAAGGGCTGGATACTCAATGGAGGAGGCACAACACTCAGCCAGCACTGCGGGTGTGTTACTGCCAGTGCTCTACCAAGAGCATTCCTTTGCAATAAGGATAGGAAGCAGCACAAGACAGAGCACAGCAAAATGCCCTACAAGAAAAGTAAATACTTCACCATTCCCATTGTTAAAAGAGTGTGTCTCCTGGACTGCCTTAAGTTCACACTCATAAACAGTACCCTCACAATGTGTCAGTTCACAGCCTTCATGAATAAAGTTGAGAGCAACAATGTGATACATGGCAGAAAATCTCACATTATGAGATTTTAGAGCAGGTTTCTTTAGAAAACCAGATCTATGACAAAAGTGATTAGCTTCACCTTCCTCAAGCAGCCCCCATGAAGACCAGCATCTCATCTTCCTCAAGCCTGAACTAATACCCTGTTATTAACCATGTAGAGCTATAAATGAATTGGAAAATTAAGTCATCAGAACAGACAAACATTAGGCTCACTATAAAGTCTTTAGAATGGAATATCCTTAAAATGTTGATTATGCAATTGAAAACAAAACAAAAAAGATATGGTTTTGTACTGTATTTTAACCATTTTTCTACAGCATCTCCATTATTAGGGGTAGCATAAATAAAGTCAGGGTTAATAGGAAAACAAATGAGCTCCCAATCTCATTGCAAAACAATAGCAAAAATTACAAAAGACAAACCATTTTATTTTCAAGCACCTCTAATCTACTTTATAATGAGCAAACCAATATGAGTAAGTTGCTGCACTGAGCCATGAAAAGCACAATAAGCATTTCAGTGAAAGTCAGTTTTTGGCACAGCTGCTGCTCACTGTCATAAAGAGCCCTACACAACTTTGAAATCTCTCCAATAGCAACTCTATTGATAAAGGAGCACTCCATGTATGTATTTAATATCAAATTAGATTAGGAGTCTACAGGAAGTCTTCTAAACCTGCTTGTGAGTGTCTGTACTCCTTCATATTGCCTTCTACTATGTTAAAACCCCCGGAGACAGGGCAGGACACTGTAGGAATATGTTTGATATATAGTTGGATTAAATAACAACCTAATATATCAAACATATCACACAGAGTCCTGCAGAAAAAGGCATCCAGGTTTGATTCATCTTGGGTTAAAAAAACAAAGGACCAACTGCTGAAAGTTACCAGCAGGGAACTCTTAATGACTACAAGATACCTATGTCTGAAGGCAAGAGGCCTGCACAGAAGCATGAAGAGCAGACAGAACAAGGTAGGGACAGCAATGCTCTCTCCTGTTGTACCTCATCTACCATACCTATTTACTTAAAAGTGTTTTTTGCCCAGTATAAGCATGAAGATTTTATTAGACAAAACAGTTGTCTTCTTCAGAAAATTACTAGTTTTGGGGGTTGTTATTTTACAGGAAGTAGCGTATTTACGTAACAGAAGGAATGTGTGTTTGCATTGCAATACAACTGACTCTCCAAATGGAAAGCAGAAAAAATAAGAGTCCACATTCAGGAAAAATAATTGTGCTTAAAGGAAACATGACAGCCGACTCCTTCTTAATAAACCATAAAGATCTCATTGCTTCTCAGATCATTTCCCACCTTGAACACTACAAGGAGAATACTGAACATGTTTTGTGTTACAGACAGTAGTAACACCAGCTGCTCAGGAGAGTCCTCGAAGTTCTTCCAAGATATGAGCTCAGAGGACATACAGATATTTATGGGGTGTCAGTGGGGCTGTGGACTAGTGGACTAAGCATTTTGGGAGCACATTCACTTGTAGCCAAACAACCAGAACTTAAAGCAAACAAAATAAGCATTATACAATGAAGCACGGGCAGCAGTTAGCAGGACCGTGTCTCATTAGAAATTGTTCTCTGGGATAAGATGATTCCCAGTGGCAGAAAATGAAGATGTCGCATGCTATTTGTGTCAGTTTAAGACAACATGGAGGGTATGATAGGTGCAAAAATATGAAGAGGAAACAAGGAAAATAAGAAATAAAAAAAAATCTAAAACTTAAGCAAAAATTAAGATGGTGGAACCAATGAGAAGAAACCCTACCTTCAACGACTGGGAGTTTTTTAGAGGTAAAAGACAAAGTGGAACATAAAGATCAAAATTTCAAGCTTAAATCAAATTACTCCCATTCGCTGCACCAATAAAAAAACTTTACCAAAAACCAGAGAATCACCCACCATTTAGTGGCTGATCAACCACATCATTTAGTAATGATGAAGATGATGGATTTCCTGCAGGTAAACATTCTAAAATTCACAACTGAGGACTCCTCTGCAAGTTCACTTGATGATGATTGCTGCTAACCAAAGCAGGATATTGCCTAGATAGTCTGTTCCATTGTAGAAAATAACTCCTATTCCTGCATTTCACAGACTGAGCAGAAGACAAAGCAACCCTTACCTAGTCTAAGTATTCCTACTACAACACTGTGTGTGTTGTCAAAGTTGGGCATTAGAAAGAGCCTGTTCACCACAGGAAATCCTACTCTGGGAGGATACAAGCTACAAGTCTGCAGCAGAAAAAGTGCTATTTGAGCCACTCTGAGATCTTGCTAGTAGCTTTTGATGTGGATTATAATCCCTATTGTGAAAGAGATTCAACATCTGAAAAAGACACAAAGGCTACTGAAATCCCAAATCAAACAAACAGTTGGATATGAATTTTAGTTCCAGAAAATGACAAACAAACCAATAAGTCACAAGCAGACTGGATACTCAAATTAACACATTAAATGATGAGCAGGTGTGAGAACTGTATTCACTGGGAAATTACAGTGACCCTGGAGGGGCTTGGATGTTGGAAGGAAACTGCTCCATGGTTACCAGGCAACACACATGTGCTATTGTGCAGTGACTGTATAGAGAAGGTGATGGAGGACTTTTCCACTTCTCAGACTCAGCCTGTGGAATCTCATTATAAAGGACCATTTTTCTTTATAAACAAAATGGATGTACTTGTTAAAAAATGCAGACAAAGAGCATTTTTTTTTCATGAGCTAATTTATTTCTATCGCTAAACAGGGAGTGGGGAGTGGGAGGTCCTCAAAGGCTGAAGCTTCCAAGAACGATTTCATCTGATGCTTCTAAATAACAAAATACTGCCCTGCACCAATTCAAGGATCCAGCACTCAATGAATGGTCTTGAGGCTCTGCTATTTAGAAAAGACTTCTCATTAGCTTTACTTTGAAAACAGATTTCCACCTACAAAGCAGCATAAAGAGGAAAATAGATATATACTCCTTTCCTGCCATCAATTACACAGCCAAAACATGTGTTTCATTTTAAAGAGATACAATGTAGTAATTTCTACTAAAACCTCCCTGTTAACACCAGGCAAAAGGTAGCAATTCCCTGGGAACCACCAGTTTCATATATTTCTTCTGTACTGCATGTGAAAATAGTTGGCTTAATTTTATAATATCTTCAGAGACACATTTGAAATGACCTGGCAACATGCAACACTACTTGATATCATAATGAACTGTAATTGAATTTCCTTCAGAAAAATGACACTGAAGTGATCATACAATGTATCTGATTCCATACTGAAACAGCTACTCTCTGAGCATGGCATAAAATGCTGGTTTTAGTCTTAGAAAATCCTGCAGGTCATTTACATTCTCTTGAATCCTAAGTGTGTTACTGCTGCTTTCTCCTGCTACACCACACAAATTCAGATGTCAACAAAGGGTCTTCAAAAGAAAGCAAATAAGAATGACTACACAGCAGTAAAAATGTTTGGAAACAGAAAGGTAAATCATCAACAGTAATGATGCCATAACTCTTAGAAGCATTTCTAACATTTGGCTTCTCTTCCTTTGCTTGCTTATGGCTGGTGCTTGACTCACTCCCTGAAAAGCACCTTTTTATCCTCTCAGGGGTAAGTGCCATCCAGAGCAGCAGAGCAATTGTGGCGTTGAGACTCATGCGAAGTTTGATTGTTTACACCATTGCTATGGCCAGTAGCAAAGTGCATCCTCTGCCTTGTTAACCTCAAACAAACAATGGGGATGGACACTCACCTTGGGCTTGGCTCTTGGTTTCAGCTGCTCTAGCTTCTTTGCTGCAGCCTCAATTGATGCTGCAGCCCCTAACAGCTCTGTCTCTGCAATGACTGTTGGGTCTTCTGGATCCACCCACTCTGTCCCTGAAATTAATGGAGACAGAGACAATAACTTCAGTGTCACTGTGAGCTGCCACTCAAACAGGGGGAATTGCAATCACACCTCAAGTGTCCAATACAGAATGTACACCATAGAAAGCTGATTTTAGTGCCATAATGGCATGAAAACAGTGGCTTATGTCACAGAGAAAATGGTAAAGAAGAGGGGAAAGAAGTATTTAGGAGGATTATTCTTTCATGAAAGTAACTTAATAATTGTGTAAGCAAAGAAGCTTCAAAAAGGGATACTGTCCATACTGGGAACAAAACCAGCTGTCATTCAACTTGTGTTTATCAGAGGTCCTCTCAGATAGCTCCTAACTTGACCAATGTACCATAGGGTACATTGAGAAGTCCCACACAGTGGTAGAGAGAACAGGCTACAGCCAACACAGTCACGCCCAGCACATTTTGCAGTCAGCCCTGCACTGACCTGGCAGTCTGTTTGCTGGCAGTGGTTGGGGATGAAGTTAGCACTGACTGAAGGAAGCACACTATTGGCTTCCTAGTGTGTGTCTAACAGTGATGAAAAGGCCAAAGCAGTTTCTATATCACATCTGAGGGGTAACTTGTTTTTGCTGTTGACTTTTTGGCATTTCTCTTTTCTCAAAGAAATTTTGTAGATCCACAAAATGAATACTTGGCTGGAAGTGGTTTCAGATTTTTGGAAGTTGTCACTGCATTATTACTTTTGATTTCCTAACACCATTCCCTGAATTACGAGATTCAGAAAGCATCCATATTCTGAATTGAGCGAAATAATGAAACAGCCAGAAGAAGTTTATAATCTCTAAGGGCATGGTCTAAAAATCATTTCTCAGCTCAATGCTGTACAGGATGAAGATGTTCTATATTAAATCCTAATACTGTCAGATAAACAGAAAAAAAAAAAAAAAGAAGGTAGCAAGTATAAATACAGTCAACCCCGAATTTGTAAAATGTAGCAGTTCCTCTTCATAAAAAGGCATTCAACAAAGTTTAAAACATTTACATGTTGAATTTGTTAGGAGACAATTTTATGGTGCACCTATAAATAAAAAGGAGAAAGAAAATTGTGAATGGTTAAAAAACATTTTACTTCCCACCAAAAATGTTTCTGAAGTGAATAAAGACATGCTCTACAGGCAGCAAGTGAAAAAAGAAATAAGAAGTGCTTTTTTATTTTAGTGAATATGAATTAAAATGCAAAAATCACCAGAAATTAATAAATGTGCCCAAAGATGAGAATAATATAAAGATTTTTAAACAGCACCTAGGGAATAGAAGAAGTCTGATATTAGCTTGCCTTGTTAGCAAATGGTAACGGAAATTTTGAAATATAAGAGAATGCAGGAAAAGCTGAAGAATTCAATAAAGCTACTTGAACAAGGAAATAGCATAATGTAGATCACTGTTCTATGAAAAAGAGTAACTATATTAAGAGATAAAGAGAGAAGGAGGAAAGAAAAAATGGATTCTCATATATGAAAATTGCTTAGAGTTCAGATTAATTTCCAAGGATTATGTAGTGATTAACAGGAGATAACTGAGAAGACCCTGCAGTGTATATCACACAGAGTATCAGATCATCATCTCTGGAATAATGAGCACACCACACTGGCAGCCCAGCTTCCCAACTCACCCTTCATTGCTTCTGCTGACTGGATAAGCTCTGTGACAGCAGCTGCAACCCGCTTGGAGAAAGAGGCCAGCTGATGCTTTAGCTCTGGAGTTGCTTTTTGAAGAATCTAGAGGAAGAGAATGCACATTAGTGAGGATTCCAGAATGCTGGAAGATTCCCAAGGCACTCTAGTGAAAGATTTGTTTTGTATAGCAATTGTCTGCGAGCCCAGTGAGAAAACTGTAACTGTCAGTGAAGCACTAGGACCAAAGGCTTACACTACAATGTTGGATGCACACCAGGAAAGTGGCACTGTTGTTGGAAGTTCTCAATCCTAAATCTAGGACAGGATTATCCAAAACAGAGGCACATGTTTGAGTATCTGTGAGGAATATGCAGCTTTCGCACTCCATTCTCAGGTATTTTAGTCATTATACTTTTGCATCAGGCTCAGTCTTTTCACACTCTTGGAGAGAAGGTGATTTTCAAGTACTGACAGAGTGGTTCATCCGTATTTCTGAGGGACAGAATTACAGAATTCTGAAAGTGCCAGTTGCCTGTTCTGAAAAAATCAGCAATGGTGAACACAAGGGAAATGCTGAGACTCTCAAATAGAAAGAAAAGATAACTATCTCTGAACTGAATTTGCATCAAGTGTTAAACTGTGCTTCTTCAAATGAAAAACACTAAGACACTCTGAGAGTGAAGTTGAATTCTTTCACTGAACAGGAACATATGCATTTTTAATTACCATATTGTAAAGAAAAATGTTAAGTTCTGGAAATTTATGTATACTCAAAAGCTCCTTCTGAGAGAAGAGTGACAGACATAGATAGAGCTTTAAGAGCAAAACAAATGGTTGAGTCATTGAAGTCAGATCCAGGTGTGCATCTTCTTAATGTTTTCAGAAACTCCCATGCAAGACTCTCTAGGTACATACTGAAAACAGATTGTATCTATTTGCCAGAGTGTTGCCATATTGCAGTCAAATGCATAACCCATTTACTTTGACAAAATAAACTAAACCATGTTATTTTCCTAACTTTGCCTAGTGAGAACTCTGCAACAAGAGGAATTCTCTCTCTCTGGAACTGCCATATCGACGTATGTGTGTCTGGCCTCCTGTCAACAAGTTTCCACAGTAATCACAAGTACACGAATCCTCAATAGCTAAACAATCTGCAACACTAACAAAATATAACAACACAGTTATAACCAAAATTTATACACTGCATAAACTCTTATCATGGCAGAAATTGAGCATCTCAAGGGTTATCTTGCAAATATAAGCAAAAAGGTCAAAATCAAAAATGTCAAGAAACCACACAAATGTCCTCAGGACTATAACAAAGAATGCCATTTTTTATTCCAGTAACTGTGACACTAGTACTATCTGTGCTAGTGTTGACAATATTGGAATTGGAAAAATTGAGCAAATTTTAAAACTAGGCTGTAAAGAACCAAAACAGAGTTGTTTTAAAACCAGTTAAGAACTTTCAGCAGTCTCATCCCTGCAGTCCATCCCTCATGGACAACCAAAGCTCCAGACTTCCCCTCAACTCAGCATGGATCAATACTGACCAGGATGGAGCATATGGATATGCAGGAGGGCAGGTTGGTCTTGAACCTCACTAGTACAATTTACAAGGAGTTTTACTAAGATGTGCAGGCCATACAGCTGGAATTAGTGTGTTCCTGGCCCTACCCCTAGCTAGGTGATTAGTGGAATAGTCCTTTGAGCAAACAAGTCACTTTTGTGCCACTTGCCCAATGCAACCTCTACACAAGTTAATACACTGGCTTAAGAAATTTTAGATACAGCCTCTGACAACTCTTGCACCTAAAAAGTACAATTTTCAAAGAAATATGGCTGCTGAATACCCCTCGGCACCCCTGTGTTGAGGCACCCATGCAAGCATGCCTAGCCTGACCACTGAGGGTATAACTGTACTTACTGACAACTGTATCACAGGGTGCCAGATGGACCAATTAGAGATTGCAAATCCCACATGATCTGCATTTCTGGAGGTTACAAACTAAATGAGATTGCAGAGCTAGGGGTTCTAAACCACCAGCGTTTTCTAAGGCAGCCAACACTGAGGAAGGGGCAGGGGGTGATACGAGGGGGCAGAACTTGCTTGTGGCTTTAGGGCACTGAACGTAAAGAGGCTTATGGTAAGAAAGGCATGTTCCATTTTATTGAAATAACAGGCTCCTGACTTAGCAGAGAGACAGAAATAAAATGAGCAAGACTTGATTTAAGTTTTTGGTCTGTTCTGGCACTTAGTTTGAAACACATACTGCCAGCGTTCTAGAGGTCAAATCTGAAAAATTCCTCACAGTCCTCTAAACTAAAAATGGATCAGACATCTAATGTTAAATCACTTACTGCAATACAGCTCTAAGAATTCCATTCGCAAGTTCCAATTTTTTAAACTATTTTACCTGCTAGTAGCAAGCACAACTTGTGACTGTACTTTTACTTTATATATAAATGTCAGCGAGTTGATGCAAATAATTACACATGTTCTGTTCTCAGCAGAAAAACTGATTTGGGTTTGCTATTCTACTCTATGGCTGCAAATTTCAGTTTCAGAGACTTCAACATGTCAGCTGAGAGCCACGTAAAAGAAATTGCTGGTCATCCATGAAGCTGATTGCTGATTTAAGTCTTCTCCAGAAACTTCAATATCTCATAAATATTAGTTCAAACACATTTTATTGCTTCCTACAAAAGTAATAGCAACAGAAGAACAAATATTATGGGATAACTAATATATTATGTGATAATTACGTATAATCATGCAAAGCCCACTGATAGCAGGATTCATGAGTTTGGATTTGAGTGTAGATGTTTTATGCAGAGCTTTGGGGGTGGCATGTCTGATGTGTTGGAGAGTTCTTTGTGAGGCAGTGCTGGCTGGGGATTTTGGGATGGCTTGCAGTAGGTGTGGCTGTGAGAGGCATGTAACAGTGCCTTCATAAAGATTGTGTAACCTCTTCAGTCTGGGGGACAGGCCTGTGCCTCATAACTCTAGTGTTTATTGTGGGCTTAAAAGAATGCTGAAATGTCTTATTTTAATTTGTCAGGGACCTTTTTTAGGTTCAGATCGGTATTGCTTCCAATATGATCCAGAATGCAGCTCCATTTAAGTACTCCAATACTCCTTCTGTCTCACAGTTTGAGATGAAGTATTGAGTTTCCTTTAGCTTTCTCTGAAAAAAACTTCATAACTTTGTGACAAACTGATAAAAATGTGTCACTAGCAGTCACTATAGAAAGAGAGGAGGGAGATGACTCTCCTTGGAAGCAATGCAGTATATGCATGCAGATGACTCCTCACCAGGAGAACATGCTCCAGGAGTTCCAAGTATCCCAGGGTACATTCTGTTCCAAAGCGCAGGGCTCTCTCCCGAACTTCTTCACTCACATCTGGGTGATATGATGCTTGCTGAGGAGGCAAAACAACATTAGTATCCAAAATGGCTCCCACCAGAGAAGATCAGCACAGAGAGATGGTGGAAAGAGAAAGGAGGAGATTTTTTTTTATAGTGTGCAAATGAATTTGAGCTTAATGGCCGGCCATTTCTGTTGTAAGCAAATGGTGCTGGAAGAGCAGCAGAGCTCCAGCTCTGTAAAGGCTCATTAATGGCGTTAGCTTGACAGAGATTTAACACAGCAATAGCAGTGCTGGAACCATCTGTTTAAACACAGAGAGAAGCTGGAGCAGACTCAGGCCTTTGTAAGGATTTCCACTAAGTGTGATGTCTGGCATCTAATATAAGCCCGACTAATTAAAGCATTTTATTTTTAATAAAAAGTAAAACCTGCAGCCTCTTCAAGCCTTGTACTTCCTACAATAAACTTGCAGGGAACTTTTTTATTGAGCAGAAGTACCACTTGTTGCCAAGTGGAAGTTCCCAAAATGCATAGCATTTCCTCTCACAGAACAGCTCCTTCCATTCCTGCAGCCTCTTTTCTCGCGTTGAGATGGGGATTATATCACAGCTCACTTATTTTTGTCCCTTCCTGCAAACCGCAACATCCCGAGGCAGGGCGGGCGCTGGTCTCTGGGCTCCCTCTGCAGGGAAGCTCCGGTTGAGCACAGCACGGAAACGGCCCGCAGGAGCCAGCTCCCCCTCCTCATCCCGCCAACACCCTGGCTGAAGGGATGGAGATGGGAGGAACAGGATTGATTTTCCTCATCTTCAGCATACTTCAAAGGAGCTGCCGAAGCCCAGAAAGTTCAGAACACTTTTGGTTTTTTTGAAATTTTCAAACAGGGCAAAGGGCCAAGTATTTCTTATGCATACATTGTAAAGCATCCTAAAATGTCTCTTCTGCACTTAATTATTACTGTAAAACAGGGAATTAGAGCAAGCATCTCTAGGAGGGAAGTATAAAGTTCCTTCTGTGTTTTGCATACGTAGCCAAGACTGGTATCAGAGCATTTTGGGAGCATTGTAAAGGTTCAGTATAAATTCTATATACTTCACAGCAGCCTAAAGAGGTGACAGAAGTCATTTTAGGAAATAATTTCTGTAACCCAGGAACATCCGAGCATCTCACTGCACCAGTCAGGACTTGCAACAGAAATGTCTTCTCCTCCAGCACTGGGCAGAAGGTCTGCCCAAACATCTCAAACTGAAATGTGTCTGAAGAACCAGAACACATGCTGAGGTTTCCTTCACTATCAGTCCTCCTTTTCTCTCCACATGCTTTCCGAGCAGTAAGGCAGCCAGCACTACCTGCCTCTGGTACAACTCCTACTCCTTCAGCACCACTGGTGCCTTGTGGAGGAAGGTGTGTGGGGGGCTGTTGTGAGCTCCCCCTGGAGCTGCTCTTCCCTGGCTGAACCACAGCTGGGATGTCTCCTCCCACGGCCTGTGCTTCAGCCCAGGCTCTGCTTAGCTGCCTCCAGTGCCACCAGCAGCAGCCCAACCAGTGCTGAGAAAAGGTGAGTTGTTTCCCTCTGACACTGCCAGTCTACTGCCTATGGAATGATCAAAGTGATTGCTCACTTCCATTGCTTCCTATGGGTTTGATAGGCCTTTCATACTTGCTTCCTTTCCAACAGCAATCACTACTGCCGAAGTGATACTGTGCACCGGTTAATTATGGCATTATTTTATACAAATACACAATAAAAAAAAAAAGAAATTGTTATCTTAGGGCCTGCTCTAACAGTCAATAAATGTAATTACAGCATTTCCACTGACTTTAATGAGAGTTGTCTCAGTACATCCCACAATAAGCATCCTTATTGTCTTTTGAAATAGCATCTGCTTGTAAGAACTGAATTAGTAATGAGCACTGTAAATTCATCTACAGCAGACCAAGCACAGGCATCTACATAAAGTGTTAATTCAAACTCCTTATACTACTTGCCTTAGGCAAGAAGCAATTAAATAGAACTTATATTCAAATTCCTGACACTGGGGAAGTCAAAGCTATGTTCTGTACAATTCTACCATGGATCATATACATACACTTTTGTCTTGGCTCAAAGAATATAAAAATCTGATAATCTGTCAGTGCTATTTCTACAGAATACCTTAATATCACTATAAAACCTCTCCAGTGTTTGTCAAATATCACAAAACTCAAGTCTCATTGCATCACACAGCATTTACAGCATAGCAGGGCTAAGACTGCTGGTTCCTATCACCAAAATTCAAGGAATGTGGCTTATCATGGAAATGTCACATCCACTAATTAATTTGTAGAATTAATAATATAAGATTCATAAGACTCTGAGCAAAATTTGTAGGAACAAGATTTTCTAAATCAAGTCTGGTTAAAAGTGTGCATTTAAAATATTTGTTAAATGATACACCTATTTTTGAATACATTTTAAATAATGCATAAAATTAGTATTCTTGGAGACTTTTATTCTTGTTTGTCCAATAAATGCTCTTGGTCTTAAGAAAGGAGACTAGATCTCAGGCCTTGGCACTGTATCATTACAGCAAGTAAAATGATTCCAGCCCTTTTCCTTCTGAAGACTCCTTTCTTTGTGAAAGCAATTCCCTGGGAGATCACAAAGGCTTTTCCAGCATCCCAGACCTCCACTGTTCCATTTACAGGAAGTTTCATCCTGTCAGCCACTTGCCACTTACAATGCACAAACCACTCAAAATCATTAAATTAACTGGGAGCAAATGTAAACAAAAACAAAACAAAACAAAAAATGTTCATAAATAGATGTTCAAAAGTATGTACTGGGCTGTGCATGCATGGAAGTGTTTTATAACATTACTAAAACCAGAGGATTCTGTTCCTGAGAATTTGCTGTCTGTTTGGAAAGACAAATCAAAATCTAAAGCATGCAAAATGGTGAAGAATTGTTAGACACTAAAAAACCTGCTACAAAACTAAGTCAATATAAAAAGTTTCATTCAATGGTTTTGTATAAAGGCAGTTCTAAATTAGAACTTGCACTTTTTAGAGAGGGTCATTTTTAAAACAAACATAACCCTTCTGTTTGGGCAGTGTTAGGCTAAAAATCAGTCTGGGACTGATGCAGGCAGTTAGGATATGAGCAGATACTGAAAATCAGACACCACACAGAGAGTGAAGCCGCATTTAAAAACACTAAAAGCAATTCTATAAGAGAGCACCATTATTTCACTGTCACCTTCCATACATGGAAAGGCAAAAGTAAATAACTATGATATACAGGCAAAGGCAGTTTACTATAGTCACTACTGAAAATCAAAAGGAATGAGATCTTCATAATCCCATTTTTTAATCATTTATGCCTAGATTTTTTTATAATCAGAACAAGGCCTTGCAATAAAAATTGCACACATTTTTGAAAAGCGCGAAAGATATTGAGCAAACCAACAGATTTAGTCAGGGGGAAAAGAACGACTAAAGATTTCTTTCACCAATACTTTCACTGTTCTAGGAATACTGAAATTATATTTGTGACCACAGGAATAATTGTATATTCTACTACTTGCACAAATTGTTTGTCTTTTGACTGGAAATTAGGAAATTTCAGCTCAAATAAAATTCCTCATTTTCACAAAAAGAAAACAGTGAATATTAGTGCTGGGGTTTTTTTGTGTGCATGGCACAAAAAATCCTTTCTGAAAGAGGTTCCCTTAAAATTATCTTAACTTTCTCATATGAAAAGCAGAAAACTGAAAATATGTAATGTTCTATGGATTTAGAGGTACACAAACAAAAAAAGATCAATCTCAGGCAAGGAAGGGAATCTTTACCTTACAAGCTGTTAGCATGTCAGCTACTGCTTTGCGGCTCAGATTTGCTGTAGCAATCACATCCTCCTGCCTGCATGAGTTCCCAGCTGCAACAGCTTTGGCAGTTGCCATGGTGATTCCTTTTGTCATCCGGATTGATTCTTCAGGTGATGATGTCTTCTCTGGAACCTCACTCGACTGGAACACCTAAAAGTGAAAGCAGAAAGAGTCTGATACCAGTCAAGTCAAAGCAGAACAGCCATGAGAAAGAGACAGCAAACGGAAGCACCCTTCGAACAGCAGGAAATTAGAAGCATATTTGGAGTATTTGGATATCATTCCTGCTTGTCATAGGCCTGGATCTGATAAGCCTGCTCACCTACAGAGAGGAACAATAAGCTGAGGGAAGAAGACAATAAAAAAGGTTAACCCGTTCATCTCATCTACATTTAACTACCCACAAGATAGTTACAGGCAGCTGTTCAGAGCCTTACCAGATGAAAAGAATTACTGTTCATTTCATTATATTCTTTTCTCATCCTGACTGCTGTTTAGGCTGGTCTCACATGGGGAGATCCTTCCCCTGCAAAGGCTGGACCCTACCAAGTGGTTGTTAATAGCACAGAGCAGTAGAGACTGAGAACATCACCACTACAATATTCAAATGTGTCTTAAAAAAGCAGAGGTGGAGCCTTGTCTCTTAGGCTATATTTAGTCTCCCTTAGAAACCTGAAGATAGAATTTTGCAGGGTGAATAATGTGAAAATAGTTCAAATTACCTGACAACACACAAATTCTGGAATACAGGAACTGTGGGAAGATGTAGGTAAGAAGAGCTGCGCAACCTTACTTCGATTGCATATTTTCTTTTCCTGAGCTTTAGTCTGTATTTTCTTGCCTTTCTTTTAATGTATAGCCTGTATTTGCTTGTCATTCTTTTACTGTGCAGGGACAATTTGGAATGCACAGTTAATCAGGTTTATTGACCATACACAGTGCAACCTAAGCAGGTTGGTGGTTTCAGAATGCAAATGTCTGGACAAAAATGAGCCTGGTCTATCCTGTGCTCCCAGTTAATCAGTTTTTCACTTCCTCTCTCCAGAAACAGAAGCAATGTTAAAAAATGAATTCTAGTTATACATGTGAAGACATCCTTCAATGTTGCTCAGAGTCAGCCCCTGGAATTTCAGATCAAGCCTGACACATTTTCTTCAGTACCTATGTGCCACCCTCTGTTCTCCCCATGAATGAGATGACAACATCACAACCAGAGGTCCATCCTTCAGCAGTGCTGACAAAAGCAAGAGGAACATTTCAAACAGACCAAGCAAACTGAGAAAGACGTGATAATGCACAGTCCTCCAGTGACAGATGTGAACATGTTTTAGCTCAGAGTTACAGGATGGGATGTAACAGCCAGGCCTTCATGAGGACACAAAACAGTAACTTGTGAGATATTGTACAGAACATGCCTGATCAGGTACTAGATCAGGAGGTTTTATGACTGCCATATGAATTCACAATGACTATAAACAGGTATTTTAAAAGAAAATATTTTAAAATAAATTTTCTCATTACAACAGCTTTGCTCACACAGTGAAAACTGGATGTTTGATGGAAGGGATTTGATGAGACAAAATGTTGCCACAGTGTAATTATGGTGTAAGAATTACTAATCCACAGCCTATTTAACAAAGCATTTCCTGCTGAAGACTGTGTCTACAGAGTTTTTAAAACAAAAATGGACTGTAAGTAAAGGAAGGAAAAAATCAGGCTTCTTCACAATCATGCAGGTATTAATTTATGTCATTCATTATTATGCTAGGAAAAAAAAACCCCAAACTATAAGTTTATGTCTTAAAGAGGAAGGAAAACAATTGTCATTGTATAATACCTAATTTGAGAGAGAATTCCACCTATTAACTATTATTAATTCCTACTTATGCAGGATATCAATAGCAGGCCATGTATCACAGGTACGATCATTTCATAGTAAGGGAAAAATAGAAACAAGTTTGAATGGCAGACACAGTATGAGAGTGATGTTGAGGAGACACTACCAAAGCCAGGATCAAAAAAAGTGAACAGCACCAGATCAGAAAACAATATCTGTACTGAAAGCTTAAGGTCTAAAGAAAAAGGAAGCAGTTGCTCCCAGCTTCATATAAGGATACACTTGCAAAACCCACTACAACAATTTAGTTCTGTACCGTGAGCTCCTGTTTGATGTACTCAATTGTGGCCTCAAGGGCTCTTGTCCCTCGAGTAGCTTCATCTTCTACTGCTTTAACAGTCTTCAAGAGGGATGTGACATTTGTTACCATCACCTGAAGAAGAAAGAAGCGAAAACAATAACATGTGAATCCTTCCTCCTGTTTTCAGAGATGGCAGGGTATGAAGCAAGGCAAGCTGGGAAGCATTGTTACCTCTAATAGGACCTAAGAGACTTCATGAATTCTACTTGTTACAGAACTAAACACCAACTCCTGTATTGGCCATGATACCATGATAATTAAAACAAATAAAGGAGTTTTCAGGCAATCAGAAATTGCTGAAGTTATAGTTCCACATGTTTATCAAATGTGATTGCAGAACCACTTGCAAACAAAATTTAAGAATAAGGTTTTACCTTGGCAGCACCTTTCAGCTGGTACATGGATGGATCATCTGCTGGTTTGCTGGCAGCTCCTTTGGTAGCTCCAATGAGATCAGAAAGGGCCTTTGCAACATCCTTGATAGCATTGATCAGAACAACCTATGGAATGAGAAATAGCTATAAGGCTCAGGCAATAAAGTGTGTCTGCAAGAGGGTGTGATTTTTAGGACACAGTTCAACAGTCTATGTCTTTTTCAAACATCTGCAATATGCTCACCTGCCTCCATTTCACTGAGATCCAAACAAAAAAAATGTGAAGAAATATTAGGGATAATCCACACGAAAAAGTTGTAAAGATAATTGAAAAACAAGACACTTATAGCTGGAGAGTGGCAAGAGTTTGTCAGTCTACAAATAATACACAGCACAGTGCAGACATAAGCCGGGTGAGCAGCTTTAAAGACCTGCAAGCTCTTCAGAATAAAAACAGGATGAGCCAGAGTTCCAATCACAAGTTAGTAAAAAATGAACCAAATACTTTGCCAGAAGCATCCCAGCTGGAACACAGCAGTGAAATGAAAGCAGAAGGGTTACACAAAGGCCTGAATAGTTCTACTCAATACTTGAGCCTTTTGACTGTATTCTAAACAAGTGATATCTGAGTAAATCCAGAAAAGTCCCAGAGGAAATGAACCATATTGTGTTCTTAAAAGTGTTAAGTCACACAAAATTCTATCAAATGAAAACTGTTCTCTGTAAGAGTATCAGAAAATCTTAAAACATCTCACCTGTGTTTCAGGATCATCAGATCCCAAGCTAGCTGCTCCCAATTTTACTACTTCAGCAAGTTGAGTGATGGTGTTAGCTGAAGACTGAGCTGCTTGGGCCAGTTTGTCCTGACTTGAGGCAGCACCAGAAACTAACAATTTTGTGTCTTCAACTAAAGCCTTTGCTGTTTTCAGGATATTTTCCCTGTAGCAAAAGAAGAGGAAGCAGGGAAGGAGTGGAAAAGGAGAAAAGGGGAAAAATGTGTTGTCCAGTGTTATGGTGACTAACAGCTACATGAAAGAGCTGATCTAAATCATCATACCAGTGTCCATTCATAACATAACACAGGTCAACGGTGTAAGTTTAAAAAAAAAACCAAACCAAAAAACAACTATTAAAACAGCAGCAGAGCATTTGGGGTAAATGCAGGGCAGTGTAATAAAATGAGCCCATCTTGAAAAGAAAGAGATTGGGCAGTAGCATCGGAGAGCATTGTATTTGAATACTAAAAGAAAATCTGGCCATGCTGTGAGAAAAGTACCCGCTGTTGAACATCCATAATAATCAGCATATTGTAAGAAAAACTAAAGTAATCACAGGCAAGGAAGGTAGAAGGAAGAATGGCAACAGGAACACCCATGTGTCCTCGTCAGGGTTCCCCACCCCGTCCCACCCGTATCCATGTTTTGACATGTGAGGACAATAAATCCAAAGCAACATCTGGGTAAAAGAAGAAATAATTTTGAGAATGCAGTTCATAAACAAGTCAAATCCCAGGTTTCCTATTTCTGTTCTCACTCCTCTTCCTCATTCAATTTCATTCACAGGAATCAAAAAAGGTAAAAATTTATCTCCATGTCCCAGTCTCTTCTGCCAGTCCCACTGTTTCCCTGGGCATGCAGTCTTCCATCTTTTTCAGCAACACTGACCTGTGATCTGCAAATGATTCATTGTTCTCAGCATTAAGGGTTCCAGCAGTAGCAAACATGATAGTGGTGTCAAGATCTGCAATTATCCCAGACACAGCACTGGCTGCAGTAATACAGGCTTGTGTGCCTTTGTTACCTGCCTGGAGGGCAGATAAAACCAAAGAGACCTAGAAACAACAAAAAGCAACAAGGCGGTCACTGAAAGAAAGTTGGTCCTGTGAATCATTACTACTCTCTTTATCAGATTTAACTTTAATTACAAGGCACTGTCTACCCCTGTCTAAATTTGGAATTGTTAGCACTCCTGGGTTACATCATGAAACTAGTACAGCTGAGAGCACATTAACACAGGCTGAACCAATGGTGTTTGGTGAGATCTGAAAACTGCTGGCACCAACTCTCAATGTTTATGTCCAATAAAAGGAGAGAGATGCCATCAAAAAGGTTCAACAAAACTATGCAGGCCATTTATTTGAAGGGGATGTTTCCAAGGAACAAGAAGCCCCAGAGACTCAAGATGCGGTTCTAGGCAGTTACTTCTGGCCTAAAAGGGGAGAACATTGCTGCATGAAATCATATGTCACTGACCAACTTCACAGTAACTATGGCCAGGGAGTGCCTCATGAAGCACAAGAGCCATCTCACATCTTAGGATATTGTTATGGACCAAACTCCCTCTGATGGAAGGCTGAAGTTTTACAAAGCCTGAGGAAGGACTAATCATAGGCTAATCCAGCACACGAACACTGAATGCTTGAAAGAGAAGCAAGACCTTTGGGTAATTCAGACACTATTGTACTACAATGCAAAGTTAAAAGAAACAGTTTCCTGAATCCAGTTTGACTGGTTTACTCCAGTGGAAGCTGGATAGACAAACACTGTGGAGTAACAAGGAAAGCCGTCTTACCTTTTCTGTGACAGCACGAGCACATTCTATCAACTCCCTTTTGGTGTAGCTGTCTGTAGGGCAAATCTGGAGAGCTCCAGCTTTTTGCACAAGAAAAATACACCCATGGCCAAGTTCCTGCACCCGAGTCCTAATCTGGAACCCAATCTAGATGGCAAAGAAGACACAGGAAAAAAGGAAGAAAGAAGAAAGCAAATAAATAAATGTCATGCTGGTACACTGTGTCGACAGAAATGGAAACACCGTCTCTCTCGTGAATACCAATATTCTGCCCACCACTATATCTTTTCCAAAGATCAGAAAAAAAGCACAGATGTAAATCCATCTACATGTGAAGCACAACCCTATAAAAGGTTCCCTGATGAAACAGGGCAGGAATAACCCAGAGTCTGTGAAAGAGAAGGTGTAGGGCAGGTAACTGAGTCAAAGGGACATAATTCAAGCACACGCAACTTGACATTTAAACAACGCTGCTGCATCGTCCAGGACCGCCCTGTCAGCATGAGCTGTACTCGAGGTATGTGGAACAGGTAAAAAGCACACAATACTGTTCACTGCTGAAACTGGGTCAAAAAGTCCATAAGTATGTGATTCTCTTTGCTTGGTTTTGAACCTTGCACAGTCTTCACTCTCCAGAATAAATCTCATCCATATGCAGCAGTGAAATGGGGAAAATCTTGCTATTAATGCTTATGATTTATTAATAATCCTACATCCTAAGAGCTGCGGTCCCTGTTTTGAAACATGGTAGCTGTAGTCCCTGCATGTATGCCCTCATTCCAGTGTGATTTGGGATTAATACATGAGCAGGAATCACAGCCATTAGAATGACAAACAGAATTATTTTAACCTCAGGCACAAAGTAACATGCAGAAATGGTAATTTGATTTAACAATATTGAGCCAAGTGCAAGGCATTGCTTTTCACATCCTACTGAGCACAAAGCATTCAAGTAAGTGTATCAGCAGGATGTGTAAGCACAAAATCAAAAACTCTTTAAAGGACTTTAATGTAGATAATCTGATACATCTGGAGAAGGTAAGATACCCTCTACCCCATCTTGACAAAGTTTTTCTATGCTCCAGTAAGAAGAGAGGGATGAAAGGGCTGTGCAATTGTGCTCAGAGAAGATACAGCAACTCCCACAACAGGTTAATGCAACTGAGGCGAACAGCCCATCCTCCTCACTTAGCACAAGGCAAGTAAGATACTTCTCCCACATCACATTCCAACTCTGAGCTATGGAGGATGTCCTTCAGCAAAAGACACTTGTGCCCCAGCTGCTTGCATGAATCTCACTTTCAGGATAGCAAGTTATACTTAAAATCGCTTACAGGCAAGATAAAAAAAGCATATAAATATTTGTAGCTTGTCAAAACGTGCAAGATTGAAGGGAAGCCACATAGTAACAAGGTAAGAGTTTTAAGAGTTTTCTTTTTATTTGCAAATTTCCTGTAAGTGAAAGTCCCAAGTAATTTAGGAGGTTCTGTTGTGGTCTATGGAATTACCACTTCTATCCCGAGCTGTTTCTTTCTAAAGCCAGAGGTTTTGACAAAGGGTTTCTGTTCTTTGATTGGGCAATTCTTATAACAGGGCTCGTCACCTTTACTGTGCTCTTCACAGTAAAGGAACACTCTTGTTAACATCACCATATACAGAGAATAAAGAGGTCTAAAAACTGCAGACCTCCTCTGGTTCTGCTGTAGCTGCAGCCATTCGGCCCTGGAGAGCCAAATGCCCATAGTCATTGGTCATTTGCGATGCAAGTCCTCCCAGCTCCTCGGGGTTAGTAACCGACTTAGTCATCTGAAAAAAGAACACAGGCAAGAGAAACAGAAAATTGACAGGCATGAGAATAACTTGTTAATACACCCCAGATTAGAAGCACACCCATCTATTTGGCCACGCTGATAAAATGGGATAATCTGCTTGCCATGGAAGGGACGTGTCCTCCAGCAAGAATTGCAGAGGAAACTCAAGCAAACATGCTTTATTAGAGTCATGGCAACTGGGCAGTTGCTGCAGATACGGAGGAATCCAAGAGCAGCAGTTAGAGCCAATACTTCACTCTTTGACACAGAGGGGCCATTGGCCAGGTACAGTTATTGAAACTGGGAAGGGAAGTGGGGTTTGTGTGTCACAGCCACCTTATTTTGTCAAAGGTGAGCTAATCCCCATCAGCCTCAGCTGACATGTGGAAGCATGGAAATGGAAAAAATCTGAGGACCAATGCAAAACACATCTCAGATGAGGGAACACGATGGAGAAGAAATAGGCAGGATGACACAGAATGTCTCAGTACAATGTCAGTATAAGTAACTGAATCTCTCTTTAGAAAATTCCTACCTTTTAACAGAGGTAGTTCTTCTGTCTCAAATTAATGTTGCTCAAAAGCAACAGAGATCCATCCCTGGTACAAAACTAGTTTTAGACAAATTTCTACTGTCATAGATAGCAGAATCATGGACCTGTCTTGACTGCAAGAGCAATTGACTCTGTGAAAAATCCTGTCTGTAGCACTCATGGACAGTCACCTCAATTCTCTCAAGAACAAATTAGCAACCTCTGTACTGTTCCAAGGGAAGATACATTATGCATTACTGTGAAACAAGTCAAGAAAAATTTCAATTCAACAGGTGTCACTTTTTCCTTTTTTTAAACCCAGATGAATCATAGAAATGAAAGAAAAGGACAGTGTGGGATGTTGATCTGCATTCATACATTAAGCATTATAGAGCTCTGAAAACACTGATGTTATTTCACTGGCTACATGAAACAGTAAGTGGGGAAAAGTATTGCAGTCATTGATAAACAAAAGATAGCATTTCAGCCCAGTTAAATGGGCTGATGAAAAAGCATGTGGCTTTCCTTTTATTTCTCCTCAAAAATGAGCCAAATAAAGAGCTTTTGTGCAGAACAGCCACAATACAATCCAGCACTCCTCCTGTAGAGGATCCCTCCATGATCACACCACTAAGATGCAAAAGTTAAATTGACAAGATCATCACTCCTTTTGCTCCATTACCCCAAAAGAGACAAGGTTATTGAAAATTTGATGATCAAGGGTGTCTCAACATTGCGCAAATAATTCCATGTTCCGTATGTACACAGAATTTGGACCCCGTTAAGGTAATTTCTTACCATTTCCTGTGCTGTAACAGCAATGGCTTTAGAATATTTCACCACAGTGGTCTGATAATCAACAAACGTTCCTTTTGGATCTGGAGGTGTACCTTCATCCAACTGTTAGACAGAGAGAAAAACACAGCATTAGAAAGTCACAATAAACAGCATACTTTACAGGCAATAGTAAAATTGTATTATATCTTCAATTCTATGATCTCCTCTCTCTCAAGATACACAAGTGAAAATAGGGCACCAGGATGTAGAAAGAAGCTCAGCAAATACTTGAGCCCAGGTTATGAGCATGGAAGATGCAGAGAATATACAGTGCAAAGTACCGTTTTTAAGCATGAGGTTTGCTTCTCATGCAAGGGCAAACAATCTGCTCTTCTCAGCTAATAGAGAAAAGAAGGTGCAACAGTTACAAATCAAAATGTTCATGACAGAAGATAAGGTAAGACTTCTTTATGTGGTAAAGTCTTCAGTCTTTAAGTCAGGATAGGAAGACCCAAATATTTGGATTGAACTTATGTACACTTTGCAACTATACATCTTCAGTAGAATGCATTACAAAGTATAGCAGAGTATTTCAGGCTTTGACATCATCTTCTCTGAAAGTAACTTGCTTCAAGGTTGTCTTGCTGTTCATTTAAGAGACTAACATAAAAGATAAGGGGCAAAAAAAGGAAGCAAAAACAAGAGGTCACTTGACCTAAGATGATAGTTAAATGCCGGAATATTACTGAACAAACTATTTTGTAGGAATTCTACTGACCAGTACCACGTAGGTTGTAAATGTGAATACCACGGCCGACATCAGTTTTATTTTACAATATGCAGAATCAAATAATCTTCAGGTCTCCTGTGACAACATTTCATGACTGACCACTAAATCAGCACCAGCTTGTCCAAAGCTCTGCAATGTGGATTAGCTTTCAAGCACAAAGTGAGAAAGGGGTCAATTTCTATGCTCACCTTGGTCATGGCCTCTGCAATTGAGTCTACCATACCTCCAACCATGCCAACCTCACTTGCAGCTTCATTTAAAGTGACCATGATGTCATCCACAGCCTCCTTCATCAGCTGTGCAGCCTCAGTGATGGCATCGTGAGTATGAGATGCCTGGAGGACACAGAATGAGAAAACCAAGATAGTCAGAGGATGTTCTCTCTGCAAAACAATCAGCCATTTAAGTGGGCTGAAATCAGAAGTGTGAATCAGAAGTGTAAGAAATTAAAACAGTAAAGGCACTGAAATTAACACTTCTGAGTAAAGATGACAAGTAAAACACTGCAGCAAAGCAGACAGAACAAAACTTGTTAACTCCTACAAGGAGCTATGGCACACAACACTTTCAGCCACAGGTGCCACAGTCTTTAAAGACAGCAGCTCTCTGGAAGGCACAAATCGCACCTGAGTTATGAATGATTGTGTAATGCTGCTCTTTCCTGGCAAGGGTCCCCCATCCCATTGGGCCATGCACCAGACAAGCCCTGGTTTTTAACCATTTGCTTTCTCTATGAGAGCCTAGATAGTTGCTGTCATAGCCAGACTTTGTGTCCTCTGAGATGACGCTTTGAGAATACTGGAATCCTGTCTTGGAGAAATGGTTGTTCACTCTCAGGAGACATCAGGAGAGCTGTCTCTGGCACTTTGACTGCAAACATATCCCTTGACTGTACAACAGGCACATGCTGGGTTTTCTGCCATACTTGCCTTCCTCTCTCACCCTCAATGCCACAAAACCACCTTACCTTGGGGTTTCCTCCCCCTTCTTTGGCAGCATACAGTATTTGTAAGGCAGATTCTGCTAGAGTCTTAGTCTGGTCCAACACAGTCATCTGTTGCTGATGATTCAGTGTCTTGGATGCCACACCAACTGCAGCTAAAACAAGGGGTTCGAAGTAACTTGCCAGCTGCGTTACCTAAGAAAGCCAGAACAACCCCAGAAAGCCATTAACCACACTTCCCAGGTGAAACAGAAAACACATTCCCTGTTTACCATTGGAATGTGGGCTAGCTCAAGGAGCACAATGCTTCTGCACTGTACAGGTTGGGTTCGGATCATGTGCCCAGGAATTTTGTCTCGCCTCAGCGTCCGATTCCTTTGCACAGCCACGTGTCTCCTCCTCCAGAAGCACATGGTCGCTTGAGGTTACATGTTCAAGACTGTCACAGGAGCCACATGCTATTCAAGAGCATCCCTGAAAAGCATCTCCTCTGGACAAGGGAGGAACCTCTCAATCTTTGTTGCTTCTGCAGTTTTTATTCTCAAGAATATACAGGATGAGAACTTGCTACATGAGAAACTTCTAAATCTTGCAATAACCGTGGTAAATATGCTTTTGGTATACGCATTCTAACATTTGTTTTTTTGGACAGACATCCTACAAGCATGAGTTTGACTCTACTTACACTCCGTATAACAGAGGAATACATTTACACAAAGCCCTTAAACAAAAATCTCAATAAGAATATCTCTCCTCCGGCCTGTAAAAAGGTTTATTTGGTATTGGCTCAGAGTATTTGAGAATTCAATTTTTTTTTCTCATTACAAATGTGTTCTTCTGCTCTCCCATAGGAAGAGAAACTGCCATAAAATTGGGGTCTTCCCTAACATTCAGCTGTCCAAGATTTCAAGTGCCTTTGTCATGGCAGCACAGTACCTTGTGGCCCAGCTGAGCTGCCTCTCCCCGAGCTGCAGTGGCTATGGGATCGATGAGGTGGCCAATTTCCTGTACAACTGACGTCAGCTGCTCCTGTAAAGCCTAAAAGAAAGAGAAATTGTCGGTTGCTATCACAGCTGTTCTCTCATCCACTTGTACCACACTTGACAATCACCCTCGGACCAGCCAACATCCTCAAAGCTGTTCAAGTGACCCACTATGGCAGAATGCAGACATCCACACTGCTAATTCCTCACATACTTGCTCATTTCTTCTCCCTTATCCTCTTTCAACACCAGCAACCCTGAGATGGGCCTGCTCCTCTTAGGTTTATATGACAAACCTGAGGAGAGAGTGCTGACAGCAGCCAACTTAGGTCTGGGCGTCCTTTCTCACTGCAATGTGCTCAAGGGCCCCCTGACACCTCCCAAGCTATTTTTGCCCTGACAAAGATTTAGTATCACTATACCAATCAGAAAACTGTCAGGAGCACTGATTTAAGTGTGAAGAAACATTTTTCAAAGCAGAAAATACAATGCAAGAACAAAAAACTCTGCCACAGATTTTGAAGCAAGTGGGACAAGTACACTGGCAAAGGAAAAATGTCACATCTCTGAAGGACAGAGATGAGAAGTGACCTCATGAATACAATCTGCAGGACAGGAGTAAACATATTAAAAGCATATTAGTGGCCTGGTCAAGACATAAATACTGGTTTTTAATTCGGCCATAAATACTGGCTTTTAATTTTAATTTTTAAATACTAATTTTAATTCATTAATTTTTAAATTTTGGCTGCTAATTCAGAGGCACATGATATCTTGGCAGCCATAAGGATTAAGGTCACTCTCATGGTAGGCAAGAGAAAAAAATTATTTTTGCCCTTTGTTACATTCCTTTACCACTTTATAACTGCCATTTTTTGGTAGCATTTACTTCAGTTCAACGTGAATACGATAACTTCATTTCAATTAGAATGAAATATAATGTATTTCCTGCACTGGCTTCTTTTGCACAGCTTCATTTGGTCTGACATGTTTCTAGTATGCAGTGTTACAGCCCAAAGAAACCACCCCAATAAACATGTAATTTCAAGAAGCAACAGTATGAAAAGACAAATACCAAGATGAGAATCTCAACATGAGTTGAGACACTGAAGAGGGCAGAGAAGGAAGCTTTCTTAAAGTGAACATATCAACATCAAATTTCACTTATTAAAGGACAAACTAGGCATTAAGAATAAAGAACATTGACATTTATGTCATTGGACTTCTAGTAATAGACCAGCTTCAGAAACAAATTTATTAAGAATCTTCAGAAACTAATCCTGGCTTCCAGATGGCAAGGTACCACAAAAACTCTATCAGTCTGTCCTATCAGATAGGAAGTAAGAGTAATACGTGGGTGGCAGTAAAAAATAACTACTTTCTCCCTTACTACTCCCTGGTGATTTTGGGATCTTTGAAGAAATGATACAATCTTGTCTGTGTATGACTTTGCCTAGAAAGACCTCAGTAAGGACCCTTCTGCTCTCACTGGCAGTGGATTGTGCTGTGACGGAGCAGCAGGGTGTCCAGCACTCCTCTTGTTTGTGCCTGTGCTCTCTGCCTCACCTCCACGGAGATGTCATCCCTGGTGGCCAGGCTCTGGCTCACAGCAGCGAGTGAGGCCTGCTCAATGTCCCTGATGCATCTGTTGATCCCATCGATGGAGAAATCACATTCTCGCTGCCCCGGGGCCTTGTCCCTGCAAGACAGAGACACTCAACTGAGCATGGTGCCAATGAGCAGGGTCTTTCCTGAATGCACACAGGACCATTTAAAAAAAAAAAGCTATTTCCCACATATTGCATGTTGGTACACGATCTACATGGAGGTAATATTAGCTAGTGTTCATTTTCCACAGCATTCTTTATTACGTTTATTTTAGAGTGAATTGGGGGTGGAACCAGAGAAGGAGAACAGAATACAAACACAGAACAGCCCTGTGCTGCAGTCGTCAATTATGATTAAACACCCAGTGTAACTGGGGAGATATTGTGCAGCACAGAGTAATTTCCATCAGTGAAAAATAATACAGTGCTAATGGCCATATGGCACTTTTCTTTATGAACAGTTGCTCAATTACTACAAAAGACATACCTGATAGAGGTAATAAGACTCTTGATAGAATCTGAGACTGTATGGGAATGCCCTGCTAGTACAGACCATGTAGGAGGGTCTTTGGGATTGATAACCAGAGAACGGGCAGTTTTGATCAATAAAGATGAGCTCTCCAACATTGTCTTAGCAGAAACCAGAATTGGCTCCTGTGCTTGTGATCCCTGTGGTCAAGAAGGTATAACAACAGAAAGAACATTTGAATTATTATTTGTGTTCATCCACACTTTCTGCTCCTAAAAGTCTATTTAATTAACAGCATTAAAATGGAATTATAATCTCCTCCATTGCACTATTATATTCACAGATAGTCAACACAGAAATAGAACAAAAATAATCAGTCCAACAGCTTCCTCTGAAACATACTTAAGAAACATGTCTCAAGTTAAGAAATGCATTTTCCAGCTGAGAAACAAGAGAAACAATGACTTGTCTAGTTGCAGACTACAGAAATACCATTGAAAATACACTTTGTCACAAAAATTGTTGTCATCAACAGATGTGCCCTTTCCCTAGTCAGACTACTAACTCCAAGTGATGACTGATGACTCTTGACTGGGTTATCATCTGTGTATCTATTTTATTGCCAATAAGCTGATAAACTCAGGTACCACAGACCTGGAGGGCACATTTAGATTTCAGTTACTGCCCCACAGCTGTAAGACTGAAACAGCTACTGCATCATCTGATACTGCCATCTGGATCAGAGCCTGACAAAAGCAGGAAGCAGCCTTGGAGGGTCAGTAACAACACATGACCTGTCTCTACTCCAAAGCTTTTACAGAGCTTGAGGGGTTTGCTTTTTTATTTCTTTTCCATGAGAAAAAACTCCAAACCCAAGGAATCCTTTATTAGTCTCTTCACATTCTACTCTGCTGTAGTTACACAGTTTGAGGATGGAGAACTTGTGGGCAAAAATGAAAAAACCCAGCAACATCCCTTTGATTCTTTTCAGAACTAACTAGTTTCCATTTGTTAAAACTGCTCTTGAGGGAAAACAAAGGAGATATTTACTATTGTATTGCATGGAAGGATCCTGCTACTAAAACATGCAAATCACCTGTGCTGTATGGCTTTGCTAACAGCAGACTTGCAGCACTTACTGTAGCCAAAGTGTGCATCCTACTGGTTGAAAAGTCAAGCTCAGAGGTTAAACACGAGACAGCAGAATGCCCTGTGAACACCCAGAAACCCAAGGAAATACTGTGGGGTCTTTACACTCACTCTCTCCCAACATGTGATTAATTCAACATGTTCAACTTTTGGAGGATGGAAATGCAGTATCCTGCCTTACCTCAGTGCTGATCTGTGCTGGGATGCTGACAAATTCCGGGTTTGAAGCAAATGCTGTCAAATTTTCCACAGCCTCTATTAAAGGTGCAGTGGCAATTCTGCACTTGTTGCGGTTCTCCTCAGAGAAATCTCCATCTAGTGCCTGGGAAAGAAATCAGGATTGAGCTCTGTCTGAATGGGTTTCTTTAGCAAAATTGAAGGAAGATGGCTTAAGTCTTCCTAGTTTTAAACCACTGTGTGTTGACGATATTTGAAAGCTCCTTCACAAACAGGATTAATGCAAAGAATGTGATCTTTTAGGAGTGGGTTTCCTTCCTCAGCTGGTTACTGACCCTGAACTTTAAACTGTCGCAGGTTTTCTGTTATTGCACTTGGACAAGTCTCTCAAGTCTCTCTCCAATGAGACTCAAGTCTCTCAAGTGTCCCAGGACCCACACTCCAAAGGGTGGAAGGGGCTAAACTCCCACCTTTTTGTGGTTTGTGAAGGTGGCTGTTTCCTATGAACTGATATTGAAAATTTTTAGTAATTTCTGTTTTCAGCAAACCAGTAATATATCGCTCTCATTTTTGCCCAAGTCAACTGACCTCTCTCACAATCTCAGAATAAACATTTCAGCTAATGAAATCAGATTAGATCGATTAATGGCTTCCAGAAGGGTTCAGAATTGTGAATTCTCCATAGCTTCACAAGTATTACTTCTACTTGCATGAAAAAAACCTACCCCCTACCAAATTACTGGAAGGAATCTGGAAATTAAAAGGTTACTATTAAGAGGCGACTACTAGCAAATAAATAGCTTCTGTTTGGTTCCCACTATTATTTATTTCCTTCTTTTTTTCTCTAATGATATGTTAAAGCTGTCAGAAACAGCTCCAAAAAACTCCATATACTGGGGAATTTAACACCATTAAAAACCTTCACATTCAGTTGTTTGCAGATTATTCTTACGGTGCAAGCTGATTAAATACATCAATCTCATCATACTGGATGGGCCAGCTGCCTCTCCTAATATTAAAACTGCCAAATTTTTTTCAACTTGAATTCAGCAGTTATGTCATTGAACATGTTTTCCAATTCAGATCTTCAAAAATTTAATTGGTGATTTTTTAAACCATGTATATCCAAGAATGTAAAAAGATATTTCTAACTGTTCTGATTTTGTCTCAACAGGGGGGCAAAAAACCAAACAAGAAAACCCTCTAAATCACATAGGAAGAAGAAAGCACAACTGAGCAGCATTTGTACCTTGATAGTTTTAACCAGGTTAGCAGTGCTGTTTGCAACTTCCTTGGCAGATTGCACAAAGTGTCTCTTGGCAACAGGATTTGCTGTTTTTGATGAAGCAATGCGACAAGCGTTGCACAGAGCAGACGTGTGTTTGGCCACGATGGTGGCAGCTGATAAGACCTGTAAACACCAGCACAGAACAGGCACAGTGTCAGAGGGGTGGGACAGTAACCACACTGCAGCTCTGCAACGTCAGTGTCCAAAGCCAGGCAACAGAGTCAAACCAAAACGCCTTGGACTGGACAGGAACAAAGCAAAGTCCCAACAGGGATGGGCTCCCTGCAATCCTCTGCAGTCACCTGTGATGGGCTGCTTGCTGGATCCACCAGGTTCTGGCAAGCCATCTGGATTGCTTGGTTGGCACGGGCAAACTGAATTGGGTCAACGAGGCCCTGCTGACCAGCCTGGCTGTTTGGATCTGAGATACCGACCAGGTAAGCAGCCTACAAAGGGGGAAAAGAAGAAAACAATCCTAATAAATCATACTAATTCTGTCTAGGATCTCTGGCAAGCTGGCCATATGTCACAGCACATGGTGGCCAGAGATTATTCAGAAATCATACTGTGAAATACAATTACCATTTTTTTTTAGCAATACATCACCAGAATCCACTGAAACCAAGAAAATATACCCTTACACTTGAGAAATTTAATTAGTTGAAACAAAACTAATAGCCCACTTTTTAGACAACTGCTGTCCCTGAAAACATTGCTTGTCACTTGCACAGGCAATGGAGAGAGCTTTAAAGATTACAGGTACTGGAAATTATTTACTGTATTAGCCACAGTTGGAGGCAGTGGAGGCTTTTGTCAAGACTACAAAAGCAATCCAGCAAAGGCACTTGTGCTGAGTGCAGGTCCCATCAGGCCGGCAGCTCCTGGTCTCACTGCAGCCCAAGGTGTCTGATGACCAACCTTACCTCCTCTCTCAGTTACAAGTTTCATGCTTCTGAACAACCACAACTTATCTGAACTGTCACAATCAACTGTGACAATTCCTCTATCACAGATACAATTATCTGTCACCTTAATATGCCAGTAAGGCAACTCAAGAGTTAGATGTGGAGGAGATTTAGTCCATACCAAGGCATTACACATTTGGGGAAATCAAGAACAGGTTTTCAGATGCAGAGCACGATCTCCCACAGCCAAATCCTTTAACAAGGTGACTGTATCAGCTCTTTATAGTTCACTCAGTTATCAGATCAGTGAAACCACAGAGATCAGACCCTAATTTATTGTAGCAGTTTAAGAATTTTGGTTATTCCAGAAGTATCTGAACAGCTGAAACAGGTTTCTTCTTAGTTCCAATATCTAAAATTTGTAGTGTTCCTTAAGAGCAGATTAGAACTAGATCAACTAGAACTTGATTCATTACTTTTAACTGTGGCCTTTTTGTGCATTTCTCTATAATTGTTCTGAGCTTGAGCTGCAAACATGAATTCCATATGCTGCAGCTTTGCTTTATCCTCAGCAAAGCTTCCTTCTAGATGGCATTTCCCTTCCTCAGAAAATATGCATGTTATTGCACTCTGCTCCTCCTGTAGTTTGTGCAATTTCTGGGATCCACACAGAACACACCATGTAATACAAAGTCATCACTTGTTTGATCACAGGGAAGTGAATTTCAGATTTACAAACCCAGAACATGAGCTTGCTAGAAAATAAAAACTTAATTGCTTTACAGCCTTCCATCTCTTACCTGAGCTGCTGCCTCTGTGAGGCCACAAAGAGCCTTGGATGCAACTCCAACACATTCTCCAAAGACCAGAAGATCCCCAGTTTTTGCATTCTGGGAAATGCCTGCCATTGATTCTCCAAGAACCTCAGAAAATAAAAAAACAAAGTTATCTTCCAAATATACATCCCTACCACTTAGAGGCAAGCAATTGCTACCCTGAAACCAGTTTTGGCCCACAAACCCCCTGGACTTGGCTTCCAGAATTTTTAGACTTCTCTAAACTGGGCACATTCCTCTGTGTGGTGTGAGGGATCAGGCATGCACACCAACACTGGACTGAAGGGAACATAGGCACTACTGTAGGTCAAATGACTAAGAGGGTACAGAATTACCCCTCATTAATTTTGCTGTCATCCCTTAGTCATCACAGCTAACCTGGCACTACGTGCATTTCATGCAGCCTGCATGACACTCCTGCAGATGCTGTTGACACCTACAGGATCATCTTTGTAACCAAACTCACTGAAGCTCAGTGGGAATGAAACTGCACCTAGACTTCTGGAACCATCTTAGTCTTAGAATGCACATGAATTCCCACTGAATTCAGTTCACTTGCCTTTAAAAATCAAAATGAGCTCTGATTGCAGTAGAGCATTAGATGCAAGATGACACACACATCCATTAGGTATTTTCTTTTTCTTTTAGAGAAGAAGGAATATGAAACAATTCCAGCAAATCAAATAATAAGGACACAAAAGTCTGCTTCAAAGGAAGATGTACAGCACAGTTTGATTTAAAGTAACTGAAGAAGTTTCCCACAGGTTTTCTGATGTGGTGGGGTGTCTGGACTGCTCAGACATTTGGCAAAGCTGCTCTGCACAGAACAATACAATGGGATTTCATTGCCAAGCCCTCCCATTCATGCTTTGGGCTGTTCTAATATAGCTGCAGTCAAAATACAGCACCCGAAAGTATGACATGCAGTCTAGTGCATGTCAAGGAGAGGAAGAGAGAGAGGAGAGGCTTTCAGAGCATTGTGTACCAGTCACTTAATTAAAAATTTCTTACTGAGGCCATACACCTTCCAAGTGATCAAAACCTGAAATTACCTGTAAGAGACCTGTCTCAGGCAGAGTTTATCAAGGACTGTAGCAGACATTTTGGCTATAAACACTGACTGCAACTCTAATATTCAATATGCATATGGAAACTTTTGAAAATCCAAACACACTTTATAACTGATACAGAGGTGGGAAAAAGAAATTACCTTTGAGTTTTCCATTACGCCCTCAATACAATCAAAATATGAGAGATCGCTCACAGGCTCATTTGGGTTATCCAGCATTCCCTTAACTGTCTGAAATAATGAAAGAAATTGATTATTGACAGAGTCTGCAATACTGAGCTGAGAAGAACACAGACCATCACACCTATTCTGCTTATCCCAGCGTAACCTTATATGTTTGTCTGCAGCAAGCAGCCCCCGAGGGTGGGCCATGCAGGAAACCGCACCCGACGGGAACTGAACTGTGGGAACTCCATGTTTGTGCACCACCAATCTCTTGGAAGTTCAGGTTTACTTCATGTTTGTGATGAGTGATATATGGTCAGAGGTGCTCAGCTTGACCTGAGGCAATCTGGTTTTCTGTCAGGTGTCAACAGTGTAACACATGTTTTCAGTACTATTTTAAATTTCATAAACAGATTTAAGAAGTGATAAGAAAAACAGCTGCTATTTGTTGAGCACTGTCTGGAAACACAAAGGGTTACTGAACTGAGTACACATCCACCACCTGCCTGCCTCTTACAGTGTTAACAGATTCCCCCAACAGAGGAAAATGTTCTGTTGGGAAACTATGTATAGTTAGGTTTAATGTCTTTTTCTGAGGTAATTCTGAGTTCTGAAAATAACAATGTGACAATCAGTCACGTATTCATTGAGAAGAATGAATGCTGTTAGGTACAAAACTTGTAAAAAGCTGCAAAATGCAGGAGGCTAATTCTTTAATACATAAAAATATCTGTAGCATTCCTTTTTTCAATTCTTAAGCAACACTATTTTAATGCCAAATATCATGCAGAAAAGACTTTTAATCCTTCTGATGAAAGTGAAATCAATTAAGTAGAGAAAGATACTAGCAGCTGTATCTGACATTTGCTTTCCACCTAAAGGAAATCAAGGCATGATTTTAAACACTTGGACTTTTCTTGTAACACAGCTTCCAATTTTAAGATATTATGGAGACACCTACAGTATTTTTAACAGCTCAGCTATTGCTTTGTAAAAGTTTGTCTTAAAGCCTTACAGCAATTAAAAAAGAGAAGAAGGTGAAGATGTGGCATCTAGAAAGCAATTTCCAGTTGTCTCTTCAGTCTGTCAATTCTCACTAACATTGCAGCATCTCTTCATGTTGTGCTCTATTAAATAACCACTTGAAAAGCAAACAAGGTTCCTACAGCACTTATACTGCTTTGGAGACAGAGGCCTTCAGAATATAAGGAACAGAATAGCAAAACACAAGCCAGCACAAACTTCCCACTCACATACATTTACAATTACGGCAACACCTGTGGTACTTTTTTCAGCTGCAATTCTGGGCAAGTTTAGCTACCTCCTTGAAGGTTAGACAATAAGGTCCTCTCTAAGAACAGTTTTCCAGAGTCTCCAAAGTAGACCACAAAGACTACTGACAGTATCGAATCCATGCTGAGACACACTCTTTCTACAGAAACAATGATTTTATAGTAGTTAAGAAGCCCTGGAAAGACTAGGAATAGTACATGATGACTTCAGGAAATGAAGGGAAGAAGCAAAAGTTTAATCAATGTAAAGAGAAATTGAAAGTTAAGACTTCTAAAATTTCATTGGTTTCTCCAGTTACTTTGATGTGAGTCTCCAGTCTGATTTCAGGACTGTTTGCTTTTGCCTTGGTTTCCCTTTTTCCAGAAATTAATCTAATTCCATATATCCAGGCTTTTCTCACTAACACTCTCTCTCTGGGAAGTTCAAGATGCCAGATATCTTCCTTCTGCCCTTTGCTGGCCCTGCTCTCAATCCATGCCAGCATGTGCCATTCTGTGCTATTGGCACAGAACCCTCTGCAAGGGCTCTTAAGGCTATTCTGCCCTACATTTCTCCTCTAAGCTCTCAGTTTTCCATGGTTCATCAGCTGGAAATTCTCACCTTTCACATCCCTGCCATTTCACTGATCTCTCCCCATTAGTGTTTCAGGAAGTCCTGAGGAATAGCACTTCATTCCCCCTGCTTGCTCCTTTACATTACAGCCTGATTTCCTGGTTTCTGTTCTTTGGATTTGCTGCTGCTCCCTGTGACCAAGGAGAGGACACTTAGGAAGCTAAGAATTCAGAAGGACAAAGGCACCTAGACAAAGGTGACCAGAAGGACAAAGGCACTTAGGGAACTCCTACAACATTTTGGGATGATAACCATGGACTTGCATATTAAGAAAACTCACAATATCCTGGAAGGACTTTTGTATCCTTGTGATACTAAGGGCTAGAAATAAAAAGTTTAATGGTATTTTATGCTCTCGACACAGGTCAGTCACCCCTTGATGTTTTGACCTTGACAGTAAACAACAAATATCTAGTTTAAATGAAAAGATTATTTCCTACTACTGAAAGTGGCCCTGTCTGTGATCAGTGTAGCTCTTTCAACTGACCCATTATTTAGCCAGCCAAACCTTTCACTCAGGATCAAGAACGTATCTTGCAAGAGCCTGTATTGACACACACATCTTATCAGTTTGACAGGGAAGGCAGAAAGAAGGCATTAAAAATCTACACTAAGAAAGGTCAAGGTAGAAGATTGCAAACATCATTCTAAGTGGGATTTCAGCAACATCTTCCAAGTGGAAAAACCAAGATATTGCAGCTCCCTCCAGTGCACTGGTGGTAGTAGAAACGTCCATCTTGTCATGATTCTTCCTTAAGTAACAATAAATATGAATAATAGGGACTAAGCTGTATCTTTGGAGGGCAGGACAGAGGAGATGGCGACAGGGTAGAAAATTTCATTCTGGCCAAACCTACAAGATGTTTACATGGGTTCCATGCTCACCTTGTACACAGTTAAAACCCCTGCCACAGGTATCCAGTGAGAAGACAGTAACAGGAGCTATTCAGACACAGAATACAAGGGAAACAAACATGTGGGGCCCACTTTTATTTATAAGAACTTATGAAATATAATACCTCCAGTTCTCTGAGTGCATTATCACATTCCTTCTGCCCGGGAGCTTGTTGGGTACACAGTGTGATGAGCTGGTTTATACTCTCAGTCACAGCTCTGGGGAAAGTAGGAGGAAAAAAGGTGGATTTTAAAGTTGAACTAGTTCTCTTAGCAAAACTTTTGTCATTAAATGTATACTGCATAAAGATATAACACTTAGGTCATCTACTACATGGCTGGGCCCAGCAGCCAAACTGGTGGCACTTCTGGGAAAACACTGGTGACAAAGGACAGAACACCACCTGGCAGCAGGCCAAGGCCAACTCATTACATTGGCACAGTGACATAGTGTAGCTGCTAAAAGGTATTTCAGCACTTCTCCAGGTCTGACATGAACTGAATCATTTCTCAACTACCACCCCAGAAGCCCTAAAGGATCCAGAAACAAATGTATGGTATGGAAAACAATGGTGGAATGTAAAGTAAATGTTATTTACCTTTCTCTAGCAAAGTCTTGTGTCTTGTCTGACATACTGTAATACACACAGTCCTGGTATATATCTCTGTAGTCTCTCAGCAAATTGGTCTTTTTTCTCTTTAACTAATAACTGATATTCTCCCATAGGTTTATATCCACAGAGGACAAGTCATGCAAATATTCCTATGGGAGTTCACAGCTCTTGGACATAGGCTGAACCTGACATACAACACTCACTATCTGTCTTTCTGATGAATGCTCTGACAACAGGCAAAATTCATTGTAACTACATTAATTTCAGACTCATGACCAACAACCCAAGAAAGTGGCATCTAGAAGAGAAAATCAGTGAAACTGGAGTGCATGGAGAATATGCTTTCCTCTGGTCTTGGAAACTGAATGGCATTTGATTTATTTTCCCTTTCAGAAAACAGGCACTTGATAACTTACCAATAACATGATCACCTAGCTATTACAAAAGGAAACAGGATATGCTTATTACATTCAACATGTTCATGTTAAATTTCAGGGCAAAAAGAATGGAAATTAATAGACATACTTGTTTAACTCCTACCCTTTTCAGCAGCTTTGGTGTCCTTGTGGAGGACCTGGTGTTCACCTGCTGAATATCAGTGATTTCTATGCATCAGAAAATAGTCATTGCATACAGACATAGGAATATATGACAAAAATTGAAAGTTCTGTTCACTCCCAGAGAAACTTCACACTCCCAGAGAAATTTTACACAAAAATATCTTGTCTGCTGTTGATTTTAATCTGAGACACAATTCATGCTGACTCAGAGAATATCAGCAATTGAAGAGAGAGAATTATCAGCTTTGTAGAGGAGGCCACATGGTCTCACAAATATCATTATTACACACAAGGTACCTCCCCCAGGAATCCATCCAGAGTACAAATATTATTCTGAAAACCATTTGGACACAGGAGAACCAGGAAGGTGGCCCCTCAAACAGCAGTCCCAGAGAGGACGAGGACTGCTAGGACTCTAAAGGCCACATCTGTTTTCATCAAATACAACACAAATACTTGGACCCTGCAGGGAACTCAGCTGGTACTGCAGTCCTGTCAGAGGTGGTCAAGAAAAAAATGCTTCCACAAGGAAGACAAAACTACTGAAAAAGTTGCTGTCTCTTACAACTGGTGCAAATGGGGAAGAAAGCAAAACAAACCAAATAAAACCCCCAAACTAATCACAGTACTATAGATGATGAGAGAGAGAAGAATTAGAAGAAAAGCTATCTTATAATAAGGAAGCTGTGCCTCTTCTTTCATTTTCATGAGAGAGAACGTAAAAATATTTGACCCTGATTGTATTATAGCAGGGAAAGATAAGAGAGCCCTGGCAAGCTTGTCACAAGCCAGAAGAGAGGATCTGAGATGGGAAGTCCAGTGTCTCCTTAGCACCTTAAACACAAACTGAGAGCTGGTGCAGTATTTACTTCCCACAGGTATGTAGTGTCTGTGTAAGATCTCACATATGCACACACAGAGAACAGCTAAAGGCTTGACCTGGCTCACCTCCCTTTTTCTATTACATGCTTCCACAGAGGGAATACCAACCTGGCAGGGACTTACAACTACCTGGATTTCACTGGGGTGAAATTCCTCTACACTCCAATCGGGAATGCTCTAAGTCTAAAGCAGAAATCCAGAGCAGTTTGATGCTGCAGCAGTAACAAAATCTCCTGTGACTCCTTCACTTTTAAGCAGCCTGTCTTTGGTTAGCTATAATTTTCATAGATGCTATTTATTTCCAGGGAGACAAGACAGATGTAATTTTTTTTTTTTAAACATAATACAACAAAGTAAAGTAGCTTCTAAAAGCCTCAAAGTAAGTTCTTAAGGAAGCCCTTTACTGAGGGAGTGTATTTATAATCCTTAAAGTAAGGGTATGCTCCACTGAAGAAATGTAGCATCTAACCCTTTCAAGCATTCCTGATCATACACACATGCACACTGTTAGTGATAGGTAGCTACGATTTTTAAGCACTTTTTATCTAAGAATATTATTCAATTTCTTTTATTTCAGGGATTGAGAAGCTTAATGTTAGCTATTGCCTTGTCAGAACACAGATGGTGAGAAAACAGTAAGTAAAATACACTGGATCCTTTCAAAAACCAGGCCAGGTCTTCAAATGCTGGTTCCTATTTCCACCAAGGGTAACAAGTTATACTAGTTGAGGAACTACTCCAACATAAGCAACTCTCCTCTGGCCTACTTCCATTTAAACAGAACTACAGGTTCCAACCACTCACTTAATTGTCAATAGCAGACGAATATATAAGCACAATATAAATACCACAGAGAAAAGCAAATATCCCAGGAAAACAAAGCAAGCAACACATCCTTACCTTGCTGCTGCTGCTAAGAGGTTCTTGGCATTAGGAGCTCCAGGATCAACAGACAGAGACTTGGCAGCCAGTAATAATTTGCTGGAAGCCATAGAGATGCTCTTGAGGTTACCTATGACTTGAATCTGGTCCTCTTTAGTCTGGAAAGCCAGAGCAGCATAACATTAAGTACAAAATTTGCAATCGAGACAGTGTGCTAAAACCACACGTGGAAACCCAGTTTGTTTATCCACCTGAAACCACTGGCATACGTGAGTTCAGAGAAGGATGGCTCAAGCCTCTGTTCACCCAGACAGGTGCCTCTAGCTTCACTTACATAACAGAAAAAGACCCTTACAACAAATAGCTTGGCTTCTAACAGTGGTAGTATTCACCAATGAGCAATGGAGAAACTTCACTACTTGTTGAACAATGCTTTTGTTGTCAAGACTCTTATGTGTCTCTGCCTGGCACAACTGCTTTGCATTATTCAGTCAGTGTACGCTCTCTGGCATCCTTTGTGCAGCCCGCAGGCTCTCTAGCATCTAAATGGGATAGCTCACACAAAAATATAATCCAGAAAGTCATCTTTCACAATAAAATAACTTTCTATAAACCTACTTTGGTCAACATTCTGACTTGGATGTTCTATTACTTATTTTAAGCCATTGTTGAAAAGGGAAACCTGTATTTAAATACAGTTACAGAAAAGTATTGCATCTTCACAGCAGACACCTGTGACTAGATTCTTCTGCCAATGATCAGTAGAAGTGAACTCATTTTTTCTAACAGTCTGTTCATAGTTTTATGTAAAGAGGTTGCATATTATTCAGCTGTTATGAATAGCTTCTACTCTATATTTACTACATTCTACTTCTTCCCTACCCCTAACTTTTTGCTAATCACCCAAAACACCTGGTATTGCTTCTGTTCAGGCCAAATAACTATACACAGAAGGCCTTCTCTTTTGAAAGATCAGCCATTAACAACTAAGATGGTTACCACCCCCCATGTCAGCAGGATCAGCAAATTCACAAGGGCCACAAGGTCATCAGCAGCTGGATTCTCATTTCAAGCAGCCATTTACAGTCTTGTTTCTACCTTTGCCTTTCATTGAATTGCCTCAAACAAAACATTCTACAAGTCAATGTGGTCCACAGCTAAAGAAACAGTCGTACCTCACTACTACTCACTTTCAGAGAGTCAGCTGTATATGGAGCCTAACTCATTTTACACATCTGGAACTTGAATGATGAAGTTCTGATGGAGAACCACCACCAACCACTGTCAGATGTCTCTACTCAGTTCTATCTACAAAGTATCTGCTCTAGAGAGACATTTCCTAAATGACTTCAAAGGACTCACACACTCAGGACCTTCTGGCTATTTTCCAGTGGCAATCATTTCTCAGGTTTGCAGGGTCCTCCTACTAACCAGGGTAAAACCATCTGCAGATTCTTTTTTCTGCAAGTCATCCCATCTCTTCTGATACACAATTCCTTTTCATATGCTGACATTTGTTATGCTAAATCATTGCCAAATGACCAATTACTGTAGCTCAGCACAACTGTATCGAGTAAGATAAACTGAAGGTGGTATCTCCAACTACCAGGAATGAGCTCAGCAATATGTGACAACATTCCTGATTGTTAAGAGTTCATCAGATTAGTACTTTGCCAGATTTTTGAACACAAGTCTAAGTGCTTGCTGTCAGACCCAAGGATGGCATTTTAGGCAGCCCTCTTCAAGTGCTTGCTTCACTCTGTAGCATGCCCACAGCACCACGGAGCAATATCAAAGCATCATTTCCTCAATCTACTTAAAGCATTTCAAAAGTAGTAAAGGAAGGTGCTACATTTTGAGCAGCGTTCACCTAAATTATGCTCCATGGTAGTTCCACCAAAAAGAAGCAACCCTTTCCACAGGGGGTTTAGCACACCTTTGTACCTTTGCAGCTCAAACTAGACAGAGGAGTATGAAGTTGTATTTCTGACTGGACATAGAAACAAATACCAACATCCTGTGAAAGATGTAAATGCTGAGTTCTCCTTTTTCCAGATAAGCAGCTCCAGATGACTCCCTCACAACAAATATCTCCTCACACAGCAGCATGCTGTGCTACACTGTAGTGCTACAAAAGCAATATACTACACTGCCAGAAGTTATGGCCAAGATTATCCCTCAATTAGCATGATCAAGAACTTACTTGTGCTTGGCCAGCCATTTCAATACCAGCCTCAAGAAATTCATCAAAGTCATCACTGAATTTCCCAGAGGCTGCAGCCAACTCCCCAGTTTGGCCCCGTGTAGCATGGACAACTTCTCCAGCTGACTGATTCAGGTCTGCTGCTGCCTGGTTCAGTTCACTCTGAGCTTCTTGAAATGACTTAGAACTTGGAGGTAGCTGTAAGAGACAAAGTTCACTATTTTACTGTCTGTCACATCACACCAGCCTTTCATGACTGGAGAGTTCAACACATGCTGAGAGTACTAAATGCAACAGAGCAGTGAGCTGGAACTATGGGACAGCTGTCAAACAGAAATCTGTCCAGCAACTTGTGTCCTGCTGTTTCTTTCAAGGGACAGACAAGTCTGTAATCTTTTCAAGGGACACAAATATTGGCAGCTCTTCAAAATTACTCTAAACTCTCTCTAGTAAATCAGTTTGGTAAAAAAAAAAACCCTGGTTTTATCAAAAGGCATTGCATGAACATACCAAAATACAATTCCTCCTTCATTCACAGGATAGCAAGGTCAGTGATAAATGCAGAAAAAAAAAAGCTGTTCAAATAGTATAACCTTCTGGCAAGTTACCAATGCAAAAAGAGTTTTTTAACTGAATGCAGTTAAACAAAGTAACAATTCTACTCTTTACGCAAAATGACCAACCATTTTTTTGACAGATCACAATGCTCCTTTAAGTAAACTGATCACTTCTAGGTGGGAGATGAACTATAGTTTTCTAATTTTCATATTCTTCAGAATGTCAAGTCATAGCTGCCATTTTCAAAACTGAAAAGTTAATACCAATCTATGACAAGTTTAATATTGCCTTCACAAATCACAGACACATTTCACCTTACCTATAAAACTACAAAAATGGTATTTCAGTCTAAATAGCAGCTGCCTAAAGGTGCATAAACTTAAACGCAGATTATATGAAGTATACTTAGGGCTCATTTACTAAATAATGATTTGACACATGAGGAACTCAGATCTGCTGTTTAGTTTTCTAAAATATATTTGCACATGAAAAGCCATCTTACCGAATCGACAAGGAGCTTCTTGCTGGATTCCCCAATGCTCTTCAAGGCCACATCCACATCCTTTTGTCCAGGCAGACAATTCACACAGTTATTCAAGGAGTGAGACACTGCTTTTGCCACCTAGAACACACAAGTGAACACATTCACACTGAGAGAGGCTTAAGTTCTCATTAATAGGAGGCACAGCCTCTACTCCATAGCCAGCAATTCCTACATTGTGACCCTTATAGGAACATTTTTGAGGCTTGCAACTTTCTCAGTTTGCTGGCCTGCAGTCTTTATTTAGGCTCATCCATGGGATAGGATAGTGTTGGCAGGGCAGCCCCACAACTCCTCCCGGCACCTGGGATAAAGGCTGCAGCACTGCAGATAAGAGAACGCTTCTGAAGTTATCTATATACTAGTCACAGAAATTCATTGCATGCTACTTTTTACAAAGTTCTGATTAAAAAAAGGTATCTTCATAAGAAATTATTTACAATTCAGGCCAAATCAGCAAAAAAAGAACCTGCCACTCCTAAAGAATTCAAACATAGTGGGGCCACACATGAAGAAAACATACACTCACTTTTTGAATATAACATGGATATAGATCTTTTATTTGAAAATTCTCAGCTTAATGGCTATCTCACTTTTGCAGTCAAGCAGTCTCCTCACATATATTGTGGGTAAAAGCACAGAGCTGCATCTTTGTATATTTTTCTAAGACATGACTAAAACACCATACTTTATACCATTTGCATTTTTTAACATAGGCATGATGTTACTGTCTGAGAGATGTTGAAAGGAATAGAAAGTTGACATACCTAGCAGCCTTATTTTCTGGCATTCTCTCTCCTTATTTAATGCTGATTTGGAGTAAATTCACTGTGTGTTTGACAACTCATGCAGCTGCTCAAGTCCCAGCTTACCTGGGCTAATCTCTGCTGACTGTCTGCATCCCCCGGGGCAGCCAGGGCCTGCTTGGCCTCCTGGATCAGCATGGCAGAGCCCTCCATGACATCCCTGGCTGAATCCAGCATCGCATGGGCTGCCACAGGGTCACTGGTAGACGCTGCAACCCCTCGTGCTGCCTGAGCCAAAGTCTTCAAAGCCTGAGCAGTTTCTCTGGCAGCAACTCCTGTGGTCACATTTCACCAAGGATTCTATTAGTACCTTTAAAGACAATCTTTGTATTTCATGACATGATCTTGCAGGTAATGATCCTATTGCAAAATAACACTGCAAATGCATTTTAAAAGAAAATCTTCAAACAGGAAGACATTTGAAATACACAGTATCATTTTCTTATTTCTTATAGCTTGTAGTAAAGCCATAAAGTAAATATTACAGACAAAAGACCATATTCTGGGCACAGCTCTCTTTACCAGTGACTACATCCTAGTGAAGCACTGAAAAAGAAGAAAAGCTAAAACCTGTAGATGAGGAAAAACTCATACTCCAAGCTATGGGGGAAGGGATTGTCTGCAAGAATGGTGTACAGGTGCTCAGAGCCACAGCACAACAATAGTTTAACTTCAAGCAATCAAAAAAGAGATTATTAGGAATGATACAACTTGATATAATCTAACATCACTGTGAGTAAAAACATATAAAAATAACTGAATGAAGTCACAGGATGTAATAAAATTACCTTCTGTTAAAAGACATCTATCAACTCCAGTGCTAAGGCTTAGGACTACATGAATAATGGCCTCCTTCTTCTATTTATGAAATTATTGAAAAGGAACTCATTGCTTTGCAGAGTTTCCTACAATCTGATGATAAGAGAGTTACTAGATTTAGCTATTCATTATCAGCTGCAAGTATCTGTATTCCCTTGCCTGACACCCAGTGCCTACTTCTCCACAACTATATGATAGAAACATGAGCCGCCTTGATGAAATTCCATCTGCTACAAATGAAAGCAACTGTAAGTTCTAGAGCCCAGATGCAATTATAACCAATGAAGTGGTAATTGCTGTAACACACTTTATCAGTAATATTAGACAAAAAATCTTATGGGGGCATTTGCATCAACAGCTTTCATTTCTAACAGAAATAAGGACATAGAACATTTTAACATCCATGAGTAAACTTTTGTCCCTCCTGTAGAGCATTTTTATTATTAAGGTGTTTTTGTTTCTAAACTAAAAGTACAGGTACAAAAATAAACTGTAGAATCTGTGTGCCCAGGTTTCCTGTTGGCTTTATCTCAAACTATACAAACATGCTCAATGAATCAGCCAGAGCAACTGCGCTACGTATGAACTGGTAGCACCTAGGAAGAGATGCAGTTCTGAATGCCACCAAGCTATCCCCACTATGTTCACATCCTGTTGCTTCAAAACATATCCTTTAGACCTTCTGTAAGGACATAGCAACATTTCCAGTGGCACTGACCTTTAAAACGCAATACATTTTATTTCAGCCTTTCACAGAGTTTCAGTGGCACATATTTACAAAAACAACACATGTCCCTATCTATTCTGATTAAAAACAGAGCAGATTGCATCACTGCTCTTCTATGAAGCATGAGTCACACTTAAGTTTTCGTAACTTACCACAATTCACTATCAGCACTAAAAAAAATGAAGTCATTCCTTGATTTAATAGTCTGTGACAAGAAAACCTTCCAGCAAGTATTTGATGGAAAGCAGAGGTTTCATAGAGCCATTATGAATAAAACAGTACCTGTGTAGTGCTCGTTGCCCTGAGCAGCACAGGTTAACAACTGGGCCATTGAAGAACCAACTGCTTTGGATGTGCTTCCCAGGTCCTGAGTGCATTTCTCAAGCTGTAAAAAATTGCAAAGGACAAAATACATACGTTAAACTCAACAAAAATACACTTAAGTTTTAAATAGTACTGAAAAATTCCTCATTCCACAAAAATCTAAACTTTCACCTCAGCTACTGAACACACACACAGTTTCTCTGAAATCTGACTAACATATTTTCCCTGTTCAAGGTAAAATAAATTAACATATTACATAGTGTGGACAATAAAACTATTTTACAATTAGCAATGGAAGTAAATACCTTCATCTAAGAAGGGCTTTTTTCTTTTCCCCAAATAAACCATTTCACTTTCTAAGCCTACTAGAACTGGCTGCCCTGAGTTCTCATCATTGTCACTACTGAAAAGAAATTCTTTTTGAGAAGACCAAAACATTACTGTTACCTAACTGTAATTTGTTAAGAGATTAGAAAAGGATAGAATAGAGGAGGCTCTACAGTCCTATGAGTAACTCTACTACAGAACATACTGTTGCTGTAGTAGTAACATATACTCTTTTTAAGAGAATAAGTGCAAAATCCTATCAGCATGATCATTATCCAAAGCTTCCTGACTTGTTTTGCCTCTAATATTTAAGTATTTAACAGCTAACTTTGTTTGTTTTTAAATGAAGAACATCCTTCCTCAATTACAGTTTCTCCTGGGAGAGGTTTTAACTGTCCATCCACAGCTGCCATCTTCGCATCTTGCAGTTCATTTTTGAGTGTCTGGACTGTATTCAAAGCAGAATCAATTTCCATTGGGCCACAAGCTTCATGAGCCTATTCAGAAATCAGATCAGTACCACTGTTAGCAGCTGTATGCAACTTTCAGAAACAGTAAATGCTTCAGATATAATCTTGCCTCCCATATTATTTCTCTTCCTACTTTATAGAGGCCATTGTGAGCCCTCTAAGTGTTTTACATCACGGATTCCAAACTCCTGAACAATATTTTCAGTCTGTGAAGAGAACAGCACTCTGCTAAGAGGCACCAGGGGAATGAGGTGCACTTGGCTTGCGTACATGTCCCTTCACAGTAGGCAGCCCAGGGACTGAGAAAGTAACTGCTGCACTCTGGACTTCCCCTTGGACCAGTGGCCTCACTGTGCATCATGACCAAAATCCCATTGACTCCCTGATATGGCAGCCCACACTCACCAGTATGAGATGGAAATTCCAGCATTAGCTCAGGTGTAGCCACCTCAAAGCTACAATCCTGGTTTCAGGCCTCAGTGTACACACACACACAAAAGAGATCACTCTCCACTTGCATTTTTTTTATGCCCCACAGAGTTTAGAAATCTGTATGTGAAACACAGAGCATCTGCTTCCCTGAATTTTACAGATGATGATTCCAGTTCACAATTACAGCACAGGAGAGCTGTACCTGGGTTCTCACTTGTTTAGTGGGGCACAAGATGTGTTCCCTTTTCCCTGCTCTCCCTTGAATGTAACAGCAGCTCAGAGTTTTGATGTGCTGCTCTGTATACTCTGCTCCCATTTGTCTGGTATGGAAAGGGCAGCACAAGCTTTTTCAGTTTTCTTTCACTACTCCCTCCCCTTTCTCTCATGATACAGAGGCCACTGGGAGTCTGAGCAAAGTATGCACAAAACAAAGCAGTGAGAGGTGAGCACTGCCTGAGCATGAGCCACTCCTTCAGGGGAGACAAGAAGTCCTCTTGTATTAGCTGATTAAAAGCAGTAATCACCTACCTTCTGGGAGGCAGTTCGCAGCTCAGCTAAGCTGGTAGCAAGATTCTTTGCACACTGACTGAGCTGCATTGCTGCTGCTTGATCAGTCACTGTGGGGACAGCAGCTTTAGCAGATGCCACCATTTTACTTCCAGGCTGTTCAAAGAACAACAGTGAACACAATTGGTTTTACCAGCACATTTTCTTTAAAGAAGGCTTAGGATTCAATAAACAAACTGCTTCCTCCATTCACACACTCATGAGGTTTCTAGATTTTTCTTTAATGACTAGCACATTCCTGCTCCTTAAGCTGGAACATCCTGTCAGAATTCTGTTACATTTCCAAGTCCTCTGCAGCAGGACTCATCTGTGCTTTACAGGGACAATGACTACTCCCTTGGTTCCAATGTCTGCCCGAGGCCTTTGAATACTCATGTAGACTACTTAAAAATACTGAAATGTGAAATTTTGCCACTCAGCATTCATGTGGTACAATCAGCTCAAGGTGGCAGATGGCAAATTTCTCTCTACATTACTAAATATTAACCTCTAACAAAATTCAATGAAGTTAAAATTGTAATTCAAGCAATGCCTCTACACAGGGATTACTGCTAATACAACTAAAAGCCTTTGCTGATTCTCATCATCACCACTGTACACACATACAGCCACAGGGGAGATGGATCAATCATGTGAATGACTCCAGAGGGAATCATAAAGCAAATACTTAAACAAAGTGAGAACATGGTTTGTGATCCCTCTGCCTACACATGACCATAAAACCTGCTAACAGCCATCGCATGTGAGGTAAGACTAACTGATGCCAAGTAATGATCATGCCATTACACAGAGAATGGGTTTCTGGAGGTGTTTCTTCTAATGTTAACAATAAGCCAATAGTTTTGTTATCAATACTCAATAGTCTATCTTCCTATTTTAAGATGTTATAAAAAAGCACTGAGTCAAATTTGGTGTTTTTCCCAAACCATCAATCTAGATCTATTATGCAGGCTAATATCTAAAAAAACATCCTAGTATTCCCTTTTATTTCTGAGGAATTCTGAAACTTGTTGCTGCAACACTAAGTTTACCTTGCCTAAAAAGGTTCCAACAGCCTGTCACATATTCAGACTCAGACCTCTACTAAGAGAGATGCTAAATTCTCTCTATTTTGTTCTTTAAACTCTAACCCAGAAGACAGGTGTACAGCAATGAATGTTTCTTCTCCATAAGCATACTTTTTTCTTGTTACTTTTAACCTCAATGTCAGCAGTTTTCACTCTCCATAGATACAATGTATTTTAGTCACCTAACCTGAGGAACTAAATTCTGCCTATCTATGGCTCATAGCAGTGAACTTCTTTACATGGTTCTTAACAGTTTACTGGTTATTTATCACAAATGAAAACATCCAGCACTAAAAAAATGCTTTTTACATCTACTGCAATGATTGGTTCACTTCACCTGAAGGAAATTCTGGCTGGAATTGATTAAAGCAAGTTGGGCACTGAGGTCTTCTGCCTGAGCTTGACTTCCTCTTACACCCTGCACCAGCTGAGGAATGTGGTCTGCAACATTCTAAAATGGACAAAGGGAAAATATTTTCAGTAAAAAAATAAAACCCCAAAATCCTCTGAAAATAAAACAAGCAGGCTTCCCACTACCCTTGAAGACAACAGCAGTATTCCTAAGTAAAATACTCCTGTGCTGTCACAGAATTTAGGATGCATGGTGTTGGGGAAGATGAAATAGCAAGGCCCTATAAATATGAGGGCCTGGCAAAAGAATCAGAGAATACAGATATCGAGATGAAAACGAGGTTTGAAATACCAAACCTTCATTACTGAGCATCCCGAAAACAATAATGCAATCCCCCCTTTCTGATAGAACCTAAGGTCAAATGGAATGTCCTGTCTCACCCCCCAATGTATGGTTCATCCCATACCTGTAACCCTCCCCTGAAGTATCCGATGTCTGTAACCCCATTGGCCCAAGTCCTGTCCCAGCCCACCTTGAAGCCCCCTGATAAGGTGTGGCCGAGGGACCGAACGCTCTCTCTCTCGGACCTTCCTGCTGGGACACCCACCTGGCACCATCCCTCTCTCTCCCCCCGCTCTCCCCGGGCCTGCCACGAGTTGCGGCTAGCAACTCTAAGCAGGGCCCTTCATCCTTTATAATAAACCCTATGCTCTAAAGACCGGGCCTCAGAGATCCTTCGTTACCACCCACCCAAACCGTCCTGGAGTCCAGCAATCCCCGCAGATTGGCGCCCAACGAGGAAGACCGACCCCCACAGACCGGCAACCCCACGTGTCTGAAGACCTCTTCAGCTTTTCTACCTGTGGGAGATTTCTCCATGGACGGTAACTAAATAACCAGTTGTAGCCTCCTAATCGGTGTCGTGAGCACGGCGTATCGTTGCTGAGCAGCGTAGAAGCCGGAGCTCTGTAACTTTGCCGAGGCAATCCTCGAGCAGGGGAATTCGTTACAAGGTAGCGAGTACCTCTAGCTCTTGGAGGAATTTGCCTGGCAATCCTCGAGCATAGGCGGCCGCTGCTGCGCGGCAGCTACCTAGAGCTCTCTGAGGAAGCTTGCCGTGGCACCCCGCCACGTGCACTGAGCACAGGCGAGCACTGCTCTGCACTGCCCGCACTGAAGCTCTGAGTGGAGTCTGGAGGCCCCGAGCACGGAAAGACGTTCCTGAGCGACGCCTGAAACCGGAGCTCTGAGGGGGACCTCAAGCAGAGTCCTGAGCGCTGACTGGAGTGCCTGGCCAGCCCCCCACGTCGGAGTTCTGAGTGAGGACCCTGCCCCTGCGATATCGAGGTGAGCTACACTGGTGTAAAAATGGGACAATCCCACTCTGCCCCTGATCGGGATCTCTATAAGGAACTTAAGCATTCTTTACGCTGCAGTAACAGTACTTTACCTAAGCAAGAGTTAAAGAATCTTTTAGAATGGACTGCACTTAATTTCCCGAATGCGGACCGTTCAGCCGTCTTTACCAGAGACTTTTGGGACTCAGTTGGAAATAGACTCTTTAATGATATTTCGCGCCGGGATTTGACTGGCGTTCCCCTTCTCCCGGCGTGCAGAGCATTGGTTGAGCTCTTTGCTGCACAGCAAACGCCCGCGGCAGCCGCTCAGCCTGGCCATGCTGTCACTGCGAGTCCCCTCCACGCTGCCGCGAGTCCGCAGCGCGGCACACCCCCCCGCCTCCCCCCCGCGCCGCGCGGCTGCGGCGCCCGCGGCCCCTCCCCCCGCCCTCGTGATCGCGGCGTCCGTTGCCCCGGCCCCCCCACCGGACCCCGCGGCCCCTCCCCCCCGCCCATGCGGTCGCGGCGTCCGTTGCCCCAGCCCCCCCACTGGAGCCCGCGGCCCCTCCCGCCGCCCCCTCCATCCCCGCACCCCCCACTCCACTAACTTCTGCTGCTCCGGTTGGCGCGGTTTGCCCCCCCCGCTCCGTGTCGGGCCCCTCCTCCGCCTCCGCCCAAGCGAGCCCGCCCAGCAATGTGATCGCGGCAACACCCCCCGCTGCTGGCGCTGCACCGGCCCCGGCCCCCCCCTCCCCCCGCGGCCCCGACTGTACCCCCCCTCCCCCCCCGCGAGTCCCGCCGCTCCCCCAGCCACGTGCTGTGTCTCTGTGGCTACAGCCATCGCCGGCCTCCTGCAGAGTCACGCGGCCACGTTTCTGCAAGCAGCTCATGCTACCGTCGCTGCCGCGGCGCAGGCTGACACGGCAGCGTCCTTTGTGCCGCGGGACGGAGCGGTCCAGCCCGCCAAGCCGCCCCGCGCCTCCCGCGCGGTGGCTCCCCCACCGTTGTCACTGCCCCCCTCAGACACGCCCACCGCCATGGTCCCGTGCCTCCCCGACCGCCCGGCCCTGGCCCCAGCCCAGCTTGCGAGCTACCAGCCGCTGAGCTCCGCGGCACAGACGCCGGCTTGCCCCCAGCGCCCTGTCCCCGCTCCGCGGCGATCCCTGGCCAGCCCCCCCCTTCCTACCACCGCTGCGGCTGCGCCGGGGACCGCGGCCACCGCCGGAACCGCGAAAGCAGCCCAGCCCCCTGCTTCCGAGCCCCCCAGTGCACCGCTGTTTGCGGCGCCGCTGCCGGCTCGGAGCGCCGCGGCGCCGCCGTGGCCCGACCCGCCCCCATCGCGTAGGGATTCCCCGGGGCTCCACGCCGCAGCGCTGCCACCCCCTGCGGGCGGCGGCGCCCTGCCGTTCCCTTCTGTGGCCACAGAGACAGTCCCTGCTGCGCTCCCCGAGGCGGCCGCCATGATGCCTCACCACGCGGACCCCGTGACACGCCCCCCGCATGCGCAGTCCCTGCGACCCTCGGAAGTCCTGCCTCACGCCGCGACACCACCGCCGCCCCCCCCACGCCGCCTCCGCCGCGCCTTTGATCCAGCCTCCCGGTTCCCACACGCTCCATGCTGCAGTCTACCCCCAGCCGACATCACCGTGCCCTCCCACGCCAGCACCACCGCTCCCAATTCCAGCCGCAGGACACCAGCCCGCGCCGCCACAACTTCCGGGATCACCGCATCTACAAGTGTCTCCGCCCACACCACCAGCCCAGCCGGAGCCTGTTACAGCCTCATCACAAGTGGCCCCCACTGCAGCGCGCCTCGCACAGCCTCTGGAAACCCCAACGCTACAGCCACCAGCAGCTCCTGCGCAGACGCAGCCTCCAGCCACCCTTCACCTGCCTCCATCGCCACCGGGTACCGTGCTGCAGCCACCGCATCCTGCACCTGACCCAAGCAGGACTGGACTACAACCAAGCACACAAACCGTGCAACGAGAAGGGGGAGGGTCGAATGTGACACACATGGAGAACTGTATTGCATTTCCAAATGCCAACCCTCTTAATGCTGAAAAGCCACCAGCATCAATCACAAATTTAGAAAAGCCCCAGAAAAGTTCTGACAATCTTCAACTGACAGACTGGAATCAAATAACACGTGACATTTGCAAAGAGGAAAGCCTAAACCCTATAGCACTGCCTGTGGTATTCAGCCAGCAAGCCGGTGGTCCCAGAACTTGGACAGCTATCCCATCTCATGAGGTGAAAGAATTGCGAAAAGCAATAAAGGACAATGGTATCTCCTCTCCATATTTTAGACAACTGCTGAAAAGCACCCTGGAAGGACATACACTCACACCAAATGACTGTAAAAATCTTGCTGCTATAATTCTTACAGACTCACAGTATATACTATGGGAACTTAAATGGAAGAGACTGCTTACAGGGGTACTAAACACTTATAGACAATGTACTGATGCAGACCTTCGTGCCCTCACCCTGTCTAAATTGATAGGTGATCCACCTGATGACCAGAATGAAAATCAAGTGAATTTACCCAGAATGGTGTTAGATGACATAAAAAAGATGGCTCGCAAAGCTTTTTTGCAAGTTCAGCCTGCAGGAACTTTTGAAAAAGCCTACAATCTAATTAGTCAAGAGTCATCTGAACCATTCACCTCATTTGTGGACCGGGTGATCCAAGCAGCAGAAAGACAATGCGGTGATGATATAGCCCGTCCAATAGTGATACGGGACATCATTGAAAATAATGCAAACGTGGAATGCAAGAGAGTCATCAAAGCCCTGGGAAAAGAAAGACCTACAGTGCCTGAAATGATTGATGCCTGCAGCAAAATTGGGAGCCCACAGCATGTAGCAACAGTTCGAGTAAATGAACTTGGAGAAACTCTAGGAGAGAAAATTGAAAGGGCTCTTACAGCACAAGTAGCGCAAGCAAAAGCACAAGCAGCACAAGCAGAAGCACGAGACCAAAAACTTACTGAAATCCTAACTGCCTTGCATCTAAGTTCCCAGCAAAGAGACAACACTGTAGCTGTCATGCAAGCTGCTGCGCCTCCAGGACCTTGCTACTTCTGTAAAAAACCTGGCCACATCATGAGGGATTGCCCAGAGGTCGCACGAAGTGCACAAGCCACCGATCGCTGCTCTATCTGCAAGAAGGGAAAACATCACGCCTGGCAGTGTCGATCCAGACAAGATGTAAGCAGGAAATACAATCCAAAAAACTCCAAGGTGAGCGCGCAACGCCATCGCGCGATGAAACAAGTAATGGCACCCCAAGCCCCCGAGGCAAAATTTGTGAATACCCCGACCCAGAAGCTCTTCGCTTCATCACCAGCACAATCCCAAGTTATGACCCAAGCCTACTACCCCCAGGGACCTGGTGCACTTTGGCAACCTCCAAGCCAACAACCTTTTTAAAGGATGATGGCTATGACTATATTTCAACAGGGATTACTGGGCCTTCACAACAAAGACAAGACTTTTTAGTTGTTGGTAAAGAAAGGAATAGCATCTTGGGACTGCTTGTTTTGCCTTGTGTAATGTCTGTTAACTGCAGTGAAGAATTACTGGTGCTAGCCAATGCCTGCTACCCCCCGTTGCATATTCCACCTAGAACCCCTATAGCTATTGCTATAGCACTGCCTATGGGGACTATGGATCAAATGCCACCACGCTGTTTCCCCGTTGCTTCTGAAAATCCTGAAGTTCTATGGGTTCAACACATAAGTCAGCAACGACCAATGCTAACTTGTGAATTGTCAAATGGTGGGGTTCAAGTTTACATCAAGGGGATGATTGATACAGGGGCGGATGTTTCTGTGATCTCTTCTTACTGTTGGCCAACAGACTGGAAGTTGGTCATTCCCCCAGGTACTCTCACAGGCATTGGAGGTGTCACTCCTTGCTTGCAAAGTGAATCTTTGATCAACATCACAGGGCCTGACAAGAAGAGAGCGTCAATCCGTCCCTATGTAGTGCAGAAACCCATCACAGTGTGGGGAAGGGACTTACTTTCTGAATGGGGAGCAAAAATTGAACTGGGTTTTTCGTAGGGGCCACTAAAGCACTCAGCACCCTGAAACTGACCTGGAAAACTGACACCCCTGTCTGGGTCGACCAGTGGCCCCTGCCAGACAATAAGCTGAGTGCCCTCAAAAAACTAGTGGCTGAACAACTGCAAAAAGGCCACATTAAGCCCACTAACAGCCCCTGGAATTCACCTGTGTTTGTGATCCATAAGAAAACTTCTGACACTTGGCGATTGTTACATGATCTCAGAAAGATCAATGCAGTAATTGAGAACATGGGGCCTCTCCAACCTGGCCTGCCCAACCTTTCTATGATCCCGAGAAACTGGCCACTTGTAATCATTGACCTAAAAGACTGTTTCTTCAACATCCCACTGCATCCAGATGACGCTCCTCGTTTTGCCTTTTCCGTTCCAAGCACAAACTTACAAGAACCACTCCAGAGATACCATTGGTTAGTTTTGCCACAAGGGATGAGAAATTCGCCGACTATCTGTCAATATTTTGTGGCCCGCGTGCTGTCTCCAGTCCGTGCACAGTTCCCACAGTCAGTTATTCTCCACTACATGGACGATTTGCTCATTGCAGCACCAACACAAAAACAGATGGAAGAGACCCGTGATTGTATTGTTGTTGAGATCAAAAAGGCTGGACTGGTAATATCCGAATCAAAAATACAAGAGACTGCTCCCTGGAAGTATTTAGGTTGGAAACTAACAGAACAGTCTATTACTCCTCAAAAGATACAAATCCGAACTGATGTTTGTACCTTGCAGGACTTACAACAGCTTTTAGGGGAAATTAATTGGGTTAGACCTGTCCTTGGAATCACTGCTGATGAACTTTCCCCACTTTTTGATTTGTTGAAAGGGGACAATGACATCAGATCCCCTAGATGTCTCACTCCAGAGGCTTACAAGGCCCTGGAAAACATTACTGATGCTCTGCAGAACAGGCAGGCACATCGCTGTGCTCCTGATAAACCCTTTTTCCTTGCGATTTTAGGAGAAAAGCTGAGACTGTGCGGTCTCATTTTTCAATGGGATTCCTCTCACAAAGATCCATTGCTAATAATTGAATGGGTTTTTATTTCTTACAGGTCGCCAAAGACAATCCTCACACCTCTAGAAATGATGTCTCAAATCATCATCAAAGGCAGAGCAAGGCTTCTTTCTATAGCAGGTCATGAATTTGCAATTATATATTTGCCCATGAAGAAAGCCTATTTTGACTGGGCAATGCAAAAATCAGAAGATCTGCTGTATGCTTTGCTCGATTTCCCAGGCACTTGCTCTATTCATTATCCATCACACAAAATGATCAAAGCTAAATTATGTTACAAAGAAAAACCCCTGATCAGTGAAGAACCCTTAGATGCGGTCACTATCTTCACTGATGGGTCAGGGCGAACGCACAATTCGGTTGTTACATGGCAAAATAAAAATACTAAGTCCTGGGAACAGGATGTTCAAAAAGTTGAAGGTTCCCCTCAGATTGTCGAATTGGCAGCAGTTGTAAGAGCATTTCAGCTCTTTCCAGAACCTTTCAACTTGATCACTGATTCGGCATACGTTGCTAATATTATTAAGAGAATTGAAGGATCTGTTCTAAAGGATGTGAACAACGACAAGTTGTGTCTTTGGCTCACCTGTCTCTATCAAACTTTATCACACAGAATTAATCCTTATTTTGTCTCTCACATCAGAGCTCATTCTGGTCTTCCAGGATTCATGGCAGAGGGAAATGCACGAGCTGATGCACTGGCATCAGCAACGTCTGATGAGGAAGGTGCAGCAGGCATTGAAAATTCCACCTCAGTGCTTGCTGCAACCACCTTACCTAACATTATTGAACAAGCCAAATTGAGTCATGCATTTTTGCATCAAAATGCACAGGCAATCAAACGAGACTTTCGCATTACCCTAGAGCAAGCACAAAATATTGTACGGGCTTGCCCAAATTGTCAGCATGTTCAGCCAGTCCCCTCTTCAGGAGCCACCAACCCACGAGGGTTGGAGAGCTTACAGAAATGGCAAACAGATGTTACTAAGTACCCGTCTTTCGGGAAATTTAAAAATATCCATGTCTCCATTGATACATTCTCAAACGCAGTTTTTGCCTCTGTACATACAGGAGAAACAGCTAAGCATGTCTGCCAGCATTTTTCACAAGCTTTCTCCTATTTGGGTGTCCCCCAAGAAATCAAAACAGATAATGGCCCTTCATATGCTTCACAAGAATTAGCTGCGTTCCTGAATGACTGGGGTGTTCGCCATACATTTGGCATTCCTTACTCTCCCACGAGTCAAGGTATAATAGAAAGAACACATCAAACCTTGAAACGCATTTTAGATCAACAGAAAGGGGGAGAAGACCAGGCTGCACCTCAAAGGAGGCTGAATAAGGCTCTGTATGTTTACAATTTTCTAAATAGCTCTGCAGAAGAGCCTGACCCCCCCATTTACAGACACTTTTTGAACAACAAAAAAGCAAAACTAAAAGAGCACCCCCCAGTTTTGATTAAAAACTTAGATTCAGGACAAATAGAAGGACCATACAATCTTATAACATGGGGAAAGGGGTTTGCATGTGTTTCCACAGGTGGAGGACTTAAGTGGGTCCCAGCAAAGAACGTGAAGCCCTACCACACATCGAAGCCCGCTGACACCCTCACATCAGCCACTACTTCCACAAGTACAAACCAAGAAGCAAGCACCCAGACCTGAGCTGCGCAGAATCATCAGGAGAAAGTGATCTGCCAGGAACAGCTCAAGAAAAGAATGAAGTTTTATCGTTTGCGCGCGTGCATGTTGCTTTTGTTCTTTTGTTTTAGTTCTTGTAGTGAAGCTTTACCTGTAAGTCAACCAAAGACGAATGTCTGGGTTGCTTTAGCCAAGTCTGCAGGCTCTGATACCATCTGTCTATCTGACACAAGCCCTGACAAACCTTTTTCAACCTGCTTAGTTGGGGTACCTCTTCCAGAAGGTTTTGATAATGTTACTCTTGACAAATACTGGCCATATGACGATCATCACGTATCTCCCACTCCTAGCCAAAGACACCAAACGTATATTGATAATTCTAAAATTGATAAATCTGACCTTCAAGAGTTAGAAATCCTAGGCTCATTAACTATGGACACCTGCTACTTCTTTCATTTCCTAGGTGAAGGCGGCCCTTATTTAAACGTTACCCCTTATCACCCAGTTTATAGCAATATAACCTCTTGGTGCAATCAAACTAAGCTTCTCATATATGATGAGCCTTACGCAGATCGTTTTAACAAACTTCCTATTCGATTTCCTAAAGGAATTTGGCTCATCTGTGGAGACAGGGCCTGGCAAGGTATACCTTCAAAGATAGATGGTGGCCCTTGTGCCATGGGGCAACTTACAATAATTGCTCCTAGTGTAAAAAGAGTAGTAAGAAAGAAAAGCAGGAGGATTAGATCCTCCTGGGGACATCAATATGAGAACGACTGTGATAGTGATTTTCACCCTTGGAGCTCAGGAAAATCGACTCTTATAAGTGTTTTTCTACCTCAGATAAGTTCCTCGATTGCATTGAAACAGTTAAACAAGTTAGGGTGTTGGCTCAGTAAAGAAGTAAATGCTACCTCTACTATAATCAGTGATTTGCTAACAGATGAAGAAGCAGTGAAACATGCCACTTTACAAAATAGAGCTGCTATTGACTTTCTTTTACTAGCACATGGACATGGCTGTGAAGATTTTGAAGGATTATGTTGTATGAATCTGTCTGACCATTCTGTTTCCATTCATAAACAGCTACAAAATTTGAGGGATTTAGCTAACCAAATTACAACAGATAGCCCATCCTGGCTAGACGATTTGTTTGATGGTTGGAGCTTTGCACCTTGGCTAAAGGAACTCTGTAAAGTAGGTTTGATTATTCTGATAGTGATAATTGTAGTTTTAGTAGCAGTACCCTGTATACTTCAGTGTGTGCAGAACATAATGAGTAAGACAGTATCTAGCATCTTAGTTGTTCATCAGAACGGGGGAGATGTTGGGGAAGATGAAATAGCAAGGCCCTATAAATATGAGGGCCTGGCAAAAGAATCAGAGAATACAGATATCGAGATGAAAACGAGGTTTGAAATACCAAACCTTCATTACTGAGCATCCCGAAAACAATAATGCAATCCCCCCTTTCTGATAGAACCTAAGGTCAAATGGAATGTCCTGTCTCACCCCCCAATGTATGGTTCATCCCATACCTGTAACCCTCCCCTGAAGTATCCGATGTCTGTAACCCCATTGGCCCAAGTCCTGTCCCAGCCCACCTTGAAGCCCCCTGATAAGGTGTGGCCGAGGGACCGAACGCTCTCTCTCTCGGACCTTCCTGCTGGGACACCCACCTGGCACCATCCCTCTCTCTCCCCCCGCTCTCCCCGGGCCTGCCACGAGTTGCGGCTAGCAACTCTAAGCAGGGCCCTTCATCCTTTATAATAAACCCTATGCTCTAAAGACCGGGCCTCAGAGATCCTTCGTTACCACCCACCCAAACCGTCCTGGAGTCCAGCAATCCCCGCAGATGGAACCACATTAATGTACAATAGGACGTTTTTAGAGATGTTCTATTTAAGAACTCATTATTCAATCTACTTATTAGTTAAAGGCTCCTACAAGACAATCCAAGATTTTTATGCAGAATTGTGTACATCAAGTATTAATTATTTCCTTTGAATATTCAAATGCCAGTAGTGAAGGTGAAAGATTTTTTTCAAGAGAATGTCCTGCTTTCAGAAAAACATTCTCTTTTACACACAAAGCAACTCAGCTTACTTTTCCTCGGCTTTCAGCAGCACAAACTTTACACATGGCTGGAGCATTTGCAAGCATATATTGCTAAAACTTTATTCCTGAACTGTCCACATTAATGGGCCTTGTCCATCCATTTCACAATAACACTTCAGCAGTGCAATACTAAATTACCACCACCACAAAAACGTAAAAAAGTAGATACTGAATCTTTTTTGTCATCTGATAAATGAGCATCAAGACAAAATTAGAACGAACAGTAAACAATAGTTACCAGGTTGCACTTTTAAAAAAGTCTTTCTGAAATAGCAGCTCTCTACAACACAATTCTGAAGTATACTTGAGCTATCTTATTTAATTCCAACATTTCTTAGGATTGCACCATAACAAGAAGTAATTGCAGAATGTTGATAGGTTTTTAACTACACCATCTTTAATGGCTTTGTTCTTGTTCCCCAAATAAATGCCCTTGGATGCAGAAGAAAATCATTCTGCATTCTACTGTCATTTGCAAATATGGCTTAAACACAAAAGGAAACAGCTTCTCATCAGACTCTGAATTCTAGCTTGGAAGTATAAAAATGTGCTTGACTTCAGGCAGACCTTGAAATCTGTGATGTTACAGCTTTAACTTCAAGCTAGGAATCATGGTAACCCCACTGTAAGGTCTGTCACTTATGTTTTTATGGTGACATTAAAGGTCCCAATTGCTCAGAGGTGGAACATCAGAATAGCAGGAGCAGTTGTCAGTTATGTGACCAACTATATAACTGATATGTTAAATAAGAATTTCACTCCATTATAGTATAAATCACTGTTCCTACTCCATCCTCCATTACAGAAAATCCAAAGGTTACCTTTATCCCACAACAGACCTCAGTCCTATTTCACTGCATGTATGATTCAACAGCCTGTTTTGATGATCATGAAGCTACTCCCCTGCTGTAGATCACACTCATATACTGAATGCAGAGCCAAGGCTTAGAATCACAGTCAGAGAATCACAAATTTCTACGTAACTGGACCCCTCTGTACAGTGCTTCCAGTACAGCTCTGCATATGTTCCATCACTGGCTGATCTGTATCAAAACTTGTCGTAAAAGTACTTACTTCAAGTGAATTGGCTGTTATTGAGCAGTTACACACCTGTGCATCCTTTTCTAAAGTGTGTGTAACACTTCTACATGTTTTACAAGTTTTACATGGCACCAACAGTAGGTCAGCTTTGCAAAGCCCTACAAACAGCAGTGCACGGATAATACAGTAAATGAGAGTTCTCCAGAATCCATGCACATGAACATATACAGTGTTGTTCTGTTTTTCTTTTCTTAAAGCTTCTTTTGAGGTTGCAACACTATTATAGAAGGTGATCCTCATCAGTTCCCCACAAAGTAGAGTTCAAGAGTTATTTGTCATGGGCTGTGCTGTGTTTACCTTGCAGCTCTGCACAAGTTGCTGGTGGGCTGCTGTGTTCTTATTGGAAACAGCTGCATTCTGAGAAGCTGCAATAGTCTGAGTAGCAGCAGCTGCAGCTTGTTTAGCTGCAATCTTTGGAGGAAAAGAAAGTTAAATCAGTGCTAAAAGTGAGTAATTCAGAGGATTAAACACACATTACTATAGGTAACTTTGACAGTAACAACACTGACAAATTAATACATTTTATCCCTTAATTTGATTTGCCCTAAGGATACCTCAACTGACCACCATTGCTCTTCTCTCAAGGTGAAAATGATTTGAATACTGTTACCCATCTCTGATTTGCCAACAAAGAAAAAGGCAGACTTAAAAGCATTCTATGCCCTTAGTCTTTCACAGCTTAGGTTTCAACAGGAGGAAGATAAGTGAACTACAAACAGCAAAAATGGTCTAAACAATGAGCTCCCTATGAAGGCCAGAGAAAACAGGCAAAGCACACGCAGTGCTGCACACTGCTACATTGATACCTCTGACCCAGGGCCCAAGGGAGCCAGTTTCTGCTGAGACTGCTGTACAGCAAAAGCAAAGATCCTAAAATGACACACAGGTACAAAATATTGCTACTTCTGAGGCCAAAAGCATTCTGAAGACCTTCTTCAAATGTTATTATCAACATCTCCCTGTTACAAAAATAAAAATTCAACAACTTATTCAAGGTACTTCAACATGTTGTAGAACACTAACTGGCCCACTAAATAGAAGCAAGCATGAAGTTTATTACACATATTATTCCTTTCTAAGGCAGTATATGTAATAACAGCAAAACATAGTATATTTTTTGTATAAAATTTTCTTGAATGCAGTTAGAAAATCCAAGAAAACTTGAATGCAGTTACAGACATCAGCCTTTATTTCCTAAAGTACTCCTGTTTTTTAGTTCTAGAGGAACTTAATGCATTTCTGAACCTGATCACCTTACTGCATTTGAATCAGACTAATGCAAAAATCACAGTTGTAAACTAGGAACTATGAAAAGTTTGGGTTTTTTAATCTGCCTTTTCTTCATTTTAGTTGAGAACATGAAGATCAAACTTTGTCCACAAAACAAACTGCCATGGTATTTTCTCCTTACTAAATTGCCTTTCTCCCTCTTGGCTGGGCCACTAGATAGTATATATCTTTTTACTTCCACTTCTGTTCTTGACTCTGAGTAATTTCCCAGTTTAATTGGACATGCTGCGATTCAACTAACTTTGTACAGAAATTCATCTGGAACTCTATATCCTAGTAAAGGCACCAAGAGATACTGTGTGTAAATGGCACACCACAGAGATAAATTAACACAGCAATGAAGCCATTTCAACTCAGCTGTTTAATTTTAGGACTAAGCCACCATCAAATGTCTTCTGAGTCAAATCCTTACGCCACTTTACCACTTTTGTGATACCAGTTACTTAATTTTCTGAGGATAATGTTATGATATACTGATATGTTTAATTCTAAGCTCTGTACTCTGGAACTGAGCTTACAGCACTGCCATTCTCTGCTTAGATCTTTCACTATATGGTTTCCAACCTCTAATCTGTTGACAATTTTCTTCTTGATGGCATTCTGTGCAGCAGCATTTGTAGCAACCCGCAGTCCCTCAGCTGCTTCTCTCAGACGTTGCTGCTGGTCTTCATTTTCAGGATTGGCTGCAGCTCCCTGCACAAAATTTCCAAGCAAAAACCGTAAGTCTGAGTAAAAATGAATGGAGAAAATGTGGATGAGCATCAAGACTTAAGTTCAGACAGCATCTGCTACATCAGCATTATTTTCCTTAAATTGTCATAAGGAAAGTTAGAAGAACACTGAAGTATTACAAAACTTTCAAAGCAGAAAGTCTGTTTCTAGTGGAAGCTGTTACTGTCTATGTCTGGTACTTAGAAGAAGAAAGCTGAACATTTGCTTCATACACCACTTCAGGTGTTTGGGAAAAAAGCCTTTTTCAACTGCTTCTCCTTTGATCTGAAATAATGTACTTGTATGAATATAGGTTTTTTTTAAAAAACCCAGTTTTTAAAATTCCCAATTCAATAAGTCTTTCGGCAACTGCAGTCCAAAACTTGAAGTTTAACACAGCAGATCTTCTCCATTTGAAGTCAGAAAATACTGAAAGTCAAGGATAGGCAGCCAGGCACACAGGCCTTCTGGAGTCCCAGCAAGAATGGCTGGCCCTGCTGCTGTAAAAATCATTTCAGTGCAGGATCTGGGAAACAATTCAAAGCATATATTCCTCCCTAGCAGACTGAAACAGGTTTCCAGCACAGAAAGGGAAGAAAAGTTGTGATATTTGTGTCTCTTGTGAAAACAAGGAGGGAAGGATGTGGAAGGGAACAACACAGGCAAGATTCCCCAGGTGAAGAATGTTTCTTAGACAGAGGGGAGTTGCTTTGTAATGACTCCAGTAAGAGATTGCTGTGGTTCTGCTGTTCCATTTGCACTGCTACAAGACTCTGGACCATAGCAGGGCTCAGGGCTGGTGGTAACTGCCCTACATGGCTTGAGTCATGACCACTATGCACACAGGAAAGCAAAAGCAGAGCAAGATGATATTTTAAAACCAAAACAATCCAGGTAGCTAATAAATTGGGTTTTGGAACGTACCTAGGGTAAGTCATTAAATGCCAAACTCCTACAGGATAAGAGAAACCACCTTTACTATCAGCTAGATCCTATTTCTAAATCCCACACACCCTCTGTTCATTGTGTACAGCCTTACAGTTTTAAGCTGACAGTTCCTTTTCCTGGTACCTTTGCAGCTTCAACCATGCGGGCTGTGGAATCTGCCAGGAGCTTTGCAGCAGCCAGAAGCTTCTTGGAGTTCTCCATGTCGATCTCTGCTTCTGCATCGGACCTCATGGCATTGACGAGATCGGAGGTGGCCTGAGCCAGCACCCTCGCCTGCCGCACCATTTCACCTGGGGAGCACAGCTGCATCTTTACCTTCTCCTCTCTGCATTTCAGCCTTGGTTTCAAAACTCAGCATCGTTTCACAAGGCAAAAACGAGGTTACATTTGCTGAAGTATTTTTTCACTTGAAAATGATACACATATATATACACATATAACTTGAAAGTTTCATAAACATATCTTGGATCCCAATATAAATGACAGAAACCACTACAGTGGAGATGAAGAAAAAAAGCATAGTATTTGCAATATAGATAGTAAGACAAAAACACACAATCAGTATTTTTAGGTAATTTTGAATATACAGTTCAAGGAAACTCCCATCCCAGCAAAGACTAACAATTTTGCCTTCAAATCACAGCCAAGATTTCACTCCTTCAATAAAAATTACCCATCTTCTTCCTGTATTTCTAGGGAATTATCTTTTGTCTAATATAAGCTGAGAACTTTGTCAGAAAACACTTAGCACCATTAAGATGGTTTTAGCCAAAAACATCTTGTTCTTTTTTCAGAAGCTGCACCTTTTAGAAACGCCTCAGAAGAAAAAGCAGATTTAAGTTTAAAAACCTGCAACAAAATCTATGCATAGTAACACCAGCCACTGTGAAGTATTTGCTCAGGTGCCTGTCTTCTTATTTGGAGATGAGAAATTGCTATACAATACTATGAAGTGAAGCAGTGGCAGAAAACAGACAAATATTACAGTGTTCATTTAGCATGGTCTTGACTGTTTTCACTGAATATTTACTCCATCTAGCACACAGCTATGTGCACATTGATGTTTATATTATGGGCTGGATCACTACCCATAACAACAGCACAAGCTTAGAAGCAGAAAACAGAGAAGAATTTTTATTTTCTTGACTTGAAAGGTGCACATGTGAACCGTGGCAAGCTACTGCTCCTGGAAGGAACTTACCAGCATCCCCCATGGAACTGAAAATGCTCTCGGTGACACACATGATGGTGTCTGTGGCCTGGTCATAGCGTCCGATGGGCTCCCCCCTGCTGGCGAACTGGCGCACGTGCTGCAGGAGGTCATTGAGGGCCTGGCTGACGATGCTGGCAGCCGCGCTCACCTGCTTCAGTAATTCGCTGTCATCCGTGGCAGCCTGGCAGGCCCGCACGCAGTTCTCCACTGAGCGGTCCACCAGCTTCCCTGCCTCAATCAGCTGCTCCTGACACACTGGGGAACTGATGGTGGGACTCACCACCTGCATGGGGAGAGCACCCAGAGCACTCAGAAAAGGCTTTTTTAACAGTCCATTCCCAAGGCCATTGGGAACACAGAGCAGCGCTCACTGGACATGATGCTGTGCCCCTTCACAAACACCACTGCCTCACCTTAGCACAGGCCACAAGCTGGGAAGTAGACAGTGCACACTGGGTAGCAGCAGCAATGACCCTGTTCTGCAGCACCGTGTCCTCAGCCACCTGTGCTACATTCTTGGCCTTCAGCACCAACATGGCAGCAGCGTTGGCAACAGCTTTGGCCAAACTCATCAGAACATCCTGGTAAAGTAAAAGGAAAACTCAGTCTGCAACATTAAAACACACTCAGGTGTTAATTCCTGTAGTCATTAAACTAAAATAATTTCTTCCCATTTCCCCACTTAAAATCCCATCCATATACTTCAGTTTTTTAGAAGGATGGAATCTTCCTAATGCCTCTACTGTTAAAATGACCTGGCTTTCCAGTAAAGAAAGTACTTCCAATACACTTATTTATAATTTCAACTTCACAGCAGGCAGAAAATCTTGCATTTCAAAAACCAAACCCACTACTTTTTCTTTTGCTTTTAGATATGATAAACCATACCTTTCCTTACCCACTTTCTCCAAGACTCCATAACACAGATAAGAATGCTTAAATTCTTACTCTTAGCCAAGAGTTATAATAGAGATATTCAACTAGGAATACAAATGAGAATTTTGATGAAGTTCACAGATTCACTGCTGGATGAAGTGATAAAAATGGCCTGTAAGTTGTACTAGCAGACACCTTGCACACAGTGCACTCCAGAGGTCTATCTGCTGCTGAACAGTACCTTCCCTTGGTTCTGGTGCAAACATGTCCTTGGCATTCAATGAAAAAATCTACACATGTTTTTTACAGAGGATTTAAGAGCACTGGTTTTAAACTGGTAACAGCAAACACTTAAATCATAAGACATTATGATTTTGTAATTGGTGCTGCTATTCAACTTAAAGAAATTTTGTTTGCAATACAATGGTTTTTTTCTACTCAGTTTACCAAAAAATTTTATTAATTTCTACATGTTTACATGTATACATACAGACACAGCAAACACTTACATAAACCCCATTATATTTAATGAGAAGAAAAGAAGTGGAAAAAGCTCTCCGTGAAGCATCTGTATGATGCACAAAACAAAGTAGGGGTTCCTATGAAATCAGCATTCTGTGATTGTGTAATTAAAATCAACTTCAAAATGGATTCAATTAGTATAGAGAAACTTCAGCATTTTCTAACCACACTTTGAGCAGCCTCGGTTTTATGCAGGGACCTCCTTATTACGAAACTGCACTGTTCTGACAGTGACAAGCAACCCCCTCATTACCTGGAACCTTTCATCTGTTTCATTCTCTCCAATTTGTCTCAGTAGCTCCCCACTGGCTTGTCCAATGCTTCCAGCTGCAGTCAGAACTGTCTGGCGAGGCTGGGAAGAGGTAGCAGTGAAATGCATTAATTCAAAGAAAATGAGCTTTACTTGCATTTCGTATTTCCTCAGGGAACTTGTGCATTAGTGTGCAAGCAATATGGCCAAAAAGAGGGAACCTGTGAAGTTTTTCTTTACTCACCTCTCCTGAAGTAGGTTGCACAGCCTTCAGCAAGTCTGAGACAGCACTGGCCAAGGTTCGAGCAGCTTTCAGGAGGTCTTCTCCACTTCCAACTTCATCATCCATGAGAGCAGCAAGAAGTTTCACGCCTTTGGACATCTCAGTGAGGTTGGAGGAGATGGTTGTAATTGCACATCCCACAGCAGTGTAATCAGTGTCTACTGGGTCCCCTGCAGAGCAAATGTTTTTCAATGATCAGAATGCTTTAGTGGCTAAAAGGGAAACAGCAGCAGCTACAACAAGCTACACTCTGGTGAGAGATAAAAGAGACATTTCAAGACAGCCAAGCAATGCCTACTAAGTAACGTGTCACTTAAAAAAACATTAGATTGCTATAAACTTTCTGATTTCTACATTTCTTCTGCAATAATCCATCCTCTAATAGAACGTTTCTTCATTCAATGCAATTTGCTGACAAGTCCACAGTTTCAGCCTCCTTCAATACTAAAAGAACCTAAGGCAATACAGTCTTGTCCCCTTTAAGCCACTCGGAGCTCCCTCAACCTGTAATTTGCTGAAGAAAAGCCCACTGTCAATAAAAACATAATCTCTCCTTAACAACTCCCAGATCAATTATGCTTTCTTGTAGTAACCTTGCAAATACTCTGTTGGATAAGCAAGCTACATTTTATCTTCACTGACTGTTACACCTTTAGAGAAACTGAAGCTAGAAAAAATTGTGTTGGGAGGGACACCAAGTTTGTTCCACACATCAATGCACTTAGCTATTGGTGTGTTTTAAAGAAAATTTTCTGCAGCTGCCCCATACTCAGTTCATATATTACTTGATTTAGATTAACAAATAGTTAGGAGACTGCAAGTAAATCCTTCCCATTGAAATTTACCTGCTGTAAGGTTAACAACAGATGCAGTTCCTGCAGTGATTGCATCAACCTGAGAGTGTATTTCATGTTTTGATTCATCAACCTTGTTCTGAACCCAAACTCTTGATGCCTGAAGAGCAATAATGAAAAGAAGAATTAAGGACTGCAGTGAGGTTCTCTAAGGCAAGATACTAGGTACATATCCCATTCCTTTGTGAACTTTTAAAAGGGAAACAGAAGGCAAGCAGCAGGCCCTTAAAGTGAAATATGAATGCAAGCATTTTCTTCTGTTGATTCATTCATTACAGATTTGCTCTCACATTTCAACAGCTGCCCTTTTAAGGTAAATGCCATAAGAAAGGCTAAACACTCTTGACTGACAGTCCCCCATAAGCAATAACCCTCTGGCTCTGTTCCCCTGCCCTAACCTGGATCATGAACAACAGAATCATATTTTGTTCTTATTTTCCCTGTCTCTGAGAGGCAGTAAGTCCCACCATTAATACTGCCCATAGTTTGTGTTTAACTGTTCGTATGCCACAAAACAATAGCATTCTAGGCAGGTTTATGCAAGGAATCTGCTACATCTGGTCTCAGGAGACTGATTAGAGTGAGCTGAACCACTGTATGTGAATTCCTTAAAGAGAGCACAAAAGTTTTACCCCATCTTAAGAGTGTTAGCAATATCACTTTAGATCTGGGGACATTGACTAAACTGGTCTGTAAACAACCCAAAGCCCTGAGGCTCATTTCTGTGTGGATCAGAAGAACTCACCATGTCCTGCCCCAGAGGTGGCAGGTTATCCACTTCACTGAGGTCAGCCTGCGCCTGCTGAACCGCGTGCATGCTGGTGTTGATGGTCCCCATCAGAGCCTGCTGAGCTGAGGTCTGCAAGGCAGAGCAAGGCAATGGCTATGCTGTGCTCCAGAGGGCATTTCAAGCACAAGCCACATGTGCATGAAGAGACCCTGAGTGACAGCAGGGAGCTGTGGAGCAGGGCCTTGCCAGGAAGGAGCCCAGTGCTGGAGCAGTGTCGCCCTGATTTTCAAGAGTTTTCTAAAGCCTTCTGAGTTTACATTCTTGTAGAGAACTTTCCCACACAACTTTCTGTAAACAACCTATTGTTTTGCACTCTTTCATAGAGGCGGAGAAATTTGATGTACAGGTAGTTTGTCCAGTGTCTTTGGAGAGGTGGCACATTCACCCTCCAATCCACTGGCACCTTTTGAGAACTATGAAAGATTGGAGTCAGAGAAAATAAATTAGTCTCCTCATCGTGACCAAAGCTGTGGTGCGTCGTTTTTCCTTGTGTCATCTGGTGACAGAGCAGGTTCTCCTGAAGGGAACTGCAGTTCATAGGGGACCCCCAGTGGATCCAGTTTATCCTGAATGACTGCAGCCCACAGGAAGGACATGCTGGAGATGGGGAAAAGTGTGAGGAGCAAGAAGAAGCAGAGACGGACTGTTACAAGTTGAGCACTCATGAGCAAGGAGTACAACAGTCAGAACTGAAGGAGTGAAATTGAGTTTGAGTAAAAAAAGGGGGGAGAGTGAGAAGAATTTTTAGTTTTCATCTGTTTCTCACCATCCAACTGTATTTTAATTGACAGAAAATTAAATTAATTTTCTCCAAGCTGACTCTGTTTTGCCCATGATCATAATTGATAATCTCCCTGTCTTTATCTTGACCTATACAGATATAAAGCTTTTTATAATCTTATATATCTTCCATACACACTTCTTTAGTCAAGAAGTAGGAGTGCCTGCTGGACAAGCATCTGGCAAACAGCCAAGGTCAATTCACTACATAGACTATACTTCTAGTAATATGTCATGATTTTAAGCACTGAGTATATTCTCTAAATGCTGTTTAGGGCTTGTGAAAGTCTCTCAATTTAAATGCAAAAAAGCTCTATCAGCTTTAAACCTGCTAAAAATTTCTAAGTTGGTGAGCTAGCGACAAGCTAGAAGTAAGCCGTATCCTTAATACTGTTTACTTTTGCCAGTCTTTAAACCTTTTTCTTTTTCCCTTTGAATACTAGTTTTAACTACTTATAAGTAAAGGCTGGAAGAGCCTGCTTTACAGAAAATGAGGAAATAAATCAAAAAGTGACACACTAAATATTTAAGGGATACTCACAACTTATGTTTGGTAGAACAGTCAGGACACTGCAGCCAGGATTCCTGGTCTTAGAAATGTGTATAACACTCTGACTATTTGCTGCACAGACAGGTTTCACACACAAAACAAGGAGGTTTCTCACCAGAGGGGGCATATGTCCTCTGTGCATCTGGCCAGTGGTGACTTGCTGCTGAGGAGAAGGCATGAAGCCAACATTGAAAGTCTCGGGGCCGCTGGAGCCAGAGCGCATCACAGCTGGCAGGGCCACGGAGCCGTGCTCCACCTTCCCAGTCCGGTTAAACTGCTGCTGCAGGATGGTGGGTCTGGCAAAACGCAGCCAACACACAATTAGTCAGCTCCTGCAAATGGAGTTCTGTCAGCTGTGCTTCCTCTAGGATTTAAAATGCATTTCACAACGTTTGGAGAAGCTGAAAAACTTTATGGTTTTTCTTTCTAACCATTTTCTAACATACTGGAAAAAAGATAATCTGGGGCTTCTGGCAGATCAGTTATTAATAGCACTAATGAGCAGGCACCAAGGAAAGACGGCAATGTGCAGTTTTGTTAAACATGATACAATAGCTTTATCCCTTTTAGACACAGGGCAGACAGAACCAGAACAAGATTTATGGCATAACAACGGCTTTGTTTCAGTTGTACCACCGGCTGATCAATACAAAATAGAAGCATGAACCTTGTGGAGATCTTTTGCAAATACTACCTAGAACTGGGATAAAACTTAATTCTTTCCCCTTTATAAAACAAGCACACATAGTACTTGCAAATAATCTGGCAGTCCCCCAGATACTGGACTGAAGAATAATAAATAAAGTTACTGCCATCCACAGTCCTGAACTGCCTTGCCAGATATACTGCTCATATTTAAACATGATTCAACCTTTAATAGCTAGAAGCGTTGACAGAAATTCAGGCTGTAACAATAACACTCTGCTGAGGGAAAAAAAGTGATTTCAATTATGAAAGAATCTTGTATCTATCTACTACAAGCTTTGGGCTTCTCTGCACAGCACTTAACTAACAGTATATTCTGGAAGTGATTTGGAAAGGGCCGTGTCAAAATAAAGCACATCTGAACATGTGTGATTCATCAAAAGACGAAATTTCCCATAAGACCACATGAAATACCTAACAAATCTATCTCACATAAACCGTAGGCTTAACAATAAATCAAATGGACTTTTCACATACACACTGCTGACATTGCCACCCTCAAGAGCTCCAAGAAAATACTTGAGTGGCTCATTACAGCTTATAGTGTCACAAATCTCTTCTTGGCTCACTGCACAGAAAGATTTGACATTCCTTTTCAAGAGTGTGGCCAGCTCTACAGTTCTGTGTTTCCCTATATTCAGTTACTCTCCCTTTAAAACCATAACCTGACCTACTTGTACCAAACCCGTTCCCCTACCCACACCACACATCTGATAGGTTTGGCTGGTGAAATAAGCCAGCTCTGCTCATAACACAGTGTACAACTAAACTGACAGGTGTCAAATCTACTGGAAACCATGGAACTAGCAGACACAAGCAACTAAAACCTTGTAAATCATACATGAAGATGAAAAAAAAAATACTACAACTTTTCAGCTCTGCTTCATTATCCCCCTCTCTGCGCCAGCATTTTATTGAATTACAGCCTGAGTGCCTTTGTTCAAGAGTCAAGTTGATGGTGCCATTGCAGATTGCCCTAGCCAACAATTTTGTGACAAATATCTGCTCTTCAATCCTTGAATGAAGCTAGGAGCCTGCTGAATTGCCTGGGGACAGTACTTCCTTCTATTGAAATATTCTGTAGAAAACCATTCTTTAATAGTAATAACTGTACTATTTTGTTTGAAAAAGCTGGCACAGCTAAATGTGGCACACTTAAAAACAGACTATTTCCTCCTGTTGCATGCACTCACTTCTTAGGTGAAACAGATTCTTCCAACATGGTTGATTCCTCATCACCTTCAAGCCCAAATCTATCTTTACTTTGTTTCTGGAGGGGGTGAAAAAAAGATAAGTTAAACAATGTGCGGTGTTTCTTGCTTTCTCTCCACCATTTCCTTGCCATTTATCACAAATGTAAACAAATGACCTGCAGAGCCTTGTCTGGTGCTGAACACCCTGCTGTTGGGCAGTGAGTGACAATACAACCTCTCCCAGAGAAGAGGTACTCCTCAGCATTTAACAGCCCAGGTTCTAAACCCTGGCAGACGAAGCATGTAAAGGAAAAACTGCTGGTGCCTTTTTGAACAAAGGTATAAGGAAAGTGCTGAAGTGTTACTGTATGGTGCTACCTACTGATGCCTTAAGATTTTAGCCTTTATATTTTTCAAATTCTGTATGCAATACTGCATAACTCTAAACTCCATATAAAATGTTAGTTACCTGTGTTCACATTTTGGTCAGACAAAACCGTCCCTCTGGGCCTGGGATCCAAGGACACCCTACAGCCTCAGGCCCCGAAAAGTATAAACAAAAGTGAACTGCTGGGGGGAGCGAACTGGGGGAATACGACTTCATCTTCTGAAGCTGTAATTGGAGGATTAACCCCTGATATGTAAATGGACCAAACTTATATCTGTCTGAAAAACTCATGACCATCATCCATTTTGGGTGTAGTCCCTTGAGGAGGCTCTGTCTGCCCTTAATATACCTGAAGGTCCTTCATCAAATATATACACTTTTATTATTTTAACTTTGTCTGGCCTCTGTTTCTAGTCCAAAAAAGGCATCACTACCAGTAGGAAATACATACCCACAAGTAAAGACAATAAATTGAATACTGTCTCCAAGCCATTTTATCATAGGTACTTTAAAGTTCAGGACAGTCTGACTTCAGGCTGAAGACTGAGGCAGGAGTTTTTTAGTGCTAAGAGGGATTTGTAAATATACCTAAGGGCAGTAAGTCTAAACCACTAGAAACAACAGGAAACTACAAATCATAGAAATAGTGCCTTATAAAAAGAGTCTATTTCTTCTTGTTGCCTAGTGCAGAGAAACTGTGTGTTTTCCCTTTTGCTACATGATTTGCAGTCTGAGTCCATATAGATGAATATAAATAGAGGAGTATCCACTGTGACCTTCCATTCAAGAAGAACTCCTCATGCACATCTATATGAATACACAACTCTGGAGAAAGAAGTTCTTACTATTAGAGTTTGATTCTATGCATGAACTGAAACTCCCTATTTCTAGTCATGATTGTGCTTTACTTCTGTAATAACGTGAAGTAAAAAAAAAAAAAAGGACTGTTTTTAATTTAGATATATACTACTCAAGTTCTGGGTATTCTGTCAGCTAATTAATGACCTATCACTAAAATTGCAGGACATGAGGGGTTGGGTGGAGTGGGAAGGAACACTATACTAGTAACACTTGAGCAGAAAAAAAATGTACCTATCAATGCACACTGGAGAAAATGAGTTAGGCCAATCCAAACCACAGCAAGAATTAATAATATGCAACTGAAAGCAACAAACCCCACTTTGATGCATCCATTACAGAGATTATGTGGGCTCACAACTATGAACTGCAGCTTCTCATATGTATCATGGGTGTTTAGGATTTAACCTGTTTCTAATTCATTAATTTCAAACTGGCTGTGTCAGCAGATGGTAGAGAAAAAAATTCAAAGAACTGGGAGCTGGGAGTGGAAATTTGCACATTTGTATTCTATCAAGACAGAAGGCTGCTTTCATTTGGCACTAGACAAAAATGCTACTTTTGAATCAAGTTTTAAAGCATCTACAGAAACCGGCAATTTATTTGATGTTTATTAAACCTGAGCCTGACAGCCTCAGAGAAAAAGTTGTGTGATGAGTTCTGTGCGATGAATTCTGGCAATCCTCCTCAACCTTTTATTACATAACCCTTAATGTTACATCCTACACTGCTCACACAAATAAAGGCAATAAATTCTTCTGGGCTACTTAACTTCGTGATTTCTTGCTGCTAAAAATCTATTACAGTAAAGAATGATGTAGTTTGAATGTCAATGAAGTAAAATTTTGACAATAATGAATCAGTGCTGTTCGGAACACCTCACTTTTCTATATAACATGCTTAGAATGGGGCCATTCAGCTCCATGTTTGTTGGCAAACTTGCCATTTTTTGCTGTTGCACTTGCTTGCTTGGGAATATTTTGAATACTGGAAATTCGTATCAGCCCTTCCTCTCTCCTGCCAGGCACATTCTATAAAAACAAGTTTCAAGGCAGTCTGACCTCTTCAGAAACACTGATTTTATCCCTCTCTGCACAACTGAGGTCTAATTCTTTGCTTTACTAATCCCGGTGGTTTTAAAGCAATGTACTCTTGGGGCTTTTTTGTTTGTTTTTCTGGCCTAAAACCTTCTCAGCTTTGGTACATTATATACAAGAGCACCTGGACAACTATTGTGCAGTCCTGGCTGTAGTTTTAAATACTGCTTCGAAGGTCATTTCTTCCCATCTGATTCATCACTATAGCTTAAAAATCCATAACTGAAGCTTTGGACTCTTCCCTGGATATACACTCACAGCCATGAGGTCACCTTCTGGACAGAAAAACAAAGCCCAGGAGTGCTGCACTGAGCCTGACACATGCTAGGGATGTAATAAATAGCCTTGATTTTTCCAGAAGCAGTGCCTTACTTACAGGTAAAAATACATAACATCAAAACAGAAGATACAACACTGACTCCATGAGAGAAAAACTGCAGTTTGCACATATCTGAATTTTTGCATTGTTTTTTTTTGCTACATGCGAGGATGTTAATACTGTACCTTCTTTAGGATGATATCAATGTAACCTGCAATTAATTGAGAGATCTGTTCTCCTTCAGTGGTCTGTACTGAGTAATAGCTTTCCTGATATTCACCAAAATCCTGAAGAAAAAGGGGAAAAACCCCAAAACTTATTTGAAAGTGCAAAGTAAGTAAATGAAGAAACACTACCAAATATGAGTGAGAAAATTCAAATTCTGAAATTCTATAGACATTTTATTACATACAACAGTAAGTTAAACTCCAAGATTCTAAACCTGTAAGTTCTAGAGGAGAGAAGATTCTAAGTCTGTATGCAAGACTGAGAAAAAGAGAGAAAAATGCATTTTATTTCAGTTTACTCACAAATGTTTCATAAATTGAAATGCCCAAGAGATACTTCATATCTAACTTTATCAGATTCAGTCAGTTGAGGATGAGGAACATTTTTTTTAGAATTCAATCCTAGAGCATAATCATCCCTGCAACTGGAAATTAGATGCACATGTATCAAGTGAATGCAATTTTCTAGCTTCTGCCTCTTGCTCCATCACTTCAAACAACCTTTTCATATACAAAATGTATGTTGCAGTGGTCTCCTATTGACCAAATAATTAGCAAAATATCACATTCATGAAGCTTCTCTAAATTCATAATTATCAAACACATGAATGAGCCAGCTGACTTTGTTTATGTTTGTATCTTGCAAGTCACAAAGTACATTATGAGTGACAAGCATCATAACTATTTACACAAGTGTGAATGATAATACTTTCTTAACTGGTTCATTAGTTAGGCACAAACCAGATTCAAACAGTGGTTTGTTGAAAGATTTGAACAGTACTTCTGAGGAACTGGCCTGTCCTGAAGCACCAAACTACAGATTGAACCTGGACTACAATATGTGCCAATTGAGGATTCAGTGACTCCATAAGGCTAGAAAATTAGAGATAAAACAACTTACAGTACAGAAACTGTTCAAAGTCTCCTAGCCACACAAATCCCTTGTCCTCTGAATACACACAGAAAGATTACCAGAGTGAAGCTTTTAGGTGAGGCAGCCCAGCGTTTCACAGTTGTCAGTGGCCATTCCTGCAACACTTCCTTGGTCTTCTCATCCACACGCATCACTGAGTCTTTGGTGACCCCCAGCAAACGAGGAACCAGCTTGTTTTTGCCTTTCATTTTTTCCTGTAACAAGGTGTGGAAGATTGTTTTCCACACAAATGTAGCTTTCCACAGGACAAAGGAAAAACAAGATAGAATATACTGACAAAGGGAAGCAACTGGCATGCAGACAGTGACAATTTAAAACTCCAGGCTTAGTTTATCTGTTTACAGACAATGATTTTCAAGCAATGCATGAACAAGCTTCAGTGCATCTGCAGTGGTATTCAGTTCAAAAGACAACCCCTCTTCTCACTCCTCCAGGAAACTGAAATATCTTAGAGGTCAAGGCAGCAAACCTTAGCTTAGAGAGGCACCTGAGATAATCCATAACCAAGGACACAGGATGGTCAGAGCAAGAGCTATGTTACCTTAACAAGGAAAAACGACACCCCGTAGGTGCGCAACGAACGCGCCAGCTTCACATACTTCACTTTGGCTTCTATTTCTGTCATCTCACCACAGTTTTTGTGCTCCTGTAAGAGAGTTCAGTACCAATTAACCAGAACCAAAGCTTTCTAGAAACAAACAAACAAAAAGGGCACAGCTTTTATCTATTTCAGGATGCTTAGTTCATAATCATTACAGTTAAAATATATGAAATATATGAAAATATATGAAAAAAATACTGTGTAGAAATGTTAGCAAAACTATCATATAATGCCTCACATCAGAGAAAATAACTAACCTGGGCTAGAACACTCCTCTTTGACCATCAACTATTCAATCTGTACCTCAGACCAAGCACATTAAATCCGTTCTGGCACAGTTTAAAATTCTGTGTATTCCTGCTATTTGACACCATTAGGTTTCATACAATTAATGCCTCAGCTTTTAAGAGTTGTTTAAGTGTACCAGCACCCTTTTTTTCTTTTTTTTTTCTCCCCAGAAACAGATTATTTATTCCTGCTTTGTGCCCAAAACTTCTGATTAATGACAGCCTCACACCTTGTACGTGACCATTTCTCATGTCTTGTAGGTACTTCCTATTGGCCATTATTGCCAGCTGCAGCCTTATCCAGAATTTTTTTCCATCACATGAAAATAATTCTACAGTTGAGGAACAAACAATGATTTTTCTGAATATTTCATCCTGAAATATTCAACTAAGTGTGTCTTGTAACTCAGTCTCTACTTATTATTTAAACAATTTGGTCATTAGTAGATTGATGATTACGTGTAAGTAATGACAGGTAAACATCTTATGTATTTAAATTTCACCCCAACATCTGCTCTCCTATCCAGACCACTGTGCTGAAAACCTCATCCAAATGTCACTATTTAAATCCTGTTTGTGGGATTCCCTATCCCACCTCATCTTCCCCCTCACATGCTTCTCAACTGCTGGTTGCCACCTTTTTCATGCTGATTGATGGCAGCAGGGGGAGCACCAGGAACATGGGAAATGCCTTCTTATTCCACTTGTGCCCACCTCAAGAGTGGGGGAGCTTCCAAGGGAGAGCAACTTCCAAAGGAGAAGCAACTGCAACTCCAAAAACCTCTTTCATCCCAAGAACACAGGCTGCTCCCATCTGTCAACTTCAGCAGAGAACACAACCAAGACCCCAAAAGAACAAGAAGCACAAATGTTGCATCTGCCAAGCTCCAGAACTCCATGGCTCAGGAAACCGCTGAAGTTTTTTTCCAAAAGACAGCTCACATATTCTACCTTGTTGATGCTTTGCCCAGATCAGTGCCCTCACTGATGAGCTTTTGGCCCATGCACTAAAGCACATAATGATTGAAACTACTCATAGGTCATATCTGACATGGGCAAAAGCCCCATGCTATGAAAGCATGGCTGCAATACTCAGAAGTGAATGAATCTGGTTTTTGCTTAAACTGCAATGTCACTGCACATTGACTTAAAGACCACTTCTAACAACATCAGTACACGTTCCCATTTATACTTAACTGCTCCAGTCTTTTACAATGGGGTGATTGCCACATACACCACTGAATTCAAGCATGAACAAGCAGAATTGAGGGTCACGTTTGAATGAGGCATGAAATTAAAACTGGCTTTCCTAAACATGTGTCTGTTTTAATACAAATATGCCTCTTTATATTTCAATGCAACTGACAAAAAGATCCTAAAAATACTTAATTTTCACTCTCTCCATTTAACAAAGCACATTGGATAATAATCAGTAAAGAAAAAATGATCAGGACAATAAATCTGCTGAAGAAAAAAAATAAAAGCTATCAAATACTTCATTTTCTGATAGCTATATAGTTCAAAGTTCTTTGTATACATACAAAGTATACACCTGGGAATCTCAGATTTTTCTTATAAAGATAGTGAAACTATAGCAGTTTTTTTTAGCCTCACAATTACCTGAAATATTCTCTTTTCAGCCCCTCTTTGCTTGGTATATTCTTTAGGCAGGAACTCTTTCAGGCTAGGGAAAAAAATATTCCATAGTTAAAGGCTCCTTCTTGTGGACAGATGCTTTCCATACATCTTTACTGGCACTAGGTCCCCCCAGACTCCCTATTGTGGGTGTTAAATATCTCCACAACAAAACAAAACTAAGTAGAGCAAGAGCAAGAGGTTACCTTACCACTTGAGTTGCTGCCCCATGTAGTACCTTTTAATGTTTTGAAAATTCATCAAAAATAAATAATACCTGGGACACTTTCCAATTTTAAACTGTAGGATGTCTATCAGCAGCTCAGAGGGTTTCATATCTAAATGTAACTACACTTAGTGTAATCTGGGAGAAGGGGACATGGAGGCTTGAGCCAGCTCTGAGTTCAGACACTGCTGGAACTTCATAGCAGCACTTTGATTTACTGATGTGTGGGACCAAGCTCTTTCTCTGTGTCATCCAAGAAGTGTTAGAACAGTAATACTATACTGAAGAACTAGACACTAATTTAAGTGGACACTTAACACCACTGTGTTGTCTCAAAGTAAAAAAAGAAGCAGTTTTAATTCCTGCAGCACTCAGGTTCTAAGGCTCTCAGAACATGGATTAAATTAAACGAGTTCAGCCTCCATGACAGAGTTCAGTCAGAAGGAATCCCTCAACACCTCATCTGTCCCTCCTTGCTGTACAATAAAATAAGCCTTTATCTCAGCCAGATTTTACCCTAACCTGAGGGCATATCAGCATTATGCTTTAACAAAAAACTGTTCTGGACTGTACCTTCCCATCTGGAATATTCTACTCTGATGAAACCATGTCATATATTCAGCAGGTCATTTTCCATCTGAAAAAACTTGCCCAGTTTAAATAATTAGTCTCTAAGGATTCCCCCTACTTTGGACTATTAAGAATCATAAAGTATGACTGGACATTGACATCCTTATTCTTATTTATTCAGTAAACAAGCAATAGACTATACTAGGATACAAAATCAGACGTTTTGAGAAGGATGGATTATTTTAAACAAGATTGGCAAAAAAATTGCTCAACTGTTCTGTGGGAGTTGCTTTGTTTTTGTATCTTGAGAGTGTTTTTGTTGGGTTTTTTGTTTATATTACGTGCACTTTTTTTGTTTGTGTTTTTAAACACAAAAGACTGCCATTGCAGACAATCAAAAAATAGCGCAAAAAATACTAAATTTGGATTTTGTGCTTCAAAAATATTACTCAGTACTGAGATCACACATTTTGTCTTTTCCATAAAGCTCTAGCATTATAAAACAAAGTAAGAACAACTGCCCTTGCTAATCTTTCTTCTAATGTTCGCATACATCTCACTTATCCATGATAAAGAAATCTCTTCTTGGGGACTTATTTGCAAAGACACGTCATGGGGTAGGGAAGGCTGAAGAGTCACATTAAAACTGTAGATAAGGACTGAATACAGCTTATTATCTTAAAAAGCTTATGTATCTATTTGAATAGTGTATCCATTTATCTATATTGGTGTATCTATTATGAAACAACTGGTGATTTTATACAGAATTTCACAGGTTCAAACCAGTTTAGTTAAATTCAATTCCAAGGCAAATTAAGAAAATAACAAATCCAAACCTGAATTAAACAAAGTTTCATTCTGAAAATAGATTTATATAAACAAAAAAATCATAGCTATCAAAGCACTTTAAATTATCATCTAGTATTAGCTAATTTTCTCAGCTACCTGTATGCAGATAAACTATCAAAACCATTGCATTTTTAAGCTTGTCTACTTCATTTTTCATTAATATAACACTTAAAAAAACATTGCTAAGCAAACATTACTTGGAGCTTCATAAACAGCAAGAGTTAAGAAAACAACTTTGTGCTTTGTCCACTAAACACAATTGTAATACCCCTGCACATGTGGGTGGCAGTTGGATTGGAAGTTTTTTCCTTCTATCACCTTCCACTTTTTTTAAAATCAAGAGGCAACTGATCACCTCATCTGAAAGGGTGAAATGCCAGTTGTGAATAGACTGAAATGATTTTAACTCTACCTATAATCCAGATATTTTCTTTACAGACACAGTTTCACTTTATTTTGCAGCTTTTTAATGGAGCTAGCAAAAACAATGTAAATATCTTCTCATTTAACCTTCTTTAGTCCCTTAAATTACACATATTAGAAAGTGTACATTGAATTCAGTTAAAAAAAAACAGCTAATAGCAAGCAGGGTTGATTTAACTTGGTTTACACTGAGTTTCACCTTCCAGTTCCTTAAAAAGTGACGTAAGTGCCAACACTTTGATTGTTTCTCATTAGCACCAATGTGTTCTCAAAAAATACAGCTTAATTCAGCAAACTGGGTTAGATTCAAGAATTGAGCTCAGCATCAAGCTCACTTATCATTTGCAGCTTATCTGTTTGCCAGTGTGCTTGCAAAGAAGTGGAGGTGTGCAGTTTTGAGGTGCTCCTTTCCTATCTGCAGATGAGCAGTGCAAGCTCTTTATTAGATATTCTCTCAGTAAATTCAGCCCCAGGGTACCCTCTGTATGTGCCATGCCAAACTAGTTCTGTACCACGAAGTGCACAAAGAAGGATAGTTTAATGCTTTCACAATTTACTTTGGCATGAACTTCAAGGGAATTCCAACAACCAATACCAATGTCTTAGCAAGATGCAGGCAAAAATCTTCATCTGTGCCAAGAATATTTTAGCAGTTACAAAAAAGGATACAAAAGGTCTCTCTACACAAACATATTGTAGACAGGCAAACTAAACTAAGCTGTTTCCAAACAGTATAATGAAATACTACTGCTATTCTATCCTGTGATGGTTTTTGCGTGAGCTGACAGATTCTCCTTAAGGGAACCTGTAGCATCTTAAGGTTTCAGTGAGTGACTGGATACCTCTCAAATGTATTTCACATATTGAGCTACAGCATACAGTTTATATTAAACAAAACTACAGTCTTACTTGAAAAGCATCAGTGTTTATGCACCAAACAGTAGAAAATAGTTGGATGAAACTTTAAAAAAGCTTACTCTTTTGCAAGGGAATAAAAAAAACATGAAGTTTTTTTTCCTGAAAGGATAAGAGATGCATCTTCAGAAAAAAATAATGATCATTTAACTACACTATTTCTCTATATTGTTCATAGTGAGTCAGGATCACTTGGCTCACTTAGACTCACAAAACAAAAGCATGAGGTTTCACAACAAGGCTGTCATGATGGCTATGTAAAATAAAGGTATCACTACTAAATCATAAACATGTACACTTCAAATTAGGAGACAATGACCAGGGACTTACGGTTCTGGAGCAGGTTCATCTACAGAGGAGAAAACTGAATTACCTCCAAATGAGAAATGCTTAATTTTATGAAACTGATTAAACACCAGGACAGAGAGCAATTACACTTGGTTACCTGCCAAGTTTGGTTCAAATACAATCAAAGCCCTAAATGAAAATAAAACAAGAGCAGAGAAAAATGCCCTACAGAATATAAGAAGGTTCTGAATTTTGGAATTCTGGTTCAAAATGGTTTCCACTGGAGTAACATTATTTTTCTAACAGACTGTTCAGTTACTTATACCTTTCATCTCTATTAGGATTAAAAAAAGATATGCATGCTATATGAGTGATGGCTGTTTCATGATGGGTTCCAAACTATCCAGCACTGCATAAAAAGTAGAAGTGTCATCCAGCCAGCAGCTTCATACACCATAAAACACACTCACTACACGGGGCTTAAAAAAAAGAAGAGAGAAAAACTTTCCACTGAAAAAACCCAGCAGTACATTAGAAAAGCCTAAAAAATTTAAGCAACTAAACGCTGTTCAGCAGTCTGCAAAAGCCACTGGTTAAGCTTGTGGGAAATTACTGCTTTAAAAATTAAACGCAACTATTTCTGGGATCATCTAACTCTTGAAATCATTACCATGACACAACATTATCTTATCATGACATAATATCCCAACAATTTGCTGCAGGAATACTCTTCAGTGAGTGGAGTGAGAAGGAAAGAATAAGCAGACAATGGACAAATACCAGAGAAAAATTGTTGTGTAACTGGTCACAGTTCTAGGAAATTAAAACCAGGGGTACACTGAAGCTGTTACACTGGGCCCCTGTAATTCTTAGACACCAGTAGTTCTAATAGGAACGATTTGTGGGTCAATCAGGAGCAGTCAGACAGTAAAAAGAAAAGCTGATAATTAATTGGAACTGAAATATGTTTATTTGCATAACTGAACTGCTATTTCAGGAATAGACTTCAGAAGTGAAGTGTTTCAAACAACCAGAGCTGCAGCACTGCACATTCCACAGCAAGACACCACCTCCAAGTGATTCCCTGAGATACCATAAACCCCAGAGCAGCTCACAAAGGAAGCCTGAGGTAGCACTGAGCAGTCTGCCAGTGGAACAGGACAGAAACCAAATATGCACCTATTGTTCTGTGCCTCCAATTAAGGTATTTATGAGCCTCATATGTAGGCAAGGCTTGATGGACTGGGCAGTAAATAGCTCTCTTTTACCTTCCTACATTGCTTTCCTCAGACTTTGGCCCTTGATTAATTCTACTGCAGGTAAACCAATCAGAAAATCCAAATCAGTAGAAAAATGGGACATCTAAATGCCCTTAACTTGCCCTCCTGATAGCAGTAAATTAGGTATCACAATAAAGATTAAAGGATGAGCCACTTGTAAGCAGGACTTCTGTCCATGCCTGAAACAAAGAGCACAGTTCTATAATTCCATTCATACAACACCATGAGATGTTGAATCTGACCAAGTAATTAATGCCACTAAAAAGTTTGGAAAATTTAATTTCTACACACAGGAGTATTCACTTTATTCAAATGACAAAACTTCTTTCCACCCTTGTACTTTCCTGGTACCAAGTGTGTACTTAACTGGCACTCTGGGAGGAGACAGTGCCCTTATTAGTGCTGTCTAATAAGCCACTGCCAAAGGTCCCCTCATCAGCTGAGGCTGCCAATTTGTGCAATAAAGCTCCTTTCACTGGGAGATTTGCTATTGAAAATACACTGAATCTGATTACCTCTGCTTGGATTAATAAAATGTGTTTAATCTGTGACAACTCAACATTAGTTACACTTGACGTCACCCAAATTTAGAAGTTAGAAGTGTTTACTCTAAAAATCCAGGTTTATGTTTGTGTTCTACATGAGGTCCAAACTGGATCTGTGCTTGAAAGCCTCCAAATTCACAAGCCTTCTCAAAGGAGACAGGATGGGAGCCATTCAGAATGTCATCACGAGCCTAGAGGAGACAAACAAAGATGTGTGAGAGACACCTGGACAACTAATCCATCTCAAATTCCTTGAAAGCTTGAATACAGCCAGCAATTTTCCTTCTGAATGTCTTTATTATTCCATTCTGGATGTATATGTGACTAATAAAACAAAGGGCTAGATTTTTTCATTGTGAGTATCTATGGAGAGTTATTGAAGCTATAATTGTATCAGCTTTGATCAAAAAGAGAATTTGACAGCCATTTCCTGATGCATGTGTAAATAAAATACAACCTGCACATACATTTCTGTCTATGTGCACAGATATGTACAGATGCATGTATGTGCAAATACACACATGGAAAAGCTTTCATCCCACTGCCTCATACAGGGGGAAAAATATCTCCATAATTATTAGGTAAAAACAAAATCACTGTTACAGATACAGCAACAGGGACAGGCACGCAACATTCTTCTTCCTTCTGTGCAAATTTGGTGGTCATTGAAGATGACAGATTTTATAGCTTTGGCAGTAAAAGGCTCACCTACCCATAGACAAAGCAATGGCAAAGCATTATCAACACATACTGTCATACCAGCCTGAATGAAATATTTTAGTTGCAGGAGAATAGCTCAGTGTGATAGTCCTCTAAAATACTTCAAAAAGGTACTGCTGTTCTACAAGTAAGAGAACCTTACCTTTTGCCTCAGATTTTTAAAATGTAATTTATAGCAATATCAAGTATAACAACAGCACATTCCATTAAACTTTCAATTTTTTTTTCCTTTGAAAAAAAAACCCCAAAACTTTAACAAAGAGTTTAAAGCCTACTTTTTTTCAGACTGAATTGCAGGCAACTGCAATGGCACTTTCAGCTAAATATTATCGTCTGCATAAAGCTCCTCTGACAGTTTAGGAAACCTGTCTAGATGGATTCCTACTGTGTTACATGACATGGTCCCTTTTTGATGGAAAGCCTGCCTGCCTTGTGTGCTGTTTGGTTGAAGATTGGAAAGGAGTACAGAAGAAGCTCTCACACTGATCAGGCAGAAGAGAAAAAGACATGAGAAACGGAAAGCTGTTCACAAGACTGACCTGAGATTCCACATGACACAGACAGCACCATCCAGAGAAGAGAAGAGGGAGAAGAACTAAAAAGAGCAATATGGGACTGAAGGCATGTACCAATTTTAAGGAAGCAGGATGTGAAAGCCAGTGGAGTTTGGCTCAGTGTTCATCACTGAGTTAAAAGTATTTGATTTAAAAAAAAATTAGTAAAGCCTCTGTACCATCATGTGTTTTTGGAGGGCTAGACAAAAGAACAAAACTAAAGCACATCCAGAACAGGAATTCTAGAAGATAGAGTATTTGAGCAGCAAATTTTTTCTAATTCACCTACATGAGTTTCCTCAGACAAGGTAGACTCATACTGTACCTGAACATAAAGCAAATTAAGCTGAACAGGATCTCTTGAATCTACATTCTGGTCTGAATAAAAGAACTTCCGTCTCAAGAGCAGTGTTTCGTTTTCATCCACTCCTTGCTCTCTGAAGGTCCGGCTGTGATCCAGCCAATTCACTGCAACAGAGCCACAGACATGCACACTGTTAAATCCACACTGCTGCCAGTGGTAACAGCCCTTGTGAAACTCATGGGAGAATTGCCTTTTCCACTGGTGGGGGAAAACTCCACAAGAAATGTTACTTTCATTTCTGGGGCTAGTCATCAGTGCTGAAGGTTTGCTACAAATGCTCACACAAGCAGCAGTGCTGAGAAACAAGTATATACTAGAGTATAATATTGAAGAAACAACTATAGTAATGTTTTACCACTAAATTTAGATCTTAAAAGATTCACAATAAAATAAGTTCACCACATTTTAGCTCTAAACCAAATGATTCTGTTTACCTTTCTTATCCCTGAACACAATTTTAAAACATCTTCCTGCCACTTACAGTTAACCTTAGTGTCTTACAGAAAAAACAGTTATCATGACCTAGCACACAAAACAAATCAAATACTCTCTTAGTTCTTTGGCAAACTTCACTTACAGTTAAAACTTATATATTCAAACACAAAACTACCATTTGATGGCTTTCAGTAGGCATCATTTATTAAACATCCAACTTCAAAATGAAGGGACAAAAACAACCCTTCACACTGAAGTTGGAATGCCCCTACCAAACACATACCAAAATGCACTTCAAAACACCTGCTAACTCTCAAAGGCATTAACTTATCCACTCATTTAATTTAGAAAAAACCTCAATTGCAGACAGCACTACATAAAAAAGGGATGCAAAATACAGCCAGGAATCAACTGAAATACAATGAATGGCCACTGCTTGGCTTCTTTGTATTATACTGTGGAAAGATATTAATAAAAAAGTTTCCCTGGAACACATTACTCACAGTCATCATCCGTGTGAAGCTTTGCCTTCAGTTTTTCCATTTTTCTTTCATCACGTAACAGTGTCCTGTCTTTCTTAAGTGTTCCTGTACTCTCCTCTTTCTTCTCTTCGATGGTCTCCTGGATTAATGAATATTCCTCATAATTTGTTATTCCTGGAATTATAAATAAATCCAATATCTGACCTCATCTTTCCAATACATGATTTCTTTGTCATATGCTGCATTTGCCACTTTCAGAAAGGTATTAAGTGTAAGGTATTTTTTTTCTGCTGCCTACCAAGAGAAGCTGCCAGTTTAAAAACATGATGGAATGTAAAATAACAGTAAATTTCAAAATGGAGACAGGCAATAGTAAATTTCATGGATGCCTACAATTGCTTCCTGAGGACTGAGTAATTTCAGCTTACCCATGATGTAAAAGAGATGTGGCAGAGCCAACTGAGGAACAGAAAGAATGTGAAATTTGTGATTTTTTTGTTTAAAGTGCTATGACTCAACTCTTCCTGTGAATTTTACATGAAACTGAATGAAAAATCAGTTCAAAGTATTTAGCATATATGCTAAGTTGTTCCCATTTCTTTGTTCTGTTTGGGAAAGCATGTTTATATTACACCAGACAGCAAATTAGATGCTCACCTATGAATGTCATGACCACATTCATGACAATAAGTCAAACTAATTTTTGAGGTAAATTAGTAGCACATTAGAATCCAACATACAAAACCTCAAAACTGAAATAGATGATTCACTTTCCAAGAAAAGCAACATAAATCAAATTAAGGCCACTTGAACTCTAAATGAGATTTAAGAACTGTTTTAAGACTTATCAATCCATGTTGGATGCATACTTGTAGTGAGTGTATTAAATACAAATTTGTTTTTAAAAATGTCTATTTAGCTAAGTATTGATACAGACTACAAGCAATATGACACATTTTTGACCAACTGCTCTGGATGGCTTCTGTATGTTATTTTTACAAATGATACAATTTTGTGATCAACTCTTAATCATAACAACACTAAGTCCTAAGCTTGGGAACATTTCAAGGTCAGCATTGTTCCTCTTTTAGCCAATTAACATTGAGCATAAATTCAGTTCTAAACCTCTACCTCATAGCAGGAAAGAGTACGTAAATGTAATGTACAATAAAAGATTGGTACCTGTACTGTTGGGGAACTTTGTGCCTTCAACTGCTAAATCCTGAAGTCTAAGGATACAGCTGACTCTCTACAGACTTTGATAAAACCTGGACAACAGGTTTCAAGAAAGTGTTTGGTAAGCAGTAACTTAAAACAAATTTAAATTTTTCACATGTATGCCAGTTTCTAGCCACATAACATCCTAACAATCAAAATTTAAATATGACAGAAAAGCAAATTCTTAAGCATGTGGGTCCCAAAACCTTACCTATCCTGCTGCAAATGGTAACCAGCAGTTCACCCACTGTTTTAGAATCATCCACCATGACTGTTTTCACTGAACCATCCAACATACGTATTTTCTGAGGTCTCTGTTTCTTTTTGTACTCCAATATATCCTAGGAAGTAAACACAACTGTTTCTAAATGCTTTTGGAAGCCACCACAAGCCAAGCCATTACCTTAGATGCCTAAAACAGGATTCCCTTCCTGCCCTCCAAGCTAGATTTTTCCTTTGTTACAGTATAGACAAATGTACTCATTTCATAAACTTGAGCAGTGACTGCTTTTAGATCTGCCAATGTCAATTTTCAAGGACTGTCCTAAGTGGCAAGACCTGGTCAGGGCAGAATAGACCAAAGTACCTTTGTGCTGTGAAATCTAGTCCAGCATTTCAAAACGACTGCAACGCTGTGGTTGCAGCAAGCTGGCCAGAACATAAGCCAGTATGACCTCACCACCTCCAGTACACAAGAAACCAACTCTAACACAAGGTCACATCAAATATAAAGTATATAACCAAAGTTATTTTTCAACTTTCTGTTAATCATTCTGTGAAGACACTACTGACCACAGTAGCTCACAGGCACAACCTGAATGCAGGAAAAAACTGATATCTGAGGCACAGCAAGGAAGAGGACTAGGTCAAGTTCAGGAACAGACTCAAGACCCTCCCAGCCCTCCAAATGCTAAACGTTCTCCTTGCTATTTAGGAAGCAAGTTTTCTAAGAACATGATGATGAAGGAAGCAACAGACTTGCACCATACCCCATTTCTCAGCATGTAGTAATCCAGTGTCCTTCCAGCCTCCAGCCATATACCTTTTCGAGGATCATCATCTGACAGGAACAATCCATAGTCAGAGGCTGTGGGACAGAAGAGACAGAGACACATTGAAAAATATCAAACCTAATAAAGCAAACGTGGTTTTATTCAGGGCTATTCAGATTCAGGGTTAAGCCTAAATTATACTTACCTTCCATTCTTAATAAATTTGGATAGAATATTTTCCTGTGCTTAATGAAAAATTTAGTTTAGCAGCAGATAGCAGGGTGCATTAGGCTTTACAGAAGACTTGAAAAAAAGCTTCACTAAGCCATCACATCTTCGCATGTCACATCTACTGTGTATTATATTTGTAACTACTTTTTTTTGCGACAACCTTTTTTAAATGCTCGCAGGTCCTGTTTTGGAATTGACTAACCAAAAATATAAGCATGTTTGGCCTTAACCACAGTGTACTATTTCAAGTGGCAGTTCTATTTTCAAAACACAGATTGCTTTCAACCCTCCGCAAAATGAGTTTATTATAAACTTGGGAATCTTTCGGGTAGATGATTCAGGTTTAGGTATTTAATAATATACAAGGCTTCCAGAATTATATCCATAGAAAACACAGCAAAAACTTCTATCTTTTGAAGGCTAAACAATGCAAATTGATTCTTTCAGAAGTAAATGATAAAATTTTCACTGCCACACAAAACCAAACCCAGGCTTAGGTTTTAAAGACTAAACTCCAGATACACAAAATGAAGCGTCATGATTTTAAGGCCTATCGATATGCATGAAGAACCAATATAGACTGTACTTCACAAACAACAAATAACCATTCAGCAGAGGCTGCTCTGTTTGCAGTTCTGCAGGTTAAGCTAATGCCCCTTCTCATGGCCAGCAGTGCAGAGTCTGCTACAGCAGCTCTGGGCCCTACCTTGTTTACTTTCAGCCATGTGTTAGGACCGTTTGGCCAGAAAGCCAGGTAAAAATACCTACAATTTTTGGATATTATTTCATCCTTAAATGCCATGTATAGCAATAATTTACATTTAACAGCATTTACCTTAAACACATGATTACTTATGCAACTACATAAAAGATCTTAAACATAATTGATAGAAGTGCAACTGACAGCCAATGTAAAAGGAAGAACCCTTCCACAAACAACTAAGAAAGATGAAAAACTTTCCCTGTTGACCTTAATTAAAAACTCCCCTGAAAGGTCAAGTGATCTGTACATATAGGGATATTTATGATACAGATTCAGTACAGAATCACTTCTGTAAGATTTTAGAAATTGTGCTTATAAATAGGTTGTGACCTTTAGAAACAGACAAAGTGCCTTGCAGAGAGCACAGAAGTACCAAGGAAGCACAGACTGCTCTGATACTCATTTGTGGTGCATGCACCTGGTAATGAAACAGCAGGAGCAACTGGCACAAGAAAATCATGGCCACATTTGTGCTGGGACCAGGCTTGTGGGAGAAGTGAAATGTGCATAGCTGACAGCCATAAGTATATTTTCTGCTGTGCAGAACCAGTTTGTCAACTGTACTATACCCCTGTGAATCTTCTGAACCAACAGGCAAACACACACATATTAACAGCCACCAAGAAAGGGAAAGGATATGTTGGAAACATTTCTGTTCATTACTCAATCTCATTTTTTGAAGACTCTTAGTGCACTGCAATCATAAGTAATGGAAAAGCCCTACTATAAAATCTGAGAACTCCTTGGCTTTTCTTTGAGGTTCATGATGTTCAGGGATATTTATCACTCAACTTCTCCCAATTTAACAGTTTTCTACAATCACAGCCTTGAGAGATCAGCATGGTAAAAATGCACAAGTTTTATCTGACAACTGAAGCTCTGTAACTAGATTTCCAAAGGACTCCTGCAAAGAAGAAGCAATTCTCAGTAATAGTAAGGAAGTCCATTATTAGGAAGTTTTTCTAACAAGCCAAGATTTTTGAAATGGCTGTAAAGGTTGAGAGCTTAAACCTCAATAAACAGCCTGCTTTAAGAATTACATTCCAGTAGCATTATATACAATACAGCACCAAAGGGCTTTGAAGTATCTGAATTTTTTGACAACTTTGGCTGTGTTAAAACCAGATCTTTCGTCCATGGTGTTTCCCAGTCTGTATTCACCTGATTTTCTCAATAGATACAGAGACAGTTACATTTGATTAACATGTAGCACCATGGTAACTATGGTATGCACAGCATGGTGATGATTTTAGTTATTAACCAGTTTCAAACATTTCTCTTTGCACATTTTGGAGGTGTCCAGCCATTCTTTTGTAATTCGTGCTGTCCCTTCCTTTGCTGAGGCACTAAGTAAGTCTGCACAGATTTTCTTAGAACACATTGCCAGAAACACTGCTTTAAGTAGGTAATACCAAAAAAATGCTCTCCAAGCAGGAGAGCAACTTCTCGTCTTTTAGGCAAACAAGATATTTATTAAGAAGTTGAAGTTTGACTAAAAACATCCATTGTAGGACAAAAGGAAGAAAAACAACTCAGCTACTTTCTGTCACTTAGAAATCTATTTGCACTTGTTTCCTTTCACTCCAGATCCCTACAACTTAAATTAAAAAACAACCAAACCCTCCAACATAAAAAACAGGATAATGTCAGAAACCCCTCTGGGTTCATGTCCATTTTCAATTCAGCCAATGAAGTGGGTAAGGACACATTCAGGAGCTCACCTTGCCCTGTTTGAGCCTCTGGCACTCGCTCACGAATAACTCGGCAGGCGTCGTACACGGCAGTGGATGGCTCAAACTGCATCGTCTTCACCACGTTGCACTGACGGACACAGATCTTCAAGGAAAGAGCTACCATGGTGCCAAGTCTCTTGCAGGTTCCTACTAGAGTACCTGAAAAAGCAGTAATGGCATTGTTGCTTACCGTTTTTCATTTAATGCTTTAATATAATCAGCTTTTCATTAAACAAATTAAACTAGTTCAGTAGAATTACATTTATTCAAATGCACTTCTGTATAGAGTCTCATTAGTATCATCAAGCTAGAAACTAGCCAAAACATGGTGTAACATTTTCTTCGTGTAATGGAAACTCACTTTTCAAAAACTTGTGTACACATGCTAAATGTTCATACTTTCTTTGAGGTAGGTTAAAATGGTGCAAAAAACCAACACACATATTGGGTATATTGGCAACATATTTACTGCTGACAGAAAATTATTTTTCTCTCACCATACATTTTTATTTTATCATCTAGACTAGCTTGTAACCAACAGCTTAAAATAACAACTTCATCAAAAGTAGGATTTTCTTAGCACATAACTACTCTTTCCTGAAGATTCTGAAGTGTGCAATATAGTGTTATGGTTTTTCTCAAGTCTCCACATAGACCTGCTAGATGTTTTTAGCCGGTTGCACAGCTACAGAGAGCTTCAAGAATGAGTTATTTTTCATTTCAGCTATATTTCAAAAACTACACCAAATCTGACAGCATTTTTTTACAGAAACAGGAAGCAACAGATGCTTTTTGTATTGTTTCATTTTGTAGATAGTCTGGGTTTTGTCTCCAGTGTCTTTCCTTGCTGTTTTAACAGACCAAACCACTCTTCCATCACTAGACTTTCCACAATGATCTCCAAGAACTCTTCAGAACTTAAATCCATTCTCCATAAATACAGAATACACTAGAATCCCCAGATAATTTCTGCATAAAGTGTTTTTTTTAAATATTAGTTTCCCAGGGGATCCTAGTGATTAATTTGAAGAGCTGGAAGATTATTTTCCTCAGGTTCAGGGGCCTGACTTTACTTTTCATCTGACCCATATCTCTCACAACTGCCAATTCCAGAGTGCCTGGCAGCCCAGACTGCCTCCAAACCCGGCATCCCTGATGAGCCCCTGCTGGTCACCAGGACTACATCCAGCCTGGTAAGGATGTCTATCACCTGCTGTACAAATTACCCCCTCTGCACTTCCTGAGCCTCCTGGACTGCCCTTGGCTCACAGGAGTGGATGGAGTCCCCCAGCAGGACTAGGGCCTGTAGTGCCTCCTGCTGCTGGAGCAAGCACTTTGTCAGTAGGCTCCCCTGGATCAGTTGGCCTGCAGCAGACACCTCCCACGAGGTTTGCCATTGTTTCCTCACACTCTGATTCTTATCCACAGGCTTTCAACCTGCTCACAGCCATTCTTCAGATACAGCTCTTGGCACCCTCTCCCTCTCCTGATGTAGAGGGTAACACCTCCCACCTCCCTCCAGTCCTGTCCCTTCTGAAGTGCCAGTAACCATCAAGAGCTACACCCGAGCCATGGGATTCATCTCACCAGCTTTCAGTAAAGGCAACAAAACCATGGCTTTCTGGCAGCAAGGTGTACTCTTGTTAGTGTGACAAAAGGCTCTACTAGCTAATTTAAAAATAAGCAGGGGCCTTGTATCTTAGAGAATGTTCTTTTTTAAGTACATTGTTTTGGTTTCCAGCTTTTCAATATTTTCACTTTGTGATCGTGCACCACATAAACCATGAACATGCATATCAGAAAGAATATCAAAAGAAAGCCTAGCCTTGCATTGTAGAATGATGCATCCCTATGCTGTCCCTGCCAGATGCTCATTAAATCCATTCTGACAAAGCTCCATCAAAATGTGAGTCCACAATACCCACAGCTAAGATGCTCCATTTTTATTTTTCTTTTTACTATTTCTTTTTTACATTTTGGATGGTTCTCCCTCATAAAAGTTTGCAACTTAGGTTCTCCACTCTGCAAAAGAATGTTTTTTCCCTTTCCTATATGAACAGATATGCAAATTTATACCTGATTATCTTTAATGCACTTTTACAAGTTGGGAACCTGTTACTGTGTCCTCCCACCACCACTCCTATTTTTTTCCCAGGGTCAAATTTAACTCAAAGAAGGAAGAACCTAAATATATCAGCGGTCTGGTTTCCTTCAGTTCAGTGTTCTTGGTTTCAGAGACACCAAAGGATGCTTCATCTGAAAAAAAGCTTATGAAAAGAGCTCATGACTTATCAGCTTCCTCCAATAGCATGTTCTCAAATTGAAGAGAAAGGTTTTCATTTGCTTCCTCCAAATTATCCTCAGCCTCTAAATCTCTCCATTTGGCTTTCAGTAATAAATGGGATAGGCAGTTTCCATCTCCTGGGTAACAGCCAGAACAGGACAGCTGTTTTTTCTCAAAAGATCTAAGAACTTGGTCAAGAAAAAGGGCTGAGATCACAGAGAAAAATAAGGCGAAAATAACTTCAACGTTCCCTTTATCTTCTATACACTGATTCACATCACATTTAAATATTTCTCTGTGCAAGTAATGGACTCTCTGTGCACCCAAAATCACTCAGTCTGTGGAATGGCTGACCAAAACTTAAAAGGATCCTGGAAATTAAGGAAATTTTACATGGAATGGTTTGCCTGGTACTGTCTAATTCTCTGTGAGTAATAAAGTAGGAAATTTCTAAATCAGACTGTGACTAATCTGTGCTTGTAAGGTGGGAGACTGGAATAATAAATAATGAATCTGACAGCTTTGGGAGGAATAGCAGCAGCTTCTTAAAAAAGCCACAGAGCATAACTCAGAGAACCCAGTGCCTGCAGGTATATATCAGAGTGTGTATGTCAAGGCCTTGAGCTGAACCATCACAGGGCTCACATTCTGGAAAATCTGGAAAAAAACAGAATTCTAACCAGTGCTTGAATTAAGATGAGCAGGCCTCGGTGTGCTCACAGAGATACCTTGCCAACAAAGCAAACAAGCACAAGTATTTCAAGCACATATTATCCAAGATAATAAGATATAAGGTAAAGTAATAAGATATTATCCCAAGATGTTATTAAGGACTGAAAAGTAAAACAAGAATAAGGCAGCAATAAGGTTCTTTAAAGTAACTTCAAGCTGGAGGAATGTGTGCCTCTGGATTAAGGAGTGAGTATACACAATTAGCCAGATCATCTATGGCAGGAGCACCCTCCTGCACAGCAGCAGGAGGCAGCTGGGTCACCCTGGGCTTTGGTCCCTGTCCCTTGAGCAGACACTTCCATCCATTTGAACAGCCCTTCTGCAAGTGTCACCTGAGTTACTGTATCCTTCCCCAAAGCTCGCCGCCAGGATACATTCTCACTAGAGCTGGGATGCTGTTTCATTACATGCTGTTACATAAATTACAAAGGTGTGGGCTTAGAGGCAGATACATGCTCCATGAGCAGTTAAAATATTTTTCTTTAATAATTTCTCTTCATTAAAAAAATTAAGAGAAAAATCTGAAAATTCTGAAAATCTGAGGACCAATATTACAAAATTAAACATTCCTTCATATCTCGTAAAGTAGGTATTTTCAGTGAAAATATTTGAACATTAAATACACAAAAAAAGTTATTTGATGAAACACTTAACATATTAAAAGATATTAAGTCTATTTTACCTGAAATTAAATAAATCTGTAAATTGCTTATTGCAAGTCACAAACTAATAATTTGAACAAAAGCTCCAACATATTTGTTTGAGAAATGTTCCCAAATTAACAGGAAGAAAGTTAATGCCAAAACACCCCCACCCTTAATTTCCACTGGAAATTAATTTAAAATTGCTTTTACGCTTGGTGTCATTCAAGAGGAGCAAAACAGAACTAACTAAGATCTAGTAGGACTGCCAAAGCTGAGCAACAAATTAATTTATTCATATCCTACTCCACCTCTTCCTCCATCAGTTCCAACAGTAATTTCTAGAAAGGTATTTTCTAACTAAACCGTAATTTCTACACACTGTCTGTGCTACTACACACTGTCTGTTCATAGTAAATGAACAGCTTTTGCATGGATTTACTCTCAAACTTCCTAGTTCCACTTCTGCTTCACCAACAAATGGCTTTCCCAAGCAGCTCCTTAAAAAGCCTTCTGTAACAGTATGCAAAAATGAGTTGTCTGCTGTTTGTGAATGTTAGAAGCATTGAGATGGATGACACACATATGATCAAGTTCAGACTTGCCCTAATTAGAGAGCTTCCATGATTTTTTTGTCAGGCTTATTAAGTGAATACTAAATCAGTGTAGGATCCAACTCTACACTAGTGAAAATTTCACAAGTTGAGTCAATACTGTGAATGTAAGCCTCAGGTAATGCACAAAACAGGTCTCCATTCCACAACACCTTGCTGAGATAACTAACATGATAAAACCACAATTACAGAAATTCCAGAAAAGATTTCCCAAGAAACTAAATGGTACCTGAGAGTCCAGCTCTGCTAGACTGGGAAGGTGGCACTGACCTCATCAGCTGCTGTACACAGAGACAGACCAAGGCAAGGGGCAGCAAAGTTATCTCAACAAGCATTTACAAGGCATCTCAAGAGACATGTAACACAAGGTAAATAGCTGTTTCTCCCAATACTGACAAGGACAGAAGTTTGCATCACATAACTTCTGCAGCAATCAACTATCATCAAGCCAGAAGCATAAAATAAAATACAACAGCAAAATAAAGTTGCAGGGAGAAGGGGGATTTAGAGGGGAGACCAGTTAATGGACACTGACCTCCCTGATCATTTACCTACTCACCTGGCTTAATTCATATCATTCCTACCCTCATATTTACAGTGTCTGAGCTGATGAGGCCTTGATTTTATCTGTATATTCTGAACTGCAATGCTAAGCAAACAGAGAATGCAAAATGTTAGCTCAATGCTATGAGGACATGTGCATTTCACATCCTTGCCAACTGAGTGTTGAGGTAACACATAGCTCAAAACCACCTGCATTTCAAAACCAAGCAAACGTGGAACAGCCACCACTGACACTGCCAAACACAGACCACACCCATCCAGTTAAAGCAAAGTTGTCACTGCCAGTGCTGTGGTTAAAAGCAAAGCTCTGCCATGATTTAGTAAAAGTCTGTCTCCCTGGAGATATTTCTTAACTGGTTCATTCAAGCTTGAGCAAACACAAATCTAGGTCATGAGACTGTCACAGCCTAAAAGCGTGTATGTGTACATGCTAGTAGAGGCAAAGCTACTATTTTTATACTAGACTAACTTTGTAACAAAATCCAGTGGAACAGAAGTCCTCTACTCTTTTCAGTATTCCCACCAACTACCTGCTGGCACTGGGCACCAGCAATTCAGGACAGATGACATTTTCAATTGTTCACAGAGGTTGAACATCTAATTCTATTGTACATATGAAATACTTGTTTAGTGGACTGGTGTCTGCTAAGACCTCTGTGAGCAAAATACACTCTGAAGTACAAACCCATCTGAACTGATAGCTTTGTATACTTCCAAAAAAAGCATCATACTTCAAAAATCAAGCATAATGGAACCACAAGGCAAGCAGACAGGCAGCTGATTGCACAGGCATAAAGAGTAACAACACCCATTGTACTCTAAACTCACAATGACACCTATGCTGGCAAATTATCTTAAAAGAGGTGGCACTGCACCTTTCAAGGAGCCTTCTCTTCAGTGCTCCATTGCTGTCAATTTGTAACTCATTTATACCATGATGCTCTTAAGGGCTGCCATTAACAGACTTTCTGAGAAGACAAAGCTGATTCTCCACCATAGCACAATATAGGAACCAAACTATCATCTGTGGGTTGCACGCGTGAAATGTATGCCCACACGTCACAGCAAGGCCATCATCAATTCCTTGCTGGACAAGACACTGTGAAGATGTCATTACTGATTGTTGCCATTCCACTGGGAACTGTGAGGTGCTTTCAGGGATAACAATCACTCATGCACAAACAACACACTTGTAAACACTGGACTGGAAGATGTCTTGTCGGTAATGTTAGAATTTCTTCTGGTCAGAAAGGAAACAAACCAGTATCTCTTACTTTCCCTCTAATCAGCTTAAAGCAGAGGGCAAGAGCAGTAAACCAAGAGAGGAAAAGTTGATGTTCTAAATGGGCAGTAAGCACAAAGATATCAACTTGGAGGGTCCAGAAGTAGCTTGACAACCTCAGACACCACACACTGTCTGGGGTGGCTGATCAGAACTCTTTGAAGTTTGAACAAGCAACCAAAAAGGCGTAACCCTTCTTTCCATCGGTTAGACTACAAGGAACTTAACACTGTACAGCACTAAACATTGTTTATTCTGTTTGCAAGTATGCACATACAATTAAAATGCAAGAACTCTCACATGCCCCCCTGCCCTAAGAAAATCCCTGCTCAACCACTATGGCTGTAAACACACACCACACATGCTGATAAGCAAGTTTACCTTAAAAATCTTCAGCAATCTCAGGGAAAATTCACTGCATTTAGCTACAGCATGCAGTACTGAATTTTACAAATAAACTACTTGGGAAAAAATCCCCACAGCAAAACAAAGATGAAGAACAAGCTTTGAAAGGTTACTATGAGAGTAGGCTGTAATTATCAGTAAGCCTTAATAGATACCATTCCCAGTTCACACTTTATAGTCATCCAGCAACAGCATCTCTTTTGCTAAGAACCCAGCAAGGAAGTTCCCTTAAGCAGAATTATGTAAGAGAACAAGATATTTGGGTCTAATTAAGAGTTGTTTACAGGACAGTCAGCTTATTAGCAATTGAACTTCAGCTTGCTTTTTAAGTCAAAAGGCATATTTGCAAACTAACTAGCTTGTATAAATCTTCAAAAGGAAGTATTAATTACAAGGAACTACAGAAGGAATGTCACTGTCCCAGACAGAACTGAAACAGCTTTTAGATAAGATAAGCAAAGAGCTTGACTGGAGCTAGTTGTAACACAGAAATCACAAGCTTCAGTAGCAAGAGCCTTCACTGTGGCAGTCAATGACATGTCTTTGAAGAGGCTTTGAAACTTCACTGAAGACATTTTTCAAACATGGAGAATTGCAGGACAAAATTCCATTAGCAACCTTTCAGTATTTCAAGCTCCGTTTCCAGATGAGCAGTCAAAGCCAGAGACACATTTAGAACAGTAATGTGGACACGGACAAAGTAATTCCAACAGATTAAGAACATGGGGTGAGATTTATCAACATCTTGCCTAAAGCCAATTTTACCATTTAGTGACATTCTCTTCTGAGAGCATTACAGTACAGAAATGGAAATGTATCTGTGAAGTTATTCTAGCAATGATTTTTCCTTGTTCTTTTTGTCACCTCTTACACGTATTCAGATGAAAGAGTTAAGTCATCAGCTATTTGTTTCATACCAATGAAAGGCATGGCCCTTTTTCCTATGGCTTAGAGAAATCACTTATTACATGATCATACTCTCCAGTCTCCCTGGCAACTGTTTCAAAACAGTCAATATCTGTCATAGCCAGGTTAATCTCCAGGCTGTTAATTACAATATTTACTCGGCACTTCAATATTCATACATCACATTTATTTTTCAGCTCAATTTCTCTCTTCATGAACACAGCCATAGAAGTATATATTTCACGTACTCGCTAAAGAAAATTTTATACTAATATGTAGAAGCTTTTAAATTACTTCAGATTTTATGTCATTATATGCATAACAAAGAAAATTAAACAGGACCTTACCTCAAAATTAAACTTCATTTAATAGAAAATAAGTTTGTCTGAAAGTACTGTTTGATCACATGGAAGGCTTCCAGCAACCAAGTCTGTAACACAGAATACAAGAAGTTACTTTCTTAGCCCCAGTTTAATAATTTCTATTTTTCAAGTACCTTCTCTGTCAACACACTGGAAAGAAAACAACTCAGGAAGTTCTAAGTTTTCTTTTCCCTTCAGGAGTCAGAATTTGCATTGCCAAAATGCCTTTGTGCTCAAGAAAATAAATTTCAGTCCTTCTAAATTACTCACACATAGAGCTCATAATAAATGAATTCATGAGTTTTTACAGGTAAACACTTTGAAACTGCCTAGTCAATTATGAAAACACTTGTAGCACAAGTCTGGGTGTTAATATAAATTAAACTATCACACCAACCTCTCAAAACCATTTATTTTGCATTAACTTTGCTTTTCCGTGGTTTACTGTCCCTGTGTGGAATAACAGTCCAAAGCACCACAACTCAGGCCTCTCTGGGCAATCTCCCTTCTGAAAGTATGATTGCAAAAAAAGGTAAAAACAGAGCTTTGTTTTGCTTTTAAAAAATGACAAACTCTGTTTCAAAGGCTTTGGCTGTTTTGAGGAGGTGGGTTTTCTTGTTTGGGTATTTTCAGGCCTTGTTTATTAGACTTGGTTTTCTTTCCCCCACCCTCCTAGGTTTCTTAACAGCATCTGTCAGTTTTTACTCTAAACAAAAGCTAATATATCATAATGGTTTAATAATCATGAGGATGGGCAAATCAGTTTGTACACAAGCCATTTAGCAATTCCGGATCCCCACAGTGCTCTGAAATAAAAACCAGCTTCTCTCCCAGTATCTCCAAACACCTCCAGGCACAGTCTGGCTGCTAGCAAAGGCTTGTGATCCATGTGTGCCGTTATGGAAGGCTCTCATCCAATTTTTATATCTCCTGGAAAACCTAAAAATTCAAATGAAGTTCTGATCCACAGCAGCTATCCAAATTTGAAACCAGTTTATACATCAGTTTAGAAAGACCAGGATGTTAAAGAATAAAGTTACGCTTTCATACAGCTACATAGCAAGGAATGCCTTTTAGCTGAGAAAAGCACACAGCAACAAAAGAATTCTTGTAAATTTTAACCAAACAAAGCTGGCAAAAACATTTCTGATAAAACAAATTCATCACCTAATGCTTTTCTTGTCTTGGTTGGTTAGAAATTTGATTTTTTTGCTTTTAGTGGACTTTTAAGCAACATCAGCTCTATGTCAACACAACTATTAACTACAGGTTAACAGATTTAATGCAGGCCAGAGTAAATGCAGTATACATACAACAATTACTTCAGCACCCAATTGATCACCTGCACCTGCATTAAAATAGGAAATGCAGTAGTTTGCTACTTTGAAATTTAGATCCTTGATCACACTCATCCAACTTCTGCCACGTTTCCAGTAATGACCAAATATTGTACAATTACATCTAATTAAAGGTATGCCAGCAGCCTGTGCCTCATGGGCTTCCCACTCAAATATAAGGTCAGGTTAAAAGCAAATTCAGCTCACAGAACACCTGAGGCATTCCCTGAGGTGGCTGTTATCACTGCAGTAGTGATTGATCTGCAAGACAAGTATCTGCATTACAGTAACATGCAAAATTCCTGTTCAGTACAGCCCATAAACTCACCAACCACCCTGCTTCCTGGACATCACTATGCCCTTCTCCATACTTGCATATATTTTAAAGTTGCAAAATTTGTATCAAGTGCAGTTGTGAAGTAGTTCAGTCACTTGCAACTGCCACCTGTCTTCATTCTCAGTCTTTGTTAACAAAGCCACCAGAAGCCCTTTCAAGTCCCCAAGTTCTGTAAGCACAGAGCACCAGCTGAAGCATCTTCACCTCTACTCAGAACCACCATCAGTGAAGGCTGACACTTGCTGGATTTGTATCAAAAACTGAATGCCTGTAGAACATACCACATCTAGGAAAGAGCAGAACCAGATGTAGCAGAGAATGAAGTGACCATCCCAATATTGCTTCTTTCTAGTTGCACCCCACAAAGGCCCCCAGATAAACTTTCTAATTCAATACATGTTGTTACCATCATGATGATTTAAATAGTTATGAAACTGCTTTGAAATTTGCCCTTTTCAAATGCAGTTACAAAACAGAATCATTGCTTAAAATTAAAAATTTAAAAAAAAAAAAAAAAAAAAAAAATCAAGCAAACACAAAGAACCCTCAATAGTTTGGTTTTTTTTCAAGCTGTACACCAAACATGAGTAACTAGAAATTTATTTTTCTGTAGTTTATCAGGAGTGTCTATCTACTTAAGTGTTAATGAGACTAGGAAGGAAGGAGGTAAGGCAACTGCTATATTAACATTTTACATCAAGGGATGAAACAACACAATTCATTTGCATGTACTACCAGAAGAACTCAATGAATAGAATACCATGTTTCAAAATGACAATTTTAATTAGCAGATTTTAAGTCATCAGAATACTTAGGAATAGAACTATGGATATATCTTGTGAAGTCTGAGGAAAATAAAAGTTGCTTCTACTATGATACATTGTAAGACTAGCTGGAACAAACATGACTATGGAAACAACATTCATTCTTCAAGTGGGTTAATTACTGCTGAAGCAGCCATATATTTTTTTACTTATCAACAGGGAGATAAAGAGACCCTAAAAAAATATTAATCACTGTTTTTTAATTCTATTGTCCTCACTTCCTGGAATGTAGTCAGAGATGGAACTAGACTGCCTAGAAGCCCAGTCAGCAAAGCAGCTGCCCTGAACCCAGGATTTGTTTACAATCTATTGGAGGGTGGGAGCAATGACTGCATAAAGCATCTAATTCCAGAAGTTTACATAGGGCTTTCTGAATATTTGGAGTATTTCTTAGCAGTAGCCCCCTGGCTCTCCCCTCCCCCTCTCTTTCCTTAGCTGCACCTACATTTCTATGAAATTACTTTGGTTCAAATGCTAGTGATGTTATTTACAGAACAAGAAAACTGAATAAATAAAAGTACTGAAGCAAAATGTACTCTCGCAATTCTACTGCAGATTCCTATACTATGAATTAGAAGTAAATTACAGTTTTGTCTTTATAGATATTTCCTAGGTATTCCCTAAATTCTTGGTGGTAACAGTTTAATTCAGTAGCATTTGGATTTCAGGCTGACTGAGATCAAACATAAATTCCAGCATCATCTCATACTACATCTTCTTAATGTGGAAGATCTTTCTGCCCATGTACTTCCTTTGGGTTTATGATGTGTGTGGGTTTTATGCTGTGTTTTGTGGGCTGTTCTTTTTTTTTTTTGTGCTTCTTTGATTGTGTGGGTTTGGGGTTTTTTTCACCACAACCAAATCCAAATCTATGGTCCATTACACAGGGTATGTTTTAATCCTGTTGGCATTTGCCACCTCTTTACTGTATCATCTCTGCTAAATGAATCTGCTCATTGCCTAATATTTTAAAGCTATAGACAGGGGAACAGTTACTTTGGGACACTGGCAAGTTTAGGATATCTGATACATTGGGGAGCTTAGTTCTATGATCAAGTTCCAAACTATGTTCCTTGCACATAATAAACATATTGAATGGCTGTTTCAGGCTGGTACTAATTCAGATGTCCTGTAGTGTGTAACTTCTTTAAACTCTTGTTCCTTCTTACCTGTGTCATTTACTTGCTTCAAGACTACTTCATAAATGATCACAATTCACCTAGTAGAAGATTTTCAGCATTTAGGCAAATTTGACTATGCCCCATATGAAACTACACTCTCAAATGCAATTGTTCCAAGTTCCCTTAAAAATGGTGTAGTTTTGAAAGTGGTGGTTCAAGCCAGACTTTATGGGAACCTGACAGATGGTGATAGCTTATCCCTGCACTGGTCTGCCAAAACTCAGCTTTCAGCCCCTCAGGACCTATTATTGCTTCACTCTTATCAGATCTTAACTACTGTTTTTCAGCTATCAATCCTTACAACAACCTGCACATCTGGGGTAATAGTTTTGAGGAAGTCAGATAAGGTAGAACAAATAAATTCTGCAACACAAGAGCAAAGTATGGCATTAACTTCTTCTCAAAGCTTCCTGTTTGTATATAGCAGGAGAAAAGTATCTCTTGTGATCACTAAAGTCAACTATACTCCAATTAATTTTCAAAATTCTGTAAATTTCATCTCTTACATTATGCTGCTGACCCAACTTCCTGTGATTAATGTTCATCTGTTTTCATGATATGAACTTTTTGTCAAGCAAATATTACTTGCCTTTGGTTCAGGGCTCTTCAAGACCAATCAATAGTTTTTCATAAAGGAACAGTTATTATTCAAACTTTATTCTGAACTCCACATTCCCATCTAGGTAAATTTAAAAAAAAAAAAAGGTTCCAATTTTGTTTTCTAGGAGAAAGACAGCCTTGTTTAAAGTAAGTTGTACTCCTATTATGATTAAAGTTAAATGGTAACTTTCAATATTCATATTACTCTGATTTTTATTATGGCGACTACTACAGAAAAAGCTATAGCAAATATTCACATTCAGTCACCCTTGGTAAGTTCTTTAAAACATGTTTTCCCAGAATAGTTGTCTTGTTGGTATCAAAAGGCAAAGCCTCCTCTGATGGGAGGCAGTAAGTTTGACCTGACTGCACAGGAATAATGTGAGGTGTAAAGCAGCCAGGCCTGTGTGCCCTCCTCAGGGCACTGGGAGGTGCCACATGGCAAACCCACCCACTCTGCTGTCGTGATGTGAGTGACCCTCACATCCCAACACCACCACAGGAGTGGCCACACAATGACAAGTATTAACCACTATTATGTAATATCTGCAAGGAGTTAACTACTACAGACATCATCAACGGTTCTTCATTTATTCTAAAATCTCTGGCTATAGATTTGAGCTTAGAATATAGTCTTTTAAAAGCAGGGCTAAATACATAATTTACAACTGTATAATACAATGCATAGCAATTTAAAATGACAGGTAAAGATGCGAAACAACAGCTCCTCAAAAATGAGCGCATGGCACTTTCCTCACCAAGGTACCATTCACACTACCTGTAGTTTCTGACCTTTTATAATTTGTAATCTATGTTAATGTTACCCTTTATTTCAAAAAAAGACAGTCTGCAAGCAGTTTAACAAATGTAAAGAAGATGCTAAGCCTAGCTTTCATAAGAACAGCCAGTGTATCTTGCCTTAGAACAGTTGCAGGATACCAGGACCTGAGCATGAACACAACCCCACATATCAGAAATCCCTCAGCACAGGGACTATTTTCTTCCCATGCTGTGGTGCTGTACACTCTGAATATCCAAATATGTACTTGCACTCAGGTCAAAATTAAACAGATTTCTCATCCATTTATGGTGCTAAACATTACAGAATCAGTTATTCAGCAGTCTAAGGCAAAGATTCACTGGTTCAGTGGCACCTACTGAGTTTCTGACCTCCTATAGAAATATAAATAAAAAATAGCACATTTTGCATGACCTTTATGAAAAAGTGTGAATTCAGCTGTCATAAGCAACTACCAAAAAAAACAACATGGGAACCTGCACTTTTCCTTTGTTTTTAAGTCATGAATCATTCAGGCTGCAAACCTTTCTCCTGAATATTCTACAGTGGGTTCACATTTTCCTTTAAACTACTTATCCCAAAAGGCATATCAATCTAGGATATAACAGACCATGTTCACAATCCCTAATGAGATTGTCTGCAATGTGAACACTTCCACTTTGAATGATGACATGCAATTCATCATCCACTTCTGCCTAAATACCTGCAAATAAAGTCATTGGCAATATGGCTGTTAGAAGTTGAGATTTCATGTCCAGGGTTGGTGCATGAGCTGAAGAGGCAATAAAATAACAAAAAATAATCTTTCCGTGGGCAGGTAAAAGAGAGAGAGAGATGAAAAATAACCAATCCCACAACAAAACAGCACCAGGTTTTTGCTGTTGATACAATTTCTACAGAATGTGTTACCAAGACAAGGCACCTGCCATTCCAATGGTGTAATGCTCAAGCTGTCTGCAGTTAACAAAGTTTTACAGCTAAATCTGTTCACAACAGAACTAGGCCCCACACACTGCACAGACAAAACATAGAGTTTACTTCTTTGGCATGATTAACAGCAAGTTTGGCAACTTTCCAAACATACTCCTTGAAAGCTGGGCTGCTCTATGTTTGCATCCAAAGGGTCAGTATAGTAATAGTTCAGAGTCCAGATCCAAAGTGTTGGCAACCCAGCTTCAACAGACAGAAACTTTGGATCTTCCATTTTTATACTATCCTCATTACTTCAGTAGACTAAAGAGCTTCCTTTAAAAGAGCAGTGGTTTGTAAAATTTCCATATCTTCACACCTAGTTGCTAAGCACTTAATTTAGGCAACACATTAACTATCCCGCAAGAAAACACACTGAATCACAAATATACTAAATATTCAAAGTTCATGTTAGCACATAAATTTATGATATATGGAGTGATAAAGTATTTTGAAATCAAACCAGAATGATACAAAACAAATTTAAATTCCTTTCTGTTAGCATACCAACAAACCTTTGATGGCCCAGGACAGTCTGCATTACAGAGAATTTCCAAGCAAACAAACGAACAGACAGCACTAGTCCTAGACCTCCTGAGAATGAAACCTGGTTACCAAACAAAATGCAACTTCACTGAGGTGTGGGGGAAGTGATTCTGGCTCAACTCCAAATACATACACATATGTACATATATGTTGTTACTTTAGACATGCAAGCACACACGGCCTTCTTACAGAGCTCATCATGACCTTAGCTAGTGTCCCCCATACTCCATCATATCAGCACACTCTGCACTTTCAACATGGTCAAGGCAAGAAGCTTCCAACAGGAGGAAGTCTATTGCATACACATACCCCAAGGTGAAAACCACATCAGCACTTGGGAAAAGACACAACTTCAGAATACTAGGAAATGTGGAGAGCATAAAATAAACCATTTCTGGGGGGAAGTAAAGGCCAAGGTACAACTTGTTGATTTTCTTGTATGCTTGCAGCTCATGTTCTCCCAGTACCATGACTTGGTATCAAGCTTCCTATACAAAATTTCAACATTAACCATTATTTCTAAACTACTTTCAATACACTTCCCTCTCCAAATAACAGCCATTTATGCAAGTGAGTGAAGACACATCAAACGGATGAAGAAGTGGCATGTCTACCTCCTGCATTTACTTCTTGAAGGAGGTACATGTCTTTTGATGTGACTGTGGGAAGGGGAATTTAAAAGGCAGCTTTAATCACTACTACTTATTAGTGTTCCACAGCAATGGAGAATTTAGTATGTTTACAGACTGCACACATTACTGCTGTTCACTATACCAAAAATGCATAAAGCAGTTCCCTTTCTGCCTGATTTGCCTTGGAGGACATCAAGTTAACATTTCGGAAAGAAACAGCACTTCTTTAACTATGCAGCTGCCAAATCAATTCTTTCTGGTTCAAATATGCTTTGAATTTCATAAGATCTTTCCACAGACATAGATCTTTCAGTCCCAAGCACTTCCTGTCATTTTAATTACTTCCCTTCAAGTCCCCTGAAGAACAAAAATGATGCTTTGCAGTGTTCACAGACAGGATGAACAGCACTTACTGTGTCCTAGGGGAGAACACTGTCAGGAAGGGCTATTTAAGTGGGGGAAGAAGGAGAGGCAATGCTGGAAAACACATACCTAAGAAATGCATACAGTTAATACTCAATTGAAATTGAAAATATGAGAAGCTCAACCTGCTTCTCACTCCCCTCTTCCAGTAAATGGAGGATAGATGCCCTCTCTTGACACATTGAGCTTTCCAAGAACATGTTTCTGGAATGAGACAGCACCTGAGTTACACTGGAGAACACAAAATAATCCTTTTCAAGTTGCTTCCCCTACTTCTAGGTATGTGGTGGTCCCAGATCAAGGAGTTTTTATAGAAATATTTTACATTTATTCAATAGGGTAAAAAGCAAGCAAATCTCTATCACATTTGTGCACTGATATGGTCTTGAACCAAGTCAGATGTGTACAGATGTGTACACAGATATGGTCTTGAACCCAGTCAGATCCCCAGATGTGTACAGATTTGACAGAAGTAATGTCCTTTCCAATCACCCCCACATGGGAGCTGCTTCCATTTCAGATCTCCTGCCTCACTGTGGTTCACCTTGAAGTTACCTCCTGTAAGCTTCCTCCACACACCAGCCCAGACTCCCATAATCTTGCTGTGAAGAAATTTAAATCAGGTCACCCCGAGGCAATTTGCTAAAGAGAAAGCATTGTTTGCCTTTATGTCAACTAAGCTACTTAAATACTGCAAAAAAAAAACTTCAAGTACTCAACAATCTCAGTCACTCAGAGCTGACTTCAGTTGTTTAAGGTGACTGTAGACCTGCAACACTGTGGCTGCAGATGGAGATAATGCCCTTTACCTGCCACTAAGAAGAGGAGTTAGCATGGTTGCCCTGGACAGCTGCAGGATTTCGTGGCTAAAAAAAAACCCACAAAATCTCAACCAAAACTCTCCCCCTAAAACAAAATCACCAAATGCAAAAAAATTAGAACAGAACTACTCGGCACTTTCAACATGTCAGCAACACATCAAAGTGTTTTTATGGAAGAATCAACTGACTTGTAATACTTTGAATAACAGAGATCCCAGAAAAATGTATTTTCACTGATTTTCCATTCATTGTCCTGGAGTTGAAGCCAAAAAACCCAACTAAATGAAGCAATTTTCCTGTCTGGTCTTTTTGAAACATTGTAACATCAGTGTGCACAGAATGAAGACTTTAGAAAGGAAGAGGTAAAACATTGCATTCCTAGCTCCAGTCAGCATATTGCCTTTCAGTATTTTCACAATAAGATACAGTTGATATCCAAAGTTAATTCCAAAAGTTTTTTCATATAACGTCGGCCCAAGGGACTGATTCCACTGCATTCAGAAAGCACATCTGAAGCGTTTATTGCTTCCAGATTTTGAAAGGAGAAATTACTGTTATAACTCAGCTGAGTCATCCTAACAGCTCTGCTAAAATCTCTCTGGTTTTCATCCCAAAGTCTCACTTCAGAAAAGACATGTTTCCTGTGTATTAATTCTCAAAGCATACAAAGCCCATATTCAACGTTTTGGCCAAAAAAAAAAATAGATTTAAAAAGGAAGATGAATGCAACCGAAAACTTATAGTGCAGGCTACTTGAAACACTTTTGGGACCTTAAGTTACTGCATACAACACTCCCTAACCTTTATCCCATTCTCTGCCAAAAAGCCAAAATACTGCACTCAGAATTTGCACTAATGATGCATGACCTGTGTCCAATTCTGAATTTAATGGTTTTATTGGATCAAGTTAGCACATAGGTAACAACTGACCTCAGTGTCACAGACATGCAAATTATGTCACATGAACAGAGCAACAGCCAATCCAGGAAGACTCCAGTTAATGACAAATGAAGCTGATGTGTAACATTCAGATCTGGAGGTCCAGTAATGCAACAGCTCTGCTACAGATTGAATCCAGCAATCAGAGAATAGGCACTAATCAGAGATGCAAAAAAGTCTGAAACTTCTGCCCAGAGGGCTTTTGCTGTGAAAATGCACAGATCTTAACATTAAAATAAAAGAGTCTACCAAGAATGCAAGTGACTGTTGAATACAACTAAAATACCTGCTCAGTAGCACTCATTTTGGTCACAGACACAGGAATGTATAAACCAACATGAAGTAAATGATTAGCACGACATTATACCTATGCCATTTTGGATGAACAGAGCAAGTGAGCATGTCCATGAAAACTGGTGAAATAATGCAACTGTACTTTGGTAAGTAACATTTAACAGGTCAACAGGCCAATATCTGAATTCAACTTGCATTTTTATGGCCCTGTTTCTGTGATTTAGATATTAAATGAGTTTTATTATAACAACTTTCAAGTACTCCTCATTATGCTTTAAGTGATAGATTCCACTTCTGTCACAGTGCACTGGTAACAAAGCTCCTGACTTGTCTGAAAATTCAGAGCAGCCTAACTAAGAGCTGTGTTCTGGATTTACTTTCACTCCAGCTGCTCTCATGAATGATTAACACTCAAGTCTTCTACAACTATGTGTTACTGGCTCCTTGGACAGCATTTAGCTGTACAAGCAGATGGAAAACAAGCTTTTGGAAGCAATTCTGCCAAGAATGTCCAAGCCAAATGCTCTTTTTGGACTGGCATGGGGAGAAGCATGTGGGAAGAAACACACTCCTGGTTGACATGTTTGCCACTTGGAATGTTGCCCTGAACCAGCAACTGGCAAATATTTACAGAGGAAAATTTTCTCTTGGTTAGAAAGTGACAGAGCATCCATCAGTCAGAGCATGGAAAATGACAGATCAAGCCTTGTGTTTAGAAACACCACTGTAGGATCAAATGAAGACTAAATGCTGCATGACATTAGTGTAGCTTCAAGAAACACACACAATAGGCAGAGGAGCAAAGTTTTAGCAATATAAAATAATTCCACAATATCCAATTCTTCTAAAATATTTCTGAATTGCTGGAGGGAAGAGCTTTCCTCTCAGGGAAAAGACCAAGGATTGGTATCTTAAATCTGAAGAAATCCCCACGACTGTCTAGAACTTAGCCAGTGCATTTGAGAAAAGCTCACCTATTCTGGCATTGTTTCTACCTCCTTATATCTTTGCAGCTGTACAGAAATCTGTGAAAGTGGAAAGTATTAGCCTCAGATTGCATGGACCCAGAAATGAAGGCTTAAAAAAATTCAGGTGACAGAAAAGACTTTTTCACAACAACCATATGGTTGGGGAAGTAAAAAAGCCTTATGATGGACAGTCTATGTCTCTGAGCTTTAATGCCTTCCATCCCAAGGACATACATACCTGAAGTGACAGAATTACTTAAATGAAATTATAATATTAAACTTCTAGTCACAGAGAAAGCAGGTGAAAAAAAAATGGGCAAAAAACAGAAGTGAGTGTTTTTTCATTTCTTTCTTCCATGATTTTCCCTAGGCATATGGGTATGTATGATATTAGCAATCCTAACCTGTTTGTAACACAGGTAGCAGAGAGAGCATTCAAAAAATGGTAACACAAAAAAAGTAATCTGACAAGTAATACTGATACATGAAACAAAAGAGTTGAGAGGAAATGCCTCTGTACAAAGGAAATGTGTATAAGGGTGCTGTACAACTATCACAGAGTAGACTTTTAAAACAAAAAAATCAAAATTTACAACAAAATCAAGAAAACAGTAAAAGCATAAATTAATAGCTGCATCTGCAGAACCTTCTGCCTTGACATCTGTGCTTCAGTTGAACTGACAGGTCATTGCTGCACAAAACCTTCACAGAAATCAGGCTTTGGGGAAGAAAGGGACACCTAGCCATGTTCACCTGCCCCATAGTTGCAATACTAAGACGATAAAAGATATTCCTAAGAATTTCAGAGATGCAAGAAGCAGCAAAGAAGACCAGTGTAAAAACAACCTCGGCAACTTCAGGGGTTTTCATCACAAGAGAGTCAAACATACCCTCATAAAAACACAGTAGCTTTCTTCAAGGTCATCGGGTGGTTTATAATTCTCCCAGAAACTTCTGTGCTCTCTACTTGAAGCCCAGTTTCTCTGAAGTTTTCATCTTCAAGTTGCAAAGGAGTTTTTTTCCCTTTAACTTTCATTTCCAGCAGCAACTGCTCTACAATAGCTTTCCAGTTCCCCCTACCAGGTACTCCTTCGAAAAAAACAGGTTTTAGGACATGTTCCAAGGCATTTCTCATTCTCCACAGGGGATTTAGAAGCACTCTCAGCTTTTCCATTGGTCCAAAAAACAAGCAGTTGTTTCTGTCATGTGGTCCATTTTCACTGTTTTCATGAATGCAGTCACCCCTCTGAGGATTAGAGTAAGCTGTTAGCCCTTAATTACAGTAGAGGTGCCAAGGCCCTAAACTACCCTTTGAAGATACCATTTGTGCAACCACACAATTCTCCCTACTGCACAATACAGCTGAATGCTAAAAGTGACACCAGTAAAAACTTACTGAAGTTACATTGTACCTCCATATCTTCCTTTGTGGCTGTAAAAGCCCTGCTTTAATCCAGTCGTCCAGAACAAACTTCCACTGTAATTCCAGGGCTTTATTTCACAGAAGGCATTGTGCACAGCAATATGAGCTGGAGAATGAGAAGACATTGTCAACAAGCAAAGCACGTTTCAGCCACATGGTCAAATTCCACTTGTGACCTTATTCCAATACACTGCAGTGGGGTGACAGGATTTAACAATACTTGAATTTAGCCCAGAGGAAAAAAAATCCATGTTTCTGTGGTTATGAACTATAAAATTTAAATTTTCAAAGGTCCCTGCTCCAAATTAAATATTCACACAAAAAGAAACTTCCAATGATGAGACAGTTTCCAGAAAAGTTCAGGGATGTGATTCAGTCTTCCAAGGAATTTACCTTCCCACACAAGCTGTGAATTTGAATGATACTCAGAGTAGTTGTTTTTCTATCTTTTCTGCAAGTAAGATTTGTAGACACTTATGTTAGAATGTTCATCAACAAGTAGTCAACTTTCCAAACAGACAGTAAATTTTGAAAACAGAAATTTTCCAAACAGAAGTGAATTTTGAAAACAGAAATAGTGATTGCAAGACAATTAGTTACTGTGCTACCTCTGGAAATTTGAGTTCTTTTTCTAGACAACTAGACATCTTGGTATTGCTCTTAAATTTATTTCTAAGGAATGCCTAGTGCTAGATTAGAATAAAGACTGACTTGAGGAGTTCTCTGTTGGAAAATTGCTTGCAAGGGTTGTTTTGCTGTTAGTTGGGGGGGGGGGGGGGGGAGGCATTTATTTTTCTTAAATCAAACTGTGGTAAAAGTTAATTATTTCTTACAAAAATTGTTCTGAAAAAATCGGGTATTTTCGACCAGTATGTACAGCATTCTTCACTTAGCAGCTTAATTCTGGATGCACAATGCCAGGTGTGGCAGACGATGTGCATGCTCAGAGAGTTAACTGGTAAATCAGCTGGTTTAGTTTGGCCCACAATGTGCAAAAAAGGGGCATCAGAACCCCACTCCAACTATTCAACAAAGCCCTGCACTGATAGCTGCATTTTCTACTTAACTGCAAATGTTTCTGTTAATGTTTTCATTGAGAGATGGGAAAAAAAAAACCCACTGGCTTGCTCTAGCCAAGATTAATATGTTTTGTACCTTTTAATATGCTGTGCATGCTTTGTTAGAGCATTTTTAGATAATTTCAGGTAACTTGACAGCTATGCTATTTAAAGCCACAGTTTAATAATTTCTGACTCTGGCATGGTTTGTTTCATACAAAGCTTTCCACTGTCTTGCTTGATCCAGTCTAAGATGAGCTTACAGAAAATGAAATTACAAAATGAACCAAGAGAAAGCTGAATATGTACATTTTTTAGCACTACTATCCAAGAGAGCACTTTGGGGCATGCTAAATGACAGCCTAGACAAGGAGAAGGAAAAGTAAAACAGATCCTAATCCTGTAGCTTCACATAGAGTTGTGAGCATGATGAAGAGGCAGGCAAACATTAAAATCTAGGCCATGAAATACCACCTCATTTACATGCAGAGTTTCTGGAAAGACAAAAGTGGAGGAGTTTACAATCAATGAACCAAAACTCACTGATTCTTTCCTAGCATTCTCAAAGACAAAACACAGTCCTTTCAAACAACATGAACAACCAGTAAGCAAAAGAGGCAACCAATTTACATCAGGCTCTCCATATGGGGAGATTTTCCAATCTGAAACCTGTTGACTAGTTGTAGTTGTCCTCAGTCAGGGAAATCTAAGTTTTAAAATGCTCTTAGCAACATTTAATTGTTTATCTTCATCATTTCTAGCCTACCTGATAAACAGCCTTGACTACAAATAGCTTTATTCAAAATTATTTATTTATTGAGTGGAAGACCAAAACCAACTTACACCTGTTGTAAGAGGAAGCTGGCATCCTATTCCCCTTGTTTGCTGCCTCCCAGAGCTGACATCATTTCTCATGTCTGCCCACAATTTCTTATAAACATGCATAACTTGACTAGAACTATGAAGAAAAGGACCTGACAGCCAAGTCCATTTTTGGTATATATTAGCTTGCAACCAAGGTATCTGAGAGCATCTGCAATGCAGAAAAATCCAATCAAGTGCAGAGCTTGTTGTCCCACCACTGAAGGTCATTTATGCTCCCAATGTGCTCCCACAGGTTTCATCTGTAAAATGCAATTTGCAAAGCTGCCTCTTTCTGGCCTTTCTGGCTGTGTCTCTCCTCACTATGTGTAACATGCTCAGCCAGGAGAATCCTACATGAAAACTGCTGTGGTTTAAAAACCAAGCAAAATCCACCTAGGTTAGGTAATTTTCTTACCTCTGGAATACAACAGCAGTTCAGCTTTAGAAAGTTAATAGTTAAAACTTGAACAAAAAATAGAGGCCAGTGTCTTTCATTTCAGCACTTATATACTATAAAATGCAATGAAATTCAATTGCAGTCACTCAGGCTTTCTTATGTGATTATTTCCACTCTATGCCACATTTCGTATGACAAGACAAAATTTAACTGCTTAATCAGCATGCAAAATTTCATGCAATAATTACACAAAAATTTTCACCAACCACTTGTTTCTCCATTTACATTCAGTTAACATATTCCACTATGGACACTTCAGTAAAATTTCAACCAGTTCTGCCATGAAATGGAATAGATTATGGCATTACATGATAATCAGGACAGCCTACAACTTACACTCTGACACCTTGTTACTTAAGCAAATCCATAGCCCCCACAAACTAAACACTACAATTTAGCCTAAATTGATTTGCTTCACATTAATTTCATCGTATCAGCTCCTAAACCCCTAATAGTGCCTCAGGAAAATGAACAAATAAATTAAAATTAAATTACACCACCACATGAAAAATAACTGTTTACAAGGTATTCTTATAAAAAAATATCAAAGTCCCTCCTATTTTCAAAAACTAGATCCAAATGCTGGACTTCTGGGCTGTGCTGTAAGGATATATTTAGTGCTGATATACTGCTCTCATCTCAGATTACAGTATTTAAATCTAAAAGGCAATGCACGTGTTCAAGAGAACTGTTAAGAGTAAACATGAAAGTCCTGATGGAAAGTTCCTGTGGACTATGTTAAGCCTTCCAGAGATATAAAATCAGACATTACAAGTGGAGAACTTGGACACCTTATTTGTCACACTTTTTAGCCTTCAAAGGTGCCTGTACTAATTCCTCAGTTCAAGATGGGAAGAGATTAATTGCTTTATTAAATTGCTCTAGAAGATTAATTTAATTGCTGTAGAATATTAATTTTATTAGCAGAGAAGACCCTTTCTCCATCAGGTTAAGACATAAATAGGGCCACCACACTCTCAATAAGGCCCAGATAAAAGCTAAGTCCTGTGGTTTCCAAGCCTTTTACCCTTGAAAGGTCAACCAACCACACAAACCACAAAAGGAAGAAGACCAGAACTGAGTACCTCTTTTGTATATAAAGCTGTGAAATCTTTCACAGCCTTGCACAGGTGCTTGATAGTTTGAGACTGCTTCAGCTGCCTCTGTTCTCTGGATATGGAGAGGAATAACAGTGCCCTTTCCAAAGCAAATATACAGCCTTTAGAAGGACCAGTAATGACTGTGCAACCTGAAGACCAGAGGGTAGAAAACAGCAGGCTGAAGGGGAAGATAAAGAGAAGGGTTTGGCAGCAATTCCTCCTTCCATGTAGTGCTTATGAAAAACTGTCTGTGGCATTCACATTTGATGATAAGAAGCTTGAGACACAAAACAGCAGGGGGTTGAACACCTGAAAATCACCTTCTGTGGCTCTCCAAAACAACTGCCTTATGCAAGTCAATCCATAAGAGAACTGCAGCTTTTGCTGCCCTACCACCAGAGCCCCTGTCCTTTAGTATTAGGGAAAAGTCACCCATTTGCTGACCCATGCTCAGAGCTCAGATTTTCAGTTGAACCAACTTCACTTGGATGCAACGGGAAGAAATACAGCCCCTCACTTGTACGTAAATGAATGTTAAGAGTATTAAGCAGATCCTAACTGTGCTTAATTAACCAAAAATCTGACCTCAACCACATGCATGGCACCTTTAATTACTGCCAAATCTAAGTAACAACTGAAAAATTATGCTGGATAATTTTAGAAAATAATGTACAGTATTTTAAAATGGGAAAGAGAAAAAAATTACTTAAAGTAATAAAAAATTACAGAGTTGTCATATTAAAGAAGTTTGACCTTTCTGACGTTGTTCCCTTAGGAGTCTTCTGCAGCAGCAGGCAAAAAGCCAAGTCAGGAAATTCAGGCTGTAAAAAAGAGAAAGCTGACAGCATGCAGGTGATGAACAAGTTAAGAGTGCTACATGGAAGCAATAGTGTACACTGAAGACAACAGCCAGGACCACAACAGTTGCAATGGTTTGTAGAAAAAGAGGTTGCAGAGGCAGCTGCAGCATTAGAAGAATTAAAGCATCAAATAAAAGACTGAGACACCCCAGCATCTCTCCTTCCAATTAACTCAATTTACCTCAAACAAAATTCTTGTTTAAAGATGATCCAAGTATGGACTTAAGCAGTTTAAAAATTTTACATTAGAGCAACAACTGCAATGAAAATGCACGGTTTTCCTTTTTTTTCCCCCTGCATAAATGGAAGGATGGCTGAACACCTGTTAAACTAAACAGAAGCTCACAATAATGAGATCAAGATTCAGATATAACTTGACAGTGACAAATCTGTACTGACAAGTTTGCAGACACCTTTCTCTTAAACACATTCCCTGGAGGAAGAGAGAGGCTGAGTAAAATCCCCAGATGGTTTGAAAGAGTCAAAGTGAACAGTTAAAAACCAAGGGGCCGCCTCTCACCGAATGTAAGCTGAGTAAGTAAATGTAAATCCTACTGAGTTTTTTATCTGGTGAAGACTGAATTTGATCCCTCAGTGTTTCTAATAAGGAAGAAATGCTGCAGACACTTATTTCTTCCTACTTTTCCTCGTTCAGCTCAACCACTGACAGCCAATCACCGGTGGTGGACCTTTAGATCAACAGACCTTTACAATTTTAACTTCATAAACTGCACATCACCACATCAGCTATCCTGAAAGTAATCCAAGTGTATTATCAAAGCTCAAGTTATAGAAATACTAGGAGAAGTGCTACAGTCAGTGAAAAATGCAAATTCATTTGTCAGAAATTGTATGTATTGTTTTCCATGGCACTAATGCATCTTTGATTTTTTTTTTCTATTTACTCCCCAACCACCTTCTAAATGAGCACGTGTTACCCTCCTGACACCACTCACATGAACTTCAAATCACTTGACCCACTTGAAGACAACAGCAGCATTAATTTGAAGCACTTTACTTCACAGAAAAAAACACCTAAATGCCCAAGAGAGTACCCTAGCCTGTACTGCCATTTCCCATGGAATCAATACACCATTTAACTCACTCTGGTCTCTTGCTGAAGTTCTAAGATGCCTTTATCCTAGCCCATGGATAGAGACGTGTGCTAACAGACATGCAATAGAAACACTGAAGACAAGGCATAGGGCACATGGAGCAAGGAAATGTGCCCACAAGGAAGTCATAGCATGCTCTTCACTGTGCTCTGTATTGAAGGATATTTTCCAGAGGAATTCAGTTTACAGTAGTGACCATTTGATTCTCTCCAATCTGTAATTTAACAGGCTTTGTGGCCTATTCCTCCACAGATTTTTTGGTCCCACACTCCAAGCAAGTTGTAACATCATCGCTGTGTCACCTATTTAACTTTCCCTAGTAAACAAATGCTTCTCTTTCACTGCTCTTGTCACCTAAAATAGATCTCCTCAGATCCCAAGCAAAAGCAGGGCAGAAGGAATTTCATTTCAGCTATTCTGCCAAGAGTATTACAGAAGAAAGACAAACAGGATGCCAATGTACATCCCAGTGATGAAAGCACCTTCTGGAACTAGCCCCTCTTAGGTCTAGATATGCAGTTAAAATTCAGTCTGTATTTTATAATCCACTTCAAAATGAGAGCTATCTAATCATTTAATGAAAGCAAAATAATTCAAATAAAAAACTCATCACACAACATCTGCACACATAATTGCTAAACAGGAAGCTTTCTTTGTTTTGCATAATAGTTTAATAAACTGCATACTGGATTTTTGAGGTGGTAGCATTTGTATATCCCAACTGTAAAATAAAATTAAGATTCTAAGTTAAAAAAAAAGCAACCTATTCTTCAATTTACACTGAGCTTTCTTACAAGAACCTTACAAAAGTATACATTAACTTGTTTACCCAGGCAGGGAAAGTATTTTTTCATGACCAAACATAGCCATGGTTATGATGCAGAGTCTGTTCTAGGTTTAGAGTTTTCTAAAAGTTTCCCAAGACTTTTAAAGGATCTGATCATGGCAGCAGTTTATAAAGTTCCCACCCATCTAAGAAGAGTTCAGAAATATGAAAAAAACCTAAGTTGCAGAGCAAGTGTTCACAGCTTTTGCCCTCTTGAGCTGCTGCCTCACACAGAAAGCAACACATCACTGACCTTGCAGAAGGCTGAGAACCCAGTTCAGGGACAGCAATCAAAGCTGCTGATAAAGAGGGCAAAACAGCTCCTGCTCCAGAGCTCTTTTACACATGGCGAAGTTTGTTATGTAAGCTAAAAGCGAATATGCATAAGGCACTGCAATTTCTTGAAAATCTTTGAAGTCTCAAGTATTAAACTTCACTAATATGTTCTTTATATATATCTTACATAATTTCAGGCAGAAATTTTTTCTATAATGTTGAGCACTTCAACTCAAGAAAGTACAACTTAAACTCTGTTCCCATCTCTTATCTAAATAAGATCTTTCTTTAAAGGACCCTTGATGAAAAGACTCTACAAATCGTAGATGTGTGTGAGTAATTCCTTTCAACTATTTAAAGTATCAGTCAATGACCACCCAAACACTGGAAGCTGTTCAAAGTTTCCTTCTGTTAGCTGTATTTCTAATTCCTATATTCCTCAAATTTCAGGAAAAGAACTCTGTTGTAATGATAATAAAAGCACTGACAGTATAAAACCAGATTTTTCACTCTACACTATCAGTATTTGGTACTACAGTCCCAGCATACTTGGTAGCTCCTCAGACTTTGGGTTCTATTATGTTACTGCTCCTAAAATGTTTAAGCTTTCCTTCTATCTCCCCTTAGTTTTTAAATATATCTCGTCCACTTACTTAACTTGGTCAAAGCAGATATTTTAAGCTCAATATTTCTTTATACATTTTCAAAAGATATTTAATTTCTCATCATTTATGTATGAACATAACAGCTTCTGACACATCCTGAAATTAACTGGCTAGAACTGCTTATCTATTTATTTGAAGTATGGAAAACATATACAAAGAAAAAAATATTTGGTAGAACAGAATATTTAAACTGGAATTCTCTCTCTTTCCTACCTCTCAGGAAACATGCTTTCTCTATAAGCCAGATATCAGAAAACTCTCCAGATATAATAGAGTTGACTGATAAGATATGCCTGATTACCAAGATCACTTAAGTTCAGTATCATCTTCAAAGTCATATAAATTGGACTGTTTCTCTTTGAGAACAACATATAAATAATCTAAGGGAGAAAAAACAGAGAGGTAGACAACTCTGGAATAACAGAATAACAGGAAGAAGAATTCTGCTAAAATGTGGACAGGTACAAAAGGCCTCCTACTATCTAGAGTGTTCAGAGAACATGAAGCAGTGTGCACAGAGTTTAGTTAAAACGCACACCATTTTATACCTGATTTAACTGTGACTTTTTAAATACTGAAACAAGAATAATGCCTTAGCTTTAAGTTCAGGACAAATATTTCAAGGTCTATTCCAAAGGGTCTTTCCCTACTACTAGAAAAGGCAGTAGAGAAAGACCCCGTGGAACACCCCCTTTAGCTTTACAGTCAGCACCAATTTCTTACAAGCTTTACATTTCTTCAAATATGAACTGACACAACTTTCTAAAACTCATCGTATTGAAGTTTTCTTTCTTAGGCTGCTTAAACTGGCTCTGCATCTTGAATTACATTGTTTTGTGAGCAGTTCTTTCTTACCAAAAAATCTTTAGAATCATCTTTGAACTACAGAACCCATCAGCACAAAAATACTAAACCAAAAGTTGCACATTTTGTAGTTGTTAACTACTAATCCAGTCACCAACTATCTGCAACAAACCATGCTTGGCAGCAGGACAAATTCATAACCTGAGGCTGTAGTAGGTTTTTGAAGAAGCTGAACAACAACGTATTGGCAAACTTCCTGGAACTCAATCTGAGCAGAAGTCAAGGACACTCGGGCAACACTGTGGGGTTGGTGACACAGCACGAGCCCGGACTATAAGAAAGAATGTTTCAGCTGCAACTTCAGTGTTGCCCTAAGATCAGCCCTCACAAGCCAAAAAGCCAAGTTGGGAAGCTCTGCCTGAACAGTAACTTTATTGTTGGACTGACAATGCAGTGGAGATTGGCTTCATTTGGGTCTCTGAGGCTCAACACTTCCCACTCTGTACGAGAGGCTGTGGCAAGCACATTTCTCTCTCTCTCAGGATTTTTCATAAAGGTGCACAGAGACAAATGAAAGAGAAAACAATTTCTATTTCTGCTCCTGTTTTTCTCTTGTAGAATGTGTTTGGAGAATTGTTTACCTAGAGTGATCACTTGGTTGGATCATGGTGGACTGTTTGGGCCTGACAGCCAAACAGATCCACCTCTGTCTGGACTCTCGAGAGAAGGTAATAAGTTGTGCGTTGTTAGTTAGATATGATAGAGAAAGTAGCATGTAGTTTTTAGTATCCTCTTTTATATAGTATATTAATGTATTATAGCATAATTATAATAAAGAAATCATTCAGCCTTCTGAACTGGCGTTAGACATCATCATTCTTCCCATTGGGTTCGCCATCTACAACAAGAGGCCATTTCATTATACTCTGTCCTTCTTCTTAAAAGCTAGCATTTAATTAAGCCTTGAAGCTTTTAAGAGTTACTCTACATATATACATAGTGAGATAAGGAAAGCAAGTAAATGATACTTTTTTTTCTCTTAGTCGTTTTGAAATTTGGGACAGAAGCCGCGAAACTTCCGGCAATAGTGGTGACCATTGATGTATACATAGTAGCAGCCCCAAGTACCAGGGGTGAATATCAGCAGGGCAGTAAGCAGCTGAAACAATCTTCAGGGGTGAAAATTCCAGTAAGTCCGAGTGTTTGCACTTCAAAATCAAGTCAGTATCCAGACTTTTTCCAATTAAATATAACCAAGAAAATAACTGAGAATTAACTATATTGACAGAAGAAAACCATTCCAGTAGAGACAAAAATGGCAGTGGGAGAAGAAAATTAATTTTATTTACACTTGAATAGTCTTGTGCCCAAAAAAGGCCTCAAACAAAATACTGAGGAAGCTAAATTACTATGCCAATCTTCATTAAAAGAGAAAAAAAAAGAACAAAAATTTAAAAGTTGAAACATGTCACATGATGAAGAAACCTTCGTTTTCAGAGGAAGATAACTGATGAAGATATCAACAGATTCTCCTAAAGGGAGATGTGCAGTTTCCCATCACATTTGAATCACATTTTGACTGAAGGATTTTCATGTTTCTGCCTCCTCTCATAGTAAATTGAGGCAATGATAAAAAATATTCTAGTATTTCCCATTTCTGAACTATGACAGTATGAAATCCTGACAACAAAACCCAGGGTTTTTTTCAGTTCAGGTATTTCTCTAGAACTCAGTAATTGCAGCATGACAGATGTTTGGAATATTATGCAGTGTTTGTTATGGTACTCCCAGCAAGGAGAACCTAATGAATTGCTCAAAAAAAACCCAAATGTTTTTATTTTTCATTGTTTTTGCTAGAAAAATTATTTCAGTAACCATTCTCTTAATTTTCTATTTCTCTACAGATAATACTATTTCCTCCAGAGTAGTTGTTACAAATATGATATTCCTAGTTTTATCCACAACTTTGCAACAACAAAACAAAGTACAAAGCAGCAAAGGCACCCAAGTAGTCCCCTGAGGCTGCTGATTAGGGACCCAGCCTCAGTGGTCTGAAATAAGAGATGGGGTGATACATTCAGCTGTTCATCATAGAAAACACACATTGGTGATGACACAGTTTGCATGTGCCTAAACCAGAAAGGCCTTTCAGCATACCTGCTAAAGCTCCAGCTACAGAGGTGACCAAGAGGGGAACCAGAAAAGAAAAAGGTAAAAGAACTCACTAACCATGAGATCAGTGGGGAAATCAAGTCAGCTGCTACAGCTACAGTGCTTCAGTTCCTGAAGCCAGCTCAGACATCTGGGCAGAAATACCAGACTCTCATCAGAAATGCCACCTAACAAGACACTCCCTGGACATTCAGAAAGAGTGCTGCTCAGATGACAAGACTTGTTTCCAAACTAAGCAACTGTAACAAAATGTACTACAACACAAATTTTCCTATGTATTTACCATGTACCAGTATACAAATAACTCCTGCGAATAACTGGCATGCCAAGAACACTGAGATGAGGTGAAACAACACATACACATGAAGTCCTGTCAAAGACAAAAGCTCCTCATATCAAACTCCTGTCAAATTAAATCTGATCATACTGTTATTTTGAATATTTTAAAGTGTTCCTCCTCCTGTTGATATGATTTGATAGGTTATGCAGTCAAATACTTTCCCTAAGATGGTAAGACTCTAAAGAAGATAGATACATGAAGAGAATCTTTTCTGCTCTTTTTCTCATTTAATATTTTAAGGGATGCAGATGTAAAATACAGTTCTAAGACAGCAGTGCCTAAACTCTGATTACTGATCAGCTAAGGCTAAGAATAAAAGCTAAGAATAAAATAAATGCTGGCACTAGCCACTAGTTTTGCCAGTTTTCTTAAAGCACACACGCTATCACTCTGACTGGTGCTATCTGGCTTTGAGGTATGTAGAGCATTAAATGCCAGTAAAATATTCCCCCATACCATTGTACTTACTGGTTCCTTCCTGCCAGTCTGGGATCTCTGAATAATGGAACAGGTCTACAGGACAGTCTAGCAGCAAGCAAGACGTAGATGTTAACGCACATCAGAGTACTGTTGTGGGGAGAAAAACACTTCAAATACTTTACCTAAGCTAAGAGGTTCATGAAAGAAACAGCATGTTATGACACTGCTTTTCAAAACGACAGACACACCAAGCCAAATAACAGAAAAACTTGAATAACTTGACTTGTGGCAGCAAAGCAACCACATTTCAGTCCTTGAGTAAAGTTAATAACAAACTAGGGCAGCTCAAATTGCAGAACTGAGCTGGAATGACCTGACAGCAGCAACTGCTGTCCAAACACACATGAGCTATAGCAAACTTACAGCGTTTGATCAATGCTTCCAAGAAAGTCCATATTAGAGACGTGTGAAGAAGAAAGAAACTCTTGATAGATAATTTTAAGATTTGCAGTGTCACTATTCCTATTACCCAACACCTACTTGTAGACAAGGTATCTTCAATTTCAAGATATCTGTGATAAAACACTACAGCAGATCAGCAACGCTTCAAGCAGTGATTGTTTCTGAATCCAGCTTCTCTTTAAATGTCATTTGTCTTCACTAACATCCATGAACCTGAAGGCCAAAGTCTGAGGCTGTCAAAAACTACAATATTTTTTCCAAATCCTAACAGAGTACCTTTAAAGACTGCCAAGTTTTACATATTTCTAAAAATCCCATATTTCATTCTCATGCAACTCATCAATTCAGCACTGACATATTCAGGCTAAACACAGCAAACTAAGCAAAGAAATTACACTAGAGCCAGATGAGTAAATATATATAGTAAATATATAGTAAGTATATTGTGGCAATCCAAAAAGGGTTTTTAGTCTTCGTGAATGTTAAAACATTGATTCTAAAATGTTAATTTGAGAAGAAATGTATCTTCTACAATTGAAGTGCTTCTTCATGGACCTCATCTCCCTTTCAAATCACTAAAATTCACATTATGCAAGTCTAACAAATGCTTCTTACTTTAATACTTGCCCTTGAAACTTTCAACATGCTCACAAAGTTAAAAGAATTACAGTGTTTTAAACAGGACTTAGAAGCTGCTGATAGTGTTATCCAGTGAAGCAAACACAAAAGCAACCCTACATATGCATGCATATACACAGCCTACCCTTTAGTCCTGACTTGTTTCATTACTCCCAACCTCAGTAATGAACATGCCACTACAATATGTTGTTAGAGGTTCCAAGCATTAATTTACAAGTGCTTAACTTTTCATAAAAAAAAATCTAAGAAATGAAGTAATTTATTGGTCTTGAAACTACAGCAGCTGTCATTGCCATTCACTTCAGTGCTGTTGCTCTTCCAGGCAGTAAAGCTAGACGTTCCAAAAAACATCAGATATTCCCAGCATGAGCACCTGCCTTCCTGCCCTTCAATTCACTATTCTACACCTACTGAGGGTAATGTACAAAACTTAATCAAAAATATTCACTTTCTCCCCTTTGACCAAAAGAAAATAAAGTGCATCAATAGCTTTCCTTCAGTTTTAAGGCTCAGTAGAAAGAAGTACTTCATAAATATGTACAAGTTATTTTAAGTAATTTCATCTCATGAGTTTACAGATAAGGGCAATGCTAATCTTATTTAAGAAAACTGAAGCCATACCAGAAATAACTGGGGATTCAAAACAAGCCTACACTGTAATCTATTGTTAGGTATCTATCTTACCCAAAGTTCTTACTGGAATGATCCTATGCCTGTTGCCACCAGCAACCTCACTTTATTTAAGAATTGTTGACCTGTCAGGGGTATTAGTGAAAAAGTACCTCAAACATCAAATGCCAGGCTGAATTCTGAGGTCTCAGCACTGCAACTGTAAGACTTCAGCAATCCACTGGATGGGAACTTGGAAGAACACAACACAGCCAGCACTGTTGTAGCACTGGGTGAACTTGCTGCACTCTTGGGGAATTCTTATAAGACTAGCTGTTCCCAAATGGGAAACAACAATCCCTGTATTTTTAAGATACAGAATGTAGTATTATGCTACAAAATTCCACAATGAATACTCAGAGATGCCTTCTCCTGTGTACGTAGTGCCCATTGCAGATCAGGGATCATTAAGGACTTGTAGTCAGTCTGCACTTAAATACAAGCAGCACACTGTAAACAGCACAGAATTCAGACTCTTTTTCTAGATGCTTCGGTCTGTGCATGTCAAAGTCCTTGCAGTGTTGAGTAAAAACTACTGCTCAGACCCAGCTTTCAAATGGTTACGTAGTCAGAAAGAATACATTGCCAAGGTACTGAACAGTGATAAGCTGGTCACTCAAAAACCATTAGAGCCATCTTGGATGGAGCACACAAAACTGATTTAATTTCCATGCAGTTCAGCTTGCTAATTACATTTCATACATCCTCCCAGACTGATACTTTTACAAATATTCTGGTCTTTTGCTGCTTCCTTCAAAAACAAAAATGTAAGAAATAGTTGATGGTAGTTAATACTTCTAAATCTGATTATCTAAATTACCCCAAAATTATCATTGTCTCAAGAGATAGTTAATGTTCTGTCAAGACAACTATACCTTACTAACAGGCACACATTCCACAATCCTCTTCACTTTCATAAGGGACAAAATACTCAATTTATGCATGGTACATGTAAACAATGGCTTTGGCTGCAACAGAATCTGCAAAGAGAAGCAGATGAAGTTGAGCAGCTTCATTCATGTATTGAAGAGCACTGAAAAAGCCACAACTGTAGCTGTTTCTTAATCTCAACAACTGAAAGTACAATCACCACTCATAACCTATTTGTGTCAATCATAGAGAAGCTGAACCAGACAAATCTGGTTTTAGTTTGTCTGACATGAGCAAAAGGATGGAAAAGGACTGACATGAGCCTATGACAGATGATGTTTTTCAAACTAATTCCACCTTTGCCCACAGTATTGTTGTCTTGTTTTGGGAAATGACATAAAACTACTACTTATGTCAAATCAATTTAACTAGCACTTGAAGTCAGAGGCCAAGCCTGCCTTCATTCTCCCTTCTAAACTAGGTTATAGTGAAGTACAAAATAATGGAATAGTACTAATTATGCCCTGCCATGCACTTAACAGATACAGAGCTTTTTACACTGCTTTACAGGAGCTGTTTTTCCACACAATCACCAGAAACCTTTGATGAGGAATCCTATTGTCCAGTGGCACTACTTACAAGATCCAGTATCAATCACATGATCATATTTTAAATGATCAAACGCTTCCTCCCAACACATTGACATAATTGCAGCGTTGAAGATATAAACACTGCGACTTGAAGGTGAGCTGTAAACTGGACACCAACACCAACCTGCATGTGGCCAAAAATGTATTTTAATAAGATAACTGATCAGCTAGTGAGATACACAATATATATATAACTAAATGGTTGAGAACAGTTAGCACTTTTAGTACCAGATCAGGGTATATCTTTACTAACACTTTATATAACTGATTTTTAAAACTATGTTTAAATATGGTCTTAAAGAAAGAACACACATCAAAACATGACTAAGGTGTTTTGCAATTTATTTCAGTGCTTTGCTTCCACAACAGTACAAGAACCATAGCCCTCTAAGAGAAAGCAATATCAACAAAGGGTTACCCTTTCAAGCTGTTAAATACACAAGATTTTTTTCTTCAAATTTCAGGCACAGTAGTGTTTCACCATTAACAGCTTTTCATGATTCAAGAGAGCCCAAAGGAACACATAAGGCACACAAATTAGCACATGGGCACTGTTTCAATACATATTGTGGCATCTCTAACTCCACTAACTAAAAAAAAAAAAAAACAAAAAGGACTTGTAGCAGAGCAACATTACCTGCTTATGACCTCAAGCATATTGTTTTTGGAATGCAACTACATTTGTTGCAGCATGCTGAGGGCTGGAAGTCACAGTGCACTCGTTGTAAGACATGGCTTTAACCAAAATAGAAAGCCATGAATGGGGCTTGACAGCAGGGGAATCCCCTTCCTTTTTACTGCTATTTATAACTGAAGGCAAGTAAGGTCATTTCCAATTTAACAGGCAGTTCTTAAAGCAACTTTTCCTGCAGGGAAGGGAAAAAATGAAAGGTACAAGTATTCCAAACACAACATTCTTAGGCTTCATCTGCCAGCAAGACACACTGACCATTTCTACAACACAAATTAATAAAAGTCAACATTTAGTGTTCTGTGTAGAACATTTATTTTAATGCCAAATGCAGTGAACTTGGAAGTATCTGTCACTGAAATAAGGAGTAAACAAGGAAAACTAATACTAGCTTTCCCACAGCTTTTCAGCTGAAAGAAAGACTAGATTTTGCATTGGTTGGGCTCATTTGACAGTTTGGTTTGGCTGCAAGTCTGCTTCATCAAGCAGACTTCACTCCTCAGAAAGAATTTATTTCAAAAGGAATTTCCAGTTTCTAGCTCAACCCAAAAAAAGTGTGCAAACTGATATACTTAATTTGCTTTCACACAACTAAAGTATCAAAACACATAGCTGATTAAAACTTCTGTCCCACTGTTAGGCAGAATCTCTCCTAACACTCTCGAACTCATTTAAATTTAAACAATGAACATAAGAATGCATTCAAACATTGAAAGTTCAGGAGAAAAATACTGGAAGTCAACCAAGTCTTCTGTTAGTACACTGCCCAAATAGTTTTCAGCCCCATCTTTTATTTTTAATACTGCAACATTTGGAATATATTAGTCTTTTTTTCCCTGAAAAAATATATACTTCTACAAATTAAGAAAAGATGTTTCACACTACTAATACTGGTGTGCAACATCCATTCCCTGAGTTTCTCAAGTATCATCAGAATATAGCAATTCAGATTTGTTATTTCCATCATGCTCAGTGAGTATATGAAACACTATTGGAGAATGGCATGAGAAAGTAAGGGTAGAGGGATTCAAGTTTAATAAAGCTTCAAACTCAAGCTGTAGGTCAGAATATGCCTTCAAAGTCAGTATTTCAAATTAAATTTTCAAATCCAAGTTTGACATTTCAGGAACTCAATTTGCTGCGACACACAAAGTTACTTTCTCCTTGCCCATCAAGGTTTCTGCCTTTACCTTTGACAGAGCAATTACATGCCTGTAATGCTTCTGAGAAGGGTAAAATCCTGATTGTTTAGCCATGCCTGCAAGTACAATGCAAGGAAAAAAACATTCCCCCAGGCTCTCTCTGTAAATTGCACTGTTTGTGGCTGAAGTTGAGGCCTTCTGCTGTAACATGCATACCTAGAGCCCATATGGCTACCCAGCTCTGACAGCCAAAAGCCACAGAGACCATAGAGGGGCTCCATGCTGTGGGAAAGCATCAGATGACATGAGAGCTTTGCCTTCAACTATTAAACCCATTTTTCTCCAAAAGAAAATGCAGAAACAAAAAAATGGATGCCAGTAATTTATTGATACTGGGTATGTTACTCCATTCTACCTAAGAGAAGGCTACAGAAACAGTTCAGATTTCAATTCAATGTCTAAACACTTTGTCACTGAGGCATAAAGACTGGTCCTTGTCTCTGTCTCACAATAACTATGCTAAAGTACTCAAAGTCAACACCACATACTCCTGGGTCTATTTATCCTTGCGAAGTCAAACAAACCATCTTGAAGTTAACTTATTTCCACTTTTCAAAATAAATGTATATTTATTCTTTCTGATATCAGCACTAAATAAGCAAATTTATTTTGATGTGAGGGTTGAATTATAGCAAGTAATCAACTGCCAAAGCCACAGGCTGTATTGGTACTCATTTAGACAGATGTGACACATCATATACATGCTTATTTTACAGACACAGAGCTGTTCCTCCTCATCCTCAAATTTCAACAGTGCTTCAATGACTTGGACTCCTGCCTCCATGAATAACTGAAAATTTGGGTTCAGTAATTAGAAGATATCAAGTATATGCAACAGAAAGCATAATTTCACTATCTCATTAATAACTTACATTGTCCTCAGGTGTAGTAATTGTCATACAGCAAGCTCATTCTTTTAACATTTTATAGAGGCAGCCCAGAGTACTATTTATAAGATTCTTTTGAAGTAATTTGTAAAGTGTAATTAATCTCTGTAGACCTCCTCAAAGGTTTCCTATTGTTTTTTCACTTGAACACTACCACAGTGTCACTCTTTTAATTACAAACCTGGGGTTTATGTTCTACATTATATATAGTTTCCTATCATGCCTGAAGGAACACTTTTTACCACTGTAAGCCTGAATCCTTAGGGCCTAGGAGTAACCTAGAGCCCTAGGAAGTCAAATATAATTTCCTTAGTTTTCAAGATCCCATGGTCACCATGGAGACCTAAGCTATTACTAGCTCAATTTTGCATTTCCAGCTTGTATATCTGTTAAGAGCATCTTAAAAAACAAAGCAGTCACATCGGTATCTCAACAGGAAAAGAATTTGAAACAACAGCTCAGAAAATGCAATCAGCTGGTTCAATGTGAGAAGTTATTCAGCATTAACACATACCTCATAGAGATCTGGAAGTGGGCAAACCTCCTCCTGCCTACACATTGCTTTATGTAGGACTAAACCGAAGTTCCTATGTATTTGGAATCATTAAACAGCAGACGTTAAAGCAAGACAACAGAGATGCATGGGAGAAGCAGAGCATGCGTGAGAAAACAAGACTCTTTTTCAATTCAAGGATTTCAAAGCTGAGTTACTGGGAAGTACCTTTCTCGACTACCTGCTAAGCATTCTCTCAAATACTCAACACTGCTCCTTTGTTCAGTTGCAGGAAACAACTATTGCAAGACTTGCCACCAAGCAAGCCAAGAACAGACATTTAGAAACCAGCAGTATAAACAAAGAAATTAAGTTGCGGCATCCTGCAGACTTCACCATAGAATCTCAGAACACTTAAACGTATCATGTTATATCTTCCAGCTCAAAGAATCAAACTCTTCTACAATAAATACTTGCTTTGAGGGCTTTAGTTCCTTATTCATTCTGCTAGGAAGATACAGCACTGTATCATTCATTTGCAGTATAACACCTATGTTAGAGAACCTTAAGCACACTCAGTCTTCATTCCCCTTTATTGAGATACCAGCCACTGGTCACTGTGTGCTGAACAGGTCATTCAAAGCTTTGCATGGTAGAGAAGTACTATTTGACAAAGCAGGTGACAAAAGGATGCTGGCACTGCAAACGTCTTCTCTAAATCCCCTCTTTAGCTAACTATTAGTCAGGATTTCTGCCTTCCACACATCACTAGAGCTTTTTTGCTGAATGTAGGTTCCTTGTTAACAACCCTTGCACTTCTAGACTGTGGGACTTGCACCAAAATCTGCATCCCACTTGAGTTTCATTTCCCCAAGGTATCCACTATGGAACCAGAGTATGCCTAAAAATGACACAGATCCTAGCTGTTTACATTCTTCACCAAGCATTATAATGTTTTTTTCAGGCAAATAGCTCAGTTTAATCCCATTTTGCATCAGATGTGTTGTGGAGAAAGAGCTGGTTTCATGGCAGCACTCCCAATAACAAGAACTCTAAGAGAGAAGCCCAGACTGGCCTGCCCTACTTGCCCCTTGTGCAGCTGTTTCACTACCCAACGGTCACTCACACCAACCAAAACACAAGATTGCCTCCTACCCAGTCAAAAGGCAGCATTCCAATAGCTACTGACAAGACAGCCATACGCCTTAGGCAAGCCTGATTGTACAAATACTAGGCTTTCATTAGCTTATTACTTATAAAGAAGCATTTTCCTATTGCTTAGTTGAAAATCCCATGAATGTTGCCAGAAGAAAGATTTTCTAATTCTAAGCTACTTGGAGATATCTAAAGCATGAATTGCTTCGATTCAAATGGCAGCTCCTAACAAGCACAAGTATTTCAAGCATCTGTAGACTGATCAGGAAGAAACAAAACTTCTACTAAACACTAGAGACCCAGAAGGAAGACAAATTTCACTTGTACAAGTCTCCAGCACCCTGATTCCCTGATCACATGTCATGGGAGGGTTAGATCTCACAGAATACATGTAAAGAAAAATGTGCCAAATAAAAGAAAGCTAAATTAGAGAGTTCTTACGGAACAACTCAAATTCAGAAGGAAATAGCAAAACTACTGAAGACGTCAGAATAAGTGTTGATACAAAATACAGCTATTCCATAAGGTCTGTTTCTGTGATGACATGGTTGCTTTCTGTATCTCGTCATAGTAACACAAAGAATATTTGACATGCAGTAATATAGTTCTGGTTAAAATAATGAGAGGTAAACATGAAGCAAGAAATTTGGCATGAGTCAAATTAGTCCAGGAAAAAAAAAAAAAAAAAACAAACAAACCAAAACCAATTAGTCAATACACACTACTAGAAATCTTCAGTCTTTACAAAGCTGTAACTATAGTTTGCAGAAAAGCATTTTAAAATGCTTTTCTCGTTCTTCTTTCTATTCTATCATTTCATTCTACATTTCTTCCTTTGTTTTTCAGAGTCTTGTAAACAACTTCTAAAAGCAACTCCCTGCTTTATCTTCTCTTTCTACCCAAACCACAATTATCTGCAGTCCCACCTTGCTTTTGCATCTTCCTCAGGGCAAAAATTGTATTTCACTCCTTGGCAGCTACAGAAAGATGAGCTGTACACGAAAAGATACGCTTTTTGGGTGGGTACCAAGACAGTACTGGTGCTTGATAGCAGATGTTTTGCAGGTACTTGGAATTTATCTGCTGTAGCCTCAGGCAGGAAGGGAACTACACTGTGTTGGCTGCTATAAGCAAACTAGAAGAATTACTATCCCTTCTTATAAGTCCCAGAAGCAAAGAAAACCAAAACCAACCAAACTCACCAAAACAAAACTTCCATTATTTAGGAATGCTTATTTCTAAAGGTTTAACTGGCACAACCTAAGACCACAATTAACAAAGGCATGCTTATAGAAATTTGCATGCTGTCATAACACATGTGGACCACATAACTAAATACCCTATTTTCAAGTATGGTAACCTGAGAGAAATGAAGGCAAGGAACTCTAACCAGGGAAATACACAAATAGTTTACTGCCTTTAGGGCCCTCTACAGCTGCAAATCTTCCTAAAATCACCTCTGATCCTGAAGACTCTGAAGTGTAACTATGTCAGATACACAGATGCCAAGACAGATCTTTTTGCTTCAAAATCCATATGCAACAGCTGACTTCCTATTCCCAATAAAAGCTACTTGTCACACAAATTATGAGGTAAAATCAACAATCTAATCAGATCTGACAAAAAGATGGCCAAAAAAAAATGGAATTATGATGATAACTATTTGAAATATGGATTTACATCTACCATCATTAATGATGAACTTCACTCTAAATACACATTTTGTCTCGAGATATTAGATCATGATAATACGAAGCCATCATGATTAGCAAGATATTTAAAAATTAAGTACACAGTGAGGTGAAGACAAATCTTTACAATTTCTTCAAGTCATGTGATACTTAATATAGTACTTCACTAAAAAAACCCAAACCACCTGAACTCAATGGCAAATCTTCAAAAGCCTTTTTTAAGGTTTCTTACTTTGCAGCAGAAAAGACAAAAGCATATAGCATGAGAGACCATTTGGTCTTCCTAGTGCAGTAGAAAATGCCTGAAATAATACATGGAAGACAATATGGCATTCCTTTGTCAGCAAATACTGCTGGAAGACTCGCAGAAAACAGCTGAAGATTTGAGGAAACAAGTATTAGAACAAATTATGCAGTGTGGGATGTGTGCTACACTGTTGGCTGACATTACAGATGTTTCCTACATGCCTCATCTTAAGGTATATACTGGATTGTTTCAACAGTGAAACACACTGGGAACTTCTCTTTTGTGAGCCACTCCAGGAACAACGTATCAGAGTAGAGTCAACAGTAAATTATTTCTTGATTAGAAACAATGTTTTATGAGAAAACTGTGCAAGTGTACACTTAAGTGATTTTATCTGTAATCTTTACACTGGAATCCTTTTATTTTTTATTCCAGTTAAAGCAGTCACTCCATAATCACACATTAAATTCTTTCACTGCATCATTCATAGACAAACTAACACAGCAATGCTGGAGGCAGGAGCACACCAAGTGCTCAGGATGTCATTGTTTATATAATTTTATAAAAATAAGATCTTCAGTAGCAGTAGAATACCTTGTAACAAGATGGGGAGTGACCATGAAATTCATACTCCCACAGTAAGTTTTGCTAGTTATCTTGTGGCAAAGGGCTTAAAAGAGTTGTCACACTTAATGACACACCATGTGTTTTTTCCTACAAAGGCAACTGTTCAAAATTGCTTTTTCTTTTCTTTGCTGACAAGAAGCTGTCAGCATTATCCTACCTACCAGATATTTTCAAATAAATACACACCTAAGGTGTCCCTTCAAGGTGAAGCTGACATTTTAACAGGGAGCAAGATGGTAACTGCTTTCCAGAAGAAACTCACTTTACAGAGATCGTTTTAAACATAGATGTTTGCAAATGTTTCCACTAAAAAACCTCCTATAAAAAACTCTGAAAGCTGTACATAATTTCCTAAACTTTAAAATATTTTTAAAAACCCAACACTGTTTAAAAATCTTCCAAAAGATGTCCCTCATGAAAAGAGAAGAATGCAACATCTTCCCATTAGTCTGCAAGAAGAACTGATTTACATCAGGGAAGGTGGAAATTTAATAGATGAATCCCAAGAAGAATCTCTGCATAGTTAGTGTATGGGAGTGGAAAATTAGTATAATTATTTAGTAAGCACCAACACTGCATTTCTTCCACTTGGATCTGTCTTTGTGAGGCATTTTACTTGGCTTGTAAAGTCATTAAAACCAAGTACTGAAATAAACTGAACCAGCCCTTAAAATGGCTGTATACAAGTGATGAACCAACATTTTAAAAAATTTTTGAAATGCATATTCAATCACATAGCTCTCAATAAATTATTCCTTAATGAAAGTAAAAAAGGGTTTTGCTAAAAAATAAAATATATTCTAACTGTTTTTCTTCTTTTTTATTAATTTCTAATTTTTGTGTATGTTCTATAATGAGTATAATAATAGTCGAGTAGTATGTGTGGAAATTTATAAATAATACATATATTTTTGGTGGGTGTGCTCACAAATCTTTTACTGATAAGGGTGTGAGATCAAAAAAATCTTTTGAAACCACTGCCTTAAATGACCTGCTAGGCTGGCAATATTATCCTAGAGAAGTTAAGGCAATGGCTGATTATACTAAGATCTACTAAGGAAAATAGTGCTTTGTTTTTAGTTTTCAACCTAAAGTACTAGAGGATTTTTACCCTCATACACAGATGGCATTTGTAATGCTTCAAACTGCAATTTATCCCTGAAAAGGAATGATAATAGCATTGAGGCAGGAACACATTGTTCCCAGACAGATATTCACACTCATTATTGAGCCACTTTCATAGCCTGCCCTTACCATTGCTCCCGCACTGGTCTGCTCGGTTCCTCAGGTCACATCCACCATTCCTCCTGGTTGCAGGCTTCCTTTATCTGTGTTGAATAACTTCCAAGTGCATAACTGCTGCATAAGCACCTCACCTTAACCACATACTTGTACCACAATCAAGGTGTTTTTCTGCCTCATCACCAAAGCCCTGTTGCTCCCTTGGGAGTAGTATTACAGAGTCAGCTAAAGCTCTGACACGAAAACTCTAAAACTACATTCTCTGCCTAGGACAGAGAGAATAAATTTTCACTCACTCATACACCACCTGTGATCCATTTGAACTGACCCCTTACATGTCCAGGTCCACTACATACAAAGGCCTCAAACAAAATTCATTACATCCCCTGCAACCCCTCCTCAATGTCTGGATTTGTTCTGTACTTAATCCGTAGTCTGGTCTGCCCAAGCTCACAAAGCAAAGTTAACTACCCCTTCTTCACAGCTTCTGGTCTTCTGTACACACACCTACACTAATCAGCTGGTTTTAAGTCTTGTTACTATCACAGTGCAGCTGAACAGACAATCCAGCCAACAAGGCTTATCTGGACCTTACTCGCAACTGCAAACACAGCCACCAATTTTTTTTTTTTTTAATTAAAAAAAACCAAATATTCCTCAGAGTTGGTACATACTACAATATCTTGGGTTCTTGCCAGGGGTCTGTACATCCTCAGCTGTTGCACGTAACATTTCCAAAGAGTACTTTAAACATCACAACAGAGTGATCTCATTTCCCACAGCCTTTGCTTTTTTCAATTGAAGCTGGACATTGATCTCTTCTTCCCTGCACCAATGCCTTTAGGGATACCCTGACCCAGGAGACACCACTGGCTCCTTTTACTTGACCCTGTGTGCTGGCTGTGCAGCAATGACTCCGGCTCAATCCTTTCCCCAGGGAGTTCAGACATGCCCTTGTCAACAGATATGTCCTTATACCACAACAAAAACCATCTAAGAAAATCTTGCAGTCACAAATGACAAAGAATTACAGGAATTACAGAAATTGCAAGCTACAGTAAACTGAAATATTCAAGTTAGACCTCCTGATTTAATTTATTCATATATTCATTCATAGGCCCATTGCTAAATTTTGATTGTCATGGTATCTAAATATATTCAATGTGTCTAAGGATTATGCCCATCAGTCCTACACCACCACCACATTCCTGAGACCATCCCTCCTAGTATCACAGGTCTTCTCTCAAACATGCACCATCACTTCTATCAGACATTGATAATCTGTCCTTCCTGCTGCTGTTCTGTCTGCCAAGTACCACTTTGCCATTTCCTGCTACACAGCATTTGGCACATATAAATTGAACTAAGGTAAAAGGTACTCACTGTAAATTACTTTAAGCCTAATTAATGTTTCCACCTGAACAAATTCAAGCCAGCAATTTTTGGAACTGTTTTATGATTGTATTTATGTCAACTATACACAAGGTTTAAATTTCACATTCCAGAAAAACCAGAACTTTCCCGCTAGTACAGAACACGACTGAAACCAAACCACAGGATAGGCTGGACTTGAGGTTGCTGAGACAAAGGGTTACTGACCACATTACAGCTATCAACTCTCAAGAAAGGTGAAGAGAGATCATTATATGAAAATAAACAATATGCAATAAGAAAAGGATTACCCAACTGAAGACAACGCCTTTGTTTAAGAGGTTCTCACACTACTACACCAAATACTTCAGCAAAAACCTAAACTCTTCAATATATTAGAGCAACAAATCTACCACAGCTGGTAAACAAAAATTGTTATTCAACTCAAAAAAGTAATCAGTCCATGTAGTACCACTGATTCTTAACCATCTCAATTGTTATTTGCTGTCATTTAGAAGACTGAGAGTTCCTGGGTTATTTGTCACTTTTTCACAAAAATAAGAAATCGCAACCTTACAAAAGTTACCATAGAGAGAGACACAAGGTTCATTTACAATTCACTTCAGACCGTACTTTCTTCCTGCTGCCTGAACACAGAAAAATGAGCTACCTACTGAGAATGAAAGGAAGGCAGTTTCAAGTGCCAGCCTGGCCCATCTTGGCAGGAAATCAACTGCTAGCTGCCAAGTAAAGAGACTACAAGTAAGTCAGCACTGTAATACTGTAAAGATATTTTAAGACAAGACTTACTGTTGTATAGTCACCCTCACCTTGTGAAGTCAGTCAGTGCATTTTCTAGCTTTATGAAGATGCTTGAGCAAGAAGGTGCTGGAGCTTTGAGACTCAAGGGGGTGGATCTCTGGGGATGAAATTCCAGCTTGCAACTGGAACTGGAAAATATCAAAATGTTATCACAATTGCTTCAAGTATGCAGGCTAATTCAAACTCAATTCCAAGATAAGCATGTGTGCACATAGCACACCCAGGGAACTGCTCTTTGACTACTGTGAAATGCGTTCTCAGCAGCATTAGCAGGGATAGAAAGCTACAAAATTCATTGTACACAGTTAAAAGTCTGGTGTTAAAACTAATCACTGGGCTCCTTACTACCTTCTCATACTCAAGCATACCAGCCTTGCTCCAAAGGTGGAACTTCCCTGCACTCAGAGACAAAAGGCACAATACTCTGAACACTGATCAGACCCCGGATTGCACCACATGCTGTGAATCAGCACTTACACATCTAAGAAGCTCAGGCTACCTTCAAGGCATTCTTTGTGTAAAAGGAATAGACTGTTTAATCACAACAATAAAAATCAAGTATAAAAGAGCTTAAGACACAGCATGATGTCCATAATCATAATCTCATCCACTGAGTTGCAAAACCCTGGATTATTTTGCTTAACATAGCCTCTGGAAGTTGTAAGATAAACTACTCTGAAAAAACCCTTTGCTTTATCATTTGCATCTCCTTTGCCCCCCCCCCCCCCCCCAAAAAAAAAAAAAAAGTTCCATTTACTGTGTGTTTTTATAACCATATGTAGTCAAAAGCAGAACCCTGGAAGCAAAAACCCGCATTCTCCTTCAGGACTACCTGAAACTGCAATTTTCATCTCCATTTGTCCCATCTGAAACACTAAAATCCTAAAGTAAACAAATGAAACATAACACTGCATTATTAAGACAGCCTCCCCCCATGTGCAACAACACCCAACATTTTGCTTGCTGTTCTCAATTTGCATCAGCATTCTATTGTCTGTAGAAACATGCATAAGCAGACTTGCCAAAAATTTTACAGATTCAAAAGTAGGGAGAAGAAAAGAATTTCTGAATGCTGGTACAGTGGTCTGTAAAGACACATTTACACTTCTAACCTAATTAGGGCCTGGTGCAAAGGCAGCATCTGGAAAACACTGCTGAGCAAGAAACTCTTCATATATAAAAAAAAAAAATAATATCAAGATGTCTACATGTTTGGCAGCTTACCAAAATCTCCAAAGGTCAGATAGGACTGGCAGCTGAGAATCAACTCAAATGGTGTTTTCAGTACCATAATGCTAAAATTATGGGTTGTAGGGATACTTCAACAAATGGTATTGCTCATATTTCATGAACATACAATACTGATAACCCAACAGTTATCTAACACTGCAATGCCACAAAAAGGAATGGAGGTGAGATGTTTGAACTCCTGTCTAGATGTGGTGACTAATTAAGTACTGCCATTTTTGCAAACCATCTAGACTGCATTTACACAGGTTTAATAGATACATATCATATAAGTAAGCATATAAAATGACAATCCAAACATTAATGCATCAGAACATCCTTGCTATATGCGGTCAAATCTTTGTAGAAACAATACCAAATAAATGAAAGTTTTCAAATCAAAATTTCTAAGTCTCATGCAGTTCAAGCTATGTCACAGCTAGACAGTTCTTTCAAGCCCACTCCTCCCACTCCAAAATAAGACTGGGATTCTACTGTAGTGGTGTTTTGTACTGAAAGTTATATTTATAACTGTGGATGGATTTCCTAATATAAGTAGAATTCAGTCATTGAATTAGCTGGTAAGTGATGAAAGAAGTCCAAGTAAAACTGTAAAACAAGCCAAGCTCAGAGTAAAATTACTTAATCCTTTGCAGTTCAAATGCACGTTCATCTTCCTCAATATTGTCTACTCGTAACCAATCTATCCATCACACACAACACAAAACCTCTCACCCTCTCAAGCACTACTACAGTGCAATGGCAATGTTTCAAATCAACTTAAATTAGGCTGTACCACATTCCATTACATGATATCATGCAACAGATGTTACTCCAAAAACACACAGGACAATTATTCAGGATAAACGCCTGTAATCTGAATGGTAAAATGAATGGGTGTCCTATATGAAATGGCTGTAGACTTTATCTAACTTTATACTGAGATTCAGAACTTGAATATTATTCAAATTTGCCATAGTTAACCCACTTAGATTGGCAACGAGAAACAAGAAGTATTCTTATCTTACATAAGCTCAATAATTTTGTCACTTTAGTTCTGCAGTGACCAGTGAGTTAAATGAGGCATTAGGAAACTCAAATGAAATGCACTTCCAAAAATCAAGAGACACTGGAGGCAAGAGACAATCCCCCTTCCTCCTCAGCTGTGTGATAACTTTGAAGCTCCCTTGAAAATGTCACATTATGAAAATTAAAGCAGGAATGGTAGTTCAGCCAACTTAACTCACAGTTAACTTGTCTAAAAGCTGTTCTGTTGGAAGTACGGCTGACCATTACACCATATAGATATGAAAGCTTTTCGTATACTACAATTTGTAAGGTATTTTTAATTAATACCGGCAGGTTGCATTCTTACTTAAAACATTCTGCCATAAACATACAAATAAGTCACGTTTTACATAAGCAAGAGCAATTTCAGAAATATGTTGCCTCTTTGTTTTTAAATCATAGGGACATTGTTCCATAGCCATCAGACTCTTCTGAGAATGCAGAACTCCTCAACGCCTCTAAGTAACATACTTCCAAACCCAGAACTGCCTTGCAATTTAATATGGCTCAAACTTTGCTCCAAAATATAGGTCTACAGAATAAACTTTAAAAATATTTGGAGGGAAGTGGACAATTTTTTAAACTGACAAGAGGTTTTTTCAATCAATGAACATTCCCACAATCTTTCTAACTACACGTCATAGCAGCATTTTAACACACAAAAAGTAAAGCCTAAAAAATCTGAAATGGGTGGTCAGCAGAAAAAAAGCTGGTGAGCATACAGAAGCTGAGCATAAAGCCAGCAGAGGCCCCAGTTCTCAGTAAGGTGCTCCCATGCAGTAACACCGCGCCAGGGCTCTCCAGACACCCGAAGGCAAGGCTGCACGCAGAGACACATATGTGCTAGGGCATGGGAGAAACAGAGGTCTCAGGGCATATAGAACCCCAGCCGGGACGCGGACAGCCCCGCTGCAAGCACACAACGCCGCCTCGCACTAAGAGAGGTTTTGCGCTTCACTTAGCCCTGTTCGCGAAGCCTCACCGGGGCAGGTAGCCCGGAGCCGCGGGACCCTTGCACGCCACAGGTCGGCCCGGAGAACAGCGGGGCTGCGGAGCAGCCGCCCACCCATCCTCGTCTGCGCTGCGCAGGGGCGGCCGCGTCTTTCCCTCCCCTCCGGGATGGCCCTACGGGACCGCCCTGCGCCCCGCTTCCAACGCCAGCCGTTCCACCGCTCCCGTGGGAAGATGCGGACAGAGAGACACAAGATAGATAGATACAGATCCACGCATATGCACACGCGGCAGGATCGTCCTTGGGAGGTCGTCACTTCACCACGTATTGCGAAAAGGTTTTATCTACATCACGGTCGCCCATAGCGCCCAGCAGTGAACAGGTCCGTTCCCCGGGCAAACACAGCTCCGACCCGGCCACGCTACGCTCCCCCAGGCATGATGCAAGGGGCCGGCCGACCCAGCACCTGCCTCCTATTCCAGCCCTACACGGCACAGGGAAATCCCGAAAGACCGCTGTTTCCCTCTCATCCTGGCCCAGCTCCTGACGAACGATAGGTGAGCCGAGGCCGCTCTCCCTTTCCCGGGGCTCAGCCCGCACGGCACTGGGCCGGGCTGTTGCTGTCCTCCCTAGAACCGACAACTAGTTGGGCAGGCAGCGCTGCCCGCGGGCGAGCCTGTATGGGTGAAGTAGGGACCGGCGAGCGGCGGCTGCTGCCGCTCAGAGGCAGCCCGCATCCAGAGCCCCGCGGCAGCCGAGCGGCTCCGCGCTCCCGCCGCTCAGCCCCGCGCCGAGTCTTCCCCCTCTCGGCGGCTCCGCACAGACCACACGCTCTAACGGCGGGGCAGGACGAGGGTCCTCGCGGGCTCCTACCGGGAACGCTGTTACTGTGGCATTGCGGAGCGCCTAAGCCCCCCCGCTCGCCTCTCGCCCGCTCCCGCCGGCTCCGCCACCGCCGCCCGCAGCCGCCGCGGACTCCAGGCGCAGACCCCCGGCGGGGAGGGCAGGAAGCGCGTCATCACTCCGGGCCGCTCCACCGCCCTCCGCCCGGCCCGGCCCGCTATGGGGGACCCGCGGTTCCGGCCCCGCGCCCAGAGACCGGCGGGAGCAGAGCCCGCTTCACCTGAGGGCTTGGAGCTCCCCCTTACCTGGGCCTGAGGGAGAGGCACCTCCGCCGGCCGCAGCCCTCACCCAGGCGGTGAGGTAGCGTTGTTCTCCCTCTGCCCGCCCGGCACAGCGGCGGCCAGGGCACCGCAGCTCCTCGGGGGAAGGAGGAGGAGGAGGAAAGCCGGAGCAGCCCCTCGGGGTGGGGGGGGAGGGGAAAGACCCCGCGGGGCAGGGCACAGCACCAGCGGGGCACTGCGGGGCACGAGGCTCACACCCCTCAGGCAGCGCGCGCGGGGCCGCGCGTGCCCAGCGGAGCCCCCAGAGCCGCGGCAGGGACGGGACCGGAGCGACAGAAAGGCGAGGGGCGGCCCGCAGGTGTGCGGAGCAACCCCCACCGCCCGCGGAGCGGGCCGTGCCAAGCGCTTACAAGTCACGGAATCCATTCGGTGGGAAAAGACCACTGAGATAATTGAGTTCCAGCTTAAGACCGAACACCACCTAGTCAGACCGTGGCACTGAATAGTAGTGACTCCACCACCTTCCTAGGCATCCCGTTCCCATCTTTAATCGCCCTCTATGTGAAGAAATTCCTCCTAATGTCCAACTAAAACCTCCCCTGGCATAGTTTAGGACTATGTCCTCTTGTCCTATTACTGGTTGCCTGGGAAAAGGACGCGACCCCCACCTGGCTGCAGCCTCCTTTCAGGGAATTGTCAAGAGAGGTAAAGTCACACCCGAGCCTCCTCCAGGCTAAACGCGCTCAGCTGTTCCTCACAGCACCTGTGCTCCAAACCTTTCCCCGACAGTATTACCCTTCTCTGGACCCATTCCAGCACCTCAATGTCCTCTCTGAATTGAGGGGACATTTCAAGGTGTGGCCCCACCAGTGCACAGCACAGGGGAAGAATCACACCTCTTGTCATGCTGGCCACAGCGTTCCTGACACAGGCCAGGGTCCAACACCAACAGCAAATTAACTGCTGTAGCAGCAAAGGACACTCAGGGCTTCCCTTACACAGCTTGTATCACTTGAACAGTACTAACACTGTTAGAGTTGTGTAAATGCTTTTCACACCAATATATTGATACAAATATGAGAAACTCCAACTTAGGTCCGTTACATGAATTAGTGCCATATACACTGGGGCCTCTGTAAAACTGCAACAGTAGTAAATCATGCAGTTAAAATAATTTCACCTGATTTAGCTGAAGCACAGCCGGTAGTAAATATTTTTACTTGTAACTAGCTTTGCCTTTCAGAGTAATCTTGCTCCAACAAATTAACCTTAAGACACCAAACTCACAAAGCATGGTGACACAGCCCAACACAGTCACACAGCTCGTATCAATGCACTTGGTGGGCATGTTCAAAGCAGTCCATAGATATAAAACACAATGAAATTATTTTATACACCCACCCTACAGAATTAAAAGCATCACAATTTCAACATCCCTAATAGTTACCCTAAGCTGTGCCAGCTTTATCAAACAAACAAGAAGTGTGTGCTCTGTTAACTAAAATAGAGGCTACACAGGGTTTGCCGTATAACTTGCCAATACTTGACAATATTATGAGTCTTACAAATGAGTTATTGTTATCATCTGTTACTAAAGAGATACTATCCAACCTGTTATTAAAAGAAGTGATGACTGAAGTATTTTTTGTGGTTTCGAGGTACTCATGCACATGTAAGTTACCTGTGAACAGCCATAATATTTACATAAAGAGCAGTTTGGGGTGTTTTGATTTGTTGGCTTTTTTGTTTGGTTTGGGTTTTTTCCTGGCCTTTTACTACCATGATGATAAGCTTCCAACAATGTGTTTTTTCCTGTGTGGCATACAACTTAAACTTCCCTCTAAAAAAATATGTAATGATACATTGCATTCTTTTCTTCATGCAGTATTATCCTATTTCCTGACTGCAGTACTGCATCAAAAGAAGCTTCTTGTACACCATGGCTATTCTTGATTGCATTATATTTTTCTGCCTTCACTTTTAAACCTTTCCCTAACCTGTGTGTTCTCTCACATAGTAACATGCAAGGCCACGATTCCAGTCTCTGTTGCCCTTGTCATTTCTGTGTTCTTCTGTTTCCTCTCAGCTCACAGGAAGGCTGTTTAAATCTCTGGGCTGCTTTGACCTCCAAATAACTCCTTTGAAATGTCTGCAAAGAGATTTCAGTAATGTCAGTAAAAGCACACCCCAATCCCAAAGAACAAAATTTCACTGCAATATGGAGTGCAGTGTCAAGACCAGGCTCCCCTGTATCCTTTCTGTGTCTTGCTCCTCCCAATACATCTGTGTGCCTGGACACATTTACTGTCTCCCTTTCTGCCCTGCTGGTGACTTGCTTTGGGGCAAACCAGCTTTTTTTTCTCCCCCTATATTTGCATCGTATCAAGTACAAGGTGGTCTGAGCACATACCTGCATTCTACAGTAAGAATCCTTGATAAAACTAATGCAATAATAAATGAGGTATTCTGTCAATCTGTCATGTGAGGTTTCAGCTTTTGTTATTTCAGTAAGAATTCTAGGCTTTATTTGTATTCAGAGAATACTTTGAAATTAAGCATTCTATTGGACACCTGACTTCACTTCTAAAGTTGTCTTTTCCTGCCATCCCAGCTATTCTGACACTTTATCTTTCTATCTTCTCATTACCAAACCCCAGAACTTAAAGGGTGTATTCTATCAGACAAAGAATTACACCAATCTTATGTCTTTCTTCAAAGTGAAATGGGTGTGGTGTGTGAGCATCAGGGATGTCTTCAGTGGTTTGCCTTTCCCACAGGTCAGGAGACAGACATTAAATGATCTCCCAAAACAGTCATGAAGCATCCTCCCAGACTATTCCTAAATGCTGTCATACTTGTCATACTTGTTCACAACCCTCTGTTAATCCTGGTATTGCAACTACTTTAGCATTCTGGCCCTCAAATAATCCTGAGAATGAAAGCAGCACTGGCATACTTACTGATGTTTTGGGTGAACCAGTCTGTGTGCAGGGACCTTCAATGAAGTGCATTATAAACAATTTCCCATCTGTCATTTGAAATACATTTTAAATCACTGTCTCAGAACAAGTCCATTAAAATGTAGCCTAAATCATATCCAAGCCTGTAAACTAGATTCTCTGTGTGTGACAAGACTATTTTAATAATTACACTGGATAGCTTAGAAAGATATATTGAAGATATTTATAAAAGTGACCTTTATACTAAGTCAAATTTATCCTTGGTAAGTAATACTAAGCAAGGCTCTGCACTGCCAGTATTACTTTAGCATTGCAGGTGGGGCTGGTTCTGAGTGCTCTCATAGCCCTCAATGGCCCTGACCAACCTCACCTGGGGCCTCCACCCACGCTCCCTGCCCACGTGGGCCAGGTGCTCAGTGTAAGATCAGCCCTGAGGCTTTTTGGCTCTGCTTTATTGATGAAAGTTTCTCTAGAAATTTGGTCTCTTTGTTGAACTTGTCTGCTGTCCTAATATCTGTCTTGTAACTCTTGTTTGCATACTGTAGGGTGGCTTCTGAGTTTTTCTTATTTTGCTGGGAGTGGTTTTGGTTGGGTTTTTGTTTTTTTTTTTCCTTGGTTAAAATCCTTGGGCTAGGGAATATTGCAATTTCTTGGTGTAGCTGGTTCTGGTAGTCCACCAGTCTTACTAGGAAGTTTCTATGGGGGCCCAGTCCAGGTTTGTGGTGCTAATTCAGATGGTTTCTTTTTGTTCTGCTCCCTCTAGTTACAATAAACAAGTGGATTGTAATCTAGACTTTATATTATTGAAGTTGTAACTTCATAGTTTGAAATTTTTTCTTTGCTCTGCTTGACACCTATTTAGGTGTTCATAAAAAGATTGCTAATTTCTTTGGGTTTTTTGTACTCTTCTCTGGATCGTTACAACTTTATGCTTTTCAAAGTCCATTGCAGCCCTCTCCAGTGTCTTTTTAGCTTTAATTTGTGACTCCAATTAGCTCTCTAGCTGATCTCTGCTCTTCTGATACTGAGCTGATTAATTTCTAATTGGTATTTGTAGTTAAGCTTTTATTTTTCTCTTTTAGCCCTTCTTTACTAGCTGAGTTTATTGACAGTGGAACATATCTTCAGATTATTCCCATCATTCTGGATTCTTTAGTCTCTTCCTCAGTACTCTCAGGTATTTTTAACTGCAGTGCTTACTTTTGCTGAATTGGTGTCTTTTTGATACCATGGTGCCTTGTATTGTGAGCAGTTCATGGGCTTTATGAAGATTAAATTATCTCTGCTCCTGTGAGGCTTATTGCTGTCCTCTGACTTCATCAGAGTAGTAACAATCTCCTCCTTGGGCAACAACCCAAGACCACCCTGAGCTGAGGGGCAGTGGCAGCAAAACCCCCCGTGCGGGCACAGGAGAAGGAGGATGGGAGGATGGTTCTGATTTTCTTCCCCATTGCTCACCCCCACTGGTAGCTGCCAGATATCCACCAGCAGGTGTGAAATAGCATGTGCCACATGCTATGTGTTCAACATTCAGTGAAGGTCTTGCATGTGTGAGAGGAAAGTGAATTTGTGGGTGACAATTTTGCTGCTTGTCTGGTGTAAATGCTGTCTTCTTTTTGGCAACATCCACTTTATTCAATACCATTGCACTCTATAAAAACCACAGCATTACTGTGCTACCACAACCATGTTCTTAATTTACATGGGCTTCTTTATTCTTGTAATAATTAGACCCATCTGTAAACTTTTCACTGGTCCTGCTAAAGATCCAGTTCTGTAAGGAAGTAGATCATTACTAAGAGGCATTACAGCATTGCTGAATCTGACTCTTCAGATTCGCACAGTAACTTTCAGAAATTATTTTAGTAGAAAAAAATTTTCTTTGGATGTCAGTCCTTAAAAAAGATGTTAAATAACTGAAGGGATCATGTCCCTCTCATCTTATGGTAGAGGATTACAGTATTCTAGGGAATGCACAGCAGTGTAGCAGTCTTGTCATAATCTAACAATTTTTCCTAGCTCTACTAATTCTAGTTATGATGAAAGGACAATGCATTGTCTGTTAAAGCAGGATCAGCTGATCTTAGAAAATTAATTTTTAGCTTTGTTGTTACAAAACTACAATATGGAAAAGAAATTGTATTTCTCTTTTATGGGGTTATATCTGCAAAAAAAATATCAGCTATTTCTAAATGAGAAAATAAATGTACATGGTTGACATTATTGGTGAGGAACACTCAAGACCAAAACTGTAGAAAACAAAAGTATTTTGGTACCTAAACTTCAAGGGAACAGCTACAAGAGAATGAAGGATAGGATTTTAATTCAGATCCAGTTACCACAGAAAATGTCAGTCCTAGCAAAGTTAATGGGACACAGGTTTGGTGGTGTGGGAGGTCAGGAGATTTAAGAACCAGAGTAGCATCCCTCACAGTTGTGTCTGACACAGCACCCGCAGCAGCAGGGTCTTAAATTCATCCTGTATCCAATGTGTCTGGCTGCCCTTGAGCAGCCAGATTTTCTGATTATTTGTATGATGAGAAAAGTTCTGACTCCCTGCCAGCAGTGTTTTCTGGAATGCTGTCCCTCAGAAGGCAACCCAATTTGCCTTTTAGTTATACACCTCTGTGGCTTCTGATAAACACATTAACACTTCTGCTTGCAGCTGAACTACATTCTGGTCTGATGAACACCTCCAGGTTTTCAAGAGTGCTGCAAGAAGGATCAGAAAATGAACATGAGGACTGTTGTTCACAAGCCCACATACATCTAAGTGCTAATTCTCAATATGAACAGTAAGTAATAGAGTCTTTAATACAGGGATTCCTGAGTAGCAGTATACATGCTTTGCCAGGATTGCTTTCAAAAATACCTACTAAATTAGTATTGATTTTTAGAAGCCTGACCCTCTCTTGTTTTCTTCTCTATATCCAGAACATAAAGATTGCTATACAAATTACACATGAAAATACTTTATTACAGTTTTAAAAACAGAATTCAGCCTTCTAAGTTGCTTGGCTATTAATGGTGTGATCCAAATTGGATGTGACCTGTATGGAATTATGCTCGAGTTTTTGCTTTGTCTGAAATTCATATCATGCAGCAATAATGGGTATTTTTTCAATTGCCTGTATTTTCAGGATGCTGATAAAGCACTGGAACAATGCCAGGTATTTTAGGAAATGCATTCCTGTTTCCCTGGATCACCAGATGTTCCAATATATTAACTCTGTTTCCAGAATAAAGAACAATTTTTATTGTGTTTCCTTAACTAGGGTGATTCAGTGTTAGACAAAACTCTTTACCTTTGAAATGAGAGATGTTGTTAGCATCTCACCTAATACTATATTTTATCTAAATTATTTTTTTGAAGACATGTAACTCTGTTTCCTTTTCCTTGTATAATCTCCTTCAATGAATGGTAAGAACTGTGCCTCATTTTTATCAAGTTCTATTGTTCAGAATTCTTGGCTATTTATGATTTCTAGCAAAAAAGTTTTTACAAACAATGAAACACAGACTTAGACGTATTTAAACAAATCCAACATGTGCATTGAATCTGTGCGGTACCAGAGAACAGAGCTGTAGCTGACACATGATTATTTCCTGCTGGAGTTTTGCCAAAGAAAAATTGGTGTCATTTGCACTATTCTTTATTGTGAGTCTCCTCTAATGTGTGTGTTTAATAAAACAAACATCTCGGCCCATAGGGTAAACTCCATGTGTACCAGCAGTGTAACTCTTCGAAAACAATTTTTATTTGCAAACTTTTCACTCAAGCAAAACCATCCTGAAGTATCTGCTTTGGGGCCATGTGCTACTTTATTGCTACTTTAGCACTACTTGGGTGAGGGTCTGTAGTGAGGCAGAGTCCCCAGGCAGACACAAGGGAGAGCTACTTTATTGCAAGAATCAGGCCTTTCAAAGCACTTAGCCCATTATCAGTTACATAGTTTTAAAGCATAACAAACATAATTCAGCCAACCACCATACACCACAATGTGGACACATGGTGGTTATATAACTTGTTTTCTACCCCTAATTCAGCTGAGTTTCTTTCCCACAGTCCTTTTCTACTTAGCCAAAGTAACAGGCCTGAGCCATGATTTTACAAGGCCTCCCTTTCGTAAAGGTTTACTTATTGGTAACACGTGGGGTTTGAGGAGCTGAAGTATTAGATAAGCTTTGTTCCTTCCTCTGCTTCCCATTCAGTTGCTATTCTCTTTATGGCCACACTGGGATTTCCATGGCATGGCCCCAAGCTTCTGCAGGCAGCCAGCACTGCTGTGTCTATTGATCTCCTCTGGAAAGCCAAGGAATGAAATCACAGGAAAATGGAGCTGTGTTTTGGGATGGTTACTTCTAAGATAAGGCATGTGGTAGGTCAGAGTACAGGAAGACATTTGTCATCTGTGCTGTCAGGAAGCTGCTTACATTGATTCCTCAGTCTGTTTCTTCCTGACTGTTTCTGGTGCTTTCCCTTGTCCTTGTACCTTGATGCTTAACAGCTGGAGTGGGTGCTGCACTCAGGTGTAAGGTGAGCTGTGGGCAGGGGCAGGTGACCTCATGTGTACTGCACAGGCTTGGGTGTCTGGCCTTTTCCACAGCAAGAGGGAAGCCCTGCCAAGGGCTTCTGCTATAGCACTTACTGTTAATTTAAACTAACTTTTAAATTAACTAACTAGTTAATTTAAACTAACTTTTCACACATCTGAGAGTCTGTCTTTGTAGCTATTTGTATTCCTGTTGGGTGTCTTGTTGATTTTTTTTTTTTTAGGTGAACCAAATCCTCAAACCTGCTCAAACAGTAGTAGGAAAAATATTTTTTTTTCCTTTTTGTTAAGCAGTATATGTACATAAAAACATAAGTTTCATGTAGTAGAAATATGCCAGTGCTTTTGCTCAATGGTATTTTACTGTATTGCTGACAAATACTAAAATCTGAGGGGAAAAAATAAGGGGGGGGCAAAAGATAAGGGAACTTCTTCCTTATAGCTAGTGGCAATGTTTTGAATAGCCTTGAGCTCTGAAAGGGATTGCAGTATATGGGTAGAATTTTGCTCCATAAACAAAGTGGTTGCATAGAACTAGATAATTAGTAACTTGGAGGATAAAAGAAGTTACCATAACGAAGACAGTAGATTTTTGAGAATCTGTCTTCTACAACAAAGTCTAAGGTCAGTTTATCCAATGCTATCTAAATGAGTGGAAAATGTAACATTAAAAAAACCTGATGAAGTAGATCAGCTTTTGCAAGGTCTGTGTGGGAAGAGAAGAGCCACTTCTGCCATTAAGTTGGAGACTATAATTATACATAATTGATAATTCTGCATAATGTGTCTTAAGGATAAGTGTGCAAGTGGAGTCCTTGTCTGGCAGTGGTGAGCAAGCAACCTCTACCTGTGTGCATGTTCTTTGTGCACATCAGGATGGCCTGGATTTAACTGAAGTGATGTCTAGATCTTGCAGCATTCTTGTTTGCAGAGGCATTTTCTAGACATTTGTGCTAGTGCTGTTATTTCTGCTTCCTGCTCTAATCAGAGCACATCGTTTTGTTCATGCATATGAAACCAGGTTTACAAGAATAACAGTCTCAACCATGTGATTAATAATTTCTGATTACGATTGTCAAGTTCATATATAATCATCTTTTTAGCCGTGGGAATGGCAAATTGATTTTCCCTCACTAAAATGAAAAATGTGTATTCTTTGTATGAGATCAGACAGCACATAATTAATAGAATATTCCATGTAATTTATATTTCTATAAAAATAGATCAGTGCATCCTTTTTGTGTCCTGTGAATCCTTATCTTGGACTGTTTTGCAAGTATATTTCCTTTTCTGTGACTTCTTTGATAAATCTCTTGATTGTTATCGTCTTTTGTTGATGTGTTAAGTCAATAATGATTGAACGACCTTTTTTAAATTATAACAGCAGTTAGTAATGAGAACTGTACTACTTCTGGCATGCCTGAGCTCTGGGAGGAACATAAATGCAACAGCCATGACTCTAGATTTTATGGTCTGCTGTGTGACACCTTTGGGCTTTCTGGTTTTGGGGGACATTTTAGCTCTCAGGGTTGGCCTCATTTATGTTCAGTTGTCCCATCTCCTGCTGGGTGGTGGGGAGTCAAGGATGGCTGGCACTGTTCCTCTTCCCACACTCTGCTTCAAGCACAGGTCCCTTGTATTTCTCTAGGAAGCCACACTGGCAGCCCCGTGCTGCCATCAACTCCCTTCTCGGGACATGATTCCCTGGAAGGGGCCATGTCCATTGCTTTTCTGCTACTTGTAATGCAAATGAAGTGAGGTGCCCTGGAGCAACTAATGTACCCAGCTATACCACTAGAACAGGGCTAAACATTCCCCAACCTTTTCTTTTTCATTTTAGAGATCTCATAACAGAAGAGTCTTTAAATCAACTAATTGTAATCAGGGCTTGTGTATTTGGCAGTTTTCCCTTACTCCCTGACCAACTGTACTGTCTCTGCCAAGCCACCCCTTCCTTCCCACAGCTGAATGCTTTGTAAGGCTGGGCCTGAGACAGCTTGTCTCGACTCTGGAAAATGGACCCATGGATTTCCTCCCACAGATGTAAGGAATTCTACAAAATTATTTGCTCTTTTTGGATTGTATTTATGTGACATCATGAGCAAAATTCACTGTTTAAGTGCAGACCTGCATTCCTTCCAGAATGGGTTAGTCTTCATTGTGCTATATGCTCCTACTCCTTATCTTACAGGAAGGGGGAATGAGAGGTCTAGAGCTTTTGTGTGGATAAATCCCTGATGCTTTACTTGCTAGAATGTATTGCACATGAACATGCACTATTACACATTTTGTGGTCAATTGCTAATAAATGTATCCCAAAGCAAGGGAGCAGTACAAGTTCTCTTATATCACTCTAGCTTTGTGCTCGTGAAGTGTGTTGGGGGATTTCTTAAGTGTAGTACATATTTTTTAATTATGAAGCATGAACAGAAATTTCACTGGAGTGTGTATCCTAATGGGAACTTGGTGTCATTCTTAGGTTTTACATGTCATTCTGCACCCTGCATTGTGCATAGCTAGCTTTAGAGTTTGTATTTTTTTTCAAGTGCCCTTGCAAAAATCTGATCATTCAAATAAAGCACAAAACAAGTTCTTTGCCTTTTGAATGCAGTAGGTGTCTGTGAACATGTGTGTGTGCATGTACATGCCTACCTCATTTACCAAAGAGAAACAATTAGTAGTGACCTTGGCAATTTGGGTTTGGGCAAAGGGTTTTGGTTTTTTTTTTGGGGTTTTGTTTTGTTTTTGTTTTTTGTTGTTGTTGTTGTTTTTGTTTGTTTGTTTTTTGTTTTTGTTGGTTTTGTTTGTTTGTTTTTGGTTTTTTTTTTTTCTTTTAACATAATGCAGCAGATTTCAGTAAGAGTTAAACTCAAGGTGGGAACTGACACATAATGCTCATAATTTTGTTTCAACTTTGCAGGCAAGGTTATTGATAAATAAATAATTTCTAGTGAGGTGAAAGTATATGCATAGACAGAAATCATAGACAGTTGATTTGGGGATTTTCCTTTATTTTTGAATGAGGTTAATCTCTCGGTGCTGGGCAGGGCCAGATCCAGGCACAGGCAAAGGAGGCAATAGGGATGGCAGAATGGGCTCTGGCAAAGCCCTGAAAACCAGCCTGGCAGCTGCTGCTGCCAGGAAAGGGGATGAGAATGTATGAAACAGCAGCTTCTTCAGGGAAAAAAAAGGGTCATGTGAGCCGTTGCTGGATCCTGTTCACTTTTCTGTGGCAGAAAAAGCCAGCTCTGTGTGTAATGTGTGCACTTCATCCTCAGGGCAGCACAGGGTATTTTGCTCATGCTAATATGAAGCCTTGGGCCAGCTCTGGTGGTTGGCTTGCATTCACTGTGTCTTCCAAATAGAATGCATTCAATTACTCATTAGCCACTTCACAAATCAAACAGATACTGCTTTAAAAACAACTGTCAGGGAGAACTACTGATGAGTAGTGGCAGACACCCATGGATATTTACAGACAGACAAAAACTTAGACCCACATGAAATGAAGTATGAAAGATTAGCAGAACAAGTGAGGAGGAACTCATCTGTTCCAGTAGAGCAGCAAGTTGTGGGCTCTTAAGTGGTGTGCAGACAGAAGTGGCAAGATGGAGAAATGCAGGAGAGTGCTCCAGATGTCAGAGTTGTGGAGAATGCTCTTGGGCTTTTGTGAGTCTTTGTGAAGGGGCCTTGTGAAGAAGCCTGTTCTGAATTGGTGGAGGAAGTAAGGGATAGAGAGTCTATGGGATAAAGAATTGGTCTATGAATAAGCAGTCATTAATAAGTGTTACTTTTACTTTTCCACAATTCTATCCAGAAGAAATTGTAATCATGTCTCCAATTGTTGCTGAGTCCAATGAATAACTTTCTCCAGTGGCACACTTCCAACCATTTTTGTCTTCTGAGCTTTCTGAGATGGAATACTCTTCCCTTGCCCAGAAGTGTCATCTCTTTTGTGGCCACTAAACTGGATTTCCATGTAGGAGTCTAGACTGTAGATTCTCCCAAATATCTAAATGAATGCAATAGAGGCTTACTTAGACCATATTAGGTGCAGCCACCTTTGTGAGACAAATACTGATGGATTTAGCAGGAATGCTGCCACACCAGGGGCAAAAAATGAGTTTCCCCTCACTATTGCTCTTTGGGGAATGATACTGAAATACCACAATGTACAGCTCTCAGTATCTGGGGATAACTTGTCCATGCAGTTAAGTGTCAATTGTTCTACATGTTACAATACTCAAAAAAACCCTACTTTGTTAAATGTATTTTCACAGAGCTTCAGTAACTATCGGCACCTTTAGATCCCTTTAGTATTTGTCAGGATTTCTTTGCATTGCCTCTTTCTACCACTCTGACAAAGCTCTGTGTGTCAGATTTTTTCTCTAGGCTCTGATTGAGCAGCCAGCATCAGGATTGAATGTCTCAGCAATAGCAGCATATTCAGAGTTGTGGCTGTGGCAACAGTGAAAATGAAAAACTGGTTAGGTCTATAGTGGCATCCATTTTCTTGGAGGAAAAACAGTCCAATGAGCAAGGATCAGTTTTCTAAAGGAGCCCATCACCTAAAAAGGCCAGTAGAACCCTGCTGCAATTTTGAAATAGCTCAAGTCCTGCTAGTCTGTGTCCTATCTGTGAAAAAAATATTTTTTAACTGATTGATCCTGCACCTCTTAAAGCTGATGGCACAAATCCTGCTGGAATCTGTGGGGCAGGATTAGGCATTGCCACAGCTTGCTGGTGAGCACTGGCACTATTGCTGTACTGGCAGGGAGAAAGTACACAATGAAGTGATGAGGCAGAGCCCTGTTTTGTGGCCAATAGGCACTTGTGGTGTTGCTGAGTTAAGGCCATAGGATGAGGTAGTTTCTGAACCCTGGCCTGTCAGACATCAGTTCTCTTTCTGTGCAAGCATTTGGGGAATCTTAAAAATGGCTGGTATGGTGCTGAGGCAACAGCTACGTCCAGGATGACTTGTGCTATTTTATCAGGTGTTTTTTAGAGAACTGGGAGCTGTAACCTTCATGAGACAGTGAGCTGGGCTTTTTCCTTTCACTGCTCCTGAGGTTGCCAGGATAACCTTATAGTTAGGCAGCTGTAGTACTGCAGAAAACAGTACTAGACACTACTACTAAGTGTAAGCATCCTGCCTTAGGAATGGTTTTGGCATGTCTTAAATAATATGTAACAGTGCCAATTAGAGATACACAAATTAGAAACACAGCTTGCACAGAAATGTTTTGTATCCCTTAAGTGTTTAAGTAAATTGTATCAATACAAATTTATTCTAGCAGTTCTAGTTGGATTTTACTTAGTATTATTACTTTATGGTCATAGAATTGTAATGGTTCAAATATTTCTTAACCACCTAGGGAGGAAGAAGTATCTCTCCTGCAGCAACAGAACAGGCTCTATAGCTGTGCTTTCTCCTGTCAGTGCCAGCCTTTGCCCTCAGAAGCTGGCATGCAAGCTTTACAGATATCTCAAGCTTTCCTTAGCAAACAGGACTGGAACTTCTTGTGTATCATGCATGTTTGGGGTAGGAAGGAAGTAGAAAGGAAAAAAAAAAACAAACTTCTTTCCTAAGTCTCTTGTTTGACAAGAGACTTAAGTAATGAGTTAGGAAAAATGTGAGAGATTTTTCTGCTTTTTGCCTGCCTAAACAGAACTTTTTCATCATTGTTGACTGCAGCCCAGGAGTAACAGATGAGAAAAGGATTTATAACTGCACTTCATGTAGAGGTTTAGGAACCTGGAATCCATTTTGTAAATGTTATGATACTCTTATCTTCCACAGTCTTGCTAAGTTAATGCAGTTTTGTGCACTTCTGTTATTCAAACACAGGGAGGAGGAGAGGAATGCTGTGCAGTGCTGCAGCTACAATGTGGAGTCACCTGTGCCATGGTGGTAACAAGACATGTGTGTGCCCCAAACACACAGCAGAAGGGACAGCTGCTCCTTTGCCTAGCAGAGAGTAAAAGGGATGTCCCTCACACCTTGGGAATTGGACATGTTTGGACAGCATCTCTTGAACATACTTGCAGTGGTTATATCTCCCTCCTGTGAGGCAGATACTGGCCTTATATAGGATTGGCCCAGAAAACTCCCCAGAAGACAGAGGCTGGTACTTGCTTTACCACTTTGAGAGTAACTACACAAGCAAGCTGATAGGGCTTTCCTTGAGAACTCAGTCTCTTCAAGTAATAGAGCCTGTTAGCTGTAAGTAGAGCAGCCTTTTTGTGTTAGATTTACAACATAAAATCATGATTTATATTTAATTACACTTGATGTTCAGCCTTGTTTCCCTCTCTTTTTATGCTATGCACTTTGGTAAGGCAGATGTCCATTTGCTCAGCTGAAAGGTCTCCAAAGCTGGGTTTGCATCTGTTGTGAGCTAATAAGAGCAGCCAGGGTTTTGCATTACCATAGTGCTTTTGTGTTGAGGTACTGCAGGGTACAGGGAAAATGATTACCGGTTACTGAGATAATGCCACCCTCAGATAGGGGGGCATATGCACAGGTCTTAAGGGAGTGTCAGAAAACTAACAATGTCATGTAACAAGGGGTCAATCCAGGATGCAGCCTGCTGGTGGCTGGGCTCACTATTGCTTTCCTGTTTGTAAGATAGGTAGTGTGTCCCCAGTGCAGCCATCTTCAATGCTTATTGCTTCATTCTACACACCCAGGATCTATTGGGCCTCCACTGGGACTCACTTTTCACTTATCTGAGAAAGCCATAGGTCAGATTTCAAGCTAAACCAAGATGGGGAAAAAATGCTTCTTTCAGTGAAAGCAAAATGAAAATACCATAGTGACTAAGTGTTTGAAGAAAATGAAGACACTTCTGAGTACATGAAGGACTAATGTTAGTGGGGAAATTGAATTTCAAGATAGCATCTGGTTGTATTGCACCAGAATTAAAGGAAACTGAAGTGATGAACATACATTGTTTAGTCATGAAATAAATGTCATAAATCTTTCATTTCACCCCAAACTTTAATTTTAGCTCAGGTCTGTGATGTTCCATGAACTGGCTTTCTTACTTGAATTTAAGGAAAAGACTAAGCCTGTAAAACTTGTCACTTTAGGGGTAAAGAAAAGGCTTTGACAGGGCTGGTCCCTTGGAATCTCCAGTTACCAGAGCCCCATGCAGACATACAGCTGACCCCTTAAGTCTCAAAGCCTATGCTGCTCAGATAGCAAGGAGGGCAAGGCCTAGGGCCTGAAGATTTGGTGGCTTTCTGCACACCCTGGTCAGTGGTTGGAATTGACAGTAGCTTGTGAGGGATGTTTTGGTGTCTTTTCATGAAGTACTGATGTTCACATTGCAATACTCAGATGGAGGAGCTGGGGTGAAGTGTGTCCTGACTGTAAGTTGGGAAAGGGGTTGGAAAGAGCTGGCTGATTGACCAGATGTAGCTGGGGAAATGGTGTGTGCCTGAAATCACTGCATGTTTTGCTGTATATTTTAGTGAGAACTGAACAGCCAAGGGGCTGAATTCAGGAAAGCACGGCATTGCCTGTGTAGCTAGACTTAAGGAGTGCAGAACTGTAAAAGCACCTGAGCTTTTACAAGTGCAAGTCACATAATTCAGATGCTTTTTAAAATCTCATTTCAAGAGACCATGCTGAGTGTTTATTCCCATCACTGAGTGTAAGTACATTTTGAACTCTGTCACTGCACACTTAGGTCTGCTGTGCTTTCCCTTCCTGAAAACAGCTGTAAGCACTTTTCATTGAGCTGCTTTGCTTAGGTCTTATTGAAGGACAGCAGAAATCCCAATCAGCTTAGAGCCCACCTGATGTGCAAACTTCCCCCCTGTGCCAGCCAGCTTGTCCCACTGCAAGGGAGAGCTCCAGTATTTGAGTACAAGTACAGTCTAGCCCATCACATGATGTTTCCCAGTTGCATGAGACTGGAGGTGTGCAAGAGAAGTGAGTGCTGGGAAAACAGCTATAAACTGGTTACAGTTGGAAACAGCAAATATATTAGACAAGGAGTGGGGGAAGAAAAGGGAGAGCATAACATTAGATTTTCTATGCATTTTTGACTGTGTAAGGAGTCAGTTACCACTATATAGTTTTGCAAGGAAATTTGTGCTGCTTCAGAAAACTTGGCCATGGGGCAACAGGGTCTACCAATCTCACAACTCAAAATCCCTTTTTGGCTCTTGGACAGGTTTTGCAGATGTTTTTTGTGTGCTTAGACACTGTTTCTGCTAAGCAATTCAGTGAGGGAATAGTATCCTCCTGCCCAATTTGACATACAGCCCTTCCAAGAGGGGAGCTATGCTAATCACCAGTTCTGGGGTTTCTCATGTAGAAATGTTTGAAGGAAAATAATCCCAAACAAAATCCATGAGGTAAGGGGCATTTTGTTTATACTCACTATTTGGAATCATGTTAATAGTGAACAGCTCTCAAGTTTTTGTGGGGATTTTAATATTGGGATACAAAGTACATTGTGCTACTAGAGCCCTGTTCAAAACCTCAAGCGAACCTGTGTACTGGGGAGTGTGTCCCCAAGAGGAAGGAGCCATCATTTCAGGGAGCATGGCCAGTTCTGTGCTTCTGCAATAGCAGGTTTACTTCCCCTAGGATAACTCAGAACTGGGTTTTTCACGTCATCAAGTAGTACAAAGCTGGGATTTTTATCTGCATTTCTACAGCTGACTTGTCAAAAGATGTTACAATTAAGCTCACACACATCAGTACTTTTGAGAAAGTTATGCCCTGTTATTGATAAAGTTGAAGATTGACTTAGAGTCAGTGAGTTGAAAAATCATGTAGTGTATATCTTTTACTTCCCTCACTTTTAAATGAGGTATTCAAGATAGAGCAGTGAGATCTTACAATCTCACCTTTTGGCAGATTTTTGATGCATTGATTGCTTTATGATTTCTTATTCTATTTTTTTTTTTTTTTTGGGTTATAAAATTTCTAGTTCCTTGATTTGCTTTGTGAATATTGTTAAAATCAGGAGGTTCAATAAAACACCTGGAGACAAACAGATGTGGTCATGGGCCTGAATAATTTTGGGGACTCTAAGTAAACTCATTACATGTCTACTGTTTCACTGACAAAACTTAGGTAAAATACCGATTAAGTTTTCTTTTGAGTTTGTTACATGCCCTGATATCCTGCAGAAAATTAAAGCATCTAAAAAATAAAAACAACCCTCTTCTCTTTTACTCTGAATTTGCAAAAATGGAAAGCAACAGCTGTTTCATAGCCAGAAATAAATAAAAAGCTTGTAGCAGGTGGTACCATACATGTACATCTAGTTGCAATCTAACAACATTGCAATCTGCAAGCCAGCTCCCAAATAGTGAGGGGTGAGATCATAATTTGGGCAGAGAAGAGGAGCAAAGACAATGGGAAAGTGAGAGAAATAGTTTTGGCTCCGGAAATTGGTATCTTTATAGAGGAGAGAAATGAGTGTAACTAAGAGCAGAGAGTTGTGATATCCTTTTGGTTTTGAAATGTTTTTCTCTTGACTCATCACTGTCTAGAGAAACTGGCTATAGATGCCAGAAATAGTGGGGAAATGATGGCATGTCTGGTTCATGGCTCAGTACAAGTAACCCTGATGGATTTGTCAGGTGAGATGCAGCTCACGGCTCTGAGGATCACACAGAGCAGTTGTGGGTCTGCTCCTGGGCTCTCACATACTGTGTGTGTCTGCTCACACCTGTGCTTGGGAGGATCAGGTTTGTGCACAGCCCTTTTCATTTCCTCATAAAGGAGCTTTCTTAAAGCACTGGTGTTATATGGTGTTATACTGGATCCCAAGTGCTCCAGTGAAAGTAATGTTCAGATGGATAGAAGGACTAATGTGGGTAACTCTGGAGTCACAATTGCTAGGCTGGGTCAGAGGGAGTGTGGTGTGTATTTGGCAGGTGATTCTCTTCTCAGTTGTGCAGTGAAAGTCTGAAGTCAGCAGGATTACACAGAGGTGAAGCCAGCATGACTGAGAGGAGGAAGCATGAGCCCATTCCCAGCTGCTTTCTCTCCAGAGATCTGATGATTTATTTTAATGCTGTTTTTCACTGATGACCCCCACAAGGCATAATTTGTTTGCATTTTCTGTGATCAGATCAATCTTCCCTCTTATTGTCAGCCATTCACTGATAGTAATCCTCAGTTAATTCTTTCTTTTAATGCTATCTTATTGTACAGATAAACCATAAAGGATTTCTTTGCCTGGAGGACATATGCTACTAACTTGAACTGATTGAGGAAATGCTTTTCCAGAATTTCACTGGGCAGTACACTGAAGGCATTTTGAAAAAAAATATATTTTAAATTAAAGCATTCAGTATAATAGCACAAGCCCAAGAGTGCTTCTTTTCCCTTGTCTGGCACTCCTTTCAGTGAGTGAAATGTACTCCTGCATAGTACCAATAAGATCATACCTCTGAAACCATACTTGAAGGGCTTCTATCAATGTAAGCGTCATAGCAGCTCCCTGTTGCCAGGGCAATACTTCAAAAATGAGAAGAGAAATCTGCAAACCTGTAGCTTATTTTGCAAGTTTCCTTCAGAAAACTTAATGAAGCCTAGGGTCACTAAGGTTCCTCACAACTTCTCAGGGGCTTTGACTTACATCTAACCACAAGCAGAACAAATCTGAATCGTTTTCTTAGAAGAGAGCAAATTGTTGACAGGTAAAGTTAGGCTGCTGTTGATGACTTTTAGTCTGCCTGAAAGAGCTGATCTTTGAATGGACAATGTGGGCTAAATATCTGGGGGGCTGAATGAATCACAGTCTTCATTGCTTTAGGAAAGTTGCTGAGCAGTAAATTGCCAAGTATAATATTTTAATTAGTTAAGATCAGTTGTTCTTCCCAATTTCCACTGATCACAGTAAATAGCAATTAAGAGCAAACAGCACAGAGTGAGGTTGCTGCTGCCATGGAGCTCAATATTGGGAATAATCAAAGCCAGAGTATTGGGCTTATTAGTGCCTGGGCCATTTGCTGGCCTGCAGTTTGCTGAAGAGTTCTGCTTAATTACAAGCAGCAGGGACAAGTTGATGGCTTTCTGATCCTGGCCCTACTGTCTGAGAGTGCTGATGGGGCAGACACTGCTGTGGCACAGAGTAGAAGAGCAATCTCAGTCTGGAGGCCAGAGATGGGATTTTCTCTGTGAAACAGCAGCTTTCAGGTGGGTTTTGCCCCAGAGACACAGGAGAGGGGCTGGTCCCTGCCCTCAGCTGATCATCTGCATAATAAATTAATGCCAGGGACTGAAAAAGACTGCTGCCCAGGAAGTTTATAATTTATTAATGTAGAAGGAAGATACAGAACCTGCTGGATCACCTGGCTGGTTTCACACTCAGCTCTGAGGATGGTGCTGCCCAGCAAGCAATTAAGCACACTATTAATTGCTTAATGAAGGAAGAGAGCTATGCTTCCCACAAGTACAGCCTGGAAAAGGTATCCTCCCCTCATGTCCCTCCTTTCTTCCCAATGACCTGTCTATGCAGCTCCTTCTAAGACCGGTGCTAGAAGAAGCAATTTCCAGAGCTTTCACTGTATTTGTTGTTTTAATTGAGACAAAATAATGGTGGAAGATACTTGTAAGTGCCAGGAAACAGAGGGAAACATCTTCTACTTTACACACTTGGGTAGCAAAAAACCCCACAAGTGTCTTAACAGCTGAAGTATTGGGTTCTGCTTTTGGGTGTGTGAAGCCTCTAGTCAAACATGCACTACAAGTAAATTGCAGACTGTTTTAAGCATTTGGGGTGGAGGAGGTTCCCATGACACAAGTGCCATGTGTTCCACATTGCCTGCTCCAGCAGGAGCCTGCTGGCCCTGGGGGTTGGAGAGGGAGGCTGAGGCAGGATTCAAACTTCAGGCTTGCTTCAGGGAATGAAAGGATGAGGAAGCCAAGCAATAAACGGTTTAATTTTGTCCTCCCCAGTTAAGCAAAGTTCCTCACCATGAAACAATTTTTACCATGTGCCAGAGAATCTGTTATAGCCACATAAGCCTATTTCTGCTTTTCCAATGAGAATGCGTGTGACAGCAATAACTGCAAATTATTTTTCTTTGTACAATAATATCTGGCCATATGTTTAAATCCTGTGTTTAGTAGCAGTAGTTAAACAGTTTTTCTCATGCCTAGTGATTCCTGAGTTGGAAGTAATTTTGTCAAGGAAAATCCTGGCATTCCTGCTACTCTTCTTGCTTGCTGCTGTGAGCCAGTGTTGTTCTCCAAGTACTTTTAACCTAATTTGCTACACATCCCTGGCTGTAAACCATTAATAGCAGATGTTTAACATGGGAATTCTAGGGTGTGATCCACAACATGCCCCAGAGCTGCTGCTTTTTCCCTGGATATAATTATAGTATCCTGTGACTTTTCTTCTAATTTTCCCTTAAATGAAATTTCAGACAATCCATATCCTCATGATAACAAAACTGTCACTGTCTGTTTTCACCCTTTCTGCTCCCAAAGACTAAAACCAGCACTTCCACAAAATCCCAAGTCTTTTGCCAAAGCTGTCTGAAATCTGCAGGGCTCTTCACACTGATTCCTGGAATCAGATTCCTCTTACCAGTGTCAGGTTAATTAATGGATTTCTCCCTCCCACCACTGATAGTCCAAGGGATTGTTGTTCTCCAAATATTTCTTGGGCATTAGGAGATCTAAGATAAGGGAGGTAATCATAAATCATCTGTGCAAAGCTTTGCAGGGTCAGGGCCATAGCAGGCCCTGTTTTGTAAATGGAAAGGACAAGTGGAATGCTATCTCATTTCTGAAAATACTCCTGCAGAAGCACAACCTAGGGGACAGAAAGCCACAATCTAGAGATGTGGAAATTCTAGAAAAAGAACTGTCCTTTTGTACACAGAAATGCTGAGGGCCTAAGGGTGAAGAGTCTAGCTTTGAAGGTTGAACTTGAGTGTACCAAAAACAACATCTGTTTCTTAATGAGATGCTGCTGGTTAGTGAGACTACTCTGAAATGTATTCCACTTAAAGGTATAACTCTGATGACTACATGTCCTACCCATCAAGATATTGTGGCTAGTTCCACCAGTGTGCTGTGCCACCTTCAGGTAGAGGAAATGTTCATCTAAATTTGACTCTTCACAGGAAAAAAATAACTCTTCAGTTATTGGTGAGTTTTCTTTTTTAATATTTAATTTGCAATGACTAGGTCAAGCTGCCTGGAGTAGCAGGCAGAATTCCCCAACCTAATTCTTGATCTGCCTGCCACTGGGAATGGGCTGGGGCCAAGGGAGGAACAACATAGTCCCCACACACAATTCCTTGGAGTTGGGTTCTCCTGATGGGCTCTCACAACCCATCACAGTGTGACTGCATGGCCTGCAGGCAGCTGCACTTGTTGTTAGGGCAGAGCTTAGCAACTCTCCTCCTGCAGTGACATCTCAGTCTTTGTAGCTCATGGCATGGAAAATGATGGGAAGTGATGTTTGCCAACACACCTGTTTTTGAAGTGTTAAACACTCCCAGTCAAGACCCAGCATGTTTTGATGAGGTGAATTATCTTTTTTGGAACGCCCTTGGCTTGCTGCCTTATTCCTTCTCATGAGCCCTGTGTGTACCAGCACGTTGCTGCTCCAACCCAGACACGTCATCTGGTGCCTTTATCTTCATACATACTGTAGGTGCAGGACACACGGCAGCCAGCCAGGAAATCCTGAGAGCATGGATTTCAGGAGCATTACAGAGAGATCCTGTCTTTTTCAGTTTAAGGTTGCTTTGGATCTGTGCTCTTTAGAGAAGGACTCCTGTGGGTGTGACTGGACAGGGAGGAAGGTTATTAAGAACTGCTTGTTTAATAAAACCTGCCAGTAAGTGTTTTGCAGTGCATAGGTGAACCCTGCCATACTTTTGGAAATCCCTATCACGTTTTACAAGTTTCTGCATGACTACAGGAGTATTATATGGCACAGTTGTTGAGGAAATTCTCAATATTATTTGTGCAAATCACAGGGCACACCATTTGGTGTCTAACTTCACAGCTTTAGGTTTTGTCTTGAAGGAAGATGGCTGGCAAGCAGGGAAATCCTAGGAGTTATTCTTCCAAAGAATAACTACGGACATTGTAATACCTGGTTAAGGTGTTAGTTGTAGACAATTATCCATTTGCTGACTCATATAGTCTTCCTTTGAGGCATAAAATGATGTAGACACATAGATCCATAGCTTTTTCTCTAATTTGACTTTTTGAAATTGATGTAAAAAATACATTCTTTGCATGGACAAACATAGATTTAGTTTCCTAATACACAGTCCTGGCACTGTTTTCTTCTTTTTCTCTTTAACCCTGATAGAAGTGATCCTTGAAGGTTTGTGGAGACCTTTTTGTTTTATTTCTTTGTTTTTATTTGAAAACAAAAATTATTTGTAGCTTTTATCTTTCATATTTAAATTTACTTAGAGCACAAAGAAGATGGAGAGAATAGTTCTTCTGTGTGTGTGATTCACTTTGCAGGTGTCAATGTAACTTTATATGGAATTAATTAATTTAAGTTACATGAGAATGACCATCAAATTAAGAGTACATTAGGCATGGGATCAAACTGCAGAAAATATTCTTCTGTTGAGGCTACCAGAATAGAAATGGTTGCATGAAGTGTTTATTTATGCTTTTGTGTCTAAGCAGGGAATCTGAAATGAATGTGGCTGAGGAGCAGCTGAGGACACTGTTTGCCTGGCTTGAAGAGAAGGAGGCTGAGGGGTGACCTAATTGTTCTCTACAGCTTCCTGATGAGGGGAGGTAGAGAGGGAGGTGCTGAACTCTTCTCCTGGGATCCAGATGCAGTGACTGGATGTGTGGCAGTGGTTCAAAGCTGGGTCAGGATGGGTTCAGACTGGATGTTAGGAAGCATTTCTTTACCAAAAGGGTGGTCAGACACTGGAACAGGCTTTCAAGACAGGTGATCAATTCCCCAAGCCTGTCAGTGTGTTAAGAGGCTTTGGGACAAAACCCTCAGTAACACACTTTTAACTTTTGAGGAGCCCTGGATTGGTCTGGCAGCTGGACTTAGATGATTGTTGTAGGTCCCTTTCAACTGAAATCGTCTGGTCTATAAATTATAAAGCTGTACTGCCTGATTTAATTTCTGGTTTTACTCTGAGGAAAATACTAGTGGTAATTCTCACATTTCATTATTGAGGATGTATCCTGTTATAAGCCACAGCACAGTAACTCTACAAAGCCATGACATGCTTGGAGCCCATTACTGCTGTAACACAGTACATCTCTGTGAGAAGACCTAATCAGTTTGGTGGACTTTTTTTCCTGAGAATCCTAAAAGACAGTTACCTGGCCTAGTAGGAGAGGCCTGCCCTGAATTTGAGCTGTTTGGCACTGGAATAAGTCAATCTTCCACAACAGAAGAGTCACCTGAACAAGACAGTCTAGGGGCAGTTCTACTTTTACCAGATTGTAGAATTCTTGAAAGAAACACAGTCTGTAATACAGAGCTGCAACTGTGGGAAATGTCATGGGAATTTTTAGGTTTTCATCATGTTTAGCCCTATAAGATTTAAATGAAACATCCACTAACAATGCAGTTTATGCAGAAGTCCCTTGGATATGTGTTCCTTCTGTCTTTCTGCAAACTGTGCACCTCTGCCACTGCCATGGCTTCAAGAATCTGAATTAAAGGCACTTGAAGAGTATTCTATGGAGTGTAAATCTTTTAGAGGAAATGAAACTTCCATTCTTTGTGTCTGCATCTGTGTGACTTGGCTGTGACCTTATTGCTGGCCTCTCAGTGAGCATATGTCCAGCTGCAAAGTTATCTTCCTGACTGGACATCCTTTAGCTCTATTGGTATTATTGATTCCCTGGAGGAAGATCAGATACTTTGATGCTTCACAGTGGTGGCCATAACAGGGGTACCAGCAGCCTCCTTTTGAGTACCTGAGCCCTTTTCCCCTTTGAAGTTTAAGATTAATCACTGCAAGTCACTGAAAGGCATTGCACTGAAAGGTAGCAGTTTGCCAGGCCTTGGCTGAGAGTCACATGTGCCTTCAAAGTTGGAGCTGTGTAACACAACTCAAAAATCCCTGCTTTTTTCCCCAAAAGCAAGCAGTCTTTCTGCCTACTGTATTTCTTTTAATTAAATAATCCCACTTTCTTTTGTCTTCCTCCCTCAAACTACTTCCAGTCTTCTTTAGGATTCTTTCCATCAATATATCTAAACTGCCCAGGCTGTCTAGTAAACCCTCTGGTCCTGGGAAATCTGCTCCACTTTGCTGTTGAATTTTTATCCTGCTTATCTATCTGTAGAAATTTGCTTTTTTGGGAAACCGGCTGAGTGGAATTAGGAACAGCATACCTTTCTTGGATTTTTGCATGGCAACTCTCAGCTTCTTATAACAGGACTATGTAATATGCTATCAAGAATGAATTCTTCAGTTCATGCTTTTAGGTTTTTACAGTTCACACTGCTGTGACACAAGGTACTTGAGATACTTGGCATAAAGTCCCCAAGTGCCTGAAGGGCCCTGCAACTCCTGAGCTCTTGCTGCCAGCACTTGGGCATCTGCTCATTTGTTCATTTAAAGGAGCATGGACATTTCTTGTAAAGCTATGCAGAACCTTGTCTTTGCTGATGAGATAAAATACAAGCTACTCTGTGATACAAAGAGAAAGGTCATGTTGTCAAATTAGTTCTGCTGAACCTCTGTTACTTCTTTGTGTTACTATGAAAGTAATGCAGAATGATTTGGCCATTGATTTAGGCCAGAAATGGTGAGCAGTCTGCTAATAGATATCTTTGATATTTGTCAAAGTGACAGGAAGGAATTAATGCACTATACAATGTGCTGTGTTTGTTCATGATACCAATCTCTAACAAAAAAAAATGTATCTAAGTGCCTCTCAGTTGATTGAAGTCTTCTTTCAAGAAGCTACAGCTGAGATACCGCTGCATTCTTTAGGAAAATAAAGCTGAACTGGGTTCTCTATTCTCACAAAAGCTTGTGGAAATTTGGAATATTTTAGGTAATATAATGCACAGCCATTGCTGTTGCTTTAAGAATAGTGAGCTGTTATGTGCTGTCTCATCCAGGACTGGCATTTACATCTCCCCCTTTCAGAGCAGAACCAGAGGTTTTTTTGGTTTTTATCTGTCCCGTCATTTTGACCGGCAGGGAGTGTTTTCCCCTCCCCTGGTGCACATTCTCCAAGGGCCGTCAGCTCTTGCAGCTCTCCTACCTCTCTATCCCCTGAAAACCACTGAAAGGGTTCTCCTTGCAGTGCCAGGTCCTTGAACCAGTCAGCTTCAACCATGTTTTGGGCTCTGATGTATTACCCGCACCTCCCGGCCTCCCGCAGGGGCGGGGCCGCCAGGGGCTGCCCGGGACCCGCAGCCGGAGGCGATAAGGCGCGGACGGACCTTTCCTGAGCCCAGTGACGGCCGAGCGGCAGGAGATAAATCATATCAGTAACACACGAAGGGAAACTCCCGACTTCCTCCTGTGTTGGTAGGAAATTCCATTTTTTTTACAGCTCCTGCCGAGATCCCAGGGTTTCACCTGTTGTTGGTACAGGGGTTGTAATAAAGACTTGCCACGAATTATATCCGGTTTAAAAATGGATTATTGTAGCCACATTTTTATACCAACAGGAAGTCTTCTTGGCAGCATATTTTAATTATGCTCTGAAGCTAATCAAGGAAAGAATCTGTTCTGAACACAGGAAGCTATATATACACATCTGAGTGCCTATTTCCACGGGGCAGGTACAAGTGCTTAAGTGTTGCTGAACTCCCAGCACATGAGCAATCTGTTAAATGTCTATAAAAGTGCACGCTTTCATAGAAAGGGGAGGATCCACCACCCCGTGAAAGGCACCTGCTTCCTCTTTACAGTCACTGGAGGGAGACAGGCAACTGTGATCATGACACTCTGATCACCTCTGGAGAAGCCCTAACTCTTTTCACTGACGGTAAAGAGACTCAGGAGAAATCACGTACCTATAACAGGGTAGCTATTTTATTTCATCACTGCCTGATGCCAGCTGTGAACTTAGTACACCTGAGGCTGGTTGCCATGACTGCTGTATATGAACAACTTCTGTGATCTGTTACTGAAAGCAATAAGGTTTCCACTAAAAAAGTACCATTTCCTTAATTTTGTCTCCATGTTTAGAGTTAATTTGTTCTTTGCTATTAAAGGCAGAGGTGCATAGCACATAGAACAAGCTCACTTACTCTTTGGAAACTACATGGTATGTAATGCATGATACATGGTACAGTATTGCCTGGTCTGAATGGATAACAGCTATAAGATGCATATACTGCTTCCTAAAAGAAAGCATCCCAGCATCTCCAGGAACTCCTCTTACTACTCTGCTGTAAAGTCTCATTGGCTGGAAAAGCACTAACCCTTACCAGAAGCCTCTAAATTAGATTGGATATTATTTGAAGCACACCCACATCAGCTAAATTCATCTAAGTAAACTACACGAGCTCCTACATCTGAAATGTCACTGGGATATTTGTGGTGTCCTGAACCTTTTTACAAAGCACGACAAAAAGAATTTTCTCAGATTTTAATCACCAGGACATTGTTATGCTAATGAAGCCTAACTGGTGTAAACAAACAGAAGTGAGGCAGGGCTTACACCCAGAACACACGTGTACCCAGCTAAATCTTTCAGCAGGTTCAAAATGTTCCCTGCCCCTGTTGCCCACGGGATTTGTTTTCTGTGAGCACATCTCGTCTATTTCAAGCACTCAGTAAATATGTACTTTAGTTCTTCATCGGAAGAGGGAAGAATATTATTTGTCTACTAGCCCTGTGTTATAGGCTTCAGATGAGTATTTTGGCAACCAATTTGGCAGGCCTTCCTGGCTTTGCATTAAAGATTCCTACTTGCAGCTTGCAGAATAATTAGAGTTTGCAGAGGTCCGTTCAGGCTCTGCTGCGTTGGTGAGGAAATTCATGGATCCCACCTGGCTTTGAGCAGGGTCTATTAAGCGTCACGCGGGCCTGGGTTTTTGATATGCTGCTTTTCAAGGTGACTTGCCAAAGCATTTCGTGCCTTGTCTTTCTCCTGACTGCACCTGCATTCCCATTTCTGTTACTGCTTAGTATCAGTGATAAGAACGCTGTGTCAGCGTTCCGTAGTCCCGTGTTCTTTGTGAGTAACGAAGGGGTGGACACGCATTCAGATGTAGAAGGGCAGCAAAGTTCTTTACAAATGAGCTTGAAAACCGCAATCCCCACTTCCTACCGCTCTAACGCTGGAAAGCTGCCAGGATCTCCAGAAGAAATGAATCCCCAAAACAATGTTGCTTTTGTCCTGGGTTTCTTAGTTATCTCGAAACACCACGGGACGCCTCTGTAAGTAGATTCTAATCAAAAAGAAACTGGAAGCAGGGGAAGAGCAAGGGGCTGGGGCCGGAACGCGGGCAGCCCCGTCCCCCCACGTTCGCAGGCGAGTGCCAAGCGCCGGGAACATCTGCTGATCTGCGGGGGCGAAAAGGAGACGGTCAAAAAGCGCTTTCCCGTAAGAGGCCCCTTTTGGCAAGTCCCTCCCCGTTGCTCCGGGCATGGCCCCGGTGCCCAGCAGACTGCCCTGCTGGGCAGCTGCGGCGCCGCTTTACCTCCTCTACCCTCCGCATGAGAGCAGGAGGTGCGGTGGCAGCCCCCGCCCCTTCCGCCGGCCGGAGGCGCGACTGGGAGGCGCCCGGCACGGCTACAAAAGGCTCGGGGCGGGCTGCGTGATCCCGATCGCAGCTGCTGAGAACGAGCCCGGGTAGCAGCGAGCCGGGGCCGCTGGAAAGAACAAGGCTTGCACTTGTCAAGGTACGTTCTCTGCTCAGGGGAAAACACGGTAGGGATTACGCGAGAGGGACATTTTCCTCTAGTAGTGACTCGATGCTGTTTTCTCTCTTTAGTGGTTTAGTTCTGTTCTTGCACCAATTGACTTCGCTAAAGGTAGTGCACTGGGCAGGGGCTGTTTCGAACATGGGCTTGTGCTAGTCCTGCCTTGAGTGGCACCCTTTGTGCCTTGCTTGGCCTGTATTGTGTCCAAAAAGGATGTTCATGTATCTTTTCCTCTCTGTGTGTCTGCAGGTGGATTTCTCCTTTGAGGACCTCCTGCCCAGCTACAGTGATGTGGTTGTTGGAAAAGATCAGAGCATCACATGAAAATGGAAACCTCCCCAGCTCTTCCTTCCTGGGACTTCCACAAGGCCAAAATCTGCCAGAAAAAGCCCAACTGAGGGCTGCTGCTTTTCCAAATGTGATCACTCCTGACAGAATCCCTAAATTCTGTATTCCCCCCAGGCTGACCAGCTCTGGCTCCATTAAGGGCAGTGGCTTCCACCAGGATCACAGTTCAGTGGGTGCAGCTCTTGCTTCTGATTATAGCTCCAGCTCTTGCCCACATCTCATTCAGGTGGAAAGTGTTGAAGAGGAGATCTCTGCCCTGGAGGAAGAAAGCACCAATGCAGACCCACAGTCCCAAGCAGCGCTCTCCCTGCCCCACTTTCCCAGAGCCCCCACTTCCTATGGCTTCTGCACTTTGCTGGAGAGTCCCCACACCAGGAGGAAGGAGTCCATCTTCCATGGTGATCCACGTGCTGCTCTGCCCAGCCTGAACATGTCTCGATCCAGAGCTAACACCTTCAGTGGCAAAGGGAGCATGTCTAATCCCATTGCTATCAGCTTTGCTTCTGTGAGACTGCCACCCAAGCATCTCTCTCTGCACAGGCAAGGTGCCTGTGACAGTGACACTGCTTCTTCCAGTGATTCCTCTCCATTCAGTTCTCCACTTCTCAGCAGGTCACCTCCCAGACCATGCTCCCTGATCAAGGCACAAAGTCAGGAGGGATTGCTCTGCAGAGCACTGAAAGACAAGAGCAAATACATTATGCCCAGGAACAATTCTCTCTCTACAGAGGAGAGCAGCTCCACTGATAACAGCCCCAGTGCCATCAGGAGGGCCTCTGAGGGGCTGCTTGGCATACAGAGCTTTAGCACCTCCTGTTCTCCCATCTTTCCAGTGGACCTGACCTGCAGTCGGGAGAGACTGGTGGGAGAGAGTACTGTGGTAATGGACAAGGGAGGCGTGTTGAGGCTGTCAGCTGAATACTGCTCAGAGAATGAAAGGCTGCGGATCCGCCTGATCAGTGCAGAGGGTTTATATGATGATTCTGTAGAGCCCAAAACCATAAACTGCTGTATCTCCTTCTCCCTGGTGCCAGGGAAAACACAGAAGCAGAAAAGCACAATTATAAAGAGAAGCAGAAATCCCATCTTCAATGAGGACTTCTTTTTTGATGGCATTGCGGAAGAAGATGTGTACAGCCTCTCTGTCAGGATGAAAGCAACAAATAAAGGGTGCAGTATGAAACGAGATTATAGCTTAGGAGAACGAGAATTGTCTTTAATGAGCATGTTGTCAGTGTAGTGCTTCAAATATTCAAACAAATTGTCTTCTGAAAGTTTTCTACTAAATAAAGTTTTAGGTTGACTTCTATGTTGTTGGGTTGTTTGTTTGTTTTTTTTTTTTTTTAAGAATGCTTAAAAGCACTGCCTTGCTTGGTGTTACTATCATGCTCTTGTGCCTTGTTTTGCTGTTTAACACTTCAAACTGAGATATTGACAGGAGGGGGAAGAAGGACTAGTTTACCTTTAGGATAAAGGATTAGGCTGTTACCAAATCAAGGCTGTTCTTCTATACGGCTTTCAGGCCATAAACTTCAGGTGGAAGTGTTTTTCACTCTACCTGGTCCCTAAATGGGTAACAGTCTGTGCACACAGTACACCCTGAACTCTATTGCAGCTCCTTGGTACAAGATCAGTTCAATGCACCATTTTGACAGCACTCATATTTGCACAAATGAATGTTTTAATGAGCCCTGTGTTCGGAGGGAGAATGAGGTCTTTTACAACAGGTGCATTTGGATTCCCAAAGCCGGTGTAAGTTTGTGTTGAGGAAAACAACATCAGCTGCTGAGCAGCAGCTAAAAGCCACTGGAGGAAGGGCTCTCTTTACACAGACCTACCGTATCAACACTTGAACAACCTGGGTGAGGTTGCAGCATGGTCAGCAGCACCTTTTACCTTCCCGTTCCATGGTCGGTTTCACAGCCTACAGAATCAAGTTGCCAGGTAATTGTGTTTTGATCAGGAATGCTCCTGAGAGCTACAGCCCTCAGCAATACAGCTATTGAATCCTTTCTGAAGCTGAAGCAGATAAGGTATCAGTGCAGCAAGGGCAAAGGACAGTTTGGGATCTCAGCATTGAATTCCTGCTTCTACTAATGACTTGATGCCTACCTTGCTCAAGTCATTGTCATACAATTAGTGTAATCAATCTGTCCTGTCACCAAGTGGTGAGTGGCTGAGGCACTTGCTTCAGTGCCAGGGGAAACAGGAAACACAAAGGTGCAGAACTCCTGCATGCTTGAGATCATCTTCCCTTCTTTTTTTTTTTTTTTTTAATTGAGGTTTACTTGGAGCTGGGTAAAATGGATAAATTAGTGGGAGGAGGCAAAAAGTGTCTTGAAAGTCCAGGCCTGTTGCTGCCTCTCTTGATTAAGCTGCAGGCTTCATTACATGAAGATAGATAAGCCTTAATGGAGGATCAATCCATGCAGGCAAGGGGCAGAGAAAACAAAGGTTTACTTTTGTGTTCCCTTTGAGGCTGTAGAAATAGGACCTTCCTAGTGCCCAAATACACATCTTAAATGCTATTTCACACAGATTTTAGCAGGATCTCCCTTTGGCCTATTCTCACAAGAATCTAGCTGTCTGCAAATCATGGGACTGCTCACAGGGAGACTGTGGTATTCCTTGGCCAATGAATAATTTGATTCTGTTTCAGACAGAAATGCCCCAGGAAGGATAGCAGAAAATTCCTTCTGATAGCAGAAAAAGCCCAAAGAATAACTGTGACCACAAGTGCTCAGAAATGCCTTCTGCTAATCCTTGCTCCAGCTCACGTGAGATGCTTCTAAAACTAGAATCCTTGTACAAAGAACAACTCACACAGGTGAATGGCTGGGTGTATTCCCAGAAGCCAACTGAAATAAAATGGAATAATAATCCCTTTGTGCTAAGGGAAGGAATTAAATGTACTGACATACTGCTCAGATGGAGATGATGCACTGTTATTTTTATCCTTCAATCTGGGCAAATTGACCATAAGGGAAAACTTAAAGGAAGTGGAGAGAAGTGCAATTAAAAAATGTGACTTCAAGAAAGAATCAATAATGTTGCAAAAAAAAAGCCAATTTAATTAGTTATTGCATGGGGTCTCCTGAAGGAGGGCAGAGGCTCCCTCTCAGGCTTGTCACTCATCCACCATCACATTTTTAGTTCTTGGGGTTTAGAGTCTCTTCACAGGTATATTCACATGGAGAGATTGTCTGAGATAATACAGAACAGTTAAAGGCCTCAGAGGATCATGTACAGTCACACTGTGGTGGATATCTATCTGCCCTATGACCTGTGCCATGCCAGTGCTGACTGCAGGGACACAGAATGATGGGAAGGTTTGAGGTGGGGAAGGGGCCTTTGGGGATTGTATCACCTGATTCCTGCTGGAAGCACAGGCAGCCCCAGCAGGTTGCCCAGGACCATGTCCTGTATTGGGCTTAAAGTGTCTCCAAGAATGGAGACTCCAAAATCTGCTTGGGAAAAATACTCCAGTGTTTTACCACCTTACCAGAAGAAAAGGGTTTTGTTTTTTTTTTTTTTTCCTTAAGTGAAATTTCCTGTATTTCAATTTGTCCTCATGGCCTCTTGTCCTGTCACTGGATACTGCTGAGTAAAGCCTGGCTCCATCCTCTCCACTCCTTCCCAGCAGATACTCATACATATCAATGAGATCCTCCCTGAGCCTTTTCTTCTGCAGCCCAGTGGGCACACTGCAGTTACTGCCACAAAAGAAATGTGCTTCTGAAGTCTTATCTTTTATCAGGCAGAGAAGGAGTTAAGTCCTTAAAAAAGTTCTCCCTTCCCGTCACAGGAAGATAGGTTTCCAGCTAGGCTCATCAAGTATTCTAACAGGTGAAGGTCACCTCTTTGGTTGGTTGAGAGGAAACTCAGCTGTTTTTTAAGACTCTTTAAAAAATTATATATTTCTGAGAAAGCCTCCTCATGAAAGCTTGATGATAGGCCTGCAAGTTAGAGGGGGACAAAACAAAGCAGTAGAAGACTTGCAGACCCAATTCAAAGGCAGAGCTTAAGCCTGGGAAGGATAGAGGGACTTTGCCTACATTTCTCTGGTAAATAATTTAGATTCAGGTTTTTCTTGATAATTTTCTTCTTTAATATAAGAACTTTGAATTAAGTACCTATTCAGATACATTAGACTAGACTAGACATGACTGTAACACTAGATGGAAAACAGTTTTGGTGGGCTCCTCCCCCCATTTTATTGTGTCTCTTTATATTTTAGAGTATTTGATTCATTTTGAATTTTGGGGTGTTGCTTATCAGGTGTTATTAACAATGCAAAGCCGTAATATAATTTGAACACTTCAATTAGCCTGACTAGAAAACATAGGACTTGTTTTCCTGTGCTCTTAGAGGCCAGTTAAGCTGTAAGTGGTGAACACCTACAATGCTGCCTATGCTGCAGCTGCTTTCCCATAAGCGTCAGCCTTATTGGGGCAATTACGTAAAACACCTGCATGAGCAAACAAAAAGGCAACTGGATACTTCAGCCTGGAAAAACTCATGATGCCTCAATGCTTGTGTTAGAGTCAGCAGCAAGAAGAAAATCAACCTCCTGGCATTAGCAAACTCAGAGTTAATAAATATTATCTTCAGGAGTTTTTGGAACTTCTAAAACACCATGAAAATATGGGAGCATAAGTGACTCTTCCAAGCAAAACTCCTGTTTTGGGTAGTCTGGTCAGCTGTGTTCAGTGGTACTCATTGGTTGGAAGATCACATTTCAATTTAAATTTAAAAAAAAAAAAAAAAAAACAGACAATTGTTTGAGGAAAAGAAGGTCCTTGTGCTAAGATCCTGGACTCATGTTCTACTAAGCAAATATTATTTGTTTCACCAGCACTGGAAGTAATAGTTTTGCTGGCCTTTTCAAATGCAGTTATTTTGAGCATGCCTCTTCAGTTCTGGAGAAATGTTACTGCTAAGCAAGGTTTATGTTTTTCTTTCCAGAAATCCACTTAGGTTATCTCAAATACAATTTCAGTTGAAATATACTGAGGTATGGTACAGTAAAATGCAATTCCTGTAACTGAGCTCCTTTTCAGGTAAAATTCAGAAATAACACCAAAGGAAGCAAATACACGTGACCTAAAAAGCCTAACAGGACAGATCTGTAGGCTGGGGATTAGGCAACACAGTGTTTTGCAGTATCAAATTCTGCTTATTGCATCACTTTTTCTAAACTGCTCCCATTTCTCAGACTGCCTTTGGAGAGGCACTGCTGAATACAGCACCTATGCTGCTTCTAAGTGCTTCATCTTCTGCTCCGGCGCCTTGGCTTTTCAGTCAGCCACAGTGACTGTGGTGAAAGACTGAGCATATGATGGGGCCTAATGGGCAAAAATTCTTCTGTTGTTTTAGTCTAGGTAGTAATTGCTGTGGGTAAACTCTTAGTTTCCTTAGAGAACCAATGAAAGAACAATATATCTGTGAAAAGCCTGTCTGTGGGTTGCCAAGCTGGGGAAGTTGTCCTGGAGAAATCTGTGTCAATGGGATTGCTCAGTGTGAGGACCTCTCTTGCAGGACCACTACAGAGGTCATGCCACAAGCTGTGTGCACGGGGCCATCCCATGCTCACCATGCCTTTCCCAGCTGTTGGCTGCTGGGTAGCTGTCCTGCATCTAGGCTGGAGCTTCAGCTTACATGGGTGCCTGAACTGTGGGCCAGGATATTTGGCCAGGGTAGGAAAGGGAACAAGTCATATCTATTGATAGCTTTTTGCAGCAGGATTAAAACAAACAGCCTTACACTCACAGAATTAATAGCATAGTTAGAGGCTATTTGTTTTTGAGTTCTGTGTGCCCTGAACAAAAAAATGTGTGCAAGACTTATCTGCATATTTAAATGAATGGCACTTCAGTACAGACTTAATGCTAGTGACTGTCACTGAGATGTACTCTAATATTGTTAATAGTGCCTTAGAAGCAAAGGCTGATGCTGAACAATCTGCCCTTGTAACAGAGGTAAAATGAAGTTTAATATTGTGGAGGGTCTGTGAACTAACCTACTTTACATTGAGGTGATGGATGTAAAACATAGGAGTGATGCCCCAAAGCCCATCTTAGTCTGGGCTGTGCACAGTGCTGCCTGCAGAGTGGGGAAAGGCTCTACATTTTTTGACTATTTTGTGCCTCCATTAGGATTGACAAGCAAGTCATGTTTTGTGCTGCTGCATCTTTGCATTTAGGGTAGCCTTTTGAGAGGAAAAGAGCTCCCAGTAGTTATTTGTTCCTGTCAGAACAGAAATAGCTACAGCCCAGGTTCCTGGTAATAGATAGCAATTGAGGAAAGCTATTGGGAACTGAGCACAGTCAATTGGATGAGAGGAAGGGTCCAACAAATAGGAATGAATAGAGTTCACAGCCCTTTTTGCTTAGATAACCACCATAGGTGGCCAGACATGTCTGGTCTTCTGGTTTTGTTACGCCTACTCCAGCTACTTTTCTCTTTCTGGCTATAAATATTCTAATGCTGCAAAATTAGCTATCCTGTGTGGTACAGTGAGAACCTGACCTTGTCAAGCATTGCATGTTCTGGACAAGAAAGAACTGAATGAGATTTTCCACTTTGCCTCTGTTCTGTTAAATCTAAATTATTTTTCTACTTACCTTTCTTAGCCTCTTCAGTGCAGTCAGGAAACATCTGAAGGAGCACAAGGTGAAAGAAGGTAATCTGATGAAGAAGCACTTACCGGGAAACAAGTCACAGCCTGTCTGTTTAAATTGTTGCTGTGAATTACAGGAGGTCACACAAGTTGTTTCCTGATGCTTGCATCCCTGTGTGCTGTGGACTTCATATGTCTGTGTCACCATGTTCCTCAGCTGCCTGTAAGGAAGAGCTCTTCCCTCTCTTAAGAGGTGAGAAAGACACTGAGAAATGTCACTCAGGTAAGAGGCTTATACTAGAGGTGCTCATTTGTTTATGCACAGAGGCAAAGGATGAGATGAAGTAGCTTAGAATGGCATTGTATGAATATTCAAGATCATTTCTATAAGCTCCTTATGAATGTGCACAGTTCTAGAAGGTGAAACCCTTTAGCTCAAATATTTGTTCTGGTTTTGATGGGGTGGGGTTTTTTTTGGTCAAATTTTCCTGTGCTAACTACTGGTGGTTTCCCGTGAGCAATAAACCTGAATTTATCATACCAGTAAATATAAAAGCAGGAACAGATATTGTCTTGAAATCCCTGAGCCAACTTCAGCTTGCCTCTGAGGTTTCTGTGATTTCACTAGATTATTTTATTTATGTAATTTTGATTCTAGAAGATACCCTAGTTGTAAGCATGTGTTGCTTGATCCTTTCTGACAGCCCAGTGCCCATAGCAGAGAATTGCTTCCTGTTGAAATCCCAACTCTTACATTTTGCAGAAGGCATTGGGCACAGCTGGCTTTTGCAGTGCTGCATGCCAGAACCTCAGCTGAGCTGGGAGCCCCAGCACTGCTCCTGTACACACTTGACCAACATGACAAAGCTTTGGTGTTAGATGGCTCAGCATGACCTGCTGCCCAGCCTGCAGGGACTACTGTGCTGAAGCTGACAATAAAGATGGAGTTGAAGTGGAGGAGAAGAAGGATCACCCAGTAGAGCTTGTTAAAGGCAAATAGCTCATGCTGAGTGTTGGCAAAAGCAATGTCACAAATGGTGAAAAAGTGACTGTAGTGGTAAATGCTGACTTTCACACCCCTAATTAGCTGCTGTCAAAGCTGATTCAAGACAGTAATTCAGCTGTGCAGTGTTGAATGGGCTGGTCTGTGGGGGAAGGAGAATCAAACCTCCACAGATGATTTCTAATGGATAAGACAATTTGTGTAGTGCCCTAAGTGTTGTTTGTCTGCTACATGTACTGCATCAGTGATGGAGGATGGCTGGGTTGGGAGCAAAGGCATTGTCAAGTGGGATTCTGTAAAGGAAAATATCCACCCTTCTCAGATGGGTGATTAACCCTGTGCCCCGACAGAGGTTGCAGTGCAACTGAAAAATAATTTTGCATTTTTAAGGTAAAACTTCTGATCTCTAGAAAGTTTGGAAAAGTTACAAAACCTATCCCACAGCTCTGTTGCTTATTAACCCAGCTGGTTTTTTTTCAGCAGAATATTTTGCAGGGCTATTTACTCGGGTATAATCCAGAGGAATCTGAAACAAGACCATTAGTATGAAAACGCTGATGAAATTGAGAACTATTCTTAACCCACTGGGAACATTGAAGATTTTCCAAGCCTGCCTAAATCCTAAGCACAAATCTAATTCAATAGTGTGTTTCCTAAGACTTGTCTTAACTAGATCTATTGGAAAGGAACAGACACATCTAGTAAATGTGGACAAAGAGGTATGGGAACCAGATGGAATATTTCTGTATTGTTTTAAAAAAGCATGTGACTTTTTTCACCATCTGTTTTGAGGATATCTTGCTAGGAATTAATGAGTTAAGGTTGCTTCAGGAATGGGACTGGGTGGAAGTTATGGGACAACAGACATGTCCAGCTGATAACCCTTGGAAGTTACTACATGGGCACAGGAGATGAGCAGAACATTTGAGAATTGCACAAATATGAACAAAAACAAAGGGAGATTTAATCTGCAGGACTTTTTAAAAGGTCAAAATGCAGCATGATCTCGGGGAAGTTACTGGAAAAAAACCTGATAAAGTCAAAGCCAAAATGCAGGGCAAGTCTGCCAGTCTGGAACTAATCTGCCCCATTTATTTATATTTCCACTCAGTGCTTGTGTTGTAAAGAAATATTATTTGAGGACTGAATACCACTCACATGTTACTTTTGCTTGATAAGAACTTTTTTCCCCTAAAGAAAAATAGTCCTTGTTGTTGGCCCATGACTTTTTGTCAGCTTCAGAATCCTGGCATAGCTGATGCTGGCAGGGAGCCAGAGATCCCTGAGTCCAGCCCCCTGCTGACAGTAAGATCAGCTAGAGCAGTCTGCCCAGGACCATGTTCAGTTGGATTTTGAATATCTTCAAATGATGGAGATATCCTACATCCTCTCTGGGCAACTTGTCCTAGTGTTTCCCCACCCCAGAGTAAAAAAGTGGTATTTTTCTCCTCTTCCTTCTGTGTCATCTTTTGTGTAAATGGAATTTCCCATGTTTCATCTGCACCCATTTCCTTTTGTTCATTCTGGTTGCACTGAGAAGAATTTGGCTCCATCTTTTCTTCCTCAAATCACACTACCATTGTTCCTTTTACTCAGGTTCACCTTCCAAACACAGGAGATGATTTTTCTATGCATTGCTTATATGTTTTGCTAATGCCTGAAATGTAATAGTATAAGATGACTCATCTATCTTGTTTTTTTTTTAAAGTATTACAAATATCTGTGGTCTGACCCTGCTTACATTACATGCAAAGGGAATCTCAGTGCCAAGTTAAAAACTTTTACATTACATGCAAAGGGAATCTTAGAATGTCACAAGTGCCAAGTTAAAAATTTTAATACCTATGTGAGATGCCCTGTCATCAGTATAAAATGCAAGTGTTTCAAAACTAAGCAAGATTTAAAACCTGAAAAGTATATTGACAAAAACAATTTAGCAGGGCTGAAGTCTTGCTTCTTCAATAGATTACCAGTGCACAACACTGGGATTCAGTGATGATCCATTTCTCTGCTCATTGCACCTAAATTAACAAGATTTTTGACTGCACAGGCTGCAGAACCAAAGCATGTCAAGTGAAAGGGTGAAATGATTTGCAGTATGTAATTCCACATGCATCAACCAGACTGACAACAGCTTAAACGTGAAGACAGGAGTTGTTCAATGTTTTTCTGAAGAGTGACCCTGAACCCTCATTGCAAAATAATATGCTGGATAAACATGTATTATCATACATGAGATACAGCAATGTCTGAAGAGAAGCTTTTGCCCAGAATACATCAGAAGAGTAAATTCTTTTTACCATGGTCTTGAATATACCAGGCCTATAGCTACCACCTATGCAACATAAAATAAAAGAAGGCAGGACTGAGTCAGTGGTAGCAGCCATGGAAGTAAGAACTATATTTCTGTGTATGATGGGAGGGGAACTTTACTCCTTTCTGCTTTCCATTGGTCCCTCTGACACTGTGCAGTCTTCTCCATCTGCCTCACTGTGCCCTCCTGTTTATCCTTATTTTGTTGTGTGACAATTATGTGAGTGGGTGGACACCTCAGATGTGTCTATCTGGAGAAAACCAGAGTAGTCTCAAACTGACATCTGTGCATCTAGACTTTGGAGGATAAATCCAGCTAAGTAACCTGAAAATTATGCTATTGTCACCTGTTATGTTGTACAGATTATAAGGAATAAGAAAAAGTGAAAGTAGCACTTATGTGCCATAGATCTCCCTAACAACAGCAACAACAGAAATGTGGGTGTATTGAAGGGAGGCCTGAACCCTGGAACAAAATATGAAATATCCCCATGCAAAACAGTGCTGACAATTTTATAAATCAGCAAATCAGAAAAAGATAATTTTCTAGTGGATACATCATAAGAAAAGCTGGGGATCACTGCCACTTTAATTCATATTTAATGACATGAGTATTTTGGATTCTGCAAAGCTACTGAATTGTCACCTACATGTCCCACACAGCCCTGGTGACTGATTTTGAAAATGTGGGTAACAGTTCTCTGATTTGGAATGAGCTGGCAGCACAGCCCAGCTTGGCTTGCTCATGGTGCTCTCACACATTGAGTAGTGGTAGGTGAGAGGAGACTTGTTTGCCATACACACGTGGTTAAACTAACACAGGTTGTGCTGCCAGATTTTCTGGAAACTACAAAAGGAGACATAATTGGATGTAAGGGGAAAGGAGCAAGCCAGTACACCACACAGAACTCTAGTTCTACAGGTTTCTTCTACACCATGTCCACTTAAATGTCACTGAAATATAAACATTAACAAAATCCATTGACAGAGCAGGACTTGTTTAGTTATATGAAGCAGAAAACATTTAATGAGGAAACTGGTGATATTAAAGTACATCATAAAACACAATTATTAACCTTCTAATTTAGTGAAGCATTGCACCTCATTGTAACAAGCAATTTGTGCAATAGAATAATTCAGGAAATAAGAGACCTATTTATAGCTCCCAGTAGTTTAAAATTATTCTAGAAGTGAAAACAAAACAAAAAAGCAAGGCCATGGTGATGTCAAGCTAACTGTCCAGGTGAGGAAAGATTCCGGATTTGCTAATTTATAATGTGCCTTGACCATATGGGGTTTTTCCTCCCTCCTATTTCCCCACCCCTTCCAGTTTCTGAGTTTCTGTATACAGGCACCCATAAGTGTGCCAATAATGTAACAGGATTCTACTCTGTACACGTGAGAGGGAAGCATACAGCCAGACTCTATGTCCCTGTTCAGTGTGTATGAAAGCAGATTCATAATTTATGCTGCTGCTGAATAAGTCCAGGTACCAGTGCATTGCAATGATTAATTTAACAAAGCTTACTTAGAAATGACACCACAAGTAATAGTTAATGGCAGGTTGTTTCACTCTTGTAAGTGCACATTAGCTGTTACTTTTAAGAAAGAACAAAGGTCTGAAAGTCTGTTCTTCCTAGTCAGTCTGACAGATAAAATGGGAGGTTGCATATTTCTGATTGCTCAGGTGATCCCACATAATTGCTCAGGTGTTTCAGCTGCTTGAAGCAGCTTTGGCGTGCAAAGGAGAGGGTAAGTTTCCCTCCATGCATGATCAGGGCTCAGTATAATGTATAATCAAGGTGAATGCTTATCCCTTTCATGAGCCCATGGTAGCTACAGAGAGTACTCAGCCAGTCTGCCAGTGCCACCAGGCTTACTTGGTTTGTTTTGGAATTAACAGTTGCTTCACACCTGGGACACAGTACCCAGCCTCCCAGTGCACCTGGACAAATGTTTTGAAGAACACTTTGCAACTGTAACTATGTGCCTGTCAGCCACTTAGTGCCATGAGCTGCTGATGTTCCTTGGTGCAACTTTGACTTACCAAACAGGTTCGTGAGAGAAGGTTGGCCAAACAGTTTGGTTCATCAGCTCAGCAGTGAACATACCTCCCAGACTGCCTCAAAACAGTCAGATCACTGGACCTGCCATGAAAACAAATTAACTTGATATAAAAATACTTTTAACCTGTAATTGAATGTTTTTGTTAGGGAAATTGCCAAATCCTCATTTCATGTGAACAGATATGTGAGTCATTACAACTGAGCATGTTTATTGTACATGGCAGTTCTTTTCAAAACACACGTTTAAACAGATGGCTTATGTTGACTATTAATGCAGTTCCTGCAATTAAGTTCAATCCGAACGAAGTCGGCACAGACTGACATTCTATTGACATCAAAACTGCTGTATTGCATCTTCTCCCCGCGGATGTTCAAATTTGGATCTGCTACTACAGCCTCACTGAAATGTCAACTGTGATAAGTCACGATGCAACTGAAGAGCAGAGATAAAGTACCTGGCATCTTCCTAAATTACTTTTTGACGGGGATTTATTATTTACATATTCATGCTGTTATATTTCAATGGTGAAAGTCCATGTTTGAGCAAATTGCTAGAAATAAACACAGCAGTAGGAGAAACTTGTCTCTCTCTCTACAGATGTGGTGAGCTCAAACCACAGGCAAGTGAACTCCCCAAACAAGGAGCTCAAGTCCACAGTGGTGCCATGCTCTGCCCACTGTACTGCCCACAAATGCTGCTGTCAGGTTTATGGTCCTGCAGGCAAATGACAGAAAATAGGAACAGCCACATACCTGGTGAAACCCAGAGCTCTTGAAGTGCAGCATTGTGTTGAGGCAGGATATTGCAATAGTGACTGGCAGAGGAGTGTGAGAGCAGCTCTGGTGACACAGCCCAGACTATAAAGCTGAGGTTGCTTTGGGGCTTTCTGATACGCAGTCCATTTTGATGTGATTAAAAATGCCAGACAGGTTTCTCCTCTAAGAATTTTTTGCAGAGTCTTTGGAATTTATGTAAACATTCATTCCTGCAGCAAAATGCTTCATACTTTAGCTGTGCACTATGTGAAAAAATGTCTCCCCTTCTTTTGAGTTAGCTATTATCTTCATTTGACAATCTGCAGATCTTTCATTGGAAGAAACACCGAACAATTGTTCCCTACTCGCTGTCTTTTGTCACCGATGATTTTACAAGTCTATTCTATCATCTGGTGTGTTTTGCAGCCTGAGGGACGCTATGCTATTTTTATCACTTTTTCCTCTATTAACTCATCAGTAATTTACTTACCTATCTCAGTCATTTCCAAACACCTGTCTGCAGCAGGTAATGTGTTGGCCCTGGAACTGGGTTTGTATGGCTACAACTCAGCAAAGAGGGTATCCAGCCCCTAGTGATCCATTTAGGAACTGTTGACTGTGAGTTCTAAAGTGACACAAAAGAATGGGTGTAGCTAGGTTTAGTGAATTAGAGTAACAGGAATAGTTTAACAAGCATGTCATGTTTATTAGATACTGCTTACCTTTTCCTCCTTCCTTGGTACTCTCCTAAAGCAAATTCCATCTTTACTACTTCCTCTACTATATTGTTCACTTTCATTTAGTACTGGGAAAACATACATTTCATACATGTCTTTAGAAAGAGATGTTTTCAAATGTCCTTTCATTATTACAAAGTAGCAACTTGGTAAACGTGCATGGGAGCAGCTTTCATACAGCACAGAGCTGTACAGTAGTTATGCTATTTTTCCTATCTGCTCTAGCAGAGCCTGTGACACACATTCTTGAAAGACCTCCAAGTGTCACTGCATGATGCTGGACAAGGGAGGTTGAAGCAGAACAAGGTCCCTTCTATTTCCAAGTCTGGCACATGTTCAGTGTAGCAGGGCTGGCACTGCCCGGCAGTGAAACAGCCTCCATGCTGGAACTCCATCACCTGTTGGAGCAGAGAGCTCATTTGCAATCACACACATGCAAATACCCAGGCAGCCATAGTCAACAATCTAATTGAGTCTGAACATTGATACATGCAACCTAAACCACAAATAATTACCATTCTTTGAGTGGAATTCACTGCTGGAATTAAAAAAAAAAAAAAAAAGAAAACCAAACCACTGTATTTCTGGGAAAGACTTTCTGAGGAACATCATGAAAGCTCTCTGAGGAACAACATGCAATGCTTAAATCTCTTCTGATTTGTTTTTTACTAGCTTTAACAAAATTTACACCTCATGAAGAAGAGGAACAGCTATGTATCTCATTACATAAGTTCTGACCTTTCATTTCAGTAAATATAATAGTAATGAAATGTACAGAGTTATTATTTCAGCACTCTCAGTTAATAAAAAAATCTAACTTTACCAAACAACACTTCACTTTAAACTCCTGAAAACCCATATAAACTCTCTCACAAAGCCAGTGAAATCCTGGCAATAGTAGATTTTCTCTCTAGAAAGCTATAGTTAGCATTTTAGCTGACCACAGATCTAGGAAGGAAGTCTCAAACCCAAAGGGAGAACAGCCTGGATGCTTCTCCAGTAAGATGTAACTACAGCAACCATGAGGCACAGCTATTTGCCTTTATAGAAAGGAGGAAAGTTGTGCTGGAGCTTGAGTAAATATTTGTGAAGCTGACTTAACATCCTTTCACCAAGTGAATATATCATGCTCTAAACAGCTGTGTAAAAATAACCTACGAAACCAGATTATTTTTATAATTTTTTTTGAAAAATGGCTCCAGAGAAGTACAGGTAATGAAGAGGTATCAGAAACATTAGGAAGCTGATTACAATTATAGCTCATAAAGCTGGTTATTTAGGTTGCTTGATATTTCTTGTCATTGGAACTGGATTTCAGTCTTTGCTAACTTTGTCAAATCATAAGCTTCTGGTTTCATGTTTTCTAGCCTGGATGTTAACTTCAGGCTGTATTTTAGTGAGAAAATTATTAGTTTTTCTTGTTTCTGATCAAGCTGTGTGTACATGAACTCTGAAGAGTAATTAAGGCTGTTTGGCCCATGCATGCAAACAGAGTCAGACTTTGCCCATCAAAGCTGCTCTGGGCCCAGCACAGAGCTTGTATTTTTTGTGCTTACATCGATTCTGTGCTAGAGCCTAATGGATGTATGATAAGAAGGAGGAGTGAAGACCAAGAGGAGGGAGGGGTCACCTCAGGGAGCTTCCAGGACATGGCAGCCCTCTGCAGGAGTGGGTAATGACTCTGGGAAGAGAGTGGTGGCTGGGGGGACCAGCCCAGCTGGCGAAGGACTCAGCAGGAAAACAGCTCAAAGAACTGGGGCTCTGAGAAGACAAAAGAGGGAAGAGAGTCAAACTAGCAGAAGAGGTAAAGCAATGGAGATTTGGGAAGGAGTGTAGCTGCACTGGTCAAGGTAAGAAAATCAACAATAGCAGCAGTTTCTCAAGCAGCAGAACCAGTTTTTTGGGTTTGTGGACAAAATATCCCAGGTTAGTAGAATTTATTCTTTAATGTGTGTTTTCTGAAAGCTGTTTTAAAACAATTTATTTCAAAAATATAAGATTAACACGATTGCTACCATCACAGGAAAAAGCCAGATCTTTGCTGGAGCAGAAGCTTCCCAAGTTATTTCTGAAGGATATTGGGAGTGAGAAATTGTTGGTCAAAGGGTGGGGGATGATGGGGGAAGGCAGCCCGGGTAGTCACTTTGAGGGAGAGGAAATCTCATGAATGCTGTTGGTTAGCAATGAATGCCTGCAAGTTACATGCATTCATTGAAGAATTTCTCAAATCCAAATTATAGAACAAATGGAAGGAAAAATTGCCACCTTATGGCCACCACATTTCTTGAATTTTCCTCCCTACTGTGTTAAACAAATGATATCTTTTTGCTGGTGCCTTATTTTCAGCTTCCTATTTTTAAGTTTATTGGTATTTCCTTCAGTCCCAGAAAAACTAATTTACTGAGAGATTATAGAGTAGTTAGTTTGTGTTTGTTTAGGCAGACATTCAGATTCTGTCTGACATTGAAGACTAATATCTACTTCCCTTTGGCTTGTGGATAAATGCAACAAACTTTCCACAGTCACATAGGTAAATAAGGATCTTTACAGATAAAGCACGAAAATTAGTGTGGTCCTCTTTGAAAAGTTGTATCATACTTGAAAACAGCAGCTCTCATTGTAACCTTGTGTCTGCTGAGCATCAGTAGGATTCCTGGTCTGTGCTTCCATGTTCTGTGCTGCCACCTATGAGGAATGAAGGTCTTTTTGGCAGTGGTCCTGATAAATTGGTAGGCCATAAAGCTTGATACTCAGATTAAAGTAGGTGTGACTGATGATCAGATGTTTATTTTGTGGTTTGTATTAATCTTGTGGTTTGGTCCCTGTCCCCCGTCCCCCCCCCCCCCCCCCCCCCCCCAGCATTTGCTGCAAGTGAACAGATTTTGCTTTTTCCATCTAGTGGCAGTCTGTCTGCATGTAACAAAGCACCAACAGATTTTTTCCTTGCTTGTATGCAGAGTATGAGCCATCATTCAGGTGACATCTTGTGAGGCATCCTGGCCATGTTGGCAGCTGTGGCATAGTGGACATGTCCTTGTTCTTCTCTGTCATTTGCCTTTGGCAACTGAGTGTGTAGAAAGAGGTGGTGCAAGCAGGATACACACACCTTTAAGCTACAAAGCAATTATTTGTTGCCTTATGCACATAGTTGAGCCTGACAAGTTCCCAGGCTAAACAGTGTTCTCTTGTTCCCTGGTACCAGCTCAGCTCACCCTCAGAGTGGTTGAGTTGCCATCCTTCAATCCCTGTTTTTGATTTAGGTCTTTATGCCTTTCCAGGAAGTGACATTCTTCATCTCAAAAATCTTGCCTGTGTCTGTAAAGTTCTCTTTCTCATTTTGTCCAGCCCCAGCTGTCACACAGCTCTTGCTCACAATTTGGTGGTTTTCTCGGAAGTCTGAGTGGGGATTATGCTGCTGTACTTCAAAACAGAGCCTCAGGTTATAGAGGGCTGAGACAAAAGGAGGAGGGTAACAGGGGAGGTGCTGCCATGAACTCTACTATCTGTGGCTGTGTGCTGAGCAGGGTGGTTGATCTGGGAAATCTGGCACACACCCCTCCCCTCCACTCTGTGCTGGCATGGAGCTAAGAGCCCATTGCTTGGATTAGGTAAAACTGCATGGAAACCATTTTGGAGCATCATAAGTGAAGAAAAGAATTAATTCTCTCAATTGTCTAATACTGACACAACCCTATTTATCAGGATCTAAAAGAATCACCTGGCACCAGACAGTTCCTGCTTGCCTTAGAAAAAGAGTTATTCATAAGTATCTTCCAGGAAAGTGCTCATCCAGCATTCCTGATGGAGGAGAGAACAGAAAATTTTATGGCTAAGCACTGCAGTTTAGGGACAAATTTGAGCTCACAGTGAATAAAAGGGAACCAGAGGATGTTACAAGCCTGTTAAGGATTGATGAGCATGCGAGAAGTCTATGCCATATATTTCAAACTCTACTCTTATGTTATAAAAATTGATAACTCTTGTGGATTTTTTTCTTTTTTTCCCCCTTTTTTTCTGTTTGTAATTTACTTTTTAAATTTTATTTTCTTTGCTAAGTGTATGACAGCACTGCAATTTTATGAACTGAAATGCTGTGCTTGAAGTGAGAGCAGTTGAAGTAAAATTATCTGTCATAAAACCCAAATAGTGACCATGAAATTATAACACATGTGAGACTGAGAAACTCAAGCTGCCTGGACATATTGAGTAAATGCTGTGCTGGGACACAAGGCAGGGTAATTGCTTGGTTCATCAAGTAGCCAGATACCCACAGCATGAGAAATCAATCCTGATATACTCCTAAATCAGTATACACAATAGTGGATGAATAGTTGTGATTTGCATTAGAGACCATAATGTACTCAAATACCAACCTTGGAGGAGAAAAAACATGATTTACTACAGAAATACATAAAAAAAAGACAAATGAAGAGGCTTCTGGAAGGAGATTTAATACAAGCTGTGCAGAGAGGATTTAAAGGACTCTTATCAAAGACTTAGATGTATGCACCCCTATCCAATGTGTTTTCAAAAAGACTAAACCACAAAGAAAGTGGTATGGCTAAACAGGAATGGGAGCCTTGTTAAAGTAAAGAAACATTAAAAAAAAAAATCAGATCCAAATAATAAAAATTGAGAAAAGCATAAGCTCTGGTTTTAGAATTAACTTCCCCCCAAAAAGGAAGCCATAAGAACTGAGCTGTATCCCTATAATTCTTCAGTTTGCTAGTGAAGCTCTTGTATTATTCTCCTGTACAATATGTTCACCTGTCCTCTGACCATGTTAGTTGATACATTTGAATTCATCTTTCTTCTCAAGGGGTGACCAACTCTAATGAAGGCCTTTGTTTTTAGAAGTCCTAATTTGTGTTTCATGAGAAACCTGCAAAGGACTGTTAAATATGAAGACATAATCTAGTTCTGTGTGCTTTTTTGCATTTTATTATTTTAAATTATAAGGGTAAATATTAGCATCACAGAAGCACATCACATAGGCTCAACTACTATAAACTAAAATGAGCAATATTATAATCCAACAAAATGACAGTTCAGATTAGATTGTGTGTTCACAACTTTATGAAGTCATAAATCTAGTACAGTATGTAATCAAAGCACGTGCCTACCAAAGAGCAGAATGGCTATTTGTTGATTTTGCATCAGGTGATTGACAGAGGAGTTGTTTCCCTTTAGCAAAGGCCTGTCTGTAACAGAGGACTTGAGCACCCTGGGATTGCCAGGGCCAGGGTTTGCTGAATGAAGGGTTTTGACTGCAAGAGAGGATAAAGCCTCTTTAGCAAGGGTTAAGGAACTACAGAGATCTAAGCAGGCCCTTTGCCATTTTCTGTTTCAACACTTTCTCCTGAAAATCCCATTGCAGCTGCAGAGCTATTTTTTACCCTTTCATTATTTGATGCCTTTACCTACATGAGCACAAAGCTTGCCAATGGTTTTGCATAAAGGTTAATCTCTGGACCAGCCTCAGGACTAACAATGGTAGATCAATATGGCCAACTTTCAGATCACTCTGTTTTGATCTCAATTTAATCAATAGCATTATGAGCTGAGGTTTGCTTTTCAGCTAATTATGTCTCTACAAACTGTCTCTACAAACCAGTACTGTCTGATTTTCTGCACTGGCTGACAGTCAAATTAATTGTGCACTTTGGACAAAATCTGTGGAACCCAGTCCTCTCCAAGTGGGAAATCTTTAAACTTATGTCCTCTTCAGAGCTGGAGTTCATCCCTCTATGCTACAAATGAAAATCTCAGAAAGAATCCATCTATTTTAGGTTAGGTAACTGGAAAAATTCTTTTTTATTTTTAGTTCATCTGAGAACATATAATAATTTATGTGCCAATTATATTTGTCAAGATTATTCTTCTGTGTCCAGTGAAATTTTGGAGTTTTTGTGTAATCTGAACACATTTTCTTTCATAAAAAAAAATACAAATCTAAACTGCTGTAAATGTACCTAAGTTTCCATGTCTTGTCTTTACAGTACGTAAGTGGGCTGTATTTTGGAATTTGAACTATTCAAATCCCAGTCTAAATTCTATGGTTACATATTCTTAGTGCTTCTCACATATTTAGTAAAACCTAGTGTTATAGAAAATATTTTTAAGTGAAAAAATGTATTTCTATATTGCTTATTAGCAATAACTACGGAAAAATTGGAAAAACCCTTTTTTTCCAATCACAGCCTGAAAAACTCCTATATGATTGAACTTACTGATGCCTTAATTAATTAAGAGATGCTTTTATCCTTTCCTGTCTACACTGATTCCCAGAAACAGTGGTGCTTCTGCACACAGTGTAACTCCCTTGTAAACACCCTCATCTGCTCTGTGTTTTCCTTCCTGCATAACTTTTACCTCAGTGGTAAAAGCAGCTGACTGAGGGCATTAGGCAAGAAATACATCTGTTCCTGCAGATCGCCTTGTTAAAATGAAATGGGAAATCAGGCAATGGTGATTCTCTCAGATGATCCCTATGTTGACAAATGCCAGCTGAGTTCAAGGGTATGGGTGACAGGACACTTCAGTGACTATATCCTAAATGCTTATGTGTCAAAGAACATTTTTATTTACTTCTTGGGAGCTCTTATAATTTAAAGATGCTTTTCTCAAAATTGTGCATCCTCAAAGTCAATAAAATTCGATGTGATTATTGGCCAAACTGTTGTATCATGGAAATCAATAATATTCCACTGACGTAAAATATTTTTCTTGGTCTCAAGAGAAGTAGTGTCATCTTCACATTTGACTGTTTTAATGGCAGAAGTACACACAGAGTGTTCCTATGGAGTTTAGAGCAGTGGAAGGGTCGTTCCAAACTCTGACAGAGACTGGGGGTAGGCCCCTTTCATGATAGTGACAAGTTTCAGAAGTAGGATGCCAGCAAAATTCAGCTCACCAAAGGCACTTATACTGACCGGCTCTGTACTTCGTACACAAAAATCTCATGCTCCCAGTTTTATTCCCTGGAATTTTCCAAGAGTAGCTATCAGTTTCACAGGTCCCCGAGCCTCTACAGGGAAGAAATGTCACAGCAGACCAGACAATTTCAAAAACACAGTCATAGTTCACATGTTATTCTTGTGCTGCTATACTAAAATGCTGAATACAGAATCTGGTCTGCTGGTTGCTGTAATGGCAAGTGTTTGTTGTACACGCTGTTCTCATGAAATGAACACAGACGAACTACATGGATTGTGTGTTTTGTGGGCAATTGTATCTTTAGGTGTGCTCAACTGCATTGATCCTCATAGGAGAACACTGTATCACCAGAGAGTTTGCCAGCTTTCAAGCTGAATTTTGCTTGGAGGCTGTGCATCTCCATGCTGACTTCAACTTCTTCCAGAGGATCAGGAGATATCTTCCATGTTTGGCAGTCCTTGGTCTTTAAAGTGAGGACTGACTTATTCTTACTAATTTTAACTCTTGTGTAGATCTTATCCTGTGCATTTTAGAGGAGAGAAAAGAAAAATTGAAATGACACAGACTGTCTGCAGGAGAAATGCTTCATGTTGGGACAAAATACCTGGGTACCTACCCAGGACAGAATCTGGTATTATATAGGTGAATAAGTTGAATAAGTGCAGCATGGACAGGCAGGCTATAAGGTATGCTGGAGACTACTATTTAGAGGTGTCAGCTGGATCAAAAATATTTAGTTTGGTATTTAAAGGATTTTTAAACTGAGATTAAAATAAAGAAAGGTATGAACATGAGTGGTTTCTGATCTAGCAGTGGAATTCAGATAGATCCCTGTGTCCATTCAGTTAACCCCTTATATGACTAGGCTCTGGTATAATGTGTAAGGTAACAGGCAACTTTATGTGTCTGTAGTTCAGGATTACTACTTTGCATTCTTTAATGCATAAACCAAGAGATTTGTCATTCCAATAATCTGACTTGCACAGACTACTGCAGCACAGCATATGAGTGCCTAATTCAGGTACACGTTTATTTAACAGAGTACTTCTTTGTTATAGTAACACCAGGAAAAACATACATGTGTTTCCTGCTGTCAAAAATAGAGATGTAGAAACATAGTAAGCAGAGGCTCCTAATTTCTTTCTCATCTGCCAAGCACAACCTTCCACCTAAAAACCCAATTGCCTCTAAAAGGTAGTTGTAAAGCTATTATTTTATTAGATATTATTACATAGCTTCTTCCTGATAAGTAACAGCTTACAATATGTACAATAACTTAAAACACCATTCGTATCCATAGGCTTCAGCCTTTCCAAGTCACGTATGCTGAATGTGCAGAGGGTTAATGTTTCATGAGAAAGGCAAGCTTCAGAAATCAGGTTAATTATAAATAGCTTCATTATTGAATGTTGGCATTTAGGGCTGTATAATATTTTGAAAATTAAGGGTTTGTGTTTTCCAGTGTTTTCTACAAATAGTTAACATATAGTCTGGGCTTGGTTGCCTTTATTGCTTCCTAAGCTGCATACAAGAGGCTGTGGGAACAATTCACTTTGTACCTACGAGGCCACAAAGACTGGGATACAGCTAGAACTGCCAAAAATCAACGTGAGTAGTATGTTGCCAAAGAACTCGATTCTTTGGCATTTCTTCCTCTCTGTTTTTATGGAAAGCCTTTTGTTCATAAATTATCAAGTGAAGGGCAAGCAAAAGGAAGTGGCACTAATTTGTAGGAGAGCTGTACCAAACAAAGAGCTTTTCTGCTGAGGTGACCATGACACTCCACTGTCACTTTCTGATTTGGCACAGTTGTATTACAGCCCTGAAAAACATGGGTTCAGCACAATCTGATTGTCAAACTTGACATCTATAACCATCTTATGAACTATCACTATTAAAGTTTCCAATGGAAGTGAAGTCAGGATTTCACTAGAGCAGTATCAATACTTACATGAATCTCCTGTTTGGGTGGTGGCAGTGTTGCACTGTCACATTGCCTGTGGGGAAAAAATTTGCAACTCTTGGCTACAGCTTTAAGTATCTAAAAGTTAGAAAAAACCAAAGTATACTAAAGTTCCAGAGAAGATTGGAAGGCCAAATATGAGGCAGACTTTTGGACTTAAAATCAGGCTTGAGCTGCTTAGTATCTCTTACCTGTTGAGAAGAACTAAAGGGCAGATACTATGTGTTTGAGTTCAAGTACAGTATTCAAATATGTTGTATGTTGTGACCTTCAAGTGCCTCACTTCTGGAATAACTGGTAACTTGCTACTGACATTTGTCTACGTACCTACTTCTTATGTGAGAATCCTGATCTAATAAATACCCAGATTATGCATATAAAACAATAAAGTTGGAATGGTAAGTGTACTTCAATTGAAATACAAGAAACTCTGAATTTAGATAAGCTTTCAAAATGCCATTTAAAAGTTAGTTCCTCATATGAAAGTTAGTTTCAACAATTAAGTGGCAATATAAAGACCACGTTTTTCTGTAATGAGAGATTACAGTAACCCTCAGTCTTTGCAATCTTGCAGATTTGTGTGGAAAGATGTATCCCCAAACCCAGCAACTTACTCTCTCTTGAGTGTGGCCTTGCAGGGTCTGGAGAGGGTAGTGGCCTCCACAAGTTCAGCTTTGAATAGCAGATTTTGCATGCCTTGAAGCACCCAGCCAGTGTACAAGAGGGTAAAGAAGAAAAAGAACATATTTGCATTAAAAAGCTGCTAAGAAGACTATAATTCTCTCATTATGATTTAGTGGGTTTTGCTGGAGGACTCTTCCAATGTCCAAGTGCATGTGCAAAAAATGGAAATTTCTAGGAAGGGCAGTAGCTTGGATTAATAGATACTTATGTGTGCTTTCACAATGAATAAATTCAAGTTCTTATCCATGAATGAATTTACACTTATCATTTAAAATAAATATGTTTTGTCCAGAGTAAAGTACTATTGCTTTGTTCCTCACTTAAAGGCACCATATTCATTAAAATAAGCACATTTTTATTTCAACCAATTTTCTACCTAACTAGTGGCATTTTCATCTTCACAGCATATCACTGAAACAAAAAGCTATGACTCTCAAAAATTCTGTCAAGACAAACCCTCATGAAAAATTAAGTTAATTCTTCTTATGATAGAACTTAGCTGTTTTTTGAGGATTCCCTGGCTCAGGATAAAATACAGCAATGCAATTTAGATTCCAAACTTCAGCTGATATGACATGCATGTGGTCAATACTGATAAGATAAACTAAGACTCTTGGCCTAGAAATTTCATGCAGAAATGCAGATTCTATGATAAACCTTTCAGATGCTGATAAGGTGCAGTAGATAAAGGAAATGATTCTTCAAACTCTATTGAAAATCACCTGTCACAGTCAGATTGGCCATGGAGCTGTCATCATCTGTGGATACAGCATTATTTCATACCATGTGGTATTTACACTTTGCTGTCCTTGTTTTTTCTAGTCACATGAAAGCTGTAAAGATCTTTGGGTCTAGTCTTTTAAGGTCTAAGGTCAGTGGGAATTCCAAATTTTTAAATCTAGATTTCTCTGGAAACATATTTATAGAAGCCAGTGAGGATAATTTTATGCAGGGTTTGTCTTGGAGGATAATGAGTGCATATTTATTTATTTATTTATTTAGAAACAGACGTGGCATTTTTATAGGAGGAAAAATATAATCATTGTGTTAGGATTGCGACAACATGTCTGATTTAAAAATATTCTGAGAAACAGAACTGGGGTTTCTGCAGATGATTGAAGTTATTTTTATGAATAAGACAGGCTTCTATTTGCATATAATTTAGTTCTTACATATTTGTGCATGGCAAGTCTTTTATATTTTATTGCTGGATCACAGAGAGAAAGGACACACAGTGAAATAGTATCACAGCTTTTTACAGATGTCAGTTCTCCTCTGAGAACTGAGACTCTCCAGCTGTTACAAAGGAAAATGGAAAGCAGATTGCTATGTGTTGGCATCTTCTTAGTGCATCAGACATCTTAAGATATCTTAATCTGTTTGGTTTACTTACAGCTAATAAGTGTTGCAAAAATTTCTAAGAAATGTCTTAATTATTAGCAGTGTTCTAAGTAGTATCAGTTGTTTTAACTATTTTGCTACTCCAGTCCATGCAATTTGGGTGCTTATTCTAGTATTTGACATAACTGTTTAAGCACCTTTTGTTTTCACTTACTGTCTACAAGTGCATTCAGCACTAGTGAAATCTCTTGTGTATTACTTAGAAAAAAAATTAAAATCAGTGCAAAATGAAGTTATTATAAAAATTTTATATCATAATATAAATAAGACTAACCCCAGTATCAAATACTACTACTTGTACAGCATACTAAACTTTAGAAAAGACAAATTGACAAGAAGATGAATATTGATCTTTTCTATTTGTTAAGTCCAAAAATATGTGCTTTAAGTATATAGTTACTTCTGAGACTATAACAATCCAAAATTGTGACAAGGGAAATCCTCAGTAGCTGGAAGGAATGAAACATCCCTCATAATCAGAGTCCGCAAGGAACTGGCTGCTCAGAGAAGCTGTGGCATAATTGGGTTTTGGAGATTTTCTAAAGTTGTCTGAGCACTTCTGGCTTTTGGCAACCTGATCTAACTCACCACAAAGTCCTCTTATCTCTGTAGACTTTGTGATGAGAGTTGATGCAACGTTACTTGGCTGATTTCCCAACTGCTAATAGGCATACATTCTGTTTAGTGAGGTACAGTGGATAAAATTTGCCATCTGTTCACTTGCCAACAGTCAGAGGGTAGGAGCTGTGACTTTATAATATTAATGTAGTAAAACAGGAGAAGAAAGCTTGGCTATTGAGCTTTCAATCCATGTACCCACCTCAGATTAGAACTGCTGTGGCTATTACTTGTTTATGTATGCAAGATTGCATAATAGGCAACTCTAAGCAAATACTTGTTGCAGTTATTCATAAAACTGAAGCTCTAACTGGTACTTTCAATGCAGATTTCTTGTCTTTTTTTAGGCTTCATATTTTTGGTAAAGGTTTCCCTAATAAGTTTGATCAAATCTTGCCACATAAAATAGCATACCTACAAAGTGAAGTGTCACAATCTTGTATTTATATTTTTTTTTGGTGAATTAGTGCAGTGATGGAATCATCAGATATTTAACAGAGTGATACAATAATATAAAAGAAGCCTTTATACAGCAACTAAAACATGTTTTTGATGACTTTCACCTGAGTAAAACTAATTATTGAATTCATATTTATCAAACCAATCATTAGGAAAAGGTGAGTAGAGTGCCTGAGGGTTTCCCCAGGGAGAATTAACATTATTTGTGTATTCAGTGAATGGTGGGCAAATACTTCTGTTTGTCCTGGATTTGTTCTTCTACATACAGAATTCTTACGTCATATAATTTGTGGATGAGGGGGTTTTGGGGTTGTTTCCCCTCCCCTGCATACTGTTTTGGACTGTTTACTTTTCTCATTGAGAACACACAAGGAATGGCACCTACCTACAGACAGAACAGCATTAATGTCATTTTTGAGTGGTGTCCTATCTGCAAGGGAGGCTCAGGCAGATCAACAAAGGATTGTTTGTAATAGAGGTGCAATAATATGTGTCCTTATTTTCAAGTAATATTGCAGTATTTAAACCACACACATGGTTGATAAAATATCTAATAAAACTGCTCACAGGTTTCCCATTCTTAATTCCATTTCATTTTCCTTTTATTTTTAAAAATCTATGTAGGATTTACTGAAATGGGATATCTGACACAAATGTCCTGGCTGGTGATCTTTTCCAGGTTAAATCACACTTCTTCAGGAGCAATTTTTGATCCACTACATCTTATGCCTACTTTTTCTGGGAAAGCATAGAATTATTTAGGTTGGAAAGGACCTTTAAGATCCTTAAAGGTGCAGAACTTTTGCTCAGGCCACCACTAAAGCACGTCCTTAAGAGCCACATCCACAGGTCTTCTGAATACCCCCTGGGATGGATACTCCATCCCTTCCCTGAGCAGCCTATCCCAATGCTTGGTAACCTTTAATTGAAGAAATTCTTTTCTAATGTCCAACCTAAGCCTCTCCTGGGGCTACTTGAGGCCATTTCCTCAAAACAGATGATTTTATAAATTTATGGAGCTCTTTAAGTTCTTTAGAACAATGCTTTGATCAGTCAGGATATTATTTAACCACATAAAACCTACTTTTTGTGGTTTTCAACACCCTTTATAGTTGTGATGTTGTGATTAAATTTTCTTTGTTTTTTTTTTTTTTTTTTTTTTTTTTTTTCTGTGCAGAAATGATGACCATGATGAAAAATGAAGTAGAAGATGGACATATAATCCTGGCTATATTGTATAATTGTTACAGAGAAAACTTACTACCATTGATTTGCACAACTGCTCTTAAATTTACATACAACTGCCCTCGATTAGCCAGTACTTTTGCTTAAGCTATAGTCATTCAGCTGTGGTTTGTATACACAGAAACTAAAATATTTCAAAACTTCATTTTTAAAAATCAGAAATGAAAATTCATTACCTAATAGAATGGCAGCAGGAGGTTTATTCACAATTTCCTGACACGTTTTCTTCCATTGTCTCTTCTCTATGGTGGTAAAAGCCAAGACTGTACAAAACAATTAAACAAATAAATTGAACATAAAGGTAGGCATATATATATACACACACATAGGTATGTGTATGCCCTTTGCCTCTTAACACTGTGTGAAAAGGTGATAAAATCTTTTGTGCTGCTTGCATGCTCTGGTCTGCACTCTGTGGTTTACTGCGCTTTGATAAACTGAAAATGCATTTGATACATGTATTTTGATGATGGTGAGTGCCCACAATTCAAATAAAGTCAAAAGTGTTCCTAGCAAAGCTCTGTGGATTTACCTTTACTGCAGCAAGAGGGAGCTTGCAAGCCTGAAACACAGGCTGTAACACAACCAGAGTGGTAACAATTGCTGATGGACCTTTCCTTTGTCAAACTTAAATATTTTCCTTCAGCTTTGTGGTTTTGTAAAATCTGCTTGGACTAAGCTCCACAATATATTTGAATGCTGTTTAAAGCAATATTTGTCTCACCGTGATCATATTTATGTGGTGTTGATGTATTTTCACATACTTTTGAGGGTGAATCCTACTGCTAATATTGTTTCCTGCGCTCTGGAATACATTTTTAGACTGAATGTTCCATTTTGAGCTATCAAGTGCTGTACTTCAATGAATAATTGAGCTCCTATGAGTTCAGAATGACTTTACAGAACCAGTTTGAGGATTAGCACTACAGAGATTTAAAAATTTGTTCCAGGGTTGACATTGCTACCTGTAGGTTCACCGCATGGAACAGCATATTCTTAACTACTTTCTCTGCAGTGCTATTACCTCTAAAACATATGGGCTTTGAGATTTTTTTCCTCATTTTTACTTCCTCTGTGATCTTCCTGAACTGCTAGATTAACCTGTTTAGCTGTTTGAACAGTTTAATTAACAGTTTTAAAATCAGAAATAGTTTTCTAAGGCACTGTAAGCACACGCAGGTTTCGTCAATCCCAGGTGAAGTGACGTGAACAATTCGCCCTGGGACGACATCAGCCCCGGTAGGGCCCCAAACGCGGCGCCGCGGCTCCACACAGGCGAGCGGGCGATACCCGAGCGGCTTTCGGCGGGACCCGCCTGAGGAGGAACCGAAGGCCGATGGGCCGGCCGCCTTCCCCGCGCCCCCGCCAGCCTCCAGTCTAACCCGCACGGCTCCCCGGGGCTGCTGAGGAGCCGAGGCGCGCTGCCGGCGACGGGACGATGCCTGCGGGGGAGAAGCCGGGGCGCGCTGCCAGTGTCAGGGCGGTGCCCGCAGCCGCTCCTCCCTCACGCGGTCTCTTCGCCCCGCGAGTGCCGGGGGAGCCGCGGCTGCAGCCACGGATCCCCGCCGCACGGGGGCGCCATGTGCCGCCGCGTCGACCCCGCCCCGCTCCGCGCGCTCGTTCGGCCCCGCGTTTCCGAGCAGCGGCGGCGGGCTCGGGATCTCGTACTGTCGCCCGGGGTCTGTCCGTGCCGGCACTGCCACCGTTCCGCCGCTCCAAGTCCCCCCCCCACGCCCCGCACCTCCGCACCCCGGCAGGCGCTGGGCTGCGCCCCGCCCCGTCAGCTGACTGCCGGGGGCGCGCCCGCGCTGGGTCACGCCGCGCTCGCCGCCCCCTACCCTGCGCTTCGCTCCCCTCCCAGCCGGCGGCCGCGGCTGAGGGGCCGCCTACGCCATGGTGCTGGAATCAGTGGTGGCGGATCTGCTGAACCGCTTCCTGGGCGACTATGTGGAGAACCTGAACAAGTCTCAGCTCAAGCTGGGCATATGGGGGGGTAAGGAGCCCCTTCCCTCTGCTGCTCCGTGTCCGCCGGGCCGCCGGAGTTACCAGGGACAGGGGGAGCTGGTCTCGCTGGCTGCGGTTACCCTGTGAGGGGTTCGCGGGCCCTGGGACCGCCAGCCCCTCTGAGGGGCGAGCGGTGGGTTTGCGGGCCCCTGTGAGCAGAAGGCGAGTTCCGGGGCCGCGGCCCTCCGAGACGGACGGTCGGTGTGTGGCCGCACACGTCCCCGCTCGCTTGGAGGCCCGTCGTCCCTTGTGTGCCCGTCGTCCCTGGCGCCCCCTCCCTCGCGTCGGTCTGTGGGGCGGGGGCACGGGCGCATGGCGATTGCCTCGGAGCGCTTCGAGGGGGGAAACCGCCGGCACCGATAAACCCACTGTTATTTCTCCTATTTCTTCTCTCCGGTGCTGGGTGGAAGCACGATGGTGCTGTTGGACCTGTGGGCGGGCTCATGGCGCAGTGCCCCGGGTGCCGGGAGCGCTGGGTGCCGGTGCAGCTGACGGGGTGCTTGGGGAGCCGTGTATTTCAGTTATCGGTTTAAATAATACGTATAAAACAGCCGGGAGAGTGCAGGTGCGTGGAGTAGCTGTTCTCGGTGAATGTATCAAAACATTTCCGTTCGCTATGCTGTAGTCATGCAGAAAATCAGCTGAAGTACTGTCTAGGGAAGTTAGCTGGTTTAGGCGCCTTCCGTAGGTAAGTCATCACCTTATTTTTACTCGTCATGGTTGTACGTATTTTAGCATTTAGCAATATTAATATCTATACTTGAAATAGAATATAGCTCTAAGGAATCTGACATTAAAGCACTAAGAAGTATATGGGCTTTCCTCAGGTATAATTCTGTGACAGTGTTTCATTTAGAAATCCTATTATGTTGTCTGTGTCAGGAAAAGTTAATGTTTTTGTGAACACAGGCATGTGTTTTTGTGGCTCTGTGATTCATGATTTTTCTTTTATGTGGAATCATGAAAAACAAGATGCCATTTTCCAAGTCTACCCAACGTTGATAGAAACTGCAGTTGTCATTCACACTAAGTGAGTAATAAGAAAGACTTCCTATTCTTGTGGGTGTATCTAATAGAGTAGAAACATGTTGACATCTAAGTTGGTGATGTTTTTATCATCTCTTCCAACTGAAATTTTTTCTGTAACCCATGTTTAGTGGTTCTTACAAATTACAAGTTTATTGTGTTATTCTGTACCTGGAACAAGGTTTTCAGGTTTTATTCATAAGTACTTGGTAGGATTGTGGTTGTGTTCCTTTTTCTAACATGAGTAATAATTGAAGTAATTTTTTCTGTACTTCTCCCTTTCTTCTAAACAGGTAATGTGGCACTTGACAATTTACAGATAAAGGAGAATGCATTAGTAAGTATCCTAATAACTTCAAATTGGTTTTGTGAGTTTAAAGACTGAGACTTAGGATAAAATGTTGCTCACTGTAGTCTCACAAAAGGATACACTGAGTTCTTTATTACTGGTTATAGGAAGTAAGTTCTTGGTTAACTGCTTCTAATTTTGCTCATTTTACTGGAACAGAGAAAGAAAAGCCGTGGTTGAAAAACAGAAGTAACTTGCATTAAGTTCCCATACTCTTGTCTGGAAAAACAAGTTACTTGGCTAATTTTCATGTTCCTTAATTTGGATAATGAACATCTGTACTACTGAGAGAATCTTGCTCCAAAATTTAGTGGGTTTCAACTTCACTAAAAAGAACTGTTACTCTTCTGTGCACTGTAAACACATTGGATCTTTATAGACCTAATCACTGGCTTCTCTTTGTTATTCTAAAGTTTCATATTTTGCTTGTCTATTTCATCCATTCCTGATGGCTTTGTTGTACTTCAAATCAATTGCTGCAAATATCTTCATGTCTAGTAGATAAGAAAGGAAAGAAGTGTTACTTTGTACATGCCTTTCCTTCTTATGGGGGTTGATTCAGATTCCAGCAGTTCTGATGTAGAAAAATGCAAAGTCATGTATGTGACTGACCAGAGCCAAGACCAAATCAAGAATATAAAGTAAGGGATGGTTCTGACAGCCTTACAATTGTAATATGTTAGATATCCATGCAAAAGTAGTTAAAGGGAGGTCAATATTGAACACCACTTTCAGAGAAGTAGCCTACACTTTCTTGAAAAAGAAGGGATCAAAAGAATATTATGTGCTCCAGTTCTTCTTTTTTCCTCTAGTTTGCCTGTCTGCTGCTGTCTTGTTTTCCTTCTAAGATTTTCCAGTAGAAAATAACTAGCTTTTAATTTCTGTATGTAAATACAGTACTTTGCAAATGTAATTTAAATTTATTTATTTGATTTTTACTACTACTTCTGTTCAATACTTTATTTTTGTCGTTTACAGAGTGAACTGGATGTACCTTTTAGAATAAAAGTTGGTCAGATAGGTAAGTTTTAGTTCCAACACAACTATTGCAATGGAAATTTTAATACAAGCTGTAAGATCAGTCTTGCCCCTGAATTTCTTTTATTAAGCTTTCTGAAGTGTAATTATACTCACTGTTGAAACTGGCATAGAAATTCAATGTGACTGCCATTGATGTTATTGATGTTAGCAAACCCTGTTTGTGTAATTTTACAGATATGAAAAACACATCTGAGAGGTTCTTCCCAGAGACATGAATGATCAAGGGAGCTGTTTAGTGTAGACAGAGTATGTGTTGTTCTTTAAAGGACTGATTTAGACTATGAAGAACTTAAGTTAAATTCCTGAAACTGACGAACATGCCAAAGGTTTAGGAACTCTTAGATTTTTTTTTTTTTTTTGTAAATTCCTTTCTCTGGTAGTCAGCATTGCTTTTTCACATGAAACATTTGTAGGAGATTTATGTGTAGTATTTTTTCTTCTACTTCCTGGGAAAATCATATTCACCTCAGTGAATTGAACTTCAGTCATGATCTCAGGTCTTGATTTGAAGTATTCTGACTCAGACTGTGACTTTTTGCTTAAAATTATGGCTTATGTTTCCTCTGCATATATTATATCACTTCAAGGGTTTTATAAAATGTTTATGCCCGTGTGGTTTCTCCTAACCTTCTAAGGTGTTTAGGACATCAAGATACAGGATTAATGCTTTAATGCTGAAGGTGTTCTTTGGACCAGTGCAGTGCGAAGAACAGTGGAGATGTTTGTTTTGATGTAACTGTATCTGCTTTGTTTAGATAAACTTACTCTGAAGATTCCTTGGAAGAATCTCTATGGGGAGGCAGTTGTTGCAACTCTAGAAGGCTTGTATCTTCTGATAGTTCCTGGAGCAAGTATGTAAACTTCTCAGCAACACTTAAATAAGGGAAGAGAAAAATATCTAAGGGTACCATGTAAATGAGTCTATAATAGTAAGTAGTTCATGTGAGCCACCCTTTTTACATTCTGCTCCCTCAGAGAAGTTTCTACACATATGCTGGCAAGTTAGTAGAAGGGTGGGAGAAAACAGCACCTGTTGCTTTTATGGAGATCCTTGGTTGTATTCATTCCAAGTTCAATTCAACAGCCAAATTTCTTCTAAAACTTGCTTATCCTGAATCCAGCTTTTTGGCATGGTTTAGATCTTTATCTGTTTATCTGCTTCTAAATGATAACAGTCAAAGGTAATAATTCCATTTGTACTGTTTGTAGGGAGAAGGAAGGGGGTCAAACAATTTTTAGTTTTCTCTGAAATCAGAACCTCTGGTATGATGAGAAAACTTGCAAGTTCCTGGAGCATGAAATATATGTATAGAAGAACTTAAAAATCTGTCTTATATTGCACAGACCACTCTTAGGGGTCTGAATTTCCTCAGAAGAATTCTCCTGTGAGATAATGTGTAATGGTGTAAAAACAGCAGTTTTGGAGGCTAGCTGCAGTGTTCAGCAATGAAAAAAGAATAACTTTTCCCTCAGACAAGGTGTTTTGCAACATGATATATGGTGCATTGCTTGATAATGCATTTATATATCTTGAGATTTAGGATTAATGCTTTCCCAACTTGGCTTACAGGTGTTAAATATGATGCAGAGAAGGAAGAAAAATACCTGCAGGATAATAAACAAAAGGAACTGGCAAGAATCGAGGAAGCCTTGCAGAAAGCAGCAGAAAAAGGTACTGGCTTAATAATGCAAATCTCCATTGGAATTTGAGGACTTAGGCTGTGCTGAGAAAGAAAAGTCCTGGTTTCCAATAGACTTAATAAATTTTGTTTTTTCAAGTGTCTAGCTAATTTTACTACAGTGTTTTGAAAGGGCTTTTTACTCTAAAGCTTGAAAGAAATGTTATTTGTTTGTTTACCATTCATTTATCCGGTCAGCTTCCATGGGAAATGGGAATTTATTCATCTGGTATGTCTTTTCTTTTTCTTTTTCCTTGGTGCTTTAGGGGAACAGGACCATATAGAACAATAGAAAGTACATAGCGTGAGGGTAATGCTATCTTGTTTTAGCACCAGAATAATAGATGTTTAACTGTGTGTTTTAGAGGTGTGTGTGGTAGGTTGTTCTTTGCTGAAAGGAACCTTTAAGGGGAGAGGTAAAGCTTGTAAACTTTTACTGCAATGATAATGCTTTTGTTTCAGTTTCTGCTGTGCTTTTATGATCTACTGAGTTTGGACTGGTTTGGGAAATGAAACTCTTGTCAGCAGGAAATAATTCATGACACAACAAAACAACTGAGCACGAACATAGGAACCTTAAACTTTTGCTCTAGGTCATAAAACGTGTTAAGCTCTCAATTAAGTCCTGTTAACTTGTTTCGTGGTGGTGATTTTTTTTTTTTTTTTTTCCTATTTGCTTATATTGTCATAACCCATACCTTTAATAGAATTATGGTATCAGTTTGGCTTGTTTGGACAGAAACCAAGCTCAGAACCAGTGACAGGTAACTACATGTGTTGGAGGAAAAAGTTATCACTGAAGTTTTTGTCTGAATTGAGACCTATTTGTTGGCTTGTGTAATGCTTCTTAAGATGCATTTCTATGATACTTGTAATGCTGCAACTCATGGAAAAGTTACTGGGAAAGAGATGGTGCTTTCAACACTTGGAGAAAAGAGTTTGGTTGTAATCCCTTTGCTCATTTAATTCTCCAGTCTGTGGAGGAGTCAAAAGACTCCAAAAGGGCCAGAGTCAAAAAGGCCAGAATCTGTGGCCTTTTTCCTGCTCTGCTAGTTTGAGAGGTACATGTGCAGTTTCCTTCAAATGGCAATCTGATAATCTGGCTGCAATGAAGAAAGGAGCTTTGCTTTATTTCTTGTCTTTAATATGCCAGAAAATATATGAGGGCTAAGACAACTTCAGTGAATGAATTTTGCAGCCATTACCTGATACTGGGGTGAAGGAATGTTGGTAGAAGTTTAACCTCAGTTGAGTAGCACGTGGGTCCTGTACAGCAGCAGTGTTTCAGCCAATGCTGAAACACTGCACCAGTAGCAATAGGATGAAAGGATAGTGTAATAAGATGAACTTAACCTAATGGGTACTGCTTGAGGAATTCCCATTCTGGAGCTTCATGTATTTAAGAATTAATCTGTGCACCACCAGCAGTTTTCTTTTTCAATAAAAATGTACTAGATCCAGTGTTTGTAATTACTTGTACTGTTTGTAATGCTTTTGAAAAAAAATCGTCATAGAAAAATGGTAGCTTAGTAGCTCAACTGGTTATATAAAGAAAGAGAATTAGATTTAGTTTTAGTCATGTTCTCCAGTTTTAAACTTTAAGCCTTGAGAAGGAAAAGCAAGAGGAACATTTAAATTGGATTGTTTTCTACTTTAACTCGAGAAGTTCTGTTATCCTATGATCATATTTCAGTGGTAGCCATTTGTGTTTGTGGTGCTGTACTAGAATATTGTACTCAAGAGGACTTGTGTAAGTCCTGCATGAGCAGATCCTTTGCTTTTGCTTGGTATAGAAATCTTGGAACCAATGTTGCCCTACTGAACCATAAAATTCTAAGAAATTCAGCTCTCTCTCTAGGCTTTTAAGAGCATACAATAGCTGCTGAAAAGCTAGGAAATATCTTGAATAGAAATTTGTCAGGGTTCATGATTTCTCAGTTGTATTTTATTTTCTGATTAATACTTGATTTATATTAACATGTTTAGAATCTTGATTCAATCCTTGGATTTAAGAGTATAAATAGGCCTAGAGATAATTTCTTTTGATGTGCTCTTCAAATACTCAGCAAAATGGTCATGGCACTGTTGGTAAGGTAGTGTGAGAGGGAAACTGCTGACACAAGCTGATGAAACGATTTTCTTTTTTCTAAGCTGTTACAGTCTGTCTCTATCAGACCTCATATATGGAGACCAGAGGTTGCAGGTCTTTTGCTGGTTACAAGAAAAATGTAAATGACACGATTTTCCTATGTAGGTAATCACTGAAACTACATATTCTGAAATTAATTGGGCTGTCAGATACTGTAATGGAAATACTACATTGTCATACAGGTTTGGTGAACTTAATATTAAATCACAAGTTGATTTCCTTTTTTTAAACCAAATGCATTTTTTTGGTTATTTGCTGCCATGTGGACCAAGGCACGCATTCACAAGATTCCTTGTATGGGTTGGAGAGTCTGGTTTACAAGGACACCAAGCCTGGTGGGTATGCATGGTTAGTTGCATTTTATACATGCATGATGAGCAGGCAGTTTAGATGTTTAAAAGTCCCCCTCTGCAAAGCAGCCAAATGTAGAAGTGAGAAAACAATACTTGTTTGGTAAACATCCACATATTGGTGGTTCTCGAAAGAAGATTTTAATGAATGTGGATTCAAGTGGAATCTTGCAATTACTTAGTCCCTTTTTAATTGAGTGGCTGTTTGAGAAGATTAGGAGACTATTTAGATTTCCATCAGTCATGTTGAGCTCAAGAATGTTATAAAATGCTGACAATATTCTACTATAATTTTACAACACCATCTTTAGCTGTTTGGAGAGTGATTACCCTTCCTTAATGTGTCTGGGCTTAAGATAATGGAAGTCCAGGCTGTCTTGAAGCCAGGGACAGACAAAATGAACTATTGAAGGCATTCGCATGCTTTCCTCTCTTTCTCTTTATTTGCATTGCTCTCAAGTTAGGCAAGGAAACAGCTTCCCTTGAAGTTCAGGGGAACTATTGTTTTTTGGTCATGCTTTATTTTTAACTTCTGAAACCTGATTTTCAGAAATTTACACTTGGCCAAAGTTTCTTCCTTGAGTTGTTATCTGAGCACAGGTGTAAAATGAACTTAAAAACATACATTTAGTTTCTCCGTAGTAGTGGATGTGGGTGAAGAGGAATATCCTGTTTCCTTAGTTTTGTCATACATGGGAGTGAAAGCCAGAGACCTGCTAATTCAATAGTAAGTGAAGGAAGCTGTCCTTTTAAAGTAACCTTGATAAAGGATTACTTGTACTGTTAAAAGGAACTATCCAAAATAAAATGTTTCTATTTGTTTAGGTTTTCCTTTTTATTATTTATATAGTGACCACCCTATCACCTTACCTGCAAGACAGTTGAAATCTTGGCAGACAATTTCCCTCCTTTGTTTGAACAAGCCTCCAAATGACATCAAGGTGTTCCCCATGGTTAGGTTAGGTACACTGTTATATTTGCTTCCTTGTTGCTTTGTGGGATACACCCTTCTCATGCTCCAACCCCATAAAGATAGACACAGGCAGCACTATTGCTGAGTTACTTTTGCTGGGATGGCCAGAGGGGGGGAAGAAACAATGCAACTCACCAAACTAGTTTTCTGCAGAATTGTGGAAAATTCTTCAGCATCATTTAAATAATGAAATGTGATTTTGTGGGTTGTAAAATGTGTGTAAATTATGGAATTTAATTTCATGTACAGCTTTTAGAATCATCATTTTTGTATGTCTCTTTTGTGGTTACTGGATTTGTTCTTTCAGAGTGCTTTCATACCATACTGTTGATTATCATGAGAATCCTATTGGAAAGCGTTCTTTGGGTTTCCACATACATCTGTATCTTAGCTTGAAAATTATGTCCTTGTATGGTAGAAACCTCTTCTAGATTTTTATATTATGCTATGAGAAGTAGCTGATTGTTTGCTTAACACAGCTGGAATTCTTGAAAAGCTTTTAATGAGACCTTCTAAGCCATTATGCTTTAAGACAGGCTAAACCTTCTTCCACATTTTCTTATGCTTTCTTACATTTCTGCTTTACTAACTTGAATTTTATCCTTTTTCCAAAAAATTGCTTGCATTACAAAAGGACGTAAGCGTAAAAAGTACAAAAAGCATTTTAAGAGACCCTTTAGAGGTCGTGATCACTCAAAAGGTGGGTAACAGTTATGGCTTTTAACTTTAAGGCTTGTTTTGGCTTTATGCTTGGATTAGTTTTTAATAGCCTTGGCTGTCCATCCAATGAGACCCTTTTCCTCCTGTTTGAAAGAGAGGATATAAATTGGAGAGAGCTCTTTTTGCTGTGTATCTGTTCTCTGGATCCAGTGAGTCTAAAGAGAGTCCTTGTTTCTCTTTACTTGGATAGTTGTGTTTGTTCCTTCATCTTGAACTATCTGTAGTATTTGCAGCAGAACTGTAAACTAGTGGCACTTCACAGTGACTATTGGAATACTGCACGTGTGAGTTACGTCAGTTTGTCTGATTTTTGTAAGATTCCAGTTAATAGGTAAAGAAAACCTGAAACTGGTGCTATAGCAGTAAACAGTCTTTTTCATCACCTTTTAGCTCTCTGTTCTAAATAACTGATTTAGTGCTATGACGTATTTAAACAGGAATGAAACTGATGTTGTTCCCCAAGAGGATAATCACTGTCTATAAACACTAAACTGTGCAGAATTGACATGTCCCGTGTCGTTGTATCATTATGTATTTGGTCTTGGAGGAAGCTGCAGCTGTACACAGACTTGCAGTTTTGTGGGGACCCAAGATAAGCTTTGCAAGGTGTTACACAAATTGCTGCTGGTAGCTGCATATGGCTGCAAAAATGTTAATGGGTTCCTTGTGCTTAGAGATCATGAAACTTTGATAAGGACTTCTCCTTTTTTTTTTTTTTTTTATTCAGTTAATAGGAAATGTGTGTTGCATGTAAAAGTGATACAATGATTCTGGTTTTTTTTCTGAGTTCGGGCAAGTTTTTTCAATTGAAGTCAAATGCTTTCTTGACTAAAACTGCATTATATCATGTTCAATAGTGAAGTTTCCATTTTTATGCAGATTTCCTGACCCTCTGAAAACTTTTAAAAAAAAATCTCATTCTTTTAGCAGGATGTACAAAGTTAGATATGTGCTTTGTTCACCGTGCATTGCATATGTAAAAAGTTAGAAACAGTTCAAGTAAGCCGAGTCAAAACCTGTAGTCCTTATTTTTCTCTATAGCCATGACTATTTCTTCAACTTGAGCCATCTGTAGCATTTCCAACAAAAATGTATAAGCTTGGTAGGCTGATCAATGGCATTTGCTGGAATAGCCATATTGTAGGGAGGGTACTGAACACAACAGTGTAGCCTGTAAAGGTAGCTAGAAGACAAGCAGCTCAGTCATCCAGCCATTCTTCAGGTAAAATGCTGCAACACAGCCTGAGATGGTAGAGCCATATCACTATAATGAAAAAATGAAGGATTGTAAATATTACTCCTTGCCTTTGCATGCATTATTCAAGGGTATTTTGTGCTAAATTGCTCTTACTCATTTGCTTCTTGAAACCCCTCATTGAGGGACTTTTAGGAGAGAACCTTTTACCTTGGAAAGAATAGAAGGAGTATATTAATCCAGAACTTACTGTGTGCCAAACTGTTTTGACTGAAATTTAGACAAGTGTTTTCTTGTGGTTAAGTTGTGCATGGGCAGCTACTATCATATCCTCAGAATATGGATGTGCAGAAAAGGAAAAAAACATAAATATGTAATATAAATAAGTGAAAGCTAATGTTAATTTAGAGGAAATATTAAATTTACATTGCTGTAGTTTTTGATGTAATGTAATTAAAGATGCAATTATTACACTAAATACTGACTTTTAAAAAATTCTTGTTCTAGACAAACCAAAGGAGGAGAAGAAGGATACTTTCTTAGAAAAACTTGCAACTCAAGTTATAAAAAATGTGCAAGTCAAAATCACAGGCATTCATGTTAAATACGAAGATGATGTAAGTAACTGGGGCATATTGTCTTAATTTTAAATTGGCCTTCAATGCAGTTCTGATTCTGTAGTCCATTGAGAAACTGTGTTTGTGCCCTTGAAAAAATTGCTGTGGTTTCTTCTGCATCTCTTCAAATAACTTGCCCCAGATATGACTGAATGCCAGAAATATGGATATGTGAAGCAGATGTTCTCTTTCTCCTTGTCCAGTGCTGCCTTGCTCACTAAATGTGGGCAGTGTCTGTTGTCACATATTGCTGCCTGCAGTGAATGCACAGAGGTTTTCAGTGTCCTGGGGAGAGTCCAGAATGGCAGAAGCTGAAGGGTTTACAGATGGGTCTGAAGGCAAACTGTTGAAAACACTTAATTGATGAACAAGAATGTTTGTTTATATGAACCAAACTGGTATTTCTAGTTTTACCTTCCTTTAGTAAAATGATTAAGCAGTTTGTTAGAGACTGAGACAATTGAGTTTAAAAGACAAGCACTGGATAATAGTGTATTTCTCAAACCTTTCTTTGGGACTGTTTTCAGAGACACTAAAGTTAAAGAGGTTATAGAAGTACATATCATGAGGTGATATAGCTGACTGAGATGTGGTACTCTAATTATAATTTTTTTCCCTTTATAATGATATTAGAATCCAAAAGAAATTTTCAGTTTGAATTGAAGTTCACAATAGTACACAATACTTCACAATTGAAGTTTACAATACAGCCATATTAGTTTTGGCCTATCTTAGGGGGTTTCAGTAATGTTTCAGTTAGATTTACTAAGCAAAGAAAGTTGCTCAGAACAGTTCAGGATTTCAGTCAACTTTAAGGCTACGTTTATCTGCATCAAGAGAAATAAATAACTGGTTTTTCTGTTTTTGTAGATCACAAACCCACAGTGTCCGATTTCCTTGGGAATGACGTTGGGCGAGCTTAGTTTACTGGTAATGTGTGTGTGAATGCATGTTCTTGTGTGTTCAGTTTGCTTGTCTTTGGAGTAGCAGAAAGGAAGAGGAACATAGTAAGAAGATACAGTGACAGTATGCATACAGCTGGAAGTGAAGACAATCTTTTATTCATGCAAATAGTACTGGCAGTTTGAGCAAGCAGAAGGGAAGAGGATCAAGGAACATAACACTTTCTGAGACTTGGTGATTTGTTCTAATGATCTGAGTTACCTTTGAAGCTGGGCAGGTTATGTCCAGGCATAGTAAATGAGGGCAAACATTGCATCGTGGTGATCAAGAATTTGGTGTTTTGCCAGGCCTTTTGAGAAATGGGGAGTGAAAATTTCAGCTAACCTCTCTTTGCCTTAGCTGTTAAGCATTTTATGGGTAGGATGAGGAGTTGAATATCAAAGTATGAAAGTAAACTGACAGATTTTTCTTTTTTTTTTTTTTTTTTTTTTATTCAGTTAATAGGAGGAAGTGTGTGTTGCATGTAAAAGTGATACAATGATTCTGGTTTTTTTTTCTGAGTTCTGGGCAAGTTTTTTCAATTGAAGTCAAATGCTTTCTTGACTAAAACTGTGTTAAGATAACAGTATGTTATCTTGATGTGTGTGTATGCAGAAAAGCTGGGTGCGTTTGTTGCTTGGAAGCATAGGATAAACCACAAATATGTTAGCTAAGATGCACAAAATTGCTTTTGTCACTTTTAACTTTTAGACAACAAATGAGAACTGGACACCTTCCATTCTGAATGAAGCTGCAAAAATAATATACAAGGTAATTTGTTGTGGGTTTTTTTCCTAAACAAGTGAAAAAAGCAACTGATCCTGGAGACTAGTAAACCTGGGGCTCTAAATAAAGTTGAAAAAATAGTTTGCTTTTTGAATTTGTTTTCCTTTATTTTGGATGTATGTTTAAGCACAAGTAGAGCACAACTAAATGTTTTTATGTAAGGCATAAACTTAAACAAACTCCATAGTTTAAATAATTTATCTTAAATGTGAATGCTGATCCCCTTGTTCAATACACTGTGCAGCAAGCCTGCGTGGAAACTATGATTTCAAACAGGTTGTCAAATTGCCATTTTCTAATCTAATTTGCATTCCTAATGTAACTGGGATTCTGGGAGCTAAGCAGTCTCTCTGTTCTCCCTGCCCACCTCCTGAACCACCCCCAAACCTGTGTGGAAAGGAGTACACAGAAATGTAAGGAATTATAGGAACAATCTAAGAAGGTTTTAATAGTCTTGGCTTCTTCGTTAGGCCAAGTACCAGTTTTGTGCACTGTCGCCCCTGTAATCCAGGGTCATGTTTAACAGATGTGCATGTACATGTGCTTTAAAAGCTTGCAATTCAATTATCATTCCAAAATAGTGTTGTCAGATTAAATACATCTCAATATTAATGGTTCATTTGCTGTCTTATCTGCTTTCATATGTTTTTTTATTTTCACAAATGGAAAGCTAAATTCGTAGAATGGGTTGAATACAGAGTATGCAGTTTCTTGCATGTTTTCTTTCCTGTGCAGCTTTTGTGCCTGGACAGCCTCAGTGCTTATTGGAACATACACAGCAAAATGTATTATCATGGCTCCCGTGAACAAATACTGGTAATGTAGAAGAAAGTGCATTAATTACTATATTCTCTGGCTCTTGTAGTATTCCAAGCTAGACCACACTGATTTATCCTCACACTTACAGTCACTGTGTTTAGGATCATATGTTAATCCATTGCACTATTGCTAATAATATTTTCTGAACCTCATTTGTTATCAACCCCTATAGGGTTTAGACATGATATATTTTTCACCTATTATGTTTATAAAGGTGTTCTGTGTGTCCTTGAAGAATACTACTACTTTCCCTTTTTCTTTTGTGCTCATCTTTTATGGATACCTTTATTTTTGTTTTATTTTGCTCTTAACAAGTAATGTACTTAACCTAGTGAGCTTGGTTCTAACATCAAAGATCAAATCAAAACTCTGAAGTGCTTAAAACCATCCAGCTGTCTAAGAACAGCCAAGTTCATGTGGCATTGCCTGCCTGTGGATGTTTTCCTTTTTTTTTTCTCTGAATCTCAGTCTGAAGTGAAAAGACAAATTGATACACAGCTTGAATGGAGAGCTGCAGAAGTCTGCAAAATACACATTTTGAACTTGAGTTGTCTACTCAAAGTTTTGAGAACTCTAAACAAGTAATGCTCTTCAGCAATTGTTAGGCAGTATTGTATCCCTTTACAGGATCAGCTGAAAAGAGGAATTCCCTGTCATGGTCACCAGCCTGAAGACTACCAGTACAGTAAGTGAGCTAGGAATGAATGAATGTAAACTGTTCTGAGCATGCTAGTGTACAACAGCCTGATCTGATCCTGCAGGCATGGCCATACTATCTTCATTTTAGAAAAACCATAACGTAATAGAACATATTAGGGCTTGTATGCTTTCTGACTATTGCAGGGCTATCTTAATTGTTGTTGGTAAGAATTGCATCCTCATTCTGTGGGGCTTGAGCATGCATGTTATCTATTGATGTGTTTGATCTATTCCTTGTTATATTTAAGTAAAAATCCATCTCAATTTTTTTTATCTTCAAGTTTTTAGACCAGTGTCAGCCTCTGCAAGACTCTATATCAACCCATATGCAGAAGTAGAACTGAAAACTCCTAAGATTGATTGTAATGTAGAAGTACACAGAATTGTCATTGAATTCACTAAGCCACAGGCAAGTTGGTTTGGTATTTATCACCCATTTCAGTTTGTGATGAACTATAGTGTTTTTTCACTGGAAAATATTCTTAGGGATTTGTGTGCTTATATGCCTGTAGAATTTCTAAACTGTTTAGCAGTACCTGTGGGAAAAGTGTAGGATCTGCTCCCCTCTGTGTAACAGTCACTTCCTGGTGATTCTTGTACTCTGACACTCTTATCTGTGAACCCTCTGGGACCCACCTGATCTGTATTCAGCCCTTCCAGTAGCATTCTTTTCATCTAGAGAATGCAATCATGAGTAGCCTTTATCTTACTAAACTATAATCCAGTGTTATAACTGAAGAGATGCCAAAGTACAAGCAAGGGTGAGAATGAATGGAGTGTGCTGTCTTTGGTAACAAAGCCTGCTGAAATATCAAAAAACGAATTTAGATGGTTCCTCAGCAATTTTGTGTTCTTATTTATTCAGAGATAACTTGCAGTTAGTTGGCTAAAGAGCTTTTTAGATCTTACCAGTGTCTAAGTGTATATATATATTGAGTTCAGAACTGTACCAGTAAGGTTCACTAATGTAAAGGCAGCTCTAAAATGAGGGAAACTGCATTGACAAATGAATAAGGTTGGTTTGAGAAAGCCTGAGAGTTTGTGCTGAGCAGGATGGTAAAACTACAAATTGTTGTTCTTGGAGGGAAGCAGGCGTTCAAAGTGGTGTCCTTTGAGAAGAATGGGTGCAGTTGGTCCACTTTCAGGTACTAATGAAAATGCATGGACTTAAATTTCTGTGTAGTGTGAGGAATACTGAAGGCCATGGTATACATGCAGTTCAAGCACTGCCTGCAAGCAAAACCTGAACCTCTGCTAAGAAACCTGTTTTCCTGTGTTTAGTACCTCAGCATGATAGACCTGCTGGAGTCCATAGATTACATGGTTCGCAATGCACCGTACAGAAGATTTAGACCAAATGTATCTCTTCATAAAAATGCCAGGGAATGGTAAGCTGTGTACATTCATGCATTCTTTGGGAGATGCTGGAGTCTTCTCCAGTCTCTTCATTCTCCTTCACGGTTAAAAGTAGTTTTAAAACTAGGTCACATGCTGATATAACTTCCATAGAGCTTTGCTTAGCCCTTAGATTCATGTGATAAAAGATCCAGTTGATGAAAATCTCACTTGTTAAGCTGAAGTCCCCTGAACAAATGCCAATGCTCTCACTAGAGGTTAAAATGTAATTTTAGAAAGGCTAAAGAAAAAACTTTGCAAATGTTATACAAGGGAAACATGTATGTCAGCTGTAGATTTGAATTGATACGATTTTTGTTGGCTTTTTTCAAAGTACTAACTGATAATGATTATCAAAGTGCTTAAGTGCACTTAGTGCTGTAACAGCCCAAATTTGCAAACGGGCAGAAGTCAATAAGGATGGTTTGTAGCTCTTCACGCATTAAATGTAAGCCCTCTGTCCATTTTTCAAAAGTGATGATGAAAACATAAAAATTTTTATAAGCCAAGTTACTCAAATTGCAAGTGGTGGACAAAGTGTTTGCATTCTAATAAACTACCTCTGCAACCTGTAAGTTGTCATGCACAAATGAAATGGGAAGTTGTTCACAAATATGGAATTATTGTAGGTGGAAATATGCAGGTAACAGTGTTCTTGAAGTTCACATCAGAAGACGTACTCGAATGTGGTCATGGAGTAATATAAAACATCACAGGCAGCTTCTGAAGAGCTACAAAAATGTGTACAAGAACAAGCTAACACAGAGTAAACTGTCAGAAGAAACACAGAGGCAAATCCAGGTATGAGTCTTTTCTCTTTGGAGGAATTATCTTTTGGTCCCTCTATGAAATAATTCTTTAGCTATAATTGAGAGTAATCCAGGTTGATGGTTTTACAAGAACACAAGAGGTCTGTGAAAATACCTTCTTAATCCAAAGTTCTGTATAACCTATTGTGGAAAACAAAATAAAATACTAGCAAAGTGCCATTAAAAACAATCTATCTTTGGTTGAGGATTAATGAGCATGGATACTTTTAATGAAGTGCAAGAGTTATATAGTTAAGAAAAAAACTAGACTGCCTAACATGAATTTTATGTTCTAGTGAGCTTTGCAGCTGGGGCTGGGATATACCTGTGATAGAAATGAGCAGAGCTAGAAATCAATTGGAGTGTAAATATGAAGGAGCTTGTTGAAAATTTATAGTGGAGAGCCTTTCCTAAATATGTTTTAGCAGCAAATAATTTGAGCATACATTTTTGTAGGACCTGGAAAGAAAACTTGACGTCTTCAATACAATCTTAGCAAGACAACAAGCACAAGTTGAGGTAAGGACTCATTTCTGTTCAGTAACTTTGTAGCACTTCAAATAGGATGGTTTTGTCATGATAGTATTTTTTAAAAAATTGTGCTGATGTGTATGATAGGATAGATAGGTTGGAAGACAAGTTTCCTATCCTTCCAGGACAAGAGTAGAATAATTTCCAAACTGAAAACCAGTTCAAAAACAAGTTCAAATTTTTTAAATGGTACAGGATTTGTCCTCAGATTTGTTACTACCAGGTTAAGAAATCTACTAGATTTAAGGAATGTAAATGCTTTTTGTACTCTCTTAAATACTGTCATTTTGTATGGTTCCTACATTTTTGAAGTCTAAAAGCTGGTGAAATGTGTAGAAAAAACTGTCCAAAGTAAAAATAAGGCGTGTTTGTGTCTGTTCATGCACAGATACACAGAGAGATGTCCCTTACCCTGGTCCTCTTTTTGCTTCCGCCTAGTGAGTCAAAGAGCTCTGAATTCCTTATGGTGTGGTGTTGCTGTCCCTCAGTTAAATGCATGTTCAACATGCACACATATATGAATTATTTACAAAAAACTAATAATAGTATACTTTACGTGTTTTGTCCAATTTGTTTTAATTTTTGGTTTGTAGACAATAAGATCAGGACAAAAATTACTGAAGAAGAAAAGCACTGAAGCAGAAAAGAAAAGTGGAGGATGGTTTAGTGGTTTCTGGGGTAAAAGAGAATCTAGGATTAAAGAAGATGAAGAATCACCTGTACCTGAAAGTAAGTGTAGATTGTAATGCACTAGCGAGATTGTACATACTTTTATACATTAAAAAGAATACATTATTTTTGCTTCCTACTATGCAGGAGAGGGTATGGCATAAGCAGTGCATTTTATGGCACCTCTTACTCAATATTGAGCTGGCAAATAAGGCATTCTTCTAAATTGGCCATAAGCTTTTCAGAGCCTTGGTGAGGAGAAAAATATGGCACTTACAGCTATAGTGATAATTGCAATACTCTGTTTCTGGTGATTTGCTGTCTGGATCAGAGGTTTGATCTACTAAAATTCCTGAAATCTATTGTCATCATGAGGGGCTATGGATACTTCTGTAATAAAAATTAAATTGATTTCTGTGCTACATCTGTACCACCATATATGTGAAGACCCTTTTGTGAATTATTTCACAATCTGGAATTTAGTGCAATATGAAGAATCAATGGAATGTATCACCACAGCTGAAGTAGTAGGAGGCAAATATGAGGACAGGTGGTAATTGTTATTTACTAAGGTGCAAGTTGTGTGGATTTTTGTTTCTTAGCTATTGATGAACTAATGACACCAGAGGAGAAAGCTAAACTTTATACTGCTATTGGATATAGTGACAGCTCCCATCACCTTTCATTACCAAAGCAGGTAAGCAACCTATGGGATGGTTTAAAAAACCAAACCACTCAACAAATTAAAGATGCCTTCAGCTCTCTCATTACCCTGAAGAAAGATGAAGGCTTCAAATTCAGGTAGGAAATATTATTTGAGCCTTCTGAAGTTGCTGATTTATGCAGTCATAAAATGGTACATATATTGGGAAGTCAGAACCCTCTCTTGGCAAGGCCAAGATTTGACATTTAGCAGTAAGAACAATAAAGGCATACAAGCTGTATCTTCTGAAATGTAGTTATTTAATGAGATTATAATGATCTTGGTTGATTTAGTGAGTCCTCTACTGAATGTAGTTTAACTATGCTTGCTTCAGGGTTTTAAAAAAAATTCCTTAATGCTGGAAAGAGTGAGACTGTATTTGCTCTGCATTTGTTGAACTACACTATTGTACGTTAAAGAAATGATTGGTAAACATTGAATAAAGTAAAGAATCTGTACTTTGCTTTCTGCATAGAGATGAGTTTCTAATCTTAGTTGACTGGAAAAACTTAGAAAGACACATTTTAGTTTGTTAAAATGAGGAGTTCTGAAACATTTTTCATATTGAGATGACTAATTTCACTTTTCTCTGTTCTTCTCACTAGTATGTTGCTCATGTTGTGACACTGAAGCTGTTAAGCACTTCTCTTACAATTAAAGAAGACAAGAATGTGGCAGAAACTCTAAAAGTACAGATAATTGATCTGAGTACAAAAATATCACAGCGCCCAGGAGCACAAGCCATTAAGTAATTGGATTGGTATTTTCTTTTTGTAGAAACATCTCTGCCCCTTCCCACCCCACTCCCTAGCTTCTTAACTTTTCTTGGGTAGCACTTGTTGTATATTGCCTTGTAAATTTGTTGGCATTCTTTAATTGTACTCTGTTGTAAATAATATAATTTGGTGAATAACATAGAATGGAAGGAAGAAGGGAATGCTGTCTGCTACTTTTCATGAACAATGGAAACCTTTTTCCTGAATATAAGTGTTGAAGTGCTGAATATGACTTTTGGGAAGTGATAGCTAAGCCATGTTAAGTGGTGTGGCCAGCACACTCCAGCCAAGCTAGTGAATGTGTTACTCACTGCCTACAGAAATGAGAAATTATGTGTTTGTGCTGTAGGTGGAAAATCAGCTGGAGCATAAGATACTGAGACCTTTCTGTGTTTTAAGAGAGGGCACACCAGAAATATTGAACAAAAATTACTGGATTACACAGTCAGTGCCTAAGATTGCCATAAAATTGTCTGGGAAATTAATCCGTGCACTTTTTGCTTTCATTTGCAGTTCCTTCAGCTCAGGCTTCATACATAAAACCACAAGCTCAGCCACTGAGTCTTGAAATATTTTTGCTGAAAACCGTTCTGGGGAATTTTCAAGGTGCAGCTTGAATGCTGCACAGAAACAAAGAGCTTTGACATTATTTTACATAAATGCATGCCATAAAATTTAATTTGCAAGACTGAAGCAGTAGAACAGATAGTCTTATAAGTGTTATGTTTCTAAAAAAATGTAGTTCAGTTATCTCAACAGAGCCAGGCATATGACACCGATTATGGCCAAGTATGTTGCCTCCCAAAGTCAGGGATTTTAATGGTGGAGGCACAGGACCTGAAAAGCAGTTTATTATGTAATAGGTACTTCTAAGGATGAGTGAAGTTGGTGTGGTTTGGTGGTGTTCAATGGCTTCCTTCAATAGTGTTTTCCTACAGACTCCACTTAACACTGTGGTCAGAGCAGTTCTCAGTACAAAATTCCCATTTGCACCAAAAGAAGTCTGTAACTGCTTTTTACATCCATACACAGTAGTAAACATTCCTATGCTTTTTATTTATGTAACATAAATATTCTGCCTTTCTTTTCTCTTGCAACTGATTCTAATGCTTGCCCAATTAAGTATTTTTAACTATTTGTCTTCTTTAGGGTTGAAGCAAAGCTTGAAAACTGGTATGTTACAGGCCTGAGACAGGAAAACATTGTACCATCTCTTGTGGCTTCCATAGGGGATAGCAAATCTTCTCTGCTTAAGATTGAGTTTGATGTTAACCCAGAGGACAGTACAGCTGACCAGAGCCTTACTATTGAATCGCAGCCTGTGGAAGTAAAATATGATGCTGTGAGTAGTAAGAAAAACTCTCAGGTGTTTCTGAGACCTCTTTCCCTGCTCTTAGTCTCTTGGCTCTGTCCAGATCTGATTTTGAGTTTTTGTTGAGTGACTTATATGTATAATGCTATATAATGCTAGTTATTGTCTTTTTTTTTTTTTTTTTAAGAGAACAATAAATGCGATGGTAGAATTCTTTCAGACAAGTAAAGGAATGGATCTTGAAAGATTAACAACAGCCACATTAATGAAACTGGAAGAAATCAAGGAAAGAACTGCTACAGGTAAGATAGTAACGCATCTCAGTGATGGTGAGCCCTTAAAATGTTTCCTTTTGATTACCCAAATACTTGGCTTATGTTGATGGGGCTTTTTTCTTGAGTTGGTGCTCTCATTTCAGCTGGGATAGAGGTAATTTCTTCCCACTTGGTTGCTTGGAGATTTAGTGAATATTTTGTGGGAAGGAGCATTGAGTTTAGTAAGAAATCAGTAGAATGCTATGAAAGTCTTGATTCAAGAGGCTTTATCTTTCAGATAACATCTTTTTATATTCTGTCACAATTGTTTTGACTTGTGAATAGAATTTACATTTCCATGGCCTTTCCTTTTTGTTTAAGGATTAGCTCATATTATCGAAATGCGGAAAGTCCTTGACTTGAAGATTAATCTGAAACCTTCCTACCTTGTGGTTCCACAGACTGGTTTCTACCATGAAAATTCAGATTTGCTGATTTTGGACTTTGGTACATTTCAGGTATATAAATGACATCTCTTATAAGCTCAAGGAAAGCAAATACTGTCTTTTAACGTAGCTGTCATCTGGAAGCATCTTGCTTTCAGAAGGCAGGGTGAACATCTGTGTCAACGTATTTTTAACTTATCATATTTCTAGCCCAACAAATTTGGGTCAGTAGTTTGATCAGAGTTGTTGAGATATCTTTGACTAGTTAATCCTCCCCAGGAAACATGTTCATGTTATAATGTAACATTTAATTATAACATGTTCATGTTATAATGTAATACCTTATCATTGAGTGTCTTTCATTTCTTCAGCAGAACACATGAACTTTTGTTTCCTTTCTTGTAAAATTGTAGCCTTTTATTAATAAAAGAGAATATAATTTTTTCTCTTGAAGTTTGAAAATTAATTCCCTTGTTTCTATAAAATGGAAAGATTGCAATAATTTAGCTTGATTTAATGACTGATTAAATATTTATTTTAGTTGTATTCCATAAGTTAAATTATAGATTAGTGAAAAAAAATTAATAGCTTGAATTAAGTGGATTGATAGAAGTAACAGCAAAAAAAATCTACTTAGCAAGAATAAGTGAAATGTGAAGGGATTTAATATATTTCTCTATAAGAGTCCAAATGTCAATTATTAACCCCTATGAATCATCTTTTCATCTTAACTAGAATGAATAGCACATATCTGTTTTAAAGATTTAACTTAATTTTGTTTGTTATGTGTTTAGCTGAACAGCATAAATCAAGGCAGTAGTGAAGCTTCTAACTTTTCATCTTTAGAAGAAATTATGGACAAAGCTTATGACAAATTTGATGTGAAAATTAAAAATGTGCAACTTCTTTTTGGAAGAACAGGTAACAAAACAACACAGCTGCTCTTTATGCAAAAGATTGTCAAAGGCTACCTACCTGTAATAAATAAATATGTTTTTTAAAGAAAAAAAGACACACTAAAATCAGTAGGTAATGAAAAGATAGTTTATAGTACACATTGGGTGCCAAACTTCGAAAAAATAGGTTAGTTTCTGCTCATTTTTTGTTTGGATCTGTGCATTGTTTCAATGGTAGCAATGAATGTAAATAAAAAGAACTGTTATGTTTTCCATCACATACAGGAAAAGCTAAAATTTGCCTTAGTTCTTCACTTAATTTCATGTAATCGGTAGAATGCTGGGTTGCCGTTCTATCTTTTCTCTGTCTATCCATTTGTTTTTCTAGGGGTCAATGTAGATACATCTTTTAGTGTAGAAATTAGTTTAATGCTGCTAAGGCATTAAATTTAATGCTGCTAAGTAGTGTTCACAAATGGGATTAAAAGCTCTTAAAATACTTGACCTAAGTTGTTTTAGGTTGCTTTAGTTGGTGAGTGGGTTTTTACCGTCCTAGCAATTCCATTTGATGCCTTAACGAAAGCAATTAGCAAATGATGGTTTTTTTTCATCTAAATTTACTGGACATTTTCAGGTGAAGACTGGAAGAAGGCTCGTTTTCAACATCCATCAAGTTTGCACATTTTGCAGCCTATGGATATTCATGTACAGCTGGCAAAATCAATGGTGGAAAGAGATTCCAGGATGGCAAAGTAATATATTAATGTTGAAAATACTCATTTAGAAATTACTTGGCATTTAGAGAAAAGAAAACTGTGTTGTCCCTAAAGGTTCATTTGCACTTTGTAATTTGAAGGTATTAACTAAGAAACTGAAATAGGTTACTACTCTTGGCAAAATGTTTTTTTGGGTGCTGGTTCCCTGAAGCCTTTGCTGGTTACTAACTACTGCTTAAGTCCAAGCACTTTAATGCAGAATCCCTGGCTTTACTGTGATGTGATCTTTATATAGGAGTATCCATATTGTTAAGATTTAAATGAGGAATTGGTACCTTTTTGTATAGGAGTTTAATCAGTTGTTTTTTTTTTAATAAAGGTTTAAAGTATCAGGAGGACTTCCTTTGGTGCATGTCAGGCTCTCTGACCAGAAAATCAAGGCAATCTCTGATCTGATTGATAGCATTCCACTGCCTCAGAGGTCATCTATGTCAGTTCCAAGCACAAAGGTAAGCTGACTACAACTAAGAAAACTTTAAAAAAAACCCCAAACAAACAAAAAAAACCCCATCACTAGTGTCTTAATTGACTTACCATCAGAACATTCTGGGCTTCCTCAAGCAATGGTGGAGCCTTGGTCGTTGTCCTGCAGGTTTCAATATAAGTGTTGGCAGAGCTGACCTTGCCAAACAGTGTGGGGAAGGCATTGTGGAACACTGATCATCAGTAAAAAATATGAACATACCAAGTTATATAAACTTTAAAATACTGTGTTGGTTATTTTTCGCTTTTCTTTCCCTCCAGGTGCCAGCCATTCCCACAATTCCAGTTGTTGGTAAAGGGTTGCTTAGTACACCCCAGTTGTTAGCAGAAATAGTGTCAGGTAAGAAGCTACAGTTGTGTCCTTGTAAAGGTAGCAGGCCATAACTTAGGGAATAGCTAATATTTTCATGCTGTTATTGATGTTGAAACATGTAAGGAAAACAGGGATGAGCATGGTGGGTCATATCTACCCTCAAGTGCATAAGGAGATTTGATTAAGATGCTGATGTTACCTCAGATGAATAAACTTGCTTTTTCTAAAAAGCAAACCTGCTTTTTAAAAAAAATTAATATTATGCATAAGCAACCTCTTAAAATGAGTGAACTGTAAATACTGTATTAGGTTGTCCTGACTGTTTTGCATTAGCAAAGTTCTCAATTTTCTGAAAAGGAAGAATTAGAATAACACATTACTGAGAAATTACTGTTTTGACTCTGGATTTGAGCATTTATTTTCATGGCTGTTGTAGAGAAAAATTTCCTATAGTGGAACCTGGACACTTGTTCCTGGAGCTTCTCTTGTTGTTACTTTGTGTTCTTGAAAGTCTAATGATGCCTTTAGACTCTAGTACTGTCTTTAATAGGGCTTTAATTTTGTTCACTTCTCATCCAGTGGGTAAGAGAGCAGTATAGATCTAAAATATATTTTGTCAAGTTAGATTTAAAGTGATCATGCTGTTAAAATTGCAATTGGAATGAGAAAGAGAGGGTGGGATATTTAGCCCTGTTTCTGGAAAAAGTTTACTGACAAAGTCATTTCGCTTCTGTAGACTCTGAAGAAGAATATTTTGATTTTGAGGAAGGCTCTGAACCAACTGACAGTTCAGTAATTAAAGGAGAAGAAATAAGAAAAGAGGAGCCTGCTCAGGAGGAACTGACAGATCTTCACCTCAAGTTTGAAATTAAAGAAGTATGTCCCTAATTCTGGTTTCTCCTGCCTAAAGAATACTTTAAAAAATATCCAATATTCTTTTACCAGTATTCTCCAGATTAGTGGATGCAGAAACATAATCACCAAACAAAAAAACCCTCATGTATACGCATACCTCATATGTATAGAAATATGTATTTCTTGTCTGTATGGGATGCATATAAATAAAACATGATGCATACACACAGATGTATTAAAAAGAAAAAAGTCCATTATTGGAGTATTTTTACTAGAAAAAATTAGTACCAACTCATAATTAGAGGGTAGGGAGTGGGAATTTTGCACTGGAGAAACAAAGTCAGTCTCAGGCAGGTCTCTTGCAAAGAGAAAATCCCCAAATATTTTTTGTATTTATATCTTTCACCATCAACCACTTCTCCATTCTATTATATACGCTAAAATCTGTAATAAAAACAGTGCTTTCAACAAAGCTGGGAGGGCATTAGTCTTGCACTTCTGTTGTTGGTTCAAACAGTGAGAATACTGCATTTGAAAAGGTGGCATAACTGCATTTCTTGTTTATCCAGGTTTTAGTAGAACTCACCAGACAAAAGAAAATTGAGGAAACAGTACTTGTATTTGATGTAATGCATCTTGGGACAGAAGCTACTGTCAAAACCTATAATTTAGCAGCTGTATCTTATTTGAAGAAAATAAGCTTGGATTACTATGGAATTGGAGGTAATAAGCAGTGGCAGAGAAGTGGACTTCTGAGTGTGTAGCAGTTAGCTGGAGCTCTCCTGTGCCTTGTGCTCTCTGAAATACAAATGTCATTCCAGTTTCTCAGTTAATGTGCAGCTGTCCATTGCAGTGCTTGTGCCACTGATACAGTTGATAAGCTCTAAACTCTTACCATAATGCTTATGGGATAAATAAATGGCTTAAAGCTCAGTCTTTGGATGGAGAAGGGATTTGCCATTTTGGACTTAGCAAAGAGAAACTAGTGATTCATATTTGGTGGTCCAATGTATTTTAGCAAATGGTACTAAAAGTTAATCCCTACCTTCAAGGCACAAATTGTTTGGTTCTCTGAAAGAACAGAAATTATCCTAATTCTTGTTTATCTCATGTGGTGTTTTACAGGTAAAAAAGCACCCATTCATCTAATTAGTTCTTCAGACAAGCCTGGCTTAGACCTTCTGAAGGTGGAATATATCAAGGTATACATAAAGCTTTTTTAAATTATTTTTAAAGCATTTCTATGCATTCTTAATATATAGTCCTAAACCTACTATTCAGAGCCAATTGGATTATTTTGTATCTTTTGAAGAGGACAGTGTCTGGTTGGAATTAATATTAACCTTCATGCAAATCATTATTTTCAGGCTGACAGAAATGGGCCACAGTTTCAGACAGTTTTTAAAAACACTGAACAGATGATTCAAGTGAGTGTTTACAGATTTTTTTTGCTTATTTTCTATTGGTTTGTTTGCTCAGAACAGAGGAATTATTAAGAAGTGTTTTGCTTTCCTGCAAAAGCAGGAGATGTCAGGAGTTAAAACATCCTTGAAAATTTTTATACCACTTAAGAGCAGAATTTTTGTCTGTTGAACTGCTGAAAAAGTGTCTGTCTAGCTCATGCAGATGAAATTCAAACTACTGTAAGAATGCACCTTCTCATGCATCAGGGATCCTGACATTCAGGGCCCCAGTATGAGAAACTATTGTGGAGTCACAAAGTCTTTCTCTTTTCTGTCAAATAATCTGTGAGTGCCACGTATGTTCAGCACTCTGTTGGCTGTCTTTTATAAGGTGTCTAAATCCATGTCTGAGTGTGTGTTTTTTTTTTTTTAAACTAATGGTGTCTTTGAGTCATATTTTAGTCTAAGGAAAAAGAGTGACTGGAGGCATTCTTGAAATAAAGTACAAAGGATGGTGTTTTTTGTGATAGGTCATTTCTTTTCTTTATACCTTTATGACATTCTTTTCCCTGCCTTACTTTAGTATGAAGACTGAAATATTTCACTTGTTATGTAATAGTTTTAGAGTGTCTATAGATTTCATCTGAGAGCTTTAGTTACTAAAATCCTTTTGCCAAAAAGCAAAAGCTTTTTTTCCTGAAGCTGCAGCAGTAGATGAAAGTTCTGATACTCTAGTGCTGCTGAGTTACCTGTCTTCATACTATGGGCTAGTGCTAGTGTCAAGAGAACTGAATTTTCTGTACATCATCTGGAGCTGCTGTTGCCTTGCAGCTGTTCAGTGGGACTTCTGTGCCTGGTGCATTTGGGCTCTATTTCCAGTTCCAAGCCCATTTAAGTGGACAACTTTTATTAAACTACATAGGAGGCACTTACTTACCTTTTAGACTCCTTAGTGGAATTATTAAGGAATATTCAAAATATCTACATGTCAGCCACCTGCCATAGTACTGTTACTGCAGGAGCATTCAAGCCCAAGGCTATGTTTGACAAAATCAATTTTGCATCACTTGTTTTTGTACTGAGGAGGTTATAGGTTAGCAGTTACAGCTGTAAGAGCTGGGTTGTTGCTTGGTTTCCTTACTTTCTAAGCTTATCCCCTTTCTGCTTTACAGAAAGCTTTTTCCTTTATGATCTGTTGCTGGCCACACATGCAGCTTTTCTGTTTTGAAGGAATGGTTCTGTTGCACTGGGTGCTTTTGCACCTCAGTCTGACTCTGACATTTCTAAGTAACTGATCATGTCTACTCTCATGTTTTCAACAGGTAACTTTTTCATCACTTAACCTCCTGTTGCATACAGAGGCCCTTATGTCTGCTGTCAGTTTTCTAACAGCTGTTAGTCCATCAGGCAGTGAAAGAAGTGGAGAGACACCATCCAAAGAAAAAAAGCAAGAAGATGACTCTAGATTGAAGAAAGGTAGAGTTGTGATTATCCAAATGATGGTTCTAGAAGGATGTTTTGCATACTGGCAAAGCAAATCCAGAGAAACACAATTAGCTTTGTAGAAACAAAGATGAAAGTCAAAATATGAGTTATAGGTGCCTTGAAAATCCCACCTTCTCTTATTTCTAGTGTCTAAACCTTCCAAGGATAAGGATGTGTTTGACTTCAAGCTTTTTGCCAAGCTGGATGCCTTTTGTTTAAATATTTGTGATGAAAAAAAGAACATTGCAGAGATCAAGATACAAGGTATTGAATTCTTTATTAGAAGTAACTGCTCTGGTAATCTAGTTTCAAAGCAATTGCTAATCATTGGACTAAAAAAAAGGTGTAAATATGCAGCATCTGTTTTTATTTATTTGTTTATTTATTGTTATCTGTGCAAGAATGGCTTGTCTCATTTTCAAAGTCAACCTTCAAGTCTGTCATAATGTTTTGGCCTCCAGCTAGAAAGATGTGCTGTGTTATTACTTAAATAATTAGGTTCAGCCTTGGAGGGAGCTTGATTGTGGGTGACTTTTCATGTTGTACTAAGTGTTGGATATTTTTATGGTATACTGTAAAGGTATTTAGGATAAATAATTATGTAGGATAAGAAAACCCCTTCAAAATGTTTTCTTTAGTTTTTAACCCTAGGGGTTTGTTTGGGTTCCTTGTTTTGGTTTTGTTTTCTTGATTGTTTTTGCCCCTTGGAAGGGCTACCAATAATTCTGTGGGGGAGTTTCACTTCTGTCTGGCTTTAACTGCCATCCTCATAGTTGGTAACACTCTCTTACAATTACTTAAGAATGTGTGATATCCAAAATTAGTAGTGTAGTCCATAAAGTCTTTTACTTGTGCCCATCTCTAAATCATATAATGTAGCCACACAAGATTATGTATGCAAAAATATTGGATTAAAATAGTTCAGTATAGTAACATCTTTCCTGATAGAAAATCTCAATGCATTCACTCAATAGCTTGCATATTAATAAGTGGATGATTGAGTATTTTTCTATGAATAGTAGCTCAGTTATTTCCAGACATGATAGATATTGAAAGAGTATTTGTATTAGGAGTATTTCTGTTTTGTTTTGGTTGAAGCTGTAGTACAGTCATTCTTAAAGTAACTTAGTGACTTTTCCTCATTTCCTCTGCTGGCGTCCTCACCCTGAAAATAACTGTTACTTCTGCTGTGCAAGACTCTGTTTCTATTTTTGTACTTTGCAGGTCTTGACTCATCTCTTTGCCTTCAGCCAAGCCACACTGTGTTCTTTGCCCGACTTAAGGACATAGTTGTCACAGATGTTGATCCAAGGACCCTTCATAAAAAAGTACTCAACTATGAGATTTTAACTTTTACTTGATTTTTGGTTAGTTTGATGTGTATAAAAGTGAAATGTATTACACATTCCACTCTTCTAAAAGTATTTGATTTGTCATGAATAAGTATTTTCAAATAAGATACATCATAAAGAATAATTTTCATATGACAAGAATGGATGTTTGAAAGGATTAGAAAAACTAGTAATCTAGCTTGTAATCTGATAGGCTGATGGTATCTTTAGTTCTTTGTGTTATTACCTTTGTAGAAGCTGCTGATGGCTGGTGGGTGCTGTTTCTCTCTTTCTAGGCTGTGTCTATAGTGGGAGATGAAGTTTTCAGTTTCAATCTGACATTAAATCCTCATGCTACTGAGGGAGAAGCCTACACTGACATGTCAAAAGTGGATGGTACTGTATGTTTGAAAGTGGGCTGCATCCAGCTGGTGTACCTTCACAAATTTCTCATGTCTCTCCTAGTAAGTCTTATTTCCCTTTGTATGTTTCTGCAGCATTCTCAGATTAGTCTTCTGGGCTGTGCTCTCAGTACAAGTGTTAAGCTTCAGTTTCTAGAAGAGAAGAGATGGGTTTAATTTTTCCTGTGTACTATTAAAAATTTTGGTAAGTAACTGATTTAAATTTCAATTGGGTCACTTCCCACTCCCAGTTTTGGAAATAGAGAAGAACTTGGTGCTGTTGAGGCAGTTTGGGGGTTTTATGTTTGCTACCCTTTCCACCCTAGCAAAATTCAGAGTTCATTGCAAACATATCAGAGCTAACACTAGAGGCAAATCTTTCTGCAAGGTAGGTGTCATGATGCCTGCAAATTAACCACTGTAAATATCAGTGTGTTTGAGTACCCTAATGGTAGCTTTTTCAATAAAGCACCAGTGGGCTTTCTCTCATTCAATAGGTTCTTTAATAGGAATTCAGTAGTATTCAGGGAGGGCAAGAGGGGCTTTCAAAATTGTGTCCCTAAAAGCTAATGAGCTAAGGAGTCTTGCAGCTAAGGAAGGAAATAAAAATAGAGATGAATTTAGAATAATTGGATTGTACTGGTTAGTACTTCTTTGACCCTCCATTAGAGGTCATGACAGAAGGTGCTCAGTTGTCTTTTCCTCTGGAAAATTCAACAGAGTAGGCAGCATCAGCCATCAGGTGGCTGATGATGTAAAATGAGAAAATAACCTAGAGTAAAAACTGTTAACAGACATTTCTCCTTTCTCTTAAACTGCTTTTCTAGACCTTCTTGAACAACTTCCAGACAGCCAAGGAGACACTGAGTGCTGCAGTCCAGGCTGCAGAAAAGGCTGCTACCAGTGTGAAAGACCTGGCCCAAAGGAGTTTTCGGCTTGCAATGGACATTCACTTGAAAGCACCAGTTATAGTTATCCCCCAGTCCTCCATTTCCCCCAATGCAATAGTAATAGATCTTGGTTTGATAAAGGTTCAGAATCAGTTTGTCTTGGTGTCCTCAGAAGACAGTTCACTCCCTCCAGTCATTGACAAAATGGATGTGCAGCTGACAAAGCTGAAACTATCGAGGTAGGGTGACTAATACTCTGTAGAACATTAATGTTCTTGCCTAGAAACCATGGTTGGTGCTAGTGTTAAATATTTGGTAGTAAAATACCTTTTATCTTAGAGCAGTTAGATCAATAATAAAATCAGAAACTGTTCTGCTTAGGAAAGTGGTGCTACATTTGAGATTTTAAGATTTTCAAAAATCTAACCTGTGACTTCCAACTTCCCAACTGTTTTCTTTTCTTTCCTTTCTGTGTTTCAAGGATCACTTTGGAGACAGATTTATCACATCCAGATATTCAGATACTTCACCCTATTAATTTAAGCCTTTCTGTGAAACGAAATCTCTCTGCAGCTTGGTTTCACAAGTTACCAGTGGTGGAGGTGACAGGGTATCTGGATACAATGAATGTAAGTCTTGTGAGAAGGTGGTGGTAATACTTAGTTTGAGAGCAACCCTTAATGTTATTTCTGGGCACAAAGGGGCAACAAGCTGCAAATTTTCAGTAGGTGTGGAGTGGATTTCAGCAATGTAATAGGATTTAACCCTGCCTAGATTAATGTAGTGGTTTGAAAGGATCACATAAATGGTTTTGTGACCAGTTCTCTGAGCAAGAATTCTTTGATGTGTTTTGGTTTGTCTTCTTTAGAAACTGATTCTTCTTGAGAGGAGTTTAAATTAATGCAAACATTTGCTTCCTACTTTCCCATCACCCTTGAGTGGGATACTTGTTTTTTGTGGCATTTTATGTACTGTGAAAGAAAGTATCAGGGACATCTTGGGTGAAACTGAAACGAAAATATCATGAAAGGGCATGTCATTTTCAGGAATGTGTTAAAAGCATAGGTACATTAAATGCTGCAATGTATATTGATACAGCACTGGAGGTCAAAACCATTATTTTACAATAAGTGGTGGGGAGAATTTAATTTTTTTATTGAAGGGATGATTCTGCTGGCAAATTAGCTGTAAATAAGCATTCTTCTTGCCAGGAAACATTGTTCTGCTCTGTTAGCAGGTGATAAGTTCAAGGAACAATGTGTTTTTCCTGAGAATTGTGATCTGCAAAACTTTTTAGGTTGTGTTAAGTCAAGAGGATTTGAATGTCTGTCTCAAAGTGTTGACGGAAAACCTGGGTGAAGCAGAAGAAACTCAAAAGGATGCAAAATCAGTACTGCAAAAGGAAGGTCAGAGATGGAATTCGTCATTAATACTAAGTGTGTTTGCTTTCAGGAGTAAGGAAAAGCATTTATTATCTGGAAAGAAAGTTTAGATCTGAGAGTATGGTAATAAGCTGAGTCTAATTGATAAACTCTTCTTTTTAATTTTGCAAGGACAGTGTTCATACTTTGATGCTTCAAAAAATAGGAATTATTACAAGATAAAATTTGATAATTGTGTTAGTTAAGTTGTCAAGGAACTAGCAAGATATTGAGATGTCAGAGTCATCTTGTTGCCAGGACATGTTTCTATTTCCTTTTCATGCTCTGAAGTTAAAGGCTCTGCTTATGGAAATGTTACTGACTTATCTTAGGTGAATATAATTCATCTATATGAATAAAATAATGGGATGTGTTTCTTGAGCTAAACAAATGGTGGCAGTTTCAAAAGTTAAGCAATATATTGAATGTTCCAGGTAAAATGAAAGAACTGGAGAGATCAGTTTTGATACAGGATAAGAGTGTTTCAGAAGGAATGCTGTCTGAAAAGAGAAAAATAACGTTAAATGAAGATGTAATCAATATGCTACTTAATTTTGAAATCAAAGAGGTATGTATCCATCTGTACAACTTATTCAATCTGAACCCAGTACTCATCTGTTTCTTAGAAGTAGTGGGCTATAAAGTCCATTTCAGCAGTTTGACTTGGCAGCTAAAAGAAAACAAACAGGAGGAACAGAGCAGGGGCCAGGGGAAATCTTAGCAAATTGGTCCTGTAGGGTCTGTTTATAAAAATGCAAAATGTCTAGATTAATATTATGTTTCACATTTAGCCTGTTTATAACTGCCAGGCATGTCTGAACAACTTCACTGAAATATTGAACTTATTTCCCTTTCCATATTCAAGGTTGTAATAACCTTGATGAAGCAGGTTCAGAAGGAGAGATATCCATTACATATTCTAACTGTGCTACAGCTTGGGACTAAAACCAAAATTAGAAATCATGAATTGGCTGCAGCTGCATATCTGAAAAAAATTACAATGAGATGCACTGAAATAAATGGTAAGTCTTCTAAGGAACTGACACAGTCAGCAGAGTGTGTGCAACTGGATTTATAGCCAGAGGATAAAATATAGTAACCAATAATGGTGGGGGGGAAAGGGTAATTTAGATAGAATGAATCTGTTTTACCTGATACCAAGTTTTGCTGCCATTGCTGGAGTTAATGTATTTGAGCAAGAATGGTGTTCCTGAGAAGTATTCCACCTGTTCAGTGAGTTATGATGAGCTTCTGATTCTGTGCTTTATGACCTGTTCTGGCAGCACTGGAAATGCAAGTGCTTCTTTGGTTAGTCAAGTAACAATTCAAACTGACAGTGAAGTGATAACTGAAATAGCCGTTTATCCAAAGTAGAGTGTGAAAACATGAAGGTAGGAATGCAAAGAACTTTCAATTTTAAATATTGTTTCAAGAAAAAGACAAGTTTTACTAGTTTAATATAAAATGAAGTGACTATAGCATTTCACAAAATAATGCTTCATGTGTAACTTCTCAGTTAAAATAGCTGTTGACTTTCACTATTTCAGCAAGAATAGTATCTAAATAGTATGTAACAGAGAATTAGCATGGAGACATTGCATAGGTGGAGTAAAGCTTGAGTGGAAACACTTCACATTTTTATTTCTTTGTTTGCAGACTCAAAAGGAGATCCTCTATGCATTCTTAATTCCTCAAGTGAGACAGATGAACATCTTTTGAAAATGGAATATATTAAGGTTTCAATACATTTTCAGTAAAATTACATGGGGAGTAAAGTAAGGCTTCCATACTTAGCCTGTAGATTTGTATCTAAAACTTACACAGGCCTTCTCCCAGATACCTTTTTTTCAGTTTAACATTTCATTTAATTCTCCACTGCTTCCATATAGCTCTTGCTTCATAAGTCAACGTTATTACCCAATGTTATTACTGAAATCACTGGCAAGACAAATATTTGTTTGTGATCTGCGTGTACAGCACAAATGAGTACCTGTGTGAAACTTAAGAGGTGTGATGGCCTTTCCCTGTGCAAGTGGAGAGTGATAATCTACAGATGATAAAACTGGCATTTGAAGAGTGATATGTTGGTAGCTTAAAAAAGCCTTTAAAAATGGCATGAATATTTGGGAATCTGATAGGATGTAGAACCAGTGGGTTCCTCAATACTCTTATCTGGAATGGCATCATTTACATAGTGAAAAATAGATGAATTTGTACTGGCAAAATATTAAGGATAAATTGATCCAGTTTAAATAGATTCTAGATGAGACAAAGTTTTGTCACTAGCCAGTTGAATTTTCACAAAATATGTGCTATGAAATGTCTGTGAGCAGAGCATTGTGAGTAAACCATTCTGGTTATCTTGCTTGTGCATTATTTGAAGATCTTGTTTGTTCAGACTTCATCACTTTCCTATATTTTCTTTTGCAATTGGAATAATCCTTGTGTGTGGGCTAAATTCAAATAATTCAGTTAATAAAATTATTCATAATTATTATTAATTATTGGCTAATTCAGTAGAGACTCACCGTGTCCCTTTTCTTTTTTTTTTCCCCTTTAGGCTGATCCTGATGGACCAGACTTCGTTACTACTTACCAAAGCACCAAGCAAAGCATCAATGTAAGTACTGGATGTACTTAATTTTGTTTTTCAAAGTTTTTCAAATCATAGCAGCAGTGTTAGTTTCTCTCTTTCTTCTTCTCATTGAAGAGGAAAAAAAGGGAACAAAACCAACCCCAAAACCAAAGCCTGACTCTCATTATTAAAACCTACTGCTTTATATTTAACTACTTCAAAGACAAATCCAGATAGAAAAAAAGGAATTTTTTTTACTGAAGTATTTATTGTAATAATTCTTTAAAATTAAAAACTATGCATTTTTTGCTAGTTAGAAAAATGTCCTTATGAATTTTAACTGAGACCTTTGGCATGTGATTTGTTTCTGGAGTGATACACTTGGCAGAGAGGTAAACCACAGCCTTGTGTTTCTGAGCTTGTAACAGTGAAATTGAGATGTGAGCTGGAATGTCCAAGTAGCATTCTCAGGGGTCTTGAGTGCAATTAGTCCTTTTACTTCTCCTGAAAGCAGCTATTAATGAGTGATTTTCCATGGCTTCAGTGACTTCTGAAATAAGCATGTCATTCTGCTTTTAAAATGTTTCCTTGAAAACAGTAGTGGTGGGTCAAGCTGCTTCTTGAGGGCCTTATGTGAAACAAGTGGCTGGTGCTGGGTTTCACTAAGTAAGACTGGCAGGAGTAGTTGCTGCTCACATACTCCCTGTTCTGATTGCAAATTTTGAATCTTAGGGGTTTTTTTTTGCTGTTGTTGTACCATATCTCCTAAAACAACTTCACACGTGGTTCTGAAGTTGTCAATCAAAGTGCTGAATGAAATGCAATGAAATGAAATGCAGCAGAACTAAAGAGAGTGTCCTGAAGAGGCATGACCACATGAGGCATCAATTTTTAGATTGGCCAACAGTTCCTCTGTAGCTGTTGTAAGTTTCCCTTCCCTAGGTCCTTCATCTTTTCTGGAGCTTGTAAAGTTGAAGGGGATGGAGATAGAAGAGTCAAATACTTGTGAAATTGAGCAAGAGGCTTTTTTCCTTGATTCTATGACAGCAACTCTGAGTTGTTAGGGTATAAACTGCTACTCAGTCACAATATGACTTTGTCTCCTTGCCTTGGTTTTAGGTCATCTTTTCGTGTTTGGATACAGTACTTCACACAGAGGCTTTGCTTTCCATCATGAGTTTCCTCACCTTCAGTGTTCCATCAGGTGGTCTTCCCAGTACTGATAAATCATCAGACCACAAGCCTCAAATGAAAGAACAGGAAAAAGGAAGTACTCTTAGACCAGGTAGTGTCATATTAGACAGGCTGTACTTCTGTTGTTTAATGGTATCTCACCTGCAGTTTCAAAGGCTATTATTTCCAATGACAGCACTGCAGTCTATTTGGTGGAAAACAAAGCATACACAACTGTAAATGGGGAGAAAATAATCTTATTAAAAAAACCCAGCAGACATTTTTCCTGTTGCTTAATCTTACAACTTCTCCTTACTCAATATCACTTTGCCCTGGGTGGTGGTCTGATTTTTATAATGAAAACTGAATAAATGATGTTGCAGTGTGCAGCCTTTCCAAAAGTTTAGTGTCGCAACCATGTAGCTTTGCAATCTGAAGGCTTTAAAGAGTGCTTACATTACTGAAAAGAAATATTGCTCTGGGGAAGAAAAGAGAAATTCTGAACTGAAGGGGTGGTGTGTTTATTTTAAGTATGGGTCTTAGTAACCTTGAAATAGTAAGACTTTTTGCATGGAAGCTCCTGAATATTTTGTGAGGTCCTGTGTTGTTGATTCTTGTGCTTGTAATGTTGTTTGTGAAATTCAAGGTTTTCCAATTAAAACTATTGGGATTGAGTCCAGTGGCTGTTACATTTTGTGTTTGTACAGTGTTGCTGCAGCTAATATGCCTAAATTGGCTTTGCTGTTTGACACAGAGAGGAGCATTTCTCATGTGATGAGACAGTGTTTCAAATAATGTAGTGTATACTGCATTCAGCAACTAATGCATGAAAACTAGGTATTAATGAGGAGAAATGACATCATTTTGATGGCTTTTTGCCTGTGTTGGTTGGTGACTGTGTGCCTGAAGGAAACTGTTAATAAATGACTTTTTTCACATTTTGACTAAATATTATCATATCTTTTAGGCAATGACTGCAGGTTGCTTTTGAATAGTTCATATATTTACAAAACTACTAGTCTAATATTTGTTTTAAACAGTGGGCTTGTAATATTTGAACTCCTTGTGTGTCTCTTGTGTTTCCTATCCAGTGTCTGGTGATGCAGCCCATTATGATGTCTCTGAATTAAAACTCACTGCAAAGCTAAATGCATTCAGTATTACAGTGTGTGATCAGACTTGTAGAATTGCAGACATTAGAATACAAGGTGAGGTGTTTTTTATTTTAATATTAGATGAAGCTGGCTGTAGGCAGAAGTAGGCTGTTTCCCTCCATTCACTTCTAAAAGGCCAGTGTGTTCACTGCAGATGTCTCTAACATATGTTTAAATATATTTTGATTGTATGAAATGGTCTGCAAGGAAAAAAATGTTTGACTTAGAAAACAAAGACAATTTCGAAGTGTAGTAAAATTAAAAGAAGTGAAGGCACTATGTTTTAGATAACACTGACTGCTGCTTTTTAATAGCTAGATCCTAGATAGTGTTGGGGAATTGTATTCTACTCTTAGAATCAAGTTATGTTGGCAACTTTGTCATGTGCAGTAAGGCCCTGACTTCTCTCTCAGGCTTAGCATTCATTGTTACATAGCAGGAGGCTGGATTCTAAGCTGTTATTAGTCTTTATATTCAGTAGTAAATAATTCTGGGGGTTGGTTTGTTTGCTTTTTAGCAGAAGTGTTTACTTAGAAATTTGTTGAAGTCCATTTATTTCCGTCTTTCTTTTATTTCATTCAGGAATGGATGCATCTGTGGCTATGAAGCCTAAAAAGATTAAAGTGTTCTCCAGACTTGAGGACATTGTAATTACAAATATTGATCCAAAAACAATCCATAAAAAGGTAATGTGTTGAGCAGATTGTAAACAGCTGAAGAGACACAGTTTTCAAGTGATTTAGTGACAGCACTGTAGTTTGATTTGCTGTGTAATAGAATGCAATGTACAATGTAATACTAAGCAAAATTTATTGGTTAATTTCCTTCCCCTCAGAGAAGCAAAAAATTCTTCCATTTAATGTTTAGTTCTTTTTAATTACATTTGCACTGGTATATTTAATTTTGAATAGCTGGGGTTAAATATAAAATGGGCTATAGATAAGCAAGTGAGAAGAGGCATGTACTAAAAAATAGGTGATTTCTGTTTTGTGCCTACCATGTGTCCAAGTACTGCTCATAGGTTGCCATTGATCTTCTTGGGGAAATATTTTTTGTTTCGGAAATACCTGGTGGTACTAACCATGTGGACTTGATCTTCTAGGCTGTCTCCATAATGGGAGATGAAGTGTTTAGATTTCACATGTCACTTTATCCAGATGCCACTGCAGGGGAAGCCTATGCTGATATGTCAAGGGTGGATGGTAAAATGTCTCTGAAAGTGGGCTGCATCCAAATAATTTACCTACATAAGTTCTTTATGTCTCTCTTGGTAAGACATTAGTTTAAGTTCTTTTCTTGACATTAAAAGTTCTTTTTAATGAGATAAAATGCAATCAGCTCTTTTTGACCTGTACCTGGTGGTGAGCTGATGTGCAAGCACATAGAAATATTTTGCTGAAGAGTTACCACTTAAGTTGCACTGCTTTAGAGAAGATTGCCAAGGAGAATGATGACAGAAGTAGTTATGAATACAGCTGATATCTTTAACAATATCTTAAAAATTACACAGTTAAATAATATGTAAGCTTATTCATGATCTCAACATCTTTCTCTTTTGAAATGAGTGTGGTTGAATTAGGAATTTCATATTTATACCAAAGGTGTTAATTTTTCTTAAATTTACATTTTGCCTGGAGCTTGCCTTTTTTTGAAAAGCTTATTTGCTTTCATGGAACTTTTTCCTTTTTTCCCTACCTATGAATAGAACTTCCTAAACAATTTCCAAGCAGCACAGGAAGCCCTGACTGCAGTCACTGTGCAGGCAGCAGAAATGGCTGCTTCCAGCATGAAGGACTTGGCTAAAAAGAGCTTCCGCCTCCTAATGGATGTCAACTTGAAAGCTCCAGTCATAGTTGTCCCTGAATCTTCAGTTTCCCCTAACGCTTTGGTAGCTGATCTTGGCTTAATCAGAGTCCAGAATGAATTCAAGCTGGTGTCTTCAGATGAATCTCCTCTTCCTCCAGTCATTGACAACATGGATGTGCAGCTGACTCACTTGAAATTATCAAGGTAAACATGAAGCTTTTTCCTGAGTTGAAGTGTCTTTGTAAAGGAAAAGTGTCCATGTTCTGTATGCAGCATTTTTCTCTTATTTGAACGTGGTAGGCAATGAGAACATAGTAAAACCAAGTATAAAACCTTGCCAAGCTAAGTTTAGGAGTGCTTTTAGATAGAATCACAAGTCTACAATCTCTAAACCTTCTTGGAAAGAAAGGAATTATAGCACAGTAAGTTGAATTCATGTGGAGTGCATATGTCAGTGTATGTGCATATGAGCTTATTCTTAAATTAATTATGCCTGTAATTTTGCTAGATTAATATGATATTATTTGGTCTTCTGCAGTTAGTCAACATTTTTCCTCTGTTACTTCCATTGTCTTTTTTTAGGTGCATTATATCCACAGATTCACAACCAGATTCTGAAATTCTGCGTCCTGTGAGTTTGACTTTACTGGTCCAGAGAAATTTAGCAGCAACATGGTATCATAAAAGCCCAACAATAGGTATCAAAGGAGACCTAAAACCAATGCAGGTAATATCATGAGTAATTAAAACTATATCAAAAGTTACACAGATTCTTAGAATAGTCCTCAGCTTAGTTAAGGAGCTTGTAAACTCATTTCATTTTTTGTCCTTTACAGTATGTTGAAAGACTTCCAGTTGGATAATCCAGTTTATGGATTTGTTAGAATTTTGATACTGTATAAAGAATAGTTTTGGTGTAGCTGCATGCAAATGGAATAAAATGTGGCTGGAGGTCTGTTGGAGCTATACATGGACTCAACAGGCAGTAAAATCTTTGAGGTTATTTGTTGAGTTACCATTTAAAAATAAAATTTGACAATTCCAATTGTTTAATCTGTAGCATTCAGGTTATTTGAATACTTAGTAGACATACTAAGAATGAAAAGGTTATCTCTAATACACAACAATTTAAAATTCTCTTTCAGAGGGAGGGCTCTGTTTTTATTTTCCTGCATTAACTATATGGATTTTAATGGGTAAAACCAAACTAGGACACCTTTTCCTTGTTCCTGGCCCCTTTTACTTTTTCATTCCTGTATCTGTGCTGAGGCCAAATGTCATATTGGTGAAGCACAGAGAAATAAGAGATTTAAAGGAGTACCAGCAAAATTAATCAAATGTAGGAAAAATATTTATACACTGTGTACTATGGGCTAAGTAACTGCATCTTGTCACTTAGTACTGCTTGCTTTTTTGTGATTCTGTAATGTTATGATTGGATACTTACTCATTAAATCTTTGAAGGCCTACTGAATGGCAGTTGCTTTAGTGTATACAATGCAAATCATGACTTTAATGTTTTCTGGTCATGTTTTTGGATTACTGAATTGTTGAGAAGTGCTTATGTTTATCAATTACCCATATTTTTAATAGGTAAAGATCCTTTACAAATCTGGAAACTGTTTATCATATGGACTGTCATTTCTTCTTGTAACTCCTGTTTATAACAAGTAAAAAATTATATAGGAGAAATGGCCAAATAATTTAGATTATTTTGGAGAGGATAATTGTGACTATCGACTTTGTTTCTGCTGGAAGCAGCCCATTGTTTCTCGTCGATGCTTGCATACTGTGTTGAAAGAAATGTTGTTGCCAAAAATGAACTTGTGGCTTTATCACTTTACAGATTGCACTCAGTGAAGATGACCTAACTGTTATCATGAAAATTTTACTTGAAAACATTGGAGGGGCTTCTTCCCAGCCAAATACTGTGCAAGTGAATATTGAGGATATGCAGATAGCTAAAAAAGGGAAAGCTCCACATGAATCTGGTGGCTCTGAGGGTATGTTCAGTTCAAAGGCTGAATATGTGTAGGCAGAGGCCTGTTTTCAAGTTCAAATACCATATTTTTCTGAAGCACTACAAATTGTTTTAACTGTTACAAATATATTGTATACATGAGAAGTTATAAATAAGAATGTATGGACTTACATGAAGTGTGAGCTCCTGATGGTCAGAAGTTTTTGTGATGTGTTTTTTGTATTTAATTTCTCATACGATGGTATTCTTCAGTTTATGTCAATCACTCTTCTAACTGCATGTGGTTAAAAAAGAAAAAAGCCAAATCACCAACCCAAGAATGTTAATGCACAATTGTAACAATCAAGGAAGATATTTGTATTCAAATAGTGTGTCAGTGTAATCAGTACATGTCTCTGGGTGAAATATTGTTAACATTTTGTCAAAATCTCTTTTTTCCCCAAACTTGACATTCTCAATGTCAAAAAGTTGCTGTTTAACAAATAGTTGAATTGCTTTACTGTGAATGGAAACTGGAAGGAAGAGTAGTGCAGACTCCTTGAGCAGACTTGGTACTTTGTGTTGTTCTTCATTGAAATGAGCAAAGAACTTCAGTAAACTAATGACAGCTTCTTTTAAAGTTCTAAACCACTCTGTGCTAGATAATTTTAGTATGCAATAGATAGAACAAAATTTAAAGTGTGAATTATTTTGAGTAGTCTTCTGGATTTAGAGCTTTCCCTCTTTTTGTGATTTTCTTATCCTAATTTATAAAACCTCAAACACTAAACCAACCAACCAAAAAAACAAGGCAACCAACAACAAAAAACCCCAAGATCAAAAGCAAGCTCAGTGTTCAAAATAAATGTGAAAAATATCTTCTTTTCACTGACAGGTGTCCTTGTTGATTCTGGACAAAAAAGTGTTTCTGCAGTTCAGTCTTCTGTGGAATGTTATACATTACTTAAATTTGACTTCAATTTTGAGTCCCTTTCTGTAACTCTCTACAACAGTGACCCAACTCAGGTTTGTGACAAAGCTTTTATCACACAGGTGGGGTGGGTAGCTAAGGTTTCTCACATGAGCAGAACTCGGGTTAGAAAAATGAAGTTATATGAGCTGCATTGGTTTTGTAATGCTTTCCTAATGGAGCTTTGAGCTTTCTTGGGCAGACAGTGTCCTCAAGAAGAAGAAGGTGTGTTCATTTCTGAAAGTCACACTAAAAATATTACTAAACCACCAAAACCACCCAGCATTTGATTTTGTCATTCAAACTTTGATTCCAGTTACCCAAAATAGAAATGAATATTTGAAAAGCAGGAATTGTTAGTTCAGACAGTGCTAGTTCTAATGCTAGTGCCTCTAGCATTATTAAGCAGATCCAAGTTGTATATGGCCCATAATTTCCTCTTGCATATCCCTGAGTGTGAGCAATCATAGGCATCCTGTCTGTGCTGAAAACAGAAGAGAAAGATGTGAAATGTCCTGTTTTTATGACTTAATGAAGTCTGCTTTGTATAGATATGAAGGTGCTTGCTTTATATGTCTTTGTGTATAGTGAATGTTATTTGTCTATAATTTTTAAGATGTGCAATGAGCATCACAGGGAAGAAGGACACTGTAATGGGATTTTAATTTAATTTCAACTGTCATATAATTCCCACTTGTTGCTGAGGTGCTCTTGTAGATGAGTTAGTGTGATGAGAGTGGGGGGATCCTTTGGTAAGGGATCTAAAATTCAAATGGATTATCCTTCAGTGATGCATTCGGAGCAACTGCTGGCAGTGTAGTGCAGAAACAACTTCACTGCAACCAGCAGGTTTTTTGTTTTATCAGTGAATTTCTTGAACTCATTTGTATGAGTGGAGGACTGATGACAGCAACAGGCTAATCAGATCCTTCAGTAGCTGGATGATGATGTACATGGCTAGTAGCAAGGGAAATGTCTCACTGTTTTGTTCAGTGATCACTAACCCTGCCCTCTGTCCTTGTGTAGGAATCTCTGCTTTCCGTGCATAGTGACAAACTGCGCCTTGGTGAGCTCCGGCTGCATCTCATGGCATCGGCAGGGGAGATGTTCTCAGATGGCTCCATGGATATCACTGTTAAACTCAAAGCATGTACCTTGGATGATCTCAGAGAAGGAATTCAGAATGTGACTGCAAGGTAGGTTTGAATGCATCAGAAATGAAAAAACTCCACCTAAGAGGAAGGCTTTTTCCTTGTTCTATACTTTGCTTCTCATAGAATTGATAAAACTCAGTAGTGCTGTCAGCTGTGGCCTGTAATACTCTGCTTAAGTGATGAACAATATTATTTTAATAATGTTCAAAAATTTCTACTCTTTTATGTTGATTTCTCAGGTTATCCAAAACAAAAAGAAATCTTGGAGGCTGGAATGTTACAGTAAACCGTAGAACAGCTGAATAGAGGGCACCCAGCCTCAACTAGAGAGTTGTATGCAATGAAATTTGAGTGTGATTGTTACGTGCTGCATGCATACTTTCAGAAGTGTAGCGCACTAGTCTTAAAATGAAATTACTCTTCTGCTAGAAAAGCCTCTACTCTCTTATTTCTGGAAGAAAGACTGCTTGCTTATGTAGTAATTCTTCTTTATAAATGGCATGGGAAGAAAAAATGGCAGTATTTATGCATCTTTGTTTTCCTAGATCTATGTGTTACGATGTTTGAGATGTTTCTTATTGAACTTATTTTCCAGAATGATAGACAAGAAAGATGACACAAATGACATTTCTATGATTGATATAAGATATAATAAGCAGGATAAAAATGGAGCTGAAGTTGTTGCTGTCCTCGACAAGCTGTACATATGTGCTAGTATGGAATTTTTGTTGACAGTAGCACATTTTTTCATTAAGTCAATGCCAGTATCTTCAGCTGAAGGATCTGCACAATTCCAATTAAAGCAAGTTGCTTCTGGGAAATCCAAGGCAGATACAGGTCTGTAAAACCAGTTTCCACACACCTCCATTTCCCTCCTCTGGAGATTTCATTCTGAAAATTACTCATCCAAAAGTTTTCAAGATGCTGTCTTGGCATCAGACTTAATAAATTAGCTTATTCTTCGGGATGTGTAGATTGGCTACTGACAGAGTAATAGTTTTCCTCTTTCTGTTTTTTATATTCAAGGTGTTCTTTTAAACTTGTTTTCACAGAGATATCTGTACGGCCAAACATGACTGTAAAAGCTGTGATTATGGATCCAGAAATTGTATTTGTTGCTAATTTGACCAATGCTGATGCCCCTGCCTTAAAAGTTTCCTTCCAATGTGACTTTTCTCTGACATCAGACAAACTTGCACAAAGGATGACTGCTCAAGTGAAGGCCTTCAAAGTGTTGGCCTGTGCTTTTCTCAAAGAAAAACAAGGCAAGAATGTTACTACGGTAAGGAAACCAATGTTTCGTGATGAAAAAAACAATTAGAATGGGTGGCAGGCACATCCCTTAGCTGGCATATCTACAGCACTCACAACTCTGTTTTCATATCATTGATTATTCAGAAGAGAGGAGGGGCCTGTGTCATTTAAAGGTGAATCATTTATTCGTAGGTGCAGGACTTGAGTACTTAAATCTCTGTCTGAAACCCGTGCTGTACATTTGTAAATTACATTAAAAGTTTCTTAGTGAAGAAACTGTATAAGGGGTTTGGAAGCCCAAGACCTTTTGCAGGTTTTTCACTGCCTGTTGGTTTCCTTGTTGCAGTAGAGTCCTGAGCAGCCTTTTGTCTGAAACTTCATTGGCACAATCCTGCCAAGGGAGCACTGAGCCACAAAGGTGGCCTGTGTGCTTCATCTCACATGTGCTTATCTTTCCTTATGCATTTAGGTTTTTTAAGGATTCAGGTTTCTTTTACAATGTTATCACTGTCTGTGTGTTGGGCTTTCGTTTTGTCTTTGGGTTTTTGTTTGAGTTTTTAAGCATTATGTCAGAAGCTTTTATCTCACTGGCTTTTAAACTTCCAGTACAAAATGGTGCTTGTGCAAATTGGGATGTGGAATAGTTGCACTATATGGAATGTTTTTACTCTGAAACATGTTGTTGCTTCATGGGATCGCTGCCTCTTTGGCATATGGAGTGAAAAAATACAAGACCTTATGCAAAGGTTAGATTTAAGGAGTCACTTTAATAATCAAATTGTTTTTCACTCAGGTGTTACGACCATGCTCCTTAGTCATGGAAAATATGGTGCACACTTCAGGGTTACACACTGTGGCAGTAACAATAGAGGAACTAACTATTAAGGTAAGATTATTAAAATTCTTTTTGGAAGGACAGCTACATTTCTCAATCTGTAGCTTGGTTTTCATGGTGTGGGGTTTTAAAGACATTATGTCTAAATTATTATTATTTTTAAAAATTTTAAAAACATTTATTTCATTTGCATATTATTTACATTTTTTATTCCCCTGTTAGTTTAATTCCAGAAATATGCATTTTAGAACTGCTCTGTGTTGGAAAAAAATCATTGTGTGTTTGTCATTTTGACAGTCCCTTGATTAAAAAGGAATAAGTTAAATACTTCAGATTCTAGGATTCCTCCTACCACTTCCCTCCAAAGTTACAAAATAACTCTTCCCCCTGCTGCTGCCACCACTGTTTTTGGGATATTTTGCAGGAAAGGACAACAAGAGGAGGTCCATTAATGGATTCTTTTCTTTGGAAATTTAAGTTGCATCCCTTAAAAGACTTTTCATGTTTGCTATTTCCATTTATCATAGATTTTGTATTTTAATTGAAGACTTTTTTCTTTTCTTGAGATATCGCCAATAATTTTGAATACTGTTGTGACCATTATGGCTGCCCTAAAACCCAAAACAACAGAAGAGGATTCTAGAGGAGGAACTGAAGTTTCTGAGAATTTGTGGCAAGTGAAGCCTGTAGACGAGTGCAATGCTTGGTTTCTTGGTGTTGACATAGCCACAGAAGCAACAGAAGCTTTTAAGGACCGTGAACAAATTCTGAAGCAAGAGAAATTTGATATTTTAGTGAAATCGGTTCAGATGACCTTGGAATGTGGTCTGGGCCATCGAACTGTCCCTTTATTGTTAGTGGAATCTACATTTTCAGGTGTTCTTAAAAACTGGTCCTCACTGATGGAGGTCACTGCTGATATGTCACTGGAGGTATGTGGGGTCAAACTGTTAGCAGTTTAAAACACTTCTGCAGAGGTCCTGAGTTCAAGTAACTTTTTAATATACTTTATGTGTACTGAATTAATAATAGGTTTAAATTGAAATGCTCTCAGGAGTTCTTTAGTCAGGCGAGTAAGCATAACATGCTTTGTACAGAATGTTGAAAGTCAATAGATTTTAATGGCAAATGTAATGTGAAATAATCCAGTCCTGTGTTTCTGTATTTTTGCATATTCGAGTTCTGCTGTGTGAACAATGAGCTTGGCTTACTTGATTAGTCATATTTAACTCTTATTGCCCCTTCCTTTTGTTTGTTTCTCCAGCAATAAATTGTGTTTATTGGTAAGTGTAGAAGTTACATTCTTGGTAAAATGAGATACAGTTCTGAGATGGTGAAAGTCTCTTACGGAGACAGCGTGTTTAAATTTCATACAACCAGATGTGCAGCTGCTCTATGCAATGCATTTACTACCCCTTGTCATTTTACCAAATTACCTCATTTTTCATTCTGTTCTTGGATATATAAGTAGCCTCCTACCATTGCCACATGTGCATATCATGGTGGAGTTTGGATGCTTAATTGTGTACCTCTGGGGGAAGTCACTGTGGTTCCACGAGGGACGAGCAAAACAGCTGACAGGGAGCATCCAGAACTCTTTGAGTCCACAGCTTCTCTTCAGATTTGCAGTGATTGAAGCAAATTAAAAACTCAGTGTTGGCTATGAGTTAGAGGAATCATTCCAGTGGACTGGATTCAGACTATAGTTGGCTCAAACGAATTGTTATTTCATAGTACTATAAAGTACTTGTGGCATTGAAGTTCCTGGTCTCAAAGTCATTCTCTCAAACCATGTGGGGGAAGATAAGAGACTTGATTGTTATTTGAAAGTGTTAAAAAGATATGGTGTTACCAGGATGCTTGATTGCTTTCAAAGTAAGCCAGGGAATGAACTCTTGAAAAATGGTGTAATTTGTGAAAAATATATGATATATTGCACTTCTGTGTATTAGTTTTTAAAAACATTAGAAGTTAATACTAGACTTCCAGAACATGAAATTAAGATTTGTTGTTTTCTTATTAATGTTTTTCATAATAATTGCTTTGTATTTAGATACCTTATTTAATTTTGTTTATTTCTTTAGGTTCATTATTACAATGAAACCTATGCAGTGTGGGAGCCACTTATTGAACGAGTCAAAGGAGGAAAGAAGCAATGGAATTTAAAGCTGGAGGTATGTAAAGATACTTGACATTATGTGAAATGGTTTGTACAGGCAGCTATTTTTTAATTACTTTAAAGTTGTATGGGGCATTGACTGTTTGAATGCTGTTGCTTGAAGGAGCTATGCAGTTTTACATGAGGAAAAAAAAAATCTTCAGAGAGCTTAAGGTTTTTCTGAATAATGTGAATTACCAGTGCATGGACACAATGAAGTGTGTAACCATGCAGAGAAGAGAAAGTAACTTGCCTTCTGGGTTGGTATAAAATTTCCATGTTTGTTTAAAGCATCTGAGATTTACAAAGCAAAGTAGATATTACTTTGCTTGCCAAATTGTCAAGTGTAAGTCAAGTAGTTTTTTCCTGTTTCAATGTAGGAGAAAGTAACCTAGAGGTTTGTAATTGTCTAATGAGAATTTTCTTTTAGATGAAGACTAACCCTGTCCAGGAGAGAAGCCTGCTGCCTGGGGATGATTTCATTGTTATTCCTGAGCCACAAACAGCAATTAACATCTCTTCAATGGACACAATGAATATAACAATATCCAAATGTTGTCTTGCTGTGTTCAGTAACCTAGCCAAGGTAACCCCAAGAGGCAGAAAGTGCTCAGTTATGTGCTTCCATGAGAAATTCTGGATTATTTTTGTTTTATGAATTATATTGGCTGCCAGTCAATGCCTCTTCTGTAGCTCTGAGAAATGTTACCTGAAAGGGCTGAGGAATTTTACTCAGATGACTCCTTTAGGCTCAGCAAAAAGATGGGGTTATCTTTTGAAAGAAGTAACTTCTGTGTTAGACCAGCAAATGTGCCTATGCAGGACTTAAGGAAGTGTCATATGTGCAGGTTAAATAAACACAAAACGCTCTAATAAACACAGCTGTTTCCTACAGTACTCCTTCTGAAATATTAAAACAGAAATTTACTTCCTTTCCATATTTTTTGCTTAATTGAATACTAAGAAAAGTATGCAATTTAGGATTTGCCTTTAAACTGCAGGAGTAGAATGTCCTGTGTGTTAAAAATACTTTTAACCTCTATTTTTCTTGTGATAGTAGGTATGCTTATGAATGGTCGAGGCTGCTTTTCCCAGCTTTTTTGTCTGGGTTGAGGAAAATTTGGTCACTAAATCAAGCTGTTTTTACAGAATGTGACTTATGTCTATTTATTTTTTTAATTCTGAATGAACAGCAGTTCTCTAACTACTTGCCTACACTGTAAGTCTGTATTGGCAGTCTGTTACTGTGGTTTCTGTGTAACCAAACAAAAGTTTGTAAGTACAAGTTGTGATTGAATTTGGAGCTTGTACATGTTCCATTTCCTTGTGACTTCTATGTCCCAGATCTTATGTTTCTCTTACAACCCAAGATTTGGAAAAATTCCCCGTGAGGTGCATGAATGCTTTATTGTAGCATCAACATTTACTGCAAAACACAGAATGAAATTTGAATCTCTGGAAGTAACCTGTACTTGTCTGAAATACTACTATACAAAACATAGGTCTTGCTGTAGATAATTCCTCTCCTCTTTAAGAAGGTAGTTGCTGGGAGCTGTCTTTTAAAGCCCTTATAGGTATGTTGTGGCTGTTTATGTATGATACACTGTATATGTTGTTCTTTACAGGCATTTTCAGAAGCAACTATATCCACCTTTGGCTATTCCTTTAAAGAGACAGCACCTATCATAGTGAAAAATGCTCTGGGTGTTTCTCTCAAAGTGCTTCCTAGCTCAAATTTTCGGATAGTGGGTTCAGTTGGAAAAGAAAACGTGAATGAAATAGAAACTGGTCAGAGCATGGAACTGGAATACTCTGTTCTTGAAGCACCCCAGCGAGGAAGATTGTCTGCATTGCACCGACAGGAAAGCTCTGTCTTCTCTTTAAATTTAGGTATTATGCTAAGGAATGCTGTTTGTTATGACAGGCCTGTGTGTGGGAAGATGGGAGTTCAATTCAATGTGGTAGAAATTCAGGTCAAGTGTGTTGTGTTGGAATTACCTTTGAATATTGATCCCAATTTAAAAAACACCACAAAACAGGCACTGGGCTTTTTAAAAAGATGGAAAATTCCTCCGCTCCAGTTCTTCAGAAAGTGAAAAGAGCGATACTTTTTTTCTACCCCTTGGGAGAATTGGAAGACATCCTAGTGGAGTCATTGATAGACCATCTTAGAGGGCCTTGTGACATAGGCCTTGTGAAAAGAGCGATATTTTTTTTCTACCCCTTGGGAGAATTGGAAGGCATCCTAGTGGAGTCATTGGTAGACCATCTTAGAGGCCCTTGTGACATAGGCCTGTGTGTTCCCACTCCTGTTCCCCATTTCTCCTATCACTACTTTTATTTGGCTTTCTGTAGTTACTCAGCTACTTGAGACCAGTTATGATTCTGTGTTTTAACTTTGCCAGGAAATATTCCTAAGAAAACAAATGACAGTAGCCACTAATATGTAATCATCTGAGTGAGTTTTTCCCTTTCTAGCACATCCCATATGAAGTTAATTGGTTGTGATACAAGGCTTGTTCTGTGTTCATTAACTCAGCCAACAAATACCTTTGATACCTGCTTGCAGTATTTCCCATGCTGTGTATAAATTATAATCTAAAGTTGTGGAGTTGAGGAGCATTTGGCCCCCAAAGCTTTCCTTCAGTGGTACTCGAGTACCATTTAAGGGCCTTCTGCCAGGGAATACTTTGGTTCTGGTTGTTGCTGAGTTTTGAGTAGCTTAAATACTGTTCAAATAAGAAATGGTAATGTGATTTGTGTTGCTGATCAAGACTTTTGTCTGTTTTTATGGATCAGAACTTCAGGGATACAAAGAGGTACTCATCATTCCCGTGGCCAAGCCAGGCCGCCGCCTGTACAGCATTAGAGATGGTGCCGATTGCCCGGACTCCGTCATGGTGCAGATCGATGCTGCAGAAGGAAATAAGGTCATTACTGTGCGCTCCCCTCTGCAGGTAAAAACCAGCCACAGAAACCAACCCTTGAAAGCACTGCTCTTCCATGAGTCACCTTCCTTTTCCTCCTTAATGCATTTCTTCGAGATCATACTTTTCCAAAATGTTACTTAAAGGCCAGTTACAAAGTATTTTGTTCTGTTTGTTACATGAGTTTTCCTTTGGTTTTCCCTTTTCTGTTTGGCTTTCTAATATCCTCAGCATTGGGGATGCTTTTTATGCTACGTGACATTTTAAACATGTTTTTCAATTCTTGGGACTTGAATAGAGTTTTCTCATATACTTGTGTATTAAGACACCTCAAGTCTGTCTTCTAGAGGAATTTGGTTAAATCTACTAATGTTGGCTTTCCTTGTTGTTACTGATACCTTTCCCTTTAGAAATATGTACCATGGAAATGTAATGAAAAATTATTCATTCTGATTCTAGATCAAGAACCATTTCTCAATTCCGTTTGTGATCTACCAGCTGGCTAAAGGCTCCAAGTTGCTGAAGCCAATTGGCATATCCAAGCCAGAAGAAGAGTTTCATGTTCCTTTGCATTCATACAGGTACATTTTCTCTTCTGTGTAGAGCCAGTGTCTGTGACCCTGATACAGCACAAATACAGTATTAGTTTTGAAACCTTCATTTGCATGTGAAAGTCTTCCTGACTGGACTAAAACTCTAAAGTGCTGTCTTTGTTAGGTAATTAGTGTGTTGCAAAAGCACTTCAGAATATTAGCCATGACTTTAAAATGGATGAAGTTAGGTAGCAGTGAAATGCCATTGTGTACAATTCCTGCTGTTTTCTTACAGGTGCCGTCTGTATGTCCAACCAACAGGAATATTTGAGGGTCAGTACAAGGAGTCTACAACTTACATTGCCTGGAGGGAAGAACTACACAGGAGCAATGAAGTCAAGTGCTTGTTACAGTGCCCAGCTACTGAGACCAATTTCTTGCCTCTAATAATCAGCTCAACAGCTGTACCTGATGAACTAAATTTTATTTCAAGTTCTGTAGAGGAGTTGGATCCTGCCTACATTATCCACCTTCGCCCTACACTGACTGTGAGGAATCTTCTACCGTACTCCTTGAGATTTTTACTTGAGGTAAGTTACTTTATGGTTTTATTTGTAAATCCTTTACTTGGTTTTGAGTAAGAATGCATTTACTTAGAAGTGAAAGTGAACGTAGTGTAGAAGATGCTGAATGTTGGGTTTTGTATTTTTTATTGTAAATTACTGAGGCTGATAATTCATTATGGATGTTTTGGAGTTGTTTTAAATTTGTGTGTACCTGACCAGTTCTGGCTTGCTCCTTTAACAGGAATCTGGTACTGATACTTTTTCTTTTATATTCTTCTCAGATTCTGTTTGTGTTTTGCAAGCTGTCTTTAGCTTCGCAAGAAGAGGTATAAGAGAAAGCACCTGTAATTTCTAGAGTTTTTTTTTTCTAAAATGCAAATTCTTTCTATTTTTTCTAAAATGCAAATTCTCTCAATTCTGACACTGATTCTTTACTGGTGACTATTGTGAGGTCTCACAGAAATTAGAAGAGTCCTTGAAGAATGCTACACAGACCGTTTTCCTCCTGTCTGTTCAGTATTTTCAGTATCTAGTATTTCTTCATTAAGGCAGAGTGATTTCAGTAAATGCAACAGGTGTGAGCATTTAGAACCACCATCCTTGTTTGTTCTGTTTTGTCCTACTTACATAACTGACTGTGACATTCATTTATATCTTTCTTTCACTTCTGTCCAACATCCCAATGGCACTATTCCCAGTTTTCCTCACCTCCATTGTACTTCAGTACTTGGAATAACAGAATGTAGAACAGAGTGCTGTTGCCTTGATTGAGGAGCTAGAAACCAGTAATTCATATCTATTTCTGAAGTCACTGTACCTGTACAGGGGTTTGTGCTTATTGTCTTCACATCCCTGGGCTAATCAAGCCTGGCTACTATTCCATACAGTTAAATATAGTGTTTATCAGTAAAAATGTTTTATCAGTAAAAATTAGGAAAGCTATTGTTGTTGGATGCTACTGCCTGAGCCAAGTTGTGCTACCAAATAGTATGGCAGAACTGGGAAGTTTCTGCCTTGGGGGTTTTTCAGTGTGAAAAATCCTGACTGTGTATCTGCAGCATAATCCAGTGCAGTGTTACACTCAGTATTGTAAGAATATGAATAATAAATCATTGCCAAAATCCTTTGGAAATTATGGAGGAGAGAGGGAGGGAGTGGAAACGGGATATGTTAGAACTAGTTTGCCCTCCTGAGATCCAGAATTAAGGGGTCTGTACTGCTCTGCAAGTAAAGTGCTGTTGATCTCAAATTATTCACAGGATCAATCTCAAGTGATTGGAGATTAGGACATGGGTTACTGAGGTATCTGAAATGTACATCCTACAAGAGAATAAAATACTGGTTCTTGAACACCTAAATTTTATGAGTTGAAAACTTGATTTGCCTTGTCTAATTTTGCTACAGGGAACCGCAGAAGACCATGAATTAACTGAAGGGAGTGCTGCAGATGTTTTTCATTCAAGAATCAGTGGAGAAATAATGGAGCTTGCATTGTTAAAATATCAAGGCAAAGACTGGCATGGCCATCTTAAAATTTGTGATGGGATGTCTGAATTTTTTCCTGTGCGTTTCACATGTCATTGTGCCTCAGAGATGACGGTGGATGTTTACATCCATTCGAGGTGGATTGGGAGCCATATGGTCCTGTCTGTGTTCAGTCCCTACTGGATTATCAACAAGACTTCCCGAGTTCTGCAGTACCGAGCTGAAGACACTCACGTCAAGCATCCAGCAGACTACAGAGATATTGTTTTGTTTTCATTTAAAAAGAAAAATATTTTTAGTAAAAACAAGGTATGCTTAATTTAGATGGCAGTCTTTAGGCCATGTTCTGAGGGAGAAAACACACATTTTTTATATAAGGAATATTTTTATGTAGTTTTTAAGTCTGAAGGTTTTAATTTGACTGCTGCTTTCTTTGGTACTTGGACATTTAAAATGCACACTGTAAATATTCTGTTTTGTGTTACACACATTCCTTTTGTTTTGATTTTGGTGTGATGTGATGTTTACAAGGTCAAGTGAAGAGTACTGCAGTAGAAGTTTTTTTGGAATACTTTTGGATTTTGAAAAAAGAAATTTTGGAATTTTTTTTGAATTTAGAATTTTTTAAATAACTTTTTTTTACCTAACAATAGTTGAAGAAATGGTTGAAAATGGTTCATTTGATTATTTCCTTCCATCTGTTCAAGTTTGTGAAGCACCCAAAGTGGTGGCCTTTTTTCCCCATCTATGTGTGCTGTCATGAGCATGAGTCAATGAGGACTTCTCTGCTTTGATACCTTTTACTGTAACATCTTTCCCAGAACTCGATCACAGATTAATAAATCAGAATATGACTAGTGATACTACATTATTAGGCTGTCCTAATTTATAGAAGGTGTTAAAAGCACTGAAGTGTTGTCTTTACATTGTTATATGTGATATAATGGCACTCTATAATGCATGAACCACAGAATGAAAATGAGTTTACTGAATTACTTTGCATGTTATTGTTTTTGTGTGTAGATCCAGCTCTGTGTTTCGACTAGTACTTGGTCCAGCAGCTTTTCCCTTGATACTGTGGGAAGCTATGGATGTGTCAGGTGTCCAGCTAATAACATGGACTACCTGGTAAGATTTATTGCAGTGATTTGTGAAGTTCTTTGTGTTCTTTTGGCTTGACTTTTCACAAACATATAGTACTTGGCTGTTCGAAAATACAATGATGAACATGCATAGTGGAGAGAATTGTTCACAATTATTTGCAAGTGTTTAGATCTGCACTCGTTATTCAAGACTGCATTTCCACAACTGAGCAAAGAGATATGGGGAGTTGTGTTTTCATGTACTCTTTAACTGTTTTCTGGTGATAATGGTAATTTTAAATTGTCATGATTTACTCTAGAGAGATTTCTGGTGCATTTTCCCCACAAAAGCTACAGCTGCAAAATGCTACTGCTGTCAGTTAACTCTTGTGTTAGTTGTGTTGCATAATCTGCTGATTTTACTGCATGGTTGGTGCTTTTACTTCAGGTGGAAGGAACAGGAGTGTTGTGTGTTAGGCTTTGTAATTACCCTGATCTTGGCTTTTCTATTTTTTCATCCTGACTTTTCTTCTTAGCTTGTCATTGATTATTTGCTCAAATTCTCCATGTTCAACAGGTTGGAGTTAGTATCAGAATGAGCCATTTCAATCTTACCAGGATAGTTACCTTCACTCCATTCTACACAATAGCAAACAAATCTTCTCTGGAACTTGAAGTTGGAGAAATTGGTCCTGATGGTTCTCTTCCAACTAATAAATGGAATTATATCTCAGCTTCAGAGGTAATGCTTCATGTTTTTTCCTTTTGATATCACTGTAGACAAACAACTGGTGTTTAGGTGTCACTTAAGGGAAGAGGAGTTCTCTTATGGAAGCTGTCTCTTCTGGTGGCATGACATGGATATTTCACATCCCAAGGGATCTTGAACAGTACAGGTTGCATGTGCTGGTACACTAATCAAATCCTTCAGTTTAGGTAAGTTAGTAGATGTGGATGTGTTCATCAGGAAATACTTGGCTAAGAACTAAGGCATGTGAAATAGTCTCAGTCACACAAACCTGATTGTTTTACTGCTGGGTTACCATATTGAACATATATGAATTGTTAAAGTCGTGTATTTCTTGTCTTACAGTGTCTTCCATTTTGGCCTGAAAACTCATCTGGTGAACTTTGTGTAAGAGTAGTTGGCTGTGAAAGCTCATCCAAACCATTCCTGATTAAAGCTCAGGATAATGGTACTCTGCTGAAACTTGAAGAATTGGTGAGACTGACTTTGTGTAGTCTGTTGTTAATTCTCTATTTTAGCCCTGTGGTAGCTTGACTCAATGAAATCATCAAGATCAAAACCTTGTGCCTTAAGTTATGGGTACACTACACTTTCTTCAGTTCTGTTGCATTAAAAAAGTTACGAATCAAGTTTGTGGTGTTGTTAATGTTTTCATAGCTGTGTAGTCAAGTTGATTTACTTGTGACAAGCTTACAGGAAACTGAACAGCTCTATTGCTATTAAGTTACAATGGTACACTGCACTTTTGACATCTGGGCTTTTTGCAGAGGGTATGTCTTGGGTGCCTTCAGTTTGTTTAAATAGGTATTTTAGGGTTTCTTGATAAGCTGTTACATGTTAGAGACACACAGTTCATGGTTAAATTAATTTGATTCAAATGAAGAATATTATCATTTCAGAACTAACCTTAGCCTAGCATTAGGGAATGTGTTTATAAAGGTACCATGTTCAGTAAAGTCTTTGGCTATAATGCTTATCATAGTTCTAACTTGAATTAATGCATAGAACAAATGTTGGGCTTTGTCTAACTTCCTCTCCAGAATGGAGGCTTGCTGGTAGATGTGAATGTCTCAGAGCATTCTACTGTGATAAGCTTCACGGATTACCACGAGGGAGCTGCCCCAGCTCTGATTGTGAACCACACTCCCTGGGACTCCCTCACATACAAACAGAGGTATGTGAAAGAAACAATTCACCATTGCTTGTTTAACCGAGGATATCCTGGTTAAGGTAAGATGTCACATGGGTATTACCAAGAGCTGATGTACCTGCAGCTGGACTTGTCTGGGATGAATAGCTTAGGCCCTTCATGCCTCACTGCTGGAGGGGTGGAGTAGTTACCACTGGGGTTTGCTTGCACCACTTCCATCACTACTTTTAACCAGTGAATGCTGTTATTTTCTCCTTTTCTTTTAACCTGCAGTGGATTACAAGAGGAAATGGAGTTGAAACCAAGGCAAGTATGCCTCTTTGCCTGGACGGATCCAACCAAACCAAGAAAATTGACTTGGGGCTACTCTCAATGTTTTGGTGAACATGACCTACTTAAGGTAAATTTCGTAAGGGGAGAAGCAAATGCTGAACCAATTTAGGGCTCTTCCAAAATTAAAACTATCTGGGAGAAAGCTTCCTCAGTAACTTTCTCTCATCCTGTAGGAGACTTACAGCTACTGTCAAGAAGCAAGATTTTAGATGTTTTGATAGTCCAGTGTGTCTGTCTTTAATTAGCTGCCCACTTGCACCTTACACTAAAATGAATTCTTCAGAGGTGGTTTGGTTTTTCTGTTGAGTAGCACAGAGTTGACAAAGCTGAAAAATATTGCTAGCCAAAAGAAAGGACAGGAAAGCAAACTTAAGTTTAAGTTGTACTGGAAATGGGTTTAATTTTATACATCTAAACTCAGACAGAACCAATTACAGTGTGCTTTACTGTATAAGCACTTCCTTGGGTCAAATTTTTCACATTTAAAAATTATTTTAGTTTAAAACTAATTTCCTTACCATATAATTATGGTTACATTCATGATTCTTTGGGGCTTTTGAGAAAAGGGCTTTAATTATCTCAGTTTTGCCTTACAAATTAAAAATAAGGAGTATCTGCTTTTGAAGAGCAGAGATGTTACATCGGTTTTACTATTTCATGGTATATGATTTATTGCCTTCTTCTGCCATTACTAAGATTCCAAGATTTTGCTTTGCTCTGAAGGCTTTTGTTTCCTAATGATTTCCAATATTATTCTAAACCATAAATATTGCTGGAATATTTCGTTTACAAAAGGGGGAGAAAAATATCCCAACCTCAGCTTCTTTCCAGTGTTAGGGTATAAGGTGCAACCAAGTCAGGACAATGCAGTAAACTGAAGAAACAGGAAAAATACAGAGTTCTGGTTTGTGTTGCTTATAAACATAGAGCAACATCAGGGATTTACTCATGTAATATGCTTTTTTTTTTCCTCCTGACACAGGATGACTGTGGCCAGTTCCCTTACAATGCAAATATTCAAATTCACTGGGTGTCTTTCCTGGATGGACGGCAGCGAGTGCTCCTTTTCACAGATGATGTGGCCCTGGTTTCTAAAGCACGACAAGCAGAGGAGCTGGAGCAACCTGATCAAGAAATAAACTTATCGATCCATAGTCTTGGACTTTCTCTAGTTAACAATGAAAATAAAAAAGAAATCTCTTACATAGGACTTACTAGGTACTGCCCATGGAATTGTAAATATTCCTTTGAATAATCGAAATTTGGCAGTGTATTATAATTTTAGCAATAGAGTTGAAGGGGATATGTTTCAAGTTAAATTAAGTGAAGCATTTTTAATTAAAATTAAGTTTTGCGTTTAGTCCTATTGTAGAATTAGAACCAATAGGATTTAGCTGCCTCTTTTTTTTATCTTACATTAAAAAAAGACATAAGAGGGTTTTTTGAGCCTGATAAATTAGAAAAATATATTTTACACGGTTTGCATGCATAAGAAAAGTATAAGTACTCTAAAATTGTTAACTTTATTTGTCTTGCAGTTCTGATGTTGTTTGGGAACGGAAACCAAGGCAAAAGTGGAAACCATTTAATCAAAAGCAAATAAACCTATTGGAACAAGCATATCAAAAGTATCTCTCCAAGAGTGCTTTCCAAGGTCCTGGTTGGCATAAACTGGACAGCAATACTGAGGTATGTATTGAGTTTTAGTGTTTAAATACTTGCAGAACAAGTACAACAGTTAAAACAGATTTCTGTTTGCTAAGTTGGGATAGATGCTGTGTGAAGAGAAACAGAAACAGGAGGCAAGATTTTTATTTAAATAGTTACACATTTTATATAGCAGAATGTTTTTGTCTTGTGATACTGAGGCAGTACTGAGGTATTATCCAGGGTTATATTATGAAGTAAGAATTTCAAAGGATTTTTCTTTTGTGTGGTAGAAAAGATTGCTTGGTGTCTGCATGTTAGTTGTGAACCTATATTTGCAGTATATACCCTAAATTCTTTGCAGAAAATTTGGTTTTAGCTTCTTAATAAGGTGCAATTCCCATTACTTGATATGGTAAAGGAGTCTGCAGTGTTCAAGGACTCTGAAAATAAATCCACTTACCTGAGCTTGTTCAGACATGAATTATACATACCTGTATTCCATAATAAAGAGTGTATTCAAATGGCTAAGTCCAATACAACCATTTTATAGTACCATAGGTCAGGCTTGTTTCCTATATCATCCTTTCATTTGAAAAACATGTATATACCCTCAGCTCTTTGAATACTTGACACTTGACCATTGCGGTAGTGCATTGTTAAAACATAGTATCAAATCTTTTATCTGTAGGTCATTGCATTTCACTCTCAATAAAGGAGAGCTTTATGCTTCTGCTTTTCATAGCTTAAAAATTTCAGGATCGGGGGAAAACGTCAGTTGGGAAAGTAGTCAGCTGCATATAAATATCTTTAATTATGCCAGTGTAATATATAGCTCATGAAGAAATAGCTACTTAGATGACACAGAGGTTCCTGCTTTGGACAAGTAAACAGTGTGATGTTCTTGTCAGACTAACTGGTGATTTTCACTACTTTCCATGCAGTTAATTATATGCAGAAATTCAGTAGCCTTGTGATCTGATAATAAGGAAAACCACAGGGTTGATTTGCTAGTGTGTTAACTAGTAATGTACCATTTTATTGCTTCCCAAATTAAACTGTATCTTAGCTCTGCTTTCTTATATTTGCAGGTGAATTTTAGCAAGTCTCCGATGGAAATGCGTCTCCCAGTCAGATGCAGCATCCGCCGTAACTTCCTGTCAGGAATTCAGGTTGAATTCAAGCAGTCACCTCACCAAAGGAGCTTACGGGCTCAGTTGTACTGGCTGCAGGTACCAGCCTTCCTCTGGTTTTGAAACTAAGCAGACACATGAAGGCTTTGATTTAATTCATTTATGTGAAGAAGTATCTCCAAATCTTATGCGTGTGGTGCTTTGTCGCTACATCAGAGTAGCGAGGGTGCTGTGATGGAAAAGTATTGCAGGATTGTCATCCCAGCATTTTGAAGTAGTATGGAAGGAATTCCACAAAACTGTGTGCTAATGTAAAGCAGGGTGCTATGATGGAGAGTTTATTTCTAAATAACTGTGTTTTGGTGTCTTAAAACAGACCTCAACCTTTTTCAAATTTTGTTTACTGTAGTTTTTACACAGAAGTGTAACATCATTCTAGAGAGTATATCTAGGGGTTTAGAGACCTTTAGTACAAAAACTGCCTGCCTAACGGGAAGTAGAGAACAGGCATTTAAATATGCTAAAATAGTATGCAGTAATGTATCTACATGTAATATTAACACTGAATTAATGTGCAGCACTTGCAGCAGATCAGCATAGTCTTGTCAGTACTAATAGTGTTGCTAAATTTACCAGTAGAGCACTTTGGCAAGAAGTGTCCAGTGCTAGAGGGAAATAATGTTGAGTCATCATCATAGCCATCTTCATCTCCATTTGCTGCCCTTCATTGAGGACCCTGGTGCTTTTTCTCACCAGCTGGTGGGGAAGTTTGCTCTTTTCTTTTATCTTTCATTATGTTTTTACTTTTGCCTGAAGGTGGTTTTCACTATACAGTTGATGTATGCCATCAGCTGCAGACCTTGTAAATGAGTCTTTGAGGGTGTGAACCTCTCTAAGCATCCCTTGTGCAACACTTGCAACCATCTCACCTTTTATAACTGAATGAGTTACATTCCACAATGATATCTGAGTAATCCCTTTGTTCTTTCCTCCTTCCCCTCTACTAAGTAGGGTGTTCCTCTTGAACACAATTTATAAACAAGTTACTCAAGCCTTCTGAAATAGGAACTGTGTTTGATTATCATGTCACTAAAATATTCCTGTAATTATGCAATCATTTTTTAGGTTGATAATCAATTACCAGGATCAATGTTTCCTGTTGTATTTCACCCTGTAGCCCCTCCCAAGTCCATTGCTTTGGATTCAGGTAAGAGAAAGCCTATAGTAATATCAGATTTATTCAGCCTTGAAAGGAGGAGCTTGGCAATTTATTTTTTAAGTGTTTTTTTCTCTTTAGAACCAAAACCCTTCATTGACATCAGCATCATCACTAGATTCAATGAATACAGCCAAGTCCTGCAATTCAAGTGAGTGTAACAGTGCATTGTAATATGATTTTAGAGATGTGATATGTTTTAGAAGGGAGCTTTGTTCTAAAGTTTGTTCTCCTATCCAAACAACTCTTGACTTGAGACTGAGTTTTTAAATATCTCCAATTAAAAAAGGAACTTACTTTTAGAAAATAAGGACTGCTTACATGAAGGGACTGTTATGCAAATTCTCTAGTAATCAGAATTATTTCCTTCTTGTACTACAGTATCAGAGTTGTGTGTTTGTTTGCTGTGCAATGCTGGCCAGAAAGCACTTCTAACTCTCTATAAACTGGGAGTCGATATTGTGGATTGTAAATCTTAATATGTGACATTGCACAGCAAGACTTCACTTTTGCAGATTAAGCATCTAATATTTAGGTATACACTTTCTTTCCTATTTCAGGTACTTCATGGTTCTTATCCAGGAAATGGCACTGAAAATTGATCAAGGATTTTTAGGAGCACTTAGTGAACTTTTCACTCCGTCTACAGACCCAGAAGCTGAAAGACAAAGGGTAATGTATGAAAGAAACAGACTTTTGATGGAATGGGACCATAATTGATTGAGGAATTTAAGTGAATATCAATATAATATAAAATGGGAAAACCACCCAGAAATGTTGTGTCTGTTATGAGTTTTTTGGGGTTTTTTTGCTATTCCTGGATTCATTAGTACACTCATATTTAAGTTAGTTAACTGTATTTAACAATGATTGTTCTTTCTACTGTTTATATATATAAACACATTTAGATACAATATGATTAATTGTATTACATATATGGATTAGATTAACTTCCTTTTTTTTTAATATTGAAACCAGTCTAAATTAATTCAGCAAGATGTGGATGCACTTAACACCGAGCTAATGGAGTCTTCCCTAACAGACTTGTCAATGCTCAGCTTCTTTGAACATTTCCATATTTCTCCAATTAAGGTATGCAATAGAGAGATTATTGGTTAATAAATCATGCAATTAATTCATTACCATAAATATGTCCCTAGTGGGGGTTTTACATTCTCTAGAATTTAATACTTTGTTGGAAAACTTCCTCTGTATGTGTACAAACAGACCATTAACCATAACTAAGTGGGGACAATCAATGGGTATAATAATGCTGAAAGGCAGATAAAATATTGGATAAAGTAATGTATCATAAATTGTATTAAAATACACTCTAATGGGATTATCTTCATGTCTCTCTTGAAGCAGTTAGATTTTTTTTGGCACAAGGGAAGAAAAATCATCAGTAGATAAAATTATAGCTTTCCTCAGCTTTCATCACTGATTTGTTCACATGTGCACCACACATCCTGTCTGCTCTGGTTTGGCTTTTCTTTGGTCTTGACTTGTCTTGTTTTACTCATTCTGCCTTGACAGTTGCATTTGAGTTTGTCTCTGGCTTCTGGTGGAGAAGCATCAGATAAAGGGGAAGAAATGATAGCCATCCATTCTCTGAATTTGCTGTTGAAAAGTATTGGAGCTACTCTAACAGATGTGGATGATGTTATTTTCAAGTAAGCCAACACAAGTGGTTGGGGTTGTTTGGGTTTTTTGGTAGAATACTTTGAGTGCTGTACACTTAATAATTGGATCCATGGTAAACTTTGCCTACTGACTAGTCTAAATTTATACAGTCTTAGGGGAAAGGGAGGAATGGAGAGAAGATGAGGTTTGGGATCCTTTTTAAGGCAATAGTCTTCAGGATTCTCTGAAGGAAAGCAGAGAAGTATTTGAATGAGGAAGGGTAGCCTTAACTAATGTATGATTACTTGTCTTTCAGACTTGCTTTCTTTGAAATTAAATACCAGTTCTACAAGAGAGATCAACTGAGGATGAGAGTTATTAGACATTATAGTGAACAAGTAAGCTTATTTAGTCAAGTCTTTGTGGAAAATTTTGAGTATATGTCTTAAAGACGATTTTATTTTTCTTCACCAAATACTTGGTTGGGCACTCTAATACCTTACTTGGGTAGTAATTAAAAGATGAACCAGGCTGAGGTTCTGATGTGTGTGACAACAGCTCATAACATTGCTTTTGTTGTTTGCCTTTTTTCTTCTTTCTCATCATTTAGTTCCTGAAACAGATGTATGTTCTTGTACTTGGATTAGATGTTCTTGGAAATCCATTTGGTTTGATCAGAGGTCTGTCTGAGGGAGTCGAAGCTTTCTTCTATGAGCCATTCCAGGTATGAGTTCCTGATTCTTTAACTGTGTCTTTATAAAAGGCTGATTGATTGTACTGCTAGGGTTATAGTTTGTTGTCACTGTACTCCACACCCTGAACAGGCAGGCAGCAGTAATTTTTTAATGTGAATTTCAAAGAAATAACTTATTCAGATGGCCCTACTTGCATTAATATAAAGGAATTGCTAGTTTTTCTTGAAACAGATGCATCCTGGTGTATTTTTCTGCTATTCCTAATAAATTTCATTTTTAGGGTGCTGTTCAAGGACCTGAAGAATTTGCTGAAGGCTTCGTAATTGGTGTTAAAAGTCTTCTTGGGCACACAGTGGGTATGTGTCATAGTGTTCTTTTTTGGTGAATTTCCACAATATTTTTCTAGTGAATATTTAAGGTTGTCATACTGTTGCCAGTGTTTGTGATACAGATGATTCACACATCATTTACCTGAGCCCATTTAAATATCTGTAGACTGAGCAACCAATGTGAGAAACATTGCATATATAACTAAATTAGTAACATGCTCTGAATAAATAAGAAGCATAATTTTAATGGTCTTAAAATGTCTGGGGAAGCATGAGAAGTGTTTTGTTACAATTACTTTAGATTTTTATTTAGCTGTGTCTTGACAGTAATTAGAGAAAACACTATTTAGTCCATTTTGCTATGTAACATGGAGTAAAGTGCTCTAAGTGTTCCCTATTGCTCTATGTATGGATATCAGACCAGATTCTGGAGTCTTCTCATGGATGACATGTGGCTCTGTGTGAATTCATCCCATCTAAACTGAATATGAAGGGAAATTGCTGTGAACTTGTTGGCTTCCTGTGTGTTGTCTACTCCTAAGCTGTGAAAGCACAGTAACTTCTGATATCTGCCCTGTTCCCTCAGGTGGGGCAGCAGGGATGGTGTCCAGGATCACTGGTACTGTTGGCAAAGGCTTGGCTGCCATTACTCTGGATGAAGAGTTTCAGCAGAAAAGGAGAGAGGAAATGGGTCGGCAGCCAAAAGACTTTGGGGAGAGCCTGGCCAAAGGAGGAAAAGGCCTGTTACGGGTATGGATTTGGAGATGAGTGTTTCATGTGCCAACTTGCTTGAAAATCACCTGCAGGAAGTTTGATATCTTTTTTTGTCAGTTAATTAACTAAGCAGAAGAGGCAAACAGGCACTGGGTTTTTAGGAGACTCTGTGTAGTGCATCAGCTGTGGTGTTTGAGGTCATGTTTCTGGTAACCTGAGAAATTGAAGTGGGGATCTGGAACAGTAAATAACACCAATTTCTCCTGTGAATTGTATTAGTTACTCATATTCAACAAATGTGTTAGGTAATTAAGGTAACTGGGCCCTTGTAGGCACACAAGTTTGTGGTCATTGGGAATGGGCTACAGCTGTGAGAAGCAGGTGAGCAGCATTGACAGCAATGAGCCATGGAGTGCCCAGGGGCACTGACTAACCACCAAAGGGAACAGAGGGCACACAGGTGCAATGCATCAACATGATGGGTGTGAAAGGTTGGGCTGAAGAACAAGAGGAGCAGATGCTTGCAGGCTTCTGATGTGGTATGGTGTTACTCTGTTTGGGTTGAAACTTTCTGAAATTGTAGGATGGTACTCTGTGTATTGTGGCCATCTCAACTTGTGCTGTGACAGACCCTAACTTGACCTTGTAGTCAATTCTGTCATTCAAGTCTGCCTCAGTTACAGTTCTCTTAAAAATATAAAATAAGAGAAAAGACAAAGCCAAAACCCCCAGCCAAACAGTGTTTCTGAAACTGAACTTTACATTATAAAGTATTAAAATAAAGATGTGAGACAACAGATTGCCCAGTTGGACTGAGAGCATTTCAGTTTCTCATTGGAAACTTAATTATCTTTGTTTTAGGGTGTTGTTGGGGGTGTGACAGGCATCATCACTAAGCCAGTAGAAGGTAAGCATAAGGGCTGCACTGCACTGCTTAAGTGGTTTCTCAATACTTGACAGTTTATTTTGTACTATTAAGAAATAGCAAACAAAGTATGGTGATGCTAAGGCATACCAAGATTTTTATATTTCTTATTCAAATATGAATTTACATGATGATTTCCTCAAATATCTTTATATCTGTTGTTGGCTTTTAAACCTTTGTATGAGTTAGGAATAGGTTGTCTCTGTGATGTATTTTGTTAGGCCTGCTGTAGTACCCAATTTATTGAATTTATTTTTATGGTCTGAAGCCAGAATAAAGACAGTAAGAATAATAAAGTAAAAATTACCAGCTGAAAAAGTTTTTTGGGACTCCAAAGGTAAGAGAAATCTTAGAAAGCAAATTTGGTTTCATGCCTGAAGTCAGTATTTGTTCCTCTTACTTCATGAAAATGATAGAGGATGAAAAATATCCAGGATAAAATGCCTCTTAGTAATCTTCAAGTGGCAGTGATTTAAATGTTGGGAGTCAGCTGTAACTATGTGGTATTTCACAGCTTTTGCATGGTACTTTGATATGTAATCCTTGTCTCTTGGGTGGGTGACCCCACCTGCTTTCTGAGCACTCCTTTGGTTCTCCCATAGTTACATATCACCAGAACCATGCAATTTTGAGTTAGAAATAGTTAACTTCTACCATACTTATTCATCTTACTGTCTTCAGAATATTTTGTTATTGCTGTCAGCCTATAAAAAACTCATCTATCGGCATATAGTCCAGATGGAAAGTGTGAGAAAGAAAATCTTGGTGATATCTCAGTTCTGGGCCCTTCAGAGGCTGGTAAGGTATTAAGGGAACAGTGATGTGTCTGAGCAGATCAGGAAGCAGCGGGTGACTTTACACAGACAGCTCTTTGTACAATAGGACTCTATGCAATCAGTGGCTGTTGGCTGTTTCCAATACAAAACAGCTCCCCTGTAGCAATAATGGTTTCATTCTGTGGTTAAGCAGGTCGTGAAAACATTTATTTTTCTGTTTCTCTTCTTTTAAAGGGGCTAAAAAAGAAGGTGCAGCTGGATTCTTTAAAGGGATTGGAAAGGGGCTTGTAGGAGTGGTAGCCCGCCCGACGGGAGGCATTGTAGATATGGCAAGCAGTACCTTCCAGGGAATTCAAAGGTACAGTGCAAGAGGAAGTTTGGAAATACTCACCCTATGTTGGATACCAGGTGGTAGAGTGCTCCAGTAGTGCCACACAACTATTTGTTAAATACACAAAGCAGAATGATATGTGAAGGTTGAGAAATGTCCAGTAGCCTGTAATGAATGTATTTTATGATGCTAAGGAAATTGCTGCTTCAGAGAACATGCTGCAGTGTGGTAGTTCAGGTACACAGTACCTAATCCATTTTTTCATTTTGCTTCTTCCCCTGAGGAGAAATGTCAGTTAAATTTACTGTGAAAAATAGACCACTGAAATTTTCAGAGTAAACCTTCCCAGTCTGAAATTTAGTTAGCAGTGCACATCAGGGGCTCCTTGTGTTTAAATGGGACCTTTGGATAGTGTGTTAATAAACCTGAGAACCTTTAGTAAGTTATCTGCATTTGGGAATAAACTTCTCCAGCTGTAGCTATTTAATTGACTAGTGCTACCTTTGATTCATCATTAGCAGTGTGTCTTTACTATTTACATCTGCAGGGTACCCAGGATGTGTAAGTGGGATGTGTGGCAAGTGAAAGGCTGACTTCTAAAGATGTATTGGTGAAACTCAGGCCTGTATTAAGCTTACCAGAATCATGTTGCACTGTCTATGGCAGGGTGGCAGAATCAACTGAAGAAGTGTCAAATCTCCGTCCCCCCCGCCTCATCCGTGAGGACGGCATCATCCGGCCCTACAACAGGGTGGAAGCTGAGGGGTATGATTTATTTGAGGTATGTTTTGCATTGTAAACACTGTTAAAATTCTCTAAGCTGCAGGGTTCCATAAAGGATTAAGTTGCAATCAATCTCTAGCAGTCATTATCTGCAGTAAAAATTTGCCCCAGCATATTTCATAAAGCAAGCCTGGATAGCAGGAAGGGCCCAGTGCCTGCAGTAAGCTGAATGCAAAATGGAAATTGCAGCATTGCTGTTCTATGGTCTTCTCCAGTTCATGTTCTGTAGTTACTTCTCATACTCTGGAAGCAGGTAGTAGGATTAAAAATTGTAAGGATTAAGATTTAAATATTTGGAACCCCCCCCCCATTTTGATAGTTACAGATTTTTGTCTTTATAACAAAGCTAAGGTTGGTTTACAGACTAAGCAATTAAGCAATAGACCTTGAATTGTTTGGTTGTGTCAGCAGTTAAAAAAACTGCATGAATTTTCATAATACTGCTGTTTGGTTTTTTCCTTATGCTGTTCATAATAGCAATCTGTCATAGCTACAGGCACTGTGTGGACATTTAGCCTGCTTTCTCATGTGGATGTGCCTAATATATGGAAGATGAACAACATGAGTTTTCAAGTTCTTGATAGTCAGAATATGGTTAATTTGTGTCTTAGATTTTGTGTTCTTAATACTTACCTTTAAATGCTTATTCTATTGCTAAAAAGTTGGAGTAAAATAAATGACTCCATTAACATTTTAAGACCAAAACTTGGATATTTGCTTCTTGCTCATACATGGCCTTTTGATCCTTATTCCCTGTTCTATTTCTAACATTTATTTTCTTTCTCCTTCTCTCCTGGCATGCAGCAAGAACTGGAATAATGGAGTAAACATTTTCCATATTTCTTGTCTGTTTCTCTCATGGTTTTTCATCTGCCTTAAGTATTTAGATAAAGGGCATGATTGCATTTACCATGTCCTCTCCCCTTCTTCTCCATCTTTTCTGTGTAGCAGTTGAATAAAACCATTTTTCATGTTGTCCAGGCTCAGAAAACAAACTTGAATAACTATCTTCAGTAAGATTAGATGGGAGAGGCAGGGAGGGTTTGTATCCTGTATAGTTATTTTTCTGAGGATGCTTAGCTCGTTATGAATGGCAACAACAGAAGGTACTTGGAAAAAAGAATCACAGTAGGTTAGATCCTGAGTTCATTTATTTATTGGCGCTCTCCTAGAGGTAAGGCTCTGGACAGAGGGGCAGAGGAACATCTTGAGCAAAATTTAAAATAGTGATAGAGAATGAAAGTTACTTTTGGGAAAATGCTTGTAATTTCAAGTTTTCATAGAAATGCTGAGAGAACCTGTACATGTAGTTTCTGTACTATGCTATAGCCCTGACAGCTACACATCTACTGACCCGCTATGCCTTCAAGTTACTACTGCTGGTTCTTTATGAATTTGCTCAGTTAAAACATACAGCTAACTTAGTTGACTCTAGCTTTTATTCACAGAATCTTCAGGGGCTTTGCTGTTCAAAACATATCAACTTTCAGCTGTTAACAGGAATTTACACACACACACACACATATATAAATAAGTATATATGTATTTCTATACTAAGCAATGCCATAAATTTCATTACTAGTACAGCATCTTAGAAATTAGCAAGCTAACCTTAACAAGCTGTTGTCAGAGCAAATTTTTTGCCTAGTATATGGGAAAAAATTTTGAACAGAAGCATCTTTGCTGGTAATGCCTTTTAGAATGTAATGGTCAATTTAAAATTATTCAAAAGAACATTTAGTGAATCTTTTTAGAGGATTAAATGAAGTTGTGATATATATATATACTAAGCAGACCAAATTTTTTCTTCTAGAGTTTTTTGTTTTGTTTGTTTTTTTTTTTTTCTATATTTTTACATCTGGCAAAAAGGAAAAGGTGGCACAATCAACACAGAAAATTTGATATTATGCAGTTCCTCCACATCTGGTATTTTTATTTTTCTTAAGATGTGTAGATTGGAACTGGATACAAACCAGGAATAGATCCTCTGTACAGTTCACTAAATACAGTTGGTTTCTTTCAACAAGTCACTTAGTGGAATACAGGAGAGGTTTAATTAACTGTTGTTGATTTTCATGCTAGAGGTCAATGTTGGGAAGGCTTTGTTTTCTACTGTAAGTTAGCAAGCAATGTAAAGCAAGACAGGACAGTGTCTTTATATGAAATTGGATATTTAATGAAAAAAATGAGTCAGAAAGTCAGTCCAATGTGCATTTACAAATTTAATCACAATAGGTACAGGTGCTGCTTATTTTTGTATCCAGTTTTGATCCTATATTAGAAGTAGTTCAACCAGAACCCACATCTTCTCATCTACTTTAACTACATTTTAATGCATATGTCCCTTTAAAATAAAGAGTGGAAACCTCATAAGGTTACCTTAAGGATCAGGTGCCTCAGTACCATCCAATGATTGGATGGAAAAATGTTTTCCTTACTTACATTTGTGTGAAATGTAGGCATTAGAGCTTGTCTTAGAGGAACAAACATGTAGGTTTTAAAAGAAAAGGTGCTTATTCCACAGGAAAGTGAGATGTTTGGGGCAAACTGAGAGCTACAGCCAGGTGGAGTAGATCAGTTGAATTGTGTGAACTAGTTTCTGTAGTTCCTTGTGCCAGAGGTGCTGGATCTGATGTTTGTGGGCTGTATAGGGATGTGCTGAGTCAATCCCAGAGCTGGGAGTGAGATGTGCTGTGGTGCAGGCTGTACCTCAGCTCATGGGCGAGGCTGGGTAGCACAGACTGGTTTTGTTACACACAAGCGCACAGCATGCCTGCAGAACTCAAAGGGCAAATAGGGAAGCTCTAGGAGAACTGTTTTCCAAGGAATCGGTTCTCAGGAGTTCTAATTGTGGTCTGAGGAGTGTTTGAGCTAAGCTTTGCTGGAGCAGGTGCTGGGAGCCTTTGGCAGGGTGGGGCTGTGCCCGGCGGGGGCTGCTGCTCGCCCAGCTCCTCAGGGCTGCCATGATGTCACTCATACATTATTCAGTGCCTGTGGCATTACTTTGTTTCATTTCCCAGTTAAAGCTTGGAGCTTTATAAAGAATGCAGAACACCTCATGAATAATTGAGGCAGGGTGGTGAGACAGTGTTGTGTGGCAGAACATAGACTATGCTGGAAGGTGCAGATTCTATTTCTGCTTGACTCATTGTTCCGCTGTGTAAATTTGCATTGGTTCTTTCATTTCCATGTAAAATAAGAATGAGTTAACTTCTTCAAAGTGCTGTAGTATGCTCATAAAAACAACAGCTTTTGATTAAGATGTCTAAATTTTAAGACTGCAGATCATGGAGTAATTTACATCAAGTGCAACCCCCTTTTTACATAATGCCACCACCATTGTGCTGGCATCTATCAGGTGTATTGAGAATAGCTCAGAAATACTGCATCTTTTAGGCACAGACCTCAGTGGGAACTCTTACTTTGGTAACATATTGCATGTAAAATCTAAAAATACTATTGGGATTGTTTCTGAATTTATGAGAAACAGGCTTTCTCTCCAAAGCTTTGAGTCTGAATAGAGGAACATGCTTATGAATAAATCTGTTTAAATATGTGGCATGTCTAATTTCTTCATATTCAACAAAAGGATTCAGAATATGGATTGCAGCCTTTGAATTACAGTCTTCACATGGTGGTGGGTTTTCTATTTCTTCAATTTTTTACTTGTTTTTGAAACAACTAAGGTTGAGGTATAAAATGTGAGTTCATATTTTCATTTAAGTCTTATAATGCCATTTTTGTTCTAATGTTTTGAAGAGGCTTTGAGATAAGCAGTCTCTGGCATCTATTTTTCCTTTCATGTATATTGTACAGTTTCAGAAATTAAGATGGCCAGAAAGGGATATTTTTTGTAGAAGATGTTGGTTGACCCTGTGGTTTTGCTTACTGAAAAACGCTGGATTAAAATGTATGTCAAAACATAACATCACTAGAGAGCAAGTCCAGGAAAACACTATGGTGTTGATTTCAGCTCTTGAATATTCATCCACTTTTGAGATTAAAGGGTTTTTTTGAGTCAGTTGTGATGTATGATGATGCTTTAAGATATTTGTTGAACTTTTGAATATATGAAAATAAAATGCAAATATAAAAAAAGTCTAACGTTCTTCCAATTGATTCTTATGTAAGCTGATCTTTCAATTTTGGTTACTTAAACTGCATAGAATTAAACTTGTGAATCACACACCGACAACTGTGGAGTCAAGTGGAGCCTCTGTTGTCATCTCATTGGTTTTTTGGGTCCATTTAAGGAAATAAAAAAGAGATGGCTATTTACAAGAAGTAACTAAAAACATACTGAATTCTTAGTCCTTCCTCTTTAGGTTATTGTTACTAGCTTGTCAGAACTTGAGGAATTTACTGTTAGAGAGGCTGAATTCCACAGTAGCAGCTGTAAAATGAACTGAAAGTCATCCTACTTTGCTCTGAAGAATATCAAACCAGTTTTGGGCTACCCATTTGCTAAAGTTTGATCTGAAGTCCAGATTCTGGACTTCAGATAAATTCTGCATCCAGGCATTCTTCCTTATGTTTCCCCATGTTTCTACACAGGAGCTGCCCATTTTCCCTTAAAACAGATTGTGTCATAAATAGGGTGCTTGTATTGACTTGGAGGGTACAAAGCTAATATGCATATATAATTGTCTTGCTAATTTTTGCTAAATAAACACTATTTAAAAGTGTCTTTTTTTAAAGACTTACTGCATATTAGTAAAACCAGTAGTTGACATAGATTTATTCTCTTACTCACTTAGAGGCTGGGTTCCCACTGGTAACATGTTATTAATTTCATACTTTTACTTTTTTTCTGCATGATGTTTTGATGTGTATTCCTTTCCCACAAATACATTCAGGTATCACTTTGTGAGTCTTGCTGTCTTTAATCCAGGGTTATTGGGAGCTTGATGTGGGGATGACTGTGAGCCTGTCGTCTGTGTTGTTGGTGGAATATTGTAATCATGGTGACATGCTCTAGGAAACATTCTTCTTTAGTCAAAGAGTATGTACTGAATGGGAAATGTGAAAAAAAATCAATGAATATTTGCCAAAAAATCCTTGGAGTATCATAGGATCCTATCCTTCAATACTTTATTTCAAAACTTTTTCTGTGTTTGTAGGTTGTCACTTGAGTTGTGACTGTCTGATCAAAACATGATGAGTAATTTAATCTGCACTTTCATATACCTTTGTATTTTGGATATTGAATAGTCATATCTGCTCAGTGCTTCAGAAGCCTCATTTTTGAGGTGCAGTGAGAATTTGTATCTCGATAGTATCTTTCTGAGGGTCTGAGTCATGTGCCTTATAAAAATTCATGACCTTTGCAGGGTTTTCACTCTTGAATGAAGCCTGCAGCATGAGCTGTAGCAGAATGAACATTATTAAACAATTACTAGCACAGAAAAGAAATCAAAGCTGAAGAAATACTCTAATACAGCAGTGTCAGTGCTCTACTTTTGAGTGGAATGGATCAGACTTCTCAGTGACTCAGCTTCAGGACTGAGAGCACTGTGAGAACCTCTCTTTAAAGAACTAGCAATGAGGTAACTTCAGAAGGCTTTTGAATTCAAGAGACCAATTTGATTTGTGTTTTTTGGTGTTTTCTATTTTGGTTTTCTTTTTTTTTTTATTTGATTTTTTTGTTTTGGTTGGGGTTTTTAGTTTGTTTTCATACAGCCCCACAATTATTTTCTGTTTCTATTTCAGAAGTTGCACATCAGAAAGTTGGAAAAAGAGGTGTATCGATACCACTGTGCAATTCCAAGAGGCAGAAGAGCAAACCTTATTGTTACCAACAGGTATTGAATTTTGAATGCTTTCTAAGGGCTTGACATGATTTTAACTTTGGGATTAGACATCTGGCTAAGTCTAAACTGATTACTATTCTCTGCCTATCGATTTTCCTTCTCTGTTTTTGTCTTGATCTTTTTAATATTTTATTTTGTTTCCTTAATGGAAAATGTAATTTAGTTGTGATGTCAGTGCTGGATGTGAATTTGGGAAGGTGGTTTACTCTGAGATCAGTGACCCTTTCATCGTAGTGGAGGGAAATACTTTTTTTTTTTTTCTCTTATTTTTTGATTTTTCACATTAGCTTGTTGTAAGTGTTTGCAGTCAAGCTAGCAGTTTGATAATACGTGTTTATAATCTTGATAATTAAAGAATATTCTAAATTAAGTCATAAGTTTACCAGCATGAAAATTATTACTTAACTCATCTGACAAGTTTTAGAATTCAAGATGTTGTCAGTCATGATTTTGAGGACTCACAACTTTCTAAATATGTTTAGATCATGAAAAGGATTATGATCTCCACATTCCACAGGTCACCAGTTTGCACCTTGCTTGAATGTATGACAGGGGCTCATCCATAATAAGACCATGGAGGCTTCACAGTGTGGTTTTTTTAATAATGACCAGCACACTTCAGAATTTAGGCTGCAGATGGACAAGATTTCAAGGCACTGACCAAGGCCATGGATGATAATTGGGCAATTTAGTTTGTAGCCTTAGCTAAATGTACGCTTCTCTCCTTATCCCAGTTCTTGGCCTGCTCATAATGTGTTAATGTCTTAGATCATCTATGGCTTTTAAAGACCAAGTGATTGTCTCAGAATGTAGTAAGGAAATATGGGTTCACTGTGGCTGAGTGGATACTTTTAATCCACAGAGCAAATTCCTTCTTAAACAAATGCTTTCATTTTGTTTAGTTTTTCTAGCAAAGTTCTAGTCCCAGGGAGAAATTGAGTATGAACTTTTTTTTTTTTTTCTTGAACAGGAGAGTGATATATGTCAAAGAAGTGGAAATCTTAGGCCATTTAACAACAGAGTGGGATTACTTATTTGAAGAATTCACACGTTATCCCTCCTATGAAGCAAATATCTTAAAAATTACTGTTTTGGTAAGAATAGCATGTAAATTTTCTTCTATTTAATACTCACTAGAGGTCCATATGTGCTTTTAACTTATTTATGGTTCTTACTGCTAACTAAGGGACTATGTGACAGGATTTACTGAAAGTTTCTTGTGAGTATGACAGTTGGGTTGGGCAGAGACCATGTTGAAATCTCACCTGAAGTTGACATTCAGACCATTTATGGATGAGATTCTGCATTCTTGTTTTGTGAATCATCTGAAGCACATTTTTGTTCCCCTCTGCAGCAGGATCAAAAGATGTTCCAAAGAAAGGACAGTACAGGTCATGAATGTGTAAAGACTGTTCCGCTTTGGGATGAAGCTACAGCAAGGGTATATTCTTTTTTAAATTTAATCTTCTTTTCTTATGATATTGTTAACAGTTGTTGAAACTCAGCGTGTAAAAGAGATGGTAATGTTCAGAGACTTGTTAGAGAATAGTCTGTTGTGCCTGAGGACCATTTACCATTGTTTCGTGTTGGAAAATGTGTTTTACCAAGAATATGATGGGACCAGATAGTCCAAAGCATTGAAGAGAGTTTATGCAATAATTAATGTTGAAGCTACATAGTCTTAGGGTTTGTATGTTAAAGCTCATTAAAGGAAAATAATTCCAATATCTAAAGTATTAGGTTGCATTAAATTCCCTGTAGTCTGTAGGATTCCACATACCTCCTCATTATTTCAAGATCACCTAAGCCAGTACAAGTGGACCTTATATGCCAAGGCTTACTTAGATTCCTCTCTCCTCCCTCCCCACACATGTTTTTTCTACCATTTATCTCTAAATGTTTGTTCCTATTGGTGCCAGGGAGGCTGGAGTCTTTTGTGAGCCTTCATTCTGTGGATGGTTGGATCTTGTAGGTAACTTACCTAAGGTGATCCACCAATTTGGATAAATTCCAGGGATAAATTCTATTCAAGATAAAATTCTTTGATAAATTCTATTCAAGAATTGAAAAATTTACTTATGAAACCATGTGTGTTACTAAAGTGAGAGAAGAGGTGTTCTCCCTGATACCAAATGTGAAATCAATTGGGTCCACAGTGTCTTGGAAGAATGCTTGAAACTGTAGCTGCAGTAAATGGCAAGTCAGCAGATGGAATCAGAATCAGGGCCAAATTGCTGCTATTAAATTGATTGAGCCTCCTAAAATAATGGGTTAGACTGGGAAGGAAAAAAATTGCTATAATTTTGAGGCACTTTATACTTGAGACACTGGAAGAGTCTATCTTAGTTCTTCACTATGTCTTGCCTGAAAATGTTCCTTTAGCTTTCTCTTACAGCTTGTTGTCCAAATCACACTTGGCATTAAGTAATTTAAATCCTTTTACCTTCTCTGTATCTTAGTGGCATGGCCAAAGCTGGAGCATTGCACAGAACACACAAGTCACACTAGAAGGAGACTTCCTTGTGTTTAATTACCCTTTTTGGTATTATTTCCTAACTGCACTTTGTTTTGCTAATGTTTATGCTAGTATCTATACATTAAAAATCGATTTTTCTGCTCTCAACTGCAACACTACCCATTTATTTGTTGTGGATTTCTGTTCATCAGTTGAATATTGTGCATATGAATCAGGAGCTAAGTATCCAGCTTAGACCAGCCTCTGTGTGTGTGGGTTTACATGTTTGTTGAATTATGTTTTAGTAGCATCTTATGGAAGAAAAGTGCTACCTGCTTTAATTGTTTTTTGCTTTCACTGTGTTGTTTTGCAGAGGGTTTGTTGTGCCATTCAGGAAGCCCAGGCAACACGAAAACAAGAGAAGCTGGTGAAGAGAGCATCCTTGCAGTTGAGGAAACCTTAAATGCTGTCTTGGTAAAGACAGGATTTGTTGGGTATGATGTTTGGAATGCAATTTTCTCCCTAAAATTGATTAGAAGCAACATGGAAACATTGGGCAAAAAGTAAAAATAACATATCTGAGGTCTTCTTTCAAAGTTAGCAGCCATTAACACTTAAATTTCAGAAGTTATGCATCTTTTGGAAACAATGGGTTTCTAAAATGTGCGTTTCAGTTTAAAAATTACATTTTTTGATAAAATGTTTTCCCACTCTGAAGTTTTATTTTCTACCCTTTTAGTGTCAGAGATTTTAAAATGAAGTGGTTATCTTATTTGCACTCTAAGGATATGGTTTACAGAGCAGTGGTAGTGGTTGTGGTTCTGGTGGTTTTTCAGATGAAGCACTTCTGTTAGTGATTGAAACAAATTAAGAAGTCTGTTAGACAACATTCTCTTTAAATTACACAATTTAGCTAATATAATCTCATCTCTGAATGTTTAGTATTAAAAAATACTGCGTTGAAGCAATGTAATAATTACTATATATGAAAGAAAAAGGCTATTGCTGTCTGCAAATGTTTACTTTGAAATGTTGTCACATTGTAAATGAAGATCTGCACTTTAAAAATGGAAAATATTATTCCCCTGTCATGTGCCTGTTAATGGTTTTGGTTGTGTCACTGTAGCCTAAAGAATTCTGCAGGAGGAACAGCACACTAGGTTTAGCATTGTATGGCAAAAACTTAAATCTAAGAAATTAGCTCTTCATATTTCAGTGTATAGTTGCTCCACTGGAAGAATGCCATCCTACTGAGTTAAAGCTCACTTCTGATGCAACGCTTTTGTTGCAGCTTCTCTTCCTGAAGGCTGTTAGCATTCAGTTTAACACAACATTTAAACACAAAGTGTATGCCTGGTATGAACTTCCTTGAGACAAGTTCCATTCTTAACAGGAGGCACATCCATAGGTAACTGAGTCAGGACTAGATGAGCAAACAGATTTGCGTTCAGTGATCAGTGAACTGGGAGCTTTTGCTGTCAGTCTTTGCCTGTCAGATCAGAAAATCAGTGTCCTTGCAAAAATGCATGAAAATTTGACCTTCCCAATTTCCTGTGCTTGGAAAGAATATTTTGTATTTCTTACTTCTATTTTGTGCTAGATTGACAGCTGTAGATACAAACTTGATGAAGTAAAATGACAGTATTTTTCTACAGATCCATACAGTGCACCAGGCCTGGATTTTTAAACTCTGCATTTAAGGGCTGGTGCATTGTATAAATGCACTCTTAATCTGTACCTATGAGCTCACCAAAGTTAGCAAGTTTAAGACATTTGAAAGTAAGCTGCCAAACTTGTAGAGAACACTGCACACATGATTTTATTGTTGTTGTATGCACATGGCTATTAATCCACTTTACTACAAGGGAAAAAATGTGGTACAGCCTTTAATTCTGTGCTATCACCTGTTTTCTAGAAAGCTCTGCTCAAACAATTAATAAATTTGCTGTCCAGCTTGTATGTATATCAAGTTCATGTTTAAAAAAAAAGAGAATAAATTTTTATATGCAAGTATTTGTGCTATGGTTTAAAGTTTTGTTGCTTCTCAAGTGAATTATGTGCTGTTGGTTGCCTCATGTCACTGACACTGTAAGAAAACCATCAGAGTACAAAGGTACTGCAAAAGATTTCTGCAGCTCAGCAGTTTCTGCATCTTGTGTTCTGACATTTAGGGACAGTTGTATGAGTACTGCCTCTTAGTTCATACTTGAAAATAGAAGTCACATCAGTCTACTTGGTGCACGTTTAGACAGTATCATGTGCCTGCTTTTAGGTGAATTGGAGCTTAAAACAGTTCTGAAGACACCTTTCTGACTCCAGTTCTTCTGCTTGATTCCCTTATGTACTTCATGTTTTTGGGAAACTTTCTGGCTTGAATTGTGAGCAGCAGATAATTCATTTTCTCACTTTATATGCAATTAGGCTCAATGAAGAAACTTCCTATTTAAAATAGCCTGAAGAAGCAGTCATTTTTATTTTGAAATGCACATCTTTGTAGTTTGGGATGCTAGCTGAATTTGAACTGGCAGATGACCTCCAGCTGGAGTGATGAATGACCTTCTTTACCACATGGGTCAAGAGGACATGAGAGAGGAATTCCATTTCTTGCTTAAATGAAGATGGATGTTTGTGATGAATAGGTTTCCAGTGCTTGTTCTGGGCTTGCCTCTAGTGTTCCATTCCACTTTACCATGTCTCCTTCTGTCTATGCTTTGTTTTTCAAGTGGCCTTTGGCATAGTTACATCCTCTGCAGATGCTGTTGACTTTACCTGAACTTTGCCCTCTGACTTTGAGAACTTTCTTTCCTGTTCCCTGCCAGTTCTTTTCCTTAAGCTGGTACATTTTCTTGAAGTGCTGGCTGAGGAAGTTAAGGGATAAGGAGTCTCTTGTCTAGTCCCTAACTGTGTGCCCAGCATAAGAACAGGTACAGAATTAAATCCTTTTTGTATGATCTGCTGGGGTAGGAGGTTTTTTGTATGATTTCAGACAGTCTTGAGTGATGAATTTCAAACATGTGCTGCGATGCAAGTGAAAAGCTTTTTCAGAGATTTTGGTGTTTGCTTTGTTGTTGTTATTGTTTTTGGTTTTGTTTTTTGAACTATCTGGCAACAAAATGTTTTTCCATACCTTAAAGACTTTATGCCTCTGTGAAGCTGTTGAGTTTTCAGTATTACTGAGCACACCAGGTTGCCAAGCTGTTGACATGTTCCTACCTTTTCCTTTCAGTGAGTGCCCAGAAGCTTTTTGCTGTCTCAAAGGCCATTTTGTTCTGAATATTAAGACAATAAAATTAGTGTTAATTAGAACTCCAAGCATTTAGGTGAGGCCTGGCTCCTCGCTTTGCTTCTGTTACTCCTTTGCTTTCTGGCTCATCATAGGTTTCTCCAGCTCTTCAAAAGCGTTTTTTCCAAAGGTGTGGATGAATGTTTAGTCCTTGTGACTGTTTCTCAGTCTCTTGCTCCAGCTGTAGCTGCCTGAAACCCTTCTGAAACTTGCTCAGTCCTTTATGCCATGCCCTCTGTGCCCTGGCATGCTCAGTTGTTCCCTAGGTAAAGAACAGCACAGCCTTCCTCAATGTAGATCTATGACCTAGTAACCATTTTAAAAAGGCAGTAGCAGGAAAATGATAATACAGTCAAGCTGTTTAATTGAAAAACACATTAATATGCTTGTGCTTACATTTTTAGAGCCACTTAATTCTTGAAAGAAAGAATGATGTGAGAACTTTAGGAGTAGGTAATAGCTGTTATGTGCTTCTTCCCAGGATAGCGCTATCGAGTCCACTTAACTATGAGCTTTAAGGAGCATTTTACTTTGATAATTTTCCTTGAGTTTCTGCCCAATCTGGAGACAAATATTCACATGCTGAAATGTATTTTAAAAATGCATTCAGCTTCTTTACTAATTTCTTGAATAAGCCTAGTCCATTTTGCTGTTTAAGGGGATTTTAGGCTCTCTTTCAATGAGAATTTTTAGTGGATTTTATTTAGGCTTTTTCCTTTCAAAGTGACCCTATAGTCATTGACTACTGCCAGTTATTCTCTACAGAATTACAATAAACCAACAGCTTACAAGTACTTATGTGGAATTTTTAAGAAACAGATAGCATCCCACCATTCTCAAAACCCCTCAGATTGTGGGATATCATTGCAGATGTTTGCAGCCTGAGTCCACGTGGTCCTGTACAGCACTCTCTGCCTGACTGTGCCTGGACTGTGCAGTCCCAAGAGATGCCTTTGGAGCCCTGCTGATCTGGGATTCTGTCACAATAGGAAATCTAAAATATCCCCTTTCCCCCCAGCACCAAAGAAAATTACCCAGGAGAATTTGGAAAATTACCTAAAATTACCCATCTGTGTTTCCAATGATAAAGTATATGCATCAAAAGAACTCATACCTCTCACCATCACATTTAACCATTTTCTCAAAATTTGCAGAGCGTGGAAGATTGTTTGTTTTTTTTTATAGGCACAGAATAGGGAGTAGTTTAGTAGTAAGAGAACAAATCATTTTGAAGGGGATAAACTGTGAAGTTGAAAGAAGAGATAAATAATTCAGCTTAACAATCAAGTACCAATGTTCTTATTTCATTTCTGGCAGTAAATAAGCTTCTGTTGTAGTGTAGTAACACAGAGATTATAGTAGGTGTATCCTAATCTTGGGCTATGCTTGGCAACAAGGATTATTTACATAAGGTTACCTTGGGTCACTTAGAAGATTTAAAAATAAAATTAAAAAGATTTAATTTTAAAAGTGTAAACTGACTTTTGAAACCTTTTGAAACTAGCTAACATCTCTTTGAAAAAAATAATTCTTTCGACAGTTTATAAAGTTGCATTTCATCAAACCTGAGTGTGAAGACTTAATTTGGAATAGACGCCAGTGGACTGACCAGAGAAGTTTTATCGTAAGAAACAAGTGGAGGGATTTCAGTACCAACACATACAACTTCAAGTTTCATTGGAAAAATCAAAGCTTTTTTTATTAAGCTTTGTTTAAAAGCTGTTAAGCTTGTTTATTAAGATTTCCTGGACAAAGGTATGCTTTGGAGGGAGAGGGCAGTTCCCAGTTAAACCTGTGATGCCACCTGGCAGGAGAAGGACAGATTGAGGTGGTGGGGAAAAGTTGTTTTACAATTAGATGTCTAATTAAAATTTGTTCCAGGTAAATGAATGTTTGTTTAGTTTACTGATGATCCTAATGCAATTCCACCCCTTGGATTATGGATCTTATTTGCACAATCACTAAGTAACAGTGAGGCAAATACACAGATCTCCAGACTTTAGCATTTATTATCTCTGTGCCGCAATTTGCTTCTGTTTTGGATTTTTCTAGATATTTGTCATCATCTTAGGTGGTAGCTTAATCTAGTTACTTCAGCTGTCTGAGAGAGAAAAACTGAAACATAAAAGCAGAAATAACTCTTAATAGGAAAAAACTGACCTGTTGTAAGGAACATGTGAATTTAAAACTTGATTCAGTTCACTGTATCCTCACCCTTCCTCTAAGTCACAAGTAAACCTCTAGTTTGACAATATTTTATGTTATTTATTATGAAATGAGATGATGAATTGTTTATCCTGATCTGGTCTTTAGATTGCATAGAGGCCAGGGGAGCAAGGGAGATAAGAGGAACCTCATAATATTGGCATGGTAGGTTGGGAGTGGAGGAAGGTGAAAGCAGGGTACTGATAAATCCATGAGATGGTTAGGCCTTCTGAGATAAAATTATTAAAAAGCTAATTTGGTATCCTGCCACAAATTCCTTTCACATCAGTAATTGGGAAAATATCTAGTTGTGAAGACCATCAGCAGTATTGAAAAGAGTAACTTTGTAAGATTTTAACAAGGAAAAGAAATTTTTCCTTGGATTGCATTCAGAGAAGTAGAGCCATTCCCAGGTACTTCACTGGAGTCAGCAGATAGAGCACTGAAAATGCACTTTATTGCTAAAATGATAACTCTCAAATTCCTTGAGTCTTGTGTGTGTGTCCACATTGTTTTTAGAATCTGCTGTTTATCAGAGGCAAGTACAGTAAAGATGTACAAGTCTGCAAAAACACTTGTCCAAAACAAAAGGCTTGAAAAGTAGGGAAGCAGTTTGTGCACTAAATAATGGAGCGAGTTTCCAGGGACTTGAAACATCTCCCCACCAGGTGTGACATACATTCTTCTCACATGTAATAAAAGCTTTATAGCTAAATCACTGAGCTGTACAGGTCTAGTCTCTGCACTGATAAATGTGGCCCTGAATCTGCCCTTGCTTTAGTTGATGTATGAGGACTGGATTGTGCTTATAAAGCTTCCTCTTGTGTTTGTCATCTTCACCTCTGGCTGTGCTTTCCCTTTCCCTGCTGGAAAGAAACTTGCTGTTGACTTTTCAGGATCTATGGCATTACACTAAGGTGCTCATAAGGAATCCAAAAAGACTTCTGCAACTGATCCCACAGAATTGTTGCAGGCTAATTGTCATTAAAAGCAGCACAAAGGGATATAATCAAATAACAAGAAAATGCAGGTTTAGGATAATGAGGAACTTCAAACAGTTGAACAGCAAACTCTTTAGGACCTTCTCCACACTTTAACAGAGTGCACCAACCTTGAGTAATTGATGCTGATAAACATCGAGAGTAGACATGCTCTAAGTTCCTGTGGAATTTAAAAAATAAAACAGCATATTACTTAAAACAACTTGGAGTTAATCACAAAGATGTTTTCAAGTTGGACACTTGCTGTTGCACAGCAGAAATCTGTGTGGAGTGACACAGATGAGTGCGGCAGGGTTGCAAATGAAGGGATGCTGCTGTAAGTTGTTGTTCCTGTAGTTACCCACAAGGTGGGGGAATGGACCTTTGTATTTTACTGCTGTTGTCTTGCATCTTACCTGCCCGCCCTCCTCCTGCCTGGATTTTAAAATCACCTGCTTGATGTGAAGAGCATGAAGCAGTGAAGAGCATGGAGCAGTGAATCAGAGCATGTCAGAAGCTTTTCAAGCTATAGATCCATATCTGGAGTTTTACAAATGTTGAAAAGACATACTACAATGATCATTCACATGTTATTTCTTGTACACAGTGTAATAAATAGTCCGAGTTGGTGCAGACTTCCATGGGTACAGATTTCTTTGGTGGGGAATGTTTTAGTGTAAAAGCTTTTCTGTGTGGTTTTTACTTATGTGTTCATTCTTTTAATGGTATTATTGATCTGTAGGTGGCTGTTTAACAGGCAATGTCCTATTTTCCCTGTGCATCTGATAAATTCAGAGAGATCTAAGGCAACCCAAGAAGCCATCAGAGGCCTCTTTAACAGGGTTGTGTACTTTGTGCTAAAGTTAATAAAAACCTAATTTTTCTTAGTACTTTATGGTGGATACTACACTTGTTTCAAATAGTATTTAAAAATCTAAGTGTAACACAAACAAAAAAAATTAAAAATCAGAAATATTATTCTGTATTTTGGTCATGACTTCTGTTTCTTGCTTTAGAGACTGCCACAATGAGCTGCTGATAAAGAGAATGAGTCCTCACTCAGCTTGTGTGGTTTAGTTGTAGGAGCCATTCTCACACCCCTGAGCTTCCAGGCTCAGAGTGTCATGGATGTTCCTTTGCAGCATGCAAGAACTTAAGATGCATAAGCTCATTTGCCCTTTTTGTGTCTGTATTGTTTGTTGCAAGTCTTTGTCTGGTTTTAGGATCCTTTCCAGTTCCTTCTTTCTAAAGATCTCTTGTGAATTCTTTGCAAAGTAAGGCTACCTAAATGTTTAATAATTTGGCTGGATCTTTTACAGGTGAAAAAATATTTAGTGAGAGAAAATATTCCTGGAAGGGCATATGGGAGAAAAGACAGTCTTAGTTTCTAAACCAGGTTATTTCTGGTATTATCAGGCAAAGGGTACTCTCTCTGCTGGATTCTGAGGGCTGCTCAGATCCTCCTGCCATCACTCACAATTTCCTAACCTTGTAGCATTTAGGGCTTGCAGGCCAAGGCTGAGGAGAAGGCAGGAAAGAGGGAGATGAGGCAGTTGCAATGAGATTGCTGCCTTACTCCTTTTCTAGACTCTACCCAGCTGCTCTCATCCTAGCCAGGAGAAAAAACTACCTTGTGACTTTGTGGTCCATCTAATGTATCCAGGGTAGCCAGCAAGTAACAAAGATTGTATTTTAGTTCCCAGTTTGGCCTTTTTATTCATGGAATTCTGCTGGACATCGTGTCTGGTTTAATATGTGCCCGTTTTCAGGGAAAGATTAAGGCTTCCTTTGGCACAAACTGAGTCAATTGTGGTAGCACTGACACACTTGAGATAACCTGAGTAACGGATTCTGGATGGCCTCTCATTTCCTTCTCATAATTTCTATGGCCCATTCCTGGCTAATCTAGTGACACATGAAGGATTTGGGAGATTAGAACAAAGGAATAGTGGAGAATGAAAAGTGAAGAAACCTGGATAGGCCAAGAAAATTGAGAATCATGTTCTGACTCCAGTACTTGCTTTCTGTGATCTCACAAAGTTTAAAATCTTAATATAACCTAGATGGCATAAACATTTATATTTGACTTGTAAGATTTTAAAACTTTACTTTAGATAGTGGTAACACTTTTTCTTTGTTATAGATAAAAGTCAATGGAGGAATTCTTCAAGTTTGCTCTGTAGATGTATTAAATGTTCTATCTCTGGGTCTTATTTTGGCTGTTTCATTGCAAAAGTTAGAAATGCTAAAGAATTAGTACATGTTTTTTAATTCAAGTTGCATGCTGAAATGGGGACTTTCATTAAAATGAAGTTTTAATTGAAAGTGACTACTTTCTACAGTGTTTCCATTTTTGTTGACACTGAAGAATTGAGTAGCAGAAAAGAAATAAATAATAAAAAAAAAATTCAACTGGAAGCTGAAATAGTCTGGTTTTGAAATGTTCCAGTGTTGTCCGATTCGAGGTTCAGAGGCTTTATTGGTTCTGTTCTTTTCTGTGTGCTGAGGTCTGTGACCAGCTTCTGGGGCAGAACGATAATGCTCCCATTGGTAGAGTGGAGTCAACAAAATGCCCCAAAACCAGAGGCAGGAAGCAAAGAAAGGAGTGTGAAATTCTAGCAGGGAGGCTGTTGGCAGGCAGACTATTGATTCATCCACCAGCAGATACACAAGTGTGTGGCATTTTCAAAGGCCCCTGCCAGATGAGCAACAAGTAGGCAATTAAACCTCCAAGTGCCTGCAATGCCTTTAGTCAAACAGATGCCAGTGGGCAGTAAATAGGCCATGATTTAGGCTCCAGTCACCAGTGTACCCCGTGAAGATAAATTGATACAAAAGCTTTGCAGGATGAAGCCTGTCCGAGGTGTGAGCATACCTATGCACTTGGGAGCAGGGCAGCTATCCACTGGCTTTCTGAGGAGATTTGGGAACAAAGACCTGTTCACATTTCATGTTTATAAATATGCAAAGAAAATGGTGTGAGAGCACAGCGTGTATCTGAACTGGGGGCACCTGAATTTCTAGCTGTTCAGTTAAGAGACTTATTGTGCATTTTCAGTAGAACCTGAAATAGATTCAGTTCGTGAGATACAAAGCAATACAGGACAGAAGAATGGCATTGTCCTTGCAACACAGGTGAATGTTTTTATTACCAGCTTTTCCAGAGAAAATATGCTTCTCTTTAAGCGTCCAGGTGGAGATCATAGCATAAGTGATTGCCTGCATAATATATTATTCAGCTGTTCCACCAGACCTACTCTGTTGGAGGTGATAAGGGCTTGGAAAAAAACTCTTATAATTAAGACAGTTATAAACGCCATTCACTCTGGACTAAAATGGGGAGGGGAAAGCACAATATAGTTTTACATTTCTTTCATAAAGTTACGATAAATGTTGGAAGAGTGGATCATAGAGAAAATGACTTCTGTATTGAAACTTGTAAATACTAAGAGATTCATGTGAATGATGAAGGTGCCTTGTGCTAGTGAGAACTAATTCATATGGTCTGTATTAGAATATAGTGGTGATGTTAGAATATGAAATTAAGAGAGCTTTATGTCTTTTGCAATCCTGTCAGCTGATAGAAGCAAAGTGACATACAAGATGAGGTAGCTGAGACCTCCAAAGAAGTTGTGACAAGAGTAGTGTCTTATGGAGCATAAAAACTGTTTTGAGCTTGGAACATTGGAATGCTGTGAAAGTAGCAGACTTCTGCAACAAGACATATGGAAGGTATCTTAGCCATTTGATAAGCAATGCTGTAGCCACTGATCACAATAATTTAAGGTTTTCTTTCCCAGGTGGTTGACTTAGGCACTTGGTTTTCACTGAGAAAGGCAGAGCTGGGGATGACAGTGCTACTTTGGGGTTGGTGTGCAGTTGCTAACATTGACTTTGAGGGTGTCTTACAGCAGAGTTTTGATGTGCTTTTTAAAGCCTCACCCTCAAACACTCTGGCTTCCCATCTGGCAAGCAGGATTGCAATGCTTTTGTAACTGACTGGTGTTTGATGTTTAAAATTGTCAAGTAATCAAATGTAATTAATGTAGATACTGTTAACTCCAGATAAATCTCTGTTCAAGTGATTCTGTGCATTGACAGAGCATGTATATGAGTAACAAGGGATGATAGATGTTTGTCAGTCCTTTGATGTTTTATAAACATCAGAAATATTAATCCCTTTACACATGCTTATTTTGGCTGATGCTTGTAAACTAAACATGCCAAATGTATCTATCTCTTCATACACCTTGCCCCTCACTTTTGTTACAATTAGTTCAATTAGAGTTCCTGTGGGGCACTTCAAAATACAACAATAATTGCTGCTCAATATTTTAATAAAAACATTCCCAGAAATCTTAACAGCTGGATTATGTCAAACTGGAATTATTCTTTTAAGAAACAGGTTTAAAGACAAAGTGATTCTTTGCTATCTGGACCTCCTACTCACTGTTTGATCAGATCTAGTTCACTATTACAGCAGCACACAAAAATTGGAGTAGTAGCTTTTTGAAATGTGTTTTTTTCAATCCTAGTAAAAGCAAATTTTCAAACTTAAGAATTTTTTGCAAAGCTGATTGGATCTTGAGCCAAACCTCTCAGGGATGGCACAAAAATTAAACACAGCAGCTTGTTATCCTTCCAAATAATGTATGCAAAAATTTAGGAAAGAGTGTTCTTGTTCTATTTTCATAAATGAAATATTGTGTTACTATTTTGTTGATGGAGGGAAAGCAGATTAGTTAAAAGGGTAAATATGCTGACACACTGATTAGAAGAAGAGTTGCTTGGGTTCAGTTAAGAAGTGAAATCAAAAGAAGAGACCTCTGTCCCTCTTCCCTCAACGAAGAATAGTGACACATGGATCAAAGCACCAGCCTCCCACATTCCAGGTAACCATATGCTGATAAAACTTTTCTTTCTTTGATTGTATCATGAGACCTTCAAAACTTAGTGGTTTTGTCCTAATGGATGCTGAAGGAAAAAGTGAAAAAGATATTACTGGAACAGGAAATTAGATTTTTTTCATAGCTGTGAATCTAAGCTGGTGTTTAGATTCAACCTCCTCCTCTTACATTTTCCTATTAAGCCTTAGGAAAAAAATTGTCTGCTGAGTATATCATTCTTTGCCTAATACTGTGGAATGGAGAACCATGAGGCAATGCTGAATTCTCCTCAGGACACCAGTATTCTAGAGAGGCTGGAGCTATATTTCTCCTGTGTGGGTGTTTGAGCATTTGAATTGGCCATCTGTAGGGACAGCAAACTGCTTAAACTTTGTTTTCTTCTTTGTGAGATATTTCTGTAACAGTCTGAGAATTAAAACAGGGTTCTGATCTGTAGAGGAAACGGAGATGGCTAGCTCTTTCTTTTTAGAAAATATATAATGCTTATCTGGAGAATTTTCCTAAGAACTTTAGAAGCATAGTAAATAAAAGCATGGAATATTTTTAGGTTATATTTAACATCAGAACTCTTTATTTTGTGCATTTGGAAGTCTACACTGTGTTAGTTAAAATCATAGTTCTGTGATAATAAGTAAATTCCTCCAAAGATTTTTCCCAAGGTTTAAAAAAAAGCCTTAAACTTTTAAAAGGCAAAATTTAGCTACATGTGTTTTACTTGTTTCTGTCTTCACTATTGTCAGTGAGCACCATTTATTATACCTTCAATCCCACTCAACATGCTGAAATTCACTTTCTAAGCCATTTATTTCATATATGCTATAAGAAAACTGGCTTCTGCTCTGATTATGCATAGTTTTCCCCAGACTTATTGCTAGTTCACAATGAAGCTCCCAGCATTTCTCCTGTGTAGAGTTTCTACAGATACATGTCCTTTAGTGAGCCATCATGATGTGGAAAAGCTCCACGGCCTGCCCAGCCACTGCTTAAGTTGAAAAGTTTTCATGAAAAGCCCTCAATTACAGAGCTTTCTGCTTGTTACAGTTCCTTATCTATCTCAATTGTCTTTCTTTCCAAAGAGACAATGATTTAAGATTTGCTCTAAACATAATGTAAATGATGGATGGTACCTGACAGTTGTTGTTGTTTATCCAAACAGAATATTATGTGCAGGAAGGTCTGAACAGTCAGTGTGGGGTTCAGTTCTGTTTTGGGCTGAAGCTAGTTTTGTACACAGTGTGCATCTTGACCACCAAGGTGTTTTTCAGTGGTGTTCTTTTGAGTAGGAAGCCTTAGCACTGGCAGTTCTAAGAAAGAAGTTCTGATACCAAATTTTAACCACCTTGCAAGAACTTTGTTGCTCAAAACAAGCCTAAGGAGGGGCTGATGCTGTTGATGAAACCTGATGATAAAATTACTTTAAAAACAATTTTTCCATGGTTTGGTATTAAGTTCCTCCACACAAGAACTTTGTATTCTATCTGTGTTCTGTGTTAGACCACAATTCTTGGCAGTGACTTGTAAGGAGATCCAGAAACATTGAGAAAGAACCAAGTTGTCTTTTCCTCTGGTCATATTTATTTGAAATTTAAGTACTGTAGAGAGACAACTGCTGAGTAGTTATTTATTTGTGCGAGGGTCCACATTTCAGTTGCAGCAAGAGTGGAGGCTGTGTTAGGGAGACATTGTTCCACATGGAACAATCTGTTTGTAGAAAATATCTTCCAGGCTGGATCCTGCACTAGCCTGAGGAGAGAAGCTGGCAATCAGGTACCATTTAGAGGGATTAAGGAATTAAATTCTGGTTTGTTTGCTTTGTTTTTGTTGAATGTTCATGTTTATTTCATGAAGTTCAATCAGCAGACTGTAGCAATTCGATCTTGGTAAATTTTCTATCGAATCTGTGAAAACAGGAGCACATAGTGACTGTGTTTATAGGAATGTGAGCTTTTGAAACCTATAAAGAATTTCCTTATTTCAAGAGAACGTTTGTTGCAGTGATGGCAGCTGAATTTTGTATAATGGGGACAGTGCACTGGTTTGGAGATTTCATTACTCAAAATGGAGGTGAACTTTAAAACTACTTTTGTTTGTGAATAATTGCTCTGTTTCTGGTTATCAAGATACACTGACAGGTTAAAAAAAAAAGAAAAGGGCAATATCTTTCTATGAAGACAGCAAGTCGTACATGCACACCAAGCATATCAGAGCAGTGACATTGCCACAATAAAGCAAATATACCACTTAAATTTCACAAAAGGTTTCAGCATTAGCTGATCTGCTACAGAAAGAACCTTTGAATTTTCTGCTATATTGCATCTGAGAAAAGCTTGGTCAGAATTTTTATTCATTTTGAGTAACTCCAAACTGCTGCAGGGGAGACACTAAAATGCCAGGTTCCACATTTGTGACATGTTGGGCTCCCACCCAGTGTGCTTACAGCTAGATGTGAAGAATGTTCTTTGGTTTTGATAGGAGTAAAAAAGAATGTTACAGCTTCGATGCAGCTTTCAGAATGATCTCATTAATTATGAAGGGATGTGTAGCCATATGCTCAAATGGCTGACTAGGCTTGAACATCTCCCAGTCCTGCTGGAGCCCTTGAAGGTTGTTGAACTAAATGTAAACTTCTTTATTTCCACCATACTGTCCCCCCAGCATTTGAGCTACCACAAGCTGATCCAAATCTGAGATCTGACACTGCACTTCCAGTGTTGTTTTCACAGTAAAGAGCAAGAACCCAAGTGAGCCATGGTGTCTGAGTTGGAATCCGACTGCATCATTACAGTTGAGGCCTTCCTGAACTTGAATCTCAGAATTCACAACAGCTTTACTGTTATTAACAGTTCAGTATGAGCTGGGTCAGCAGGTACTTTGTACCTTATTTGATTATCAAGAGTTACCTTTCATTGGTCCTTACAGGCTGCTTTTGCTGCACAATTCTGCTTTCTGCTCATAGATTTTGCCTCTTCTCTCCCTCCAGCTGTCCACTTTGGACATGGCTTCCTTCTCAGTGTTACAGGTATCCAGTAGCTATTTTGCCAGTTGTCAGGACCAGTGATATACTCAAACACCACCAAGAACATTGCATTGCAGTTGGAATTGATAGCAGATACCTGGCAATTCCCCATGTCCCAGTCACTGCCATGTGAGTAAATACTGTGACTGCCTCAGTAAGTAATCATCCTGCTGCTGCTGCTGGAGCTGGGTGTTTGTTCTGTTGTGGCATCACCACTGTTCATGCGGCTATGCTTGTGAACAAAACAAGGAAGTGTTAAAAACGTACTTCTTCACCTGCTTCAGTTTTCTTGTCCAAGGCAGTCTGGCTCTGCAGACGGTGGGACTGGCACAACCACATGGGCAGCCTGGGGGCAGCAGGAGGCAGCCAGGTGGAATCCCTCCTGGGGATATTCATACTCAACATGAATATGAAGGTGCTATCTGGAAGCATGTCCTAAGCAAGACAGGTTAAAATGGTTTGATCTGGAAGCAGATCCTAACTAAGAAAAGTTAAAATGGTCTTTGTGAACAAAGGTTCTCTCTGGTATGTGATGGGGTGTTTTCCTAATCAGCCATGATTGGGAACACAGGAATTGTATGTTCTCTTTATAAGTGATGTCATATATCAGGGAAGTACCAGATTACCTCTTGTTTTCTCCTAATGGAGACAGACTACAAGAACCTCAAAATTAATTAAAGTAAGAACCTGGAAACAGAACAAAAAATATGTCTGGAAATTGGGGATCTAGCCAGTGAACTAAAAGTCTTTTAGTAGATACAGACACACCAGGGTAGCCAAAACATAATGATTCTACCCAGAAAAAAAAAAAATACTGCATTTTGCAGTGTGAAAATTTGCAATATGTTATACCTTTTGTGGTGAAGAAATACAAATTTTGCCCCTGTAAATTGATGCATTCCTGTACAAATTGAGATGAATATGCATTAATGTAAATAATAAAATAGGCAGAGCTTGCCATGAATTGTTTGGGTTTTTGGGTTTTTTTTTGTTTTTTTTTTTTGCATAAGCTTGAAGTGTGCCATAAATATCATATTCAATAGTGTTGACAATTCCAATAAGTTCAGAGCCATTGTAAGGCAAAGCTGAAGAGCACCAAAGCTGAGTGTTTCCTAACTGTTCTGTAAGGTAAGCTGAAAGAGAACGTCACTGCTTCAGGGTGGGGGAGCATGAAGTGACAGTAGGATGAAGATTAATCAGCTGTGGCCATAGCACACCCAACTGCCTGTCCAGCACACCTTTTGTTGTAGGAAACTTGCCAAAGATGATTTATAGGAGTGGTTTGCATGCTCTGATGTGGTAACTGGCAAGGGACGGGTTTGATTTCTGATTAAAACAAAAGACATATTTGAAATAAAAATTAGGCTTGTAAGACAATCTGGTGAATAACTTGGAAATAGTATAATTTGTACCTGTGGTAACCTATTCCATAGCTCATATTCCAGAGGCTTGAGCAGAGTATGTGCAGAGTATTGTGAGTATGCAGAGCTGATGCAGGTAGTGAAGGTGTATGATCCCAGTGACTTCCAGCCTTGCTGACTTGTAGCGTGGTCATATCTGAGCCATAATTCATGTTTGGCTTTCTACTGAAAAAGCAACTCTGAAGCTTTTGTTCATGTTCAGCAGCAAATCCAACTCAGTTGGCTCCACAGTTGCTGTCATCAGTCCTCTGCTCTGCTGTCCTCTCCTCTTTTTCTGCTTGCCAACATGCACACCAAAAAGGGCTGCTGAAGATACAGTGCAGCCTTCTACTCTCTCTGTTTAAAAGCTATTTTATTGATAGCTATTTTATAGTAATATGTCAGATGCTAAGTATCTGTTCAGCTGACTGGGGCTGTTTTCAGCTGTCCTGATGGTGCCTGTGGTGTGGATGCTGGTGGCAAGGCAGGCAAAGTGACACAAGCTGTTCTCCATGACCAGCAGGAAGATTTTGTTAAGTGCTATTTTACTGAATGAATCTTGATTCTGTTACTGCAGCTGACACAGGAACCTGTGGCAGAACTGCTGTTTCAGTCACCCCATCTTATTCCACCCACAGTGTCAGTCATTACCCCATGGGAGAGGGAATGAATTTGTTCTGGTGACTAGAGACAATTAGAAACAAGAACAAGGAACAACCATCCCTTCACAGAAGTTATTGAAGGGACTGACTAGTTTCACAGCCAATACCCTGTAAATTAGGTGATGCAAAGCTTGCTGGAGATGACAGTTATGAGGATAACCTTGTAAAGATTACAAGGTGTTGGTGGTGTTAAAAATGTGAAATGAAGTAGATTCCTGAGCACAGAGCTGGTAATCTGTTTATCCTCTAACCGTGAATAAATCAAGCAACACCAAGATGAAACCTTAACTAGCCACACAGTGGTTCAGCAGCTTGTGCACGCACTCTGGTACTGCTGATAGCAATTCAGTGAAAACATCAAGGAAGCCTGAAAAAAAATTTTCCTGGTGTCTTAGTGCTCATTCCACAAGCTCATCTTTGGAACCTGGTTTGAAGCCTAAAGTCAAATCTATTTCTCTGTGTGTGCATGAAGGGAGCTGACTTGGCTCTAGAGAGGTCAGGGGAAGGAGCAGACATGTCCTTGCATTTATGCTCCTCATAGCTTTAGAAAATGTTCCTTTTTCCAAAAAGAAACAGGGATGTGGAACACAAGGGCAAGCTGCTTTGTGCAGCTTTGAGGTATCATGAGGCTTCTCCTTCTTTCTGTCCCCTGTCCCCAAACAGGAAAGAAAAATGCAAAACACAGAGTCTCTCTTGGTGTTACTGATGTGCAAGACAAATTTGCAATGTTGTCTGGCATTTCTTTGATGATGTGTGTGAACTACTTCCTTGAGCAAAGGAATCCAGTTCAGTAAGGACTGCATGCTCTATCAACAGGTATAAAAAGAAGTGAGAATTAACCAAGAAAGTAATATTTAGAAGTCCTGAAATATCACTGCTTTCAGGGAAGGTCCCTAGTAGGATTTTTTTTCCCAATTTTATATATTAAAATATGTATTAAAATGCAGTTACTTATTTTATGATATTTTGTATAAAAAAATCTTGCTTGATAATTTAAATAAAAATTCTGTAGGGTAGCAGTGGCACAAAGAGTTTCTACTGTAAAACTTCAACAGTTACTTGAAATGCATCTTTGCATTTTAGGTCAAACATTTATGTGATGTGGTCATGTGTATGTTGGTCACACTCATGAACTTGTAAGGTCTCTCAAATACTATGAATCTTAAAGGAATCTCTTCACAGGTAAACTACCTGTAGGATGTTTTATTGTGAAAACATCTCAGACTGAACATAGATCTAAAAATCACTGTAATACATTAATATTGTTACCATCTAGCAGTGTATTCCTTGGAGTTCTGGGATCTTTGTTAAACTGACAATTCTCTGTAAAAATCTGTATTTATATTTTAAAAGTTAATGAAAATATGATCAGAGATCAAAATTGAGGAAGCTTAAATCCTTACTTGACCAATTTTTAAAATAATCCTAGCAATACAGTTCTTAAAAGCATTGATATTTCCTGGATTCAAACTGGATTAAATGTCATTCTTTAATGTGTAGGAGCAGTGGTGTAAAAATGGAGGAAAATGGGAAAAAAATTAATATGTTATGTGGCTTCAGTTTTTTAACTTGTAAGTATCCTAATTTTCTAAGGAAGAGTTATCACTGGTTTGTCTCCAGAAAAAATTAACAAGTGGAAATATACAGGATATATGAGGAGTTTAAAAACCTTGATTTTCTTATCTCACCAGTTGTTTTTTCATGTAGATTGTCCAGAGGCCTTTTCTCTGTGTGATGCAGTATATTAAATTGCATGGAAAAGAGAAAAAGCTTACCTAAACTTAATGCTTCATGATTCAGAATCTTCGGTAAAAATACTCTTGGTGACTTCAGTCACTCTTTTCTGATTTTTGCTTTGCAGTTTTCTCCCATATACATTCCAGATTTTCAGCTGCAATAAATTAAACATCTGCTGGACTCTGCTTTTAAGAAAAGCTGAAAATCTGTATTAAATAATGCCCACAGCAAATGTGTTTGCCTTTGGCTTAGCCTCTAGCTTGAAGATTGTCCAAAATTTGATGTTACTCAAGGAACGCGATTTCCATGGTTTTGCCTTGTTAATGCTAAAACATTTATATACACTGTGGCTTGGGCTTATTAATACACTTTAGTTGGGAGTGTCCCAAATGGGGAATTTTCCTGGCAATGCTGAAATGGATTTCCCAGTCAATGAGGCTACACACTTACTCTAAGAGATGCAAGGCCTGACTGCTGTGTCACTTGCATAGATATTTCTGACTTGGGATATTTTATCTCTGTCTGTGCAGGTGAGTGGCAATAGCTGATCTGAGGGGGGGTTTCCTGTCTGGAAAGGTCACTTAGGAGCTATTGTCCTGTGGTGTTGGCCAAAACAAAATCCAACTCCACAAAAACCCCAGAACCAGCACTGATTGCCTGGCCTGGGCTGTTGTGTTGGATTTGACTATTTTGAGTCACCTGACATCTGCCTTTTAATCAGTGTCTGAGCTGTGTCTCACACTATTTTAGCAGTGGTTACTAAGTGAGATACCGGGATGACATTTCATCTTAGCTTTGCTGTATTATGATTACATCATGAATCTCTCTGTCCCAACTACTTTCATTTAGCTAAGATTTGGCTCATTTTCACAAATGGGCGTAATGGTAGCCATTAGTATTGGCAAGACTTGGTAGCTGCAGGTTTCCTTAGAGCAAAGTCCCTGGCTATTTTTCCAATAGATTGTGATCTTCAGTAATGCAAGGTCATTCCCACTTCTTTCGTTTCTCCCCATCCCAGCAGGTCAACTTGAGTAAATAAACTAAATTAAATAAGTGATCTTTCCTTTTCAGTTGCACTTGATATGCTATGATGCTACATAATTTTGAAAGTGCTTTTTCTAAGAGATGCTTGCAAACAGCAGGGAACCCAAATGCAAGGTAATATCTGTCCACATTTCTTTTAAAAACTCCTATCCTAGAGTCTGTTCTCTTCCAGCCTAACACCCTAAGGCTCCTTTGCAGGGGAGCTGGAGAAGAGGTGTGCCTGTTGCAGTGTGTTCTTCAGGCTGACAAACATGATTTCCATTGAGCCAATGCAAAGATATTTGGTGCCCAAACTTCTTTGAGCACTTGTGGACCATGGTAAAATACCCTTCCAGCTCTTTTTGAGGAATACAGAACCAGGCTCATTCCAGTAACGACAGAAATGGCATGCAAACATAAGCCCAGGTGTGCCCAGGTGGCTGAGAAGGCCAATGGCACCTGGCCTGGACCAGCCATGGTGTGTCCAGCAGCACAAGGGCGGTGACCATCCCCCTGTGTTGGGCACTGGTGAGGCCACACCTGAAGTGCTGTGTCCAGTTCTGGAAGCTGAGGTGCTGGAGTGAGTCCAAAGGAGGGCAGCAGAGCTGGGAAGGGTCTGGAGCACAAATCTAATGAGGAACAGGTGAGGGAGCTGGAGGTGCTTAGCCTGGAGAAAAGGAGGCTGGGGGATCTTCTCCCTCTCTACAGCTACTGAAAGGAGGGTGTGGTGATGTGGGGGTTGGTCTCTTCTCCCAGGTAACAAGTGACAGAATGAGAGGAAATGGCCTCAAGTTGTGCCAGAGGAGGTTTAGATTGGGTATTATGAACACTTTCTTCAGGAAAGGGATTGTTGAGCATTGGAACAGGCTGCCCAGGATAGTGCTGGAGTCACCATCCCTGGAGTTATTTTAAAGCCATGTAGATGTGGTGCTTTGGGACATGGTTCAGTGGTAGGTTTAGCAGTGCTGACTTACAGATTGAACTCTGTGACCTAGGGGGCTTTTCCAATCTAAACAATACTGTCCTGCTATGATTCTAACTGATCTTGTGATGCTGTATGCTCTTCACCTCTCCTGCTGGAGTATGAGAAAAAGTACTGCTGGGAGTTGTGGGTACCAGGGATGTCAGTTGGTTTGCAGCCTCCCAATGCTTCCATACATGGCTTAAGGAAGAGAGGGGACTCAAACAGACTTGGGTCACCTCCAGCCTGGGACAAGCTTTATTTGGCCAGTTTGCAATCCATCCAAGGTCTCACTGCAGCTTTGAAGTCTCCCCTGTGTTTTTCCTGCAGTGCAGTACAGGTTTGCCAGTCAAGTGACCATGAACAGTGATCTCAGAAACAGCTTACAGAGCTTCTGGAGATGGAACGATACATTCTTTTTCTTCTTAGATAGTAGCAAACGGTATGATTTGGATGAAAGCCATAATTAATTTAGAAAATGTTTTTATCTCAAAACATAGCTTTTCTACTGCTTTCTAAAGTCTGAATCCAAGTGATAAGAGGTCAAGGAAATACCTGCACCAGGGATTCCAGCTATTTAAAGTTCTTTGTTGAAATCATTAAAAACAAAGTCCTGGTAAAAATGAAAAGTTAGCATCAGTATGAGAACATATCTTTCTTAGGAAGTGACAAAATAATGGCTGTTAATTCTTCTATCTAAGCAGGAAATGGTAGTGTCACTTCATGTAGTGTATTTCTTCTGTGTTCACAGAGCATTTGGTTAAAACAGGAAACCTGATTAAAAGGACACGATGTAGTTTTGACTTGAAGTTAAACTAGCTTAGCAACTTTTGCAGGAAACTCAGATAACTTTAATGCCCTGTTCAGGCATTGTTTATTTGACAGGCTTGTAACAGCTACACTGCTTGAGCTCCTAGAAGACAAAATTTGTTTCATACCTTGAGGGTGCAAAGTCCCAGGGCAGCAGATGGCCCTATGATTATTATTTCCAACCTGTCTTACGTGACCATTCCTTCCCTGTATGAACAGCTGTTTCACTCACTTCAGTGCAGCCCAGCCTGAGTGGCTATTTTTCTTCTGCCCTTTTCTTTGCACACAACATAAATCTCTTCTTTCCTTTGACCTGGCCTGCAGTTTCATCCACCTGTGCATGCCTTCAGCAATGTCAAACTCTTGCCAGATCCACTTCCCTTTTTCTAGATAAATTCTTTTGAAACTAAACTTTTTCTTTTTTTCCCAGCAGTACTGAATAGATGGAGTCTTCACTTCTTAGATACTCACCCTGGGAGTGCTCAGTGGGTGTGAATTTAGTCCACTTAATCTGTTTTAGTGGACTCAGCCCAGTTATTGAGTAGCATCAGGCCGTGAGTGTTAACCACTGAAATGGGTCCACATTCTGAAACTTGCAAGTTTTTAGCTGTGCAAAGCACTTCATGTAAACCAGTGAAGTTAATTTTGTCTCTAATATCGTGAAAGTAAATGTTCAAATTAGAACATGTCAAAATTAAGATGTTCCCAGACAACCTCAGGTTGGCCTCCTTATGAGAAAAGGCACTTATAAGGTGATTTTTAATTCTGTAATTACATACCTTTTCTGCAGGACCTCATTTCATTTACTATGCAGGATACTCAGAACTCAATAAATTAGTAGTTTTCAATGTTTCATTTTATCCTTATTGCATAGGCTCATGTCCTATTTACTGTGCAGTACTCACACTGTACTGAATATAGAAATAATGTTTTCCATAAGGAAATTAATCAATCAGAGTTAAGAATTCATTTTTGCAATACCACTTTTAGACAAGGTGGAGACATTCCTTTCAGTTATGGAATGGACAGCTGGGGCAGACAAAAGCCTGGTACATACCTTACTGGATGATGACATTTTCAGAACCTCAGTTACCCATCTTTTGTTGTTTTTAACTGCAGGGACAACTCTTGTAGTGATTAACAGTACTCAGATTCTGTGGATCACATTACTCAAGATGGATCCCCATAAAAGGAAAAAGAAACAGAAACCACAGAGTTTGTGCCTTGTGTAATTTGCACAGTATCACAGATTCCTGGGGACAGAGCCAGCAGCAAAAGCCAGAGTAGGAAACATGACAGGAAGTTTGTTCTTTTGTGTATGATTTTTTTCTCCTGAAGCTTTCCAGATTCTCTCAGAAAGGAAGACAGGGCAAGGGGATGCTACAGGCGCCAGCCGTCTTCCTTTTTCTCTCCAGTATATTTCCTGGACACTACAATTTTATTCCCTGAGTTATCATTTTGTTATCTGCTCCCATCACAAATTTAAAGACTTGCAGATAATGCACACAGGCAAAGAAAACTTATTGAAGTTGCACAGTGGATCTGAGCCTCTTTCCACTTAGTTTTTTTAGGAAAAAACTAAATTTCCCATGCAAATTTCCCTGTTATCACCACCTTCAGTAGGTAAGAAGAGTCATGTCATGGTGTAATGGAGTAACTTGTAGCATAGCAAATCTCTGTTATTGTTGTGACTGTGTCTTTTATTATATGGATATTTCTTCCTCTCAATCAAATGTCTTGATTCACAACCAAGTGTCTGGCTTTATCCACTTTGAAACATTGATAGCAGTTTCTTTTAGGTATCTTGAAATGCAAATAAGGATATATTTGAAACAAACTAATCCCTAAAAAGACTTGATGAAGTACTTGTAAGCTTATTTTTCTGAAAGCTGAGTCAAGTCTCACTTAAACATCAAACTGTCTTCCTGCACACATTCTACACAAAATAATGAGTAAGTGATGCTCTGAAAAAGCATCACCAGACACACTGCTGATTATGTTCTGTGGGTTTTATTTTTAAAGTTGAAACAGTGTTTTACTAGATCTAATTCTCTATCGCAAGTAAAAATATGTATTCCCATAATAGGAATTTGAAGATCTAGAAGATAGTAGCTTTAAAAAAGGAGAAGTTGCTCCTGAAGAAGTGTGTAGATCAGCCACCTTAAGCTAAAATCTAGCTGGTTGTAGGTATGTTCTACCTGTAAATCTGCTTCTATTTGAATGCAGAAATATTTACCAGGAGTATTAAACAGCTGTAGAACTGAGGGGGTTTATGAAAATTTGTAATATAAATGCAGTTTTATTCTTTTCTCTGGAGGAAAAACCACGCTTTTTGCAGAGAAAATTGGGGAAGAATAGATGAATTTGCCTTTAGGTTCTAAACAGAAGATCTGGAAATCATTCAGTTTCTGTTCTTCAGAATCTCTGGGAGACATATAGTGAAGAAGGTGATTAATTGCACATATATGTATGAAAGTAAGCAGGAGCAAATTTGCTTTTTTTTTAATAAACATGGAAAATCGAAAAGTCAAAGATGCTGCACAAAGGTGATAGACCTATTTTGGTAATACAGTTGGGTGGCATGTTGTATTTCTTTATCTTTCCAAAGATACACATTTATATTGATAGAAATAAAAGGTTGTTTCCTGTAACGACCTGGATTTAATTTCCTGTATAGTAATATACTTGTCTTCCATCTGCAAGCCCCTGTAAACCCTTGCAGTTGACATAAATGTGAAAGGCATCTGGTTCAGACCTGTGAACATGAGGGAACAACTTTCATGTTATTTGAGCTCTGCTACTGTTTCTAGGAAGACAAAGTTAATTTTCTCTGTACTATCATACTGTGAAATCATAAGTGAAAGAGCCATAAATGGTGAAGAGATATTAAAATTAAATAATTAAACAACCCCATAACTTGTAAAAATAACTAAGTTAGGAAAACAGATCTAAACTTTAAATGTTCCACTGCATGTCCAAATTTGCTTTTTCAGGCTTAGCTATTGAAATTCACGTGCCTGTTGAAATTAAATTCAACAAAGATCTTTAATAAGCACACGTGGAAAAATTTACAATTAGAAATATTTTTTTTAACATAAACACAGATTAATTTTTTTTCTCAGGAAGGACAAAGAAGGCTGAAAAAGCCATGTTAGGTTTTAATACCCTGCCTGAACTTATTGCCTTGAGGTGATGACAGATAATATAGTTCTTGTAGAAATAGATATGGAAATGTTACAGAAACCATTAAAAGTGGGAATAAGAACTACATTTAGAATATTTCTCTTACTCAACAAGCATTATCAATTAATTTTCACATTAAGCTTCATCCAGACCATAATTAATTTTCTTTTTAGGACCACAGATCAAAAATTGCTTTCGCCTTTCTTAGGAAGTTACAATATCAGAACAGCAAATCCTGAGGGCCTGATATCCTTCCTAACATACTAATTCAGTCTCCTTATCTTAGGTATTGAGGTAACTGTCCTTAAGTCACTACAGGCACCAAACATGAGAATTGCTTAGCATGAAGGATATTCCTGAACACTATTCCTTAATATTTCTGAAGTCAGACATTTCAGGAGATAATAGGGCTATTTATTTGGCAAAATTTTATATAACTTCTTAGGTATTTCTAAGAGTCAAATGTATATTATCAGTGTGTTTCTTCTGAAAGCAGGTGGCAAAGTGTATGGCCAGGGAACTCCTAGTGTATGGACAATAACTAAAGTTGGTGTATTAGATTCTGACTCTGTGTGTTGCCAGAAATAGAGTTCTTCCTCAGAATACCATGTGCTGTGGAGCAACCCTTCCTGACTGGGATTCCCTGTTCCATAGGAAAATTTATTTGTGAAATCTCACTTGTAACCCTTTACAAAGAGGGTGGATAGATCCATCTGCTTTGTGAAGAGCATGTGATGAGTTTTTCATGCATTCTTCATGCAGCAAAAGAACTAGAGTAGTTTCACAGTGTGAAAAAATTGATTATCCTAAATAAAATGAGTTCAGAATTAATTCACATTCTTCCTAAGGTCAGGTTTATGGGCAGAACTGACAAAGAGGGATTTTCTGCTCACCTGCTGAGCTAAACTGCCTATCAGGTATAGGTGGCTCCCAGAGGAAGAAAGTCTGTCCTTCTCGTTGGCAGAACCCTGTACCACAGCTTTACTTCATAACCTGCATTGTTATGGGACAGCAGGTAGGAAAAAGAGCAATTCCTGATTAAGGCTTACACATGGAATGCCCTCTTGAGATGCTGTTGAACTGACTGAGGTGTGCTGAAACTCAGCTCATCAGGTGACTCTTACATTGACTTGCATGAAATGTTCTCCTAGGATTTTGCTAATTTGTGTTAAAAGAATCATAAGCCATGTAGCCTTAACACATTATCATACCAATGTGTTTTACATGTCTGCCCTGACAAATACTGAGCCAACTTTGTCTTCAAGGTGCAGAAAACAGAGGGCTGAGTTAATAGGAATACTCCAAGTTGAAATTGAGTTCAACAGAGATCTTTAATAAGCACACATGAAAAAAATTACAATTAGAATTTTTTTTTAACTTTTAACTTAAAACTTTTAAAACTTTTTTAACTTATAGAAATTTTTTTCAATTTTTTTTTGTTTAAATCCAAATGGATTTGTCTTAGTGGTTTAAAAGTGTCAATTTAAACCTCTCTTGTATTGCATCTGTATTGTATCAATACATTAGTATAAGGCTGAGGTAAGAATTAAGAAGGAAAACTTGAACATGAGAAGTAATATGAAATGGAAAATGCAAATGAATATAAATAGGAATTAGTGAAAGAGTAATAAAACCAGGACACAAAACCTTTAAAATTAGAGTTGTGAACTATTAAAAATAATTGATGTTAGTAGAATAATGTGTGTTCTCAGTTTTTTGAGGGAGAAATTCTTCTGAATGGAAGGTCAGAGTGCTTGCCCTTTAAAATGCCAGCTCTGCTACTGTTGTGCCATCTCAATCTTTCATTAAGTGGTGAAAATGTATTTAGGAAGACTTCCAGTTACATAATTTAGAACTTTTAAATTTCACAGGAGTGAAATTTAAAAGTTAAGGGGGAAAAATACTAGCAAAGCTACTTTTGAAACTTAGACCTGGAGCCTGTGTTGCCTTGAGAAAATTTGTTTTTAGGGGTAATTAGTTATCCTGGAGGTACCTGTTACAATCATAGCATGGAGGTTTTAGGGTAGAGCAGGGGATGAAATACAAAAGCTATTTAAAAACTGTCATCTTAGCAATGCCAGATTAGTATTTGGTCTTGTGTATGCTGTTAAACTCAGGGATAAACTTGTCTTCTGGAGAAACCTCTCTATGAGAGACCATATATAAACTGCCTACAATTGTTTTCCAAAGAATACCTCAAATAACAAGACATAGCTAATCCTCCCCTCATCTTCCTTCTTAAACTAGTTTTTCACTTTAAAATATTATACCAAAATTTGCTGGACCTGAATTTAAACAAGATGCAGCCTTGCCTTCTCCTACCTGCAGTAAAAGATGTTTGTAGCTCTGTGTTGGCTGCATCTGTGGAAGGAGTTACTGCTGTTCTGAGAAGCTGTGCTGCTTGGGTGGGTAGCCCTATCACCCTGTTATCCTGATGTACTTGAACTGCTACTGTTGACAACGGAGAAATGTGTGTTACAAAACATTTCCTACCATATATTATTCTTCTAGATGCAGCTCTCTCCAATCAGCCTGCCTTCTTTCCTTGTCTGAAAATACAAAGGCACACAGAACATTAGAGGCTGATAAACTGTGATAACAGTTGCATAATGACTTTCATAAAATGACTTTTGCCATAAAAATAGCTGTTCATAATTGCTTTTGGGATATTTGAGTTTCTGATTCTTCTTGGATCATTCTAATTACTTGAGGTACTTTTTGGAGAGTTTTTTTTTTCATTTCCTTTGGGCACAATGATAAACAGTTTGATACTCAAATGTGCAGATAAAACACAATTGATTACACAGTATTTTGTTGTTCAGCTGGATGCATATCACTCATGGCTGCAGGACAAGACAGCTTTGAATCTCTTGGGAGTTACTGAACAAGATTAGTGTTTTTATTCTAATATTAAAGAAAATTACAGTCCCAAAGAAATCTACGTAGCTGTAATAGCCATGAGCTGGGAGAGTTTAAATGTCATCATGTTCCAGTCCTATATGAGAGGTGTGCTGTGAGACATCCTGAATGCAGGGTAATTGGGATCAGGCAGGTTTAGCTGTGTCTGCCTTGACTGTGGGAAGGGTTTGCAGAACCTTATCTCTTCCAGTAAACCCAGTGCCATCAAACAAAAAATATAGAATTATATCATGATTTTCTGTTATCAGTTGTTGACATGCTGATATAGATTAGAACTTGTGTAACCCAAACTGTTGAGGGTTTCAGATGTCTCTGTGTCTGTTCATAACAAGTCAGTTCTGGCAGTACATTCCTTTTGCTCTATTTCTTCCCATGGGAAATGTACCATTTCCCTTTCTGAAGTTTTGGTTTATAATCTTGGCTAGGCTTTTTGTGATTACTGCTTGAATATTGCACCTCCATGCAGAAGGGAGTTGCTGAGTGCATTTGATTTATATGAGGTATATGAGGATATGAGGTTTGGCTGGAGTCTACACTTTCTTTTTTTTCTTTTTCTTTTTTTTTTTTCTTTTTTTAGCTCAGTTATTTCTTTATATATACAGGAAGTCAGCTTATCTACTGGTGCCCATATAGCATCTTGTATTTGGGAGATTTTAACAGTTTCTGTGGGATGTACACAAAAGTATTGCCAGCTTCTGCAAGTCTTCAGCACTGAACAATGCTGTTCTTTTACAGATTTTCTTTTTGTTCTTTTCCTGCTTCCTTTAACAGACTAGTTTCTGTGTATCAGCTTGATGCTACAGAAACTTTCATGTTGCCAGACATCATGAAAATTATTGCACTGCCAAAATCACAGAAACACAGAATTGATAGGGTTGGAAAGGACTTCTGGAGATCATCCAGTCCAACCCCAATATAAAATATCTAATTCCAGACATAAAGTATGAATGCCTTTCTTTTGTTGGCCTTCTAAAGTACTCTGTCATATCTACAGCAAAAAGTGCTTTTTGTTTAATGAATTATTAAGCTTTCTAATTTTTAATGAGCAGCTACTGGGATTGTGCTAGTGGAGTAAGCAAATAAAGTGTGTTCACTTGTAGTTTGCACTGACAGCTGTTTTGGGAGCAATAGAACAATGCATTTTGTACTGAAAATAGGAAATAGGAACAGCAAAGACTGGCTGATACTACCAGGCTTCTTGAAAGTTCAAATAAAACTAGTCAATGTACTTGCAAAGGTAATTTCCCTTCCTTGACAGGAAGAAAGTATCCAGCATATTTACAAAACCCCTTTTTCTAACAAAATGTACCTACTTCGGAAATCTTACAATAAGTGCCCGTGCAATTGCCATGTGCTCTTATTCTGCCTGCCTTTTCCATCTGGATACAAACATACTGCTCTGGATAAATGTAACTCCTTGTTCCTCCAGCCCTGCTCATCCATGGTAGCCCATGCAGGATGCTGTGACCTGTCAGGAGTTTGATCAGGAGGGGCTGTGGCCCTGCTCCATTATTGACTGCAGTAGAAGGAAGTGTTGAGCAGGCACTGAGTGTGAGTCCAGTGGAGTTGTGTCCATTTAGGAAGGATGCAGTGGATGGTTTGGTGAAATGAGTTTCCATACCCAAAGCTGTTTGCAATGGCTGCATTTGGCTATTGTCATAATCCTGAGCATCTGCTGTGGGGAGAATAAATGTACAGAGGAACTTGTCTTTATGCCTTTATGTTTCTAATGCTGACTAGTTATTAGATTGCTGAGAAAGGATTAAATATGAACTGTACTTTGAGGTTTGCAAGTGTATGTTGGCTTTTCCTCTTTCTTATTTAAGAGAAGTTAGTCTGAGTTCTTCACTTTCATATATTGTTTTTAAGTATTAAATTGATCTACTTTATATTCTCTGCCACAGTAACTGGAAATAAGGGTTCATTTTGGAATGCAAATTGCACCAGGATTATGAGTTCCTCACTCATGGCAGAGGGTTCACAAACTGGTGCAAATATGTGGCTTGACAGTGAGCCAATAATTTATGTGACCTAGGAGCCTGGCTGCTCAATCCTTCCAGCATTCATGTTTCTCCTCTGGATGGTCTTGCCACACTGTGGCACAATGGAACATCATTTGTAGGAGAGGTGTTACTAGTTTTCTAAGGAGAAGGTTGGGGAGGGGTACAGCAGATGTACAATGTACTCAGATCTGCTCTTACATTTGCCCCACTGGTGTTTTCAGTAACAAATATCCTAATACTGTTTGTACCTCTGAAATAGATTCTTCTCCTTTCTCCAGCTCACTGGGACTCCATCTCTCTGAAGGCCTGAGGCTCTGTTGGTATCAAACACATGAATAAAAACTATTGCAGGAGCCATGGAAAGGGCCATTGAATCATCTCTGTGTTACTCGATGAATACCTGCTTGAGTAAATCATTCTCTGACCAAACAAATTTCACCTGTATCTTTTCCTCCTGGTGTAATTTGTAGTGCAGTTTCCAAAAGCCTGGCACTATCCAGTTTAATGTGAGAGTAAGAGAAGGGAGTCTGCTGGTTCAAATTAATCACACCAGGTTCCTTTTATACATAAAATTCTATATAAATGATTTGTATAATGATATACACCTCTACTCTTCCATTGATTCCCTTAGTTTCCTTCTCTTTTTCTTTAAAGTAATGGTCCCAGTCTCTTCCTCCAGTTCAATCTGGTCAGTTTTGTCCTGTGATTGAATAAGAGACAGGCTAGCCGAAAGACTGGGCTAGTGCATCCAGAATCATTAATTCAGTCAGTCAAACAAATGGGAGGCAAGAGAACAAGAAGCAGTGACCAATTGGTCACAGGGCAGGGGATCTGCCCTGGAGCATGGAACACACTGAGTTCAGCCCCTGAGCTGCATGGTCACAAATGCCATAATGATTTCTTAGCATGGCCCTGGCTGTGGTAGCTCATGCCAGCCTGCTGAGCAAGCTTGGCCAGGCTTCTTGAGATTCACAGATAAGATTTATTCCTGAAGCCTGACCTACATGAGTGTGTATCTAAATGTGTGAAAGCTGTGATTTGATGGCAAGCAATGAAAGGTCATAGAAAAAGCAGGCAATGCATTTAAATCAAAATGATGAAGCTGGGTAATTTCATTAGCAACAGTTGTATTTACTGGAAGTCACAGATGGTGCAGTTTAGCTTATGGCCAATTTGTTAAGACAAAATAAGTATAAAGAAAGAAATATTCCAAGTGAGAGGTGGTTAAAAATTAAATAGGAACCAGATGGCTCGAGATTGTCCTTCATAGAAATTTGGTGAAAGAAGACATAAACAATCCAAAAGCATTTCTGAATGGGACACTTAGAGGCTGGCTGGTCCTTTATCAGAACTAGGTTGAAAAGCAGAGCAATTAAACTTCCCTCATGTGTTTATGTCTGACATCCCAGCAAAATGTTCTACGTGAACTTTCAAATTATTTTCTATCTGATATGTTCTTTAAACTGAGAAACAAGATAAGTGGAATAACCAGTAAATGTTTTAGCCACCTTTAAAATAACCTCAGCTTTTATTTAAGATGAAGAGAAATTTCACTGTGCAGTGAACGTTTATACATCTAGATGTAAGATGCCTTTATGCTCAGAGAAATGGCAATATTTTAGTTCTTGCTTGCTCTGGAGAAATGCTAGCAATTGTTACAGTTCCCTGATGATAGGTTACAGCCCTAGTGTGTATTCCAGGGGATACAAGTTTCTCTTCTGGGTTGCAGTGCAATTACTTTCCTGGCCCTGGAAAAATTCACTTTCCAAATTTATACACTTTATTTATTCACTAGTATGTACAGTGAGTTTTGGGAGTCAAAAGCTATTAATATTTTTTGCTTAGTGTCCAGAGCTGCTAAAGCTGATCATTAGCATTGATGCCTTTGAACTCTCTTGTAAAACAAATAACAATACTGATTCCCCATGTTTCTGAGTGGGTAACATGATTTTATTTTAGAGAGTGCCTTGATTCTGTTTTCCACTCATGGGCACGTTTTGTCGATAATAAGATGCAATACCAGTAAATTCAGCAGTCAAAAAAAGAAAAAAAGAGAGTAAAAACATTACAAATGATTCCAAGGAAAAGGAGTCAGCATGGGCTCTCTGGTTTTGTATGGAGCACTAGATATAGGTGATATCAGAGACACAGCAGAAATCTCTTTTAAGCAAGCTGCATATATGGAACTGGTTTTCCCAGGAGTGGGAGTGGGGGTGGAAAAAAAAGGAAAAGCAAAGAAAAACAGCCTTGAATGAGAGAGGCAGCTGGAGACTGTGTTGACTAATTAATGAGCAACATACACTTAAGAGCTTTTACTCATCCTGCACTAGCTTTGCACATTTTCTACTGCATGTTACAGTCCCTGGGTTTGAAAGCTCAGCAAGTGGTGCCTGCTTGCAGGGAAAAGGCTACACTTGAAAAAGATGGCTGTACTCACTGAGGGGAAATGAAAGCATTTACAAATGTCCTGGAAAAGCCTGGAACAGTCCAGATGGGGAACATGATTTGAAGAATTTCACAATTAAATGAACTTAAAAGAAAAATCAGAAATGATCCAGGAATAATTTTCCCATGTACCAAGATAACAGTAAAGGACATGCACCAACCGTGGCCTTGTCAGGGAAATACATTCTTCCACAGGAAAAATGTTTGTTTGGTTGTTTGGTTTTGGGTTTTTTTGGTTTTTGTTTCAGCTGCCAGAGTTGCACCTATAAACAGGATGGTGATTTACAAGCATAGCTTTTTGTTGAGAAAGACCATCCATGTAAGGGTAATAATGATTTTTAAAAGTTATTCTTTAAAGACAAAAATACAAAAAAGGGTTTTGCTAACCTTGACTAGAAATAGCACAGACTCTTTATTTTATGTATCTGCAGGGCTTTCTGTGTGGAAGGAGAAAGGGGGAAGGGTGGAAAGGCAAGCTAGGAGGAAATCAGGATCTTTCAAGTGTGCACTCTGAAAACTTTGTATTCAGCTACTGCCTTTAAGTTATTGCTGCTCTTTCCAGAATGGTTCAATCTCAGAGCCCAGGCAGTGAGTCTTCTGCTGTTTCTGAAAATCTGTCCCTTTCTGCCTGAGTTAAGGCTGCTCTGATTGTACTCAGCAGTGGTGAACCCCAGCAGTCCCTGCTCTGCTAAATTCTTTCCCTGCCATTTCTGCACCTGCCACCCCATCCAGCATACCTTCCATCACCCTCACTGTTCCAGCACGTGATCCTGGTTCATAAACATGGTTCTCTTTCATGCTTACAGGCAAACCCATATGTTCCTGACCTCACAATTGCCTTGGTTTTGGGGCTGGAGACTAACCCTAGTTGCAGAAACTGTGCTGTGTGGGATTTGTTGTTACCTATGTTTGAAGCTGATCGTGTTCCATAGTCAGGTTAGTCAGGTTAGTTCCATAGTCAGCCCCTTGTTGCCAATATCCTTTGTCAGCAAAGCGTAGGGACAGTAGCACAGGGGGTGAAAAAATAAAAAAAAAAGACTTATGGGTGAACAACAAGAAGAGATGGGGCTTTGTAGGTAGTTGAACAAATGCAGATGCTCTGAAATTTCTGTCAACTCCTTCTTAAATGTGGTGGAAACACTACAGTAGAGAAAGTATAAAGCTATATAAAACATAGCAAGAAGTTTCTAAGTAGAATGAATTTTCAACTCCACATCCAATTTCCTACCATAGCTGTTTCATGATTAAGCAGATCACATGCTTGGAGGTGAATTCAAACTAATTGAAAACTCTGATCCATTCTGCAGATCAGTAGAGAACAATTGAGGCTGAGTTGTAAGCAGCTGCTAAATGCTGTTACCCACTGTGTGTGTAAGGGGTACTAGAGGTAGTGTTCCTGTCCTGGTGCTCATTTGTGGTTACTTTCTGGTTTTGAAATCCTCTATTATTTAGACCATGTGTAGGTTGTTAATCCTTGATATCCAGAATAGTGCAGGGCAATTCTTGATTTTTCTGTTTTTCTTACTGCATGTTTGAGTATTCAACAAACTTCTTTAGCTGACTAGTTTTATTGTGCTGCCTTGTTAGATGAATATGGATTTTTGTAAGAAGCCTAGGCCTTTAAATGCTTTTATTATGGAGGTTTTATTTTCAAATGTCTGTCATCTGTCCCAGAATGGTAACATAAGGTAGAACTCTACTTATGAAGACCAAAGGAAAAGATAATTTCAGAACTTTGTGTATTGCATTGACCAACTTCTTCACAGTTAATGCATTTGCCTGCTAATGGTAGTGTTTGGCTTATGCAGTCAAAACTGAAGGGAAAAAAAAGCATCCTTGTGGTAGTTATTCAGACTGTCTTGTGGACTTATCATAACAAGTCCCATTCTGTGCCAGCAGAATAAAACTCTATTTGTCTGTTAAATTGAAAGCACCTGATAGGAATTATTGGTCCAATTCATCATTCCCAGAGGTGCTTACAAGCAGCATGCTGTGGCAGGAACTCTCTGTTTATAGCCAGAAGAAGGTTCAGGAGCCTGACTGAGCAGCTCAGTTTAGTTGAGTTATATGAAAGGTTTTTTTCTGATTACTTTGCTAGTGTGTGGGATATGTGCATGTAGCTGAAAACAACAGGGGATTTCATATACATCTCATTTAGCTGGTGCTATGTGGATTCTTGTGCAAGGAAAGCCTTTCCTGGCTGATGTTTAGTCCTGCAATAATTGTTCTGCTCAAGACTCACTTTGGAGAGTTCTTTACTTTACTGACTCTATTAATATCTATTAGAGTCAAGATTGTAAAGCTTTTCTTCTCAGGGCACAGATTTACCCAATTTTTTTTTTTTTCCCTTTTTCTCAACAGGTTAGTTGTGATTCTGTCCTTTGTGGTCTACAAGTATCAACTTTGATCAATAGGAAATTGTATTTCTATGCAATAGCTCTGCCTGTGTGCACATCAGCAAAGTGATCTGTAAATTGGAACAGTTGTCCTGAATGTCCATTGTGTTTGGAGTGTTGCATTAACTAGCTAATTAACTGGCTTTGTGTTCAGCCTGTTCTGGTACATGTAAAACCAGTACCAGGTTGAGAGCTAGACAAGCTTACAGGACCTGGAAACCATGGCACAAAAAGCTTGCAGTTCAAACTTTGCTCTCTCAGGGGCTGACTCAAGCTCAGTTACATCCCCCCACATTCCTCAAAATTCATCCTAGGAACCAGTTCAGAACTGGGAACATTATTTAGGAACATGAATGCTTGAGACAGAAAACCTTGATAAAAGAAGATTCACAATACATTTAATAAAGAGAAGTATATAACAACATAGGTTTTCCAAAGTCCATATCCATTCCATTCCATATTCCATTCTATTCCAGTGTTTGAGAAATTACAGCAGCTCTTGGATGGAGTTAGATTGATCCAGGAAAAGAAAATCTGTAGCAGTTGAAACCAGGTGGGAAACGATAGGCAGGCAGAATAGGAAGGCAGTTCATGTTCTTAGATTGTACTGGCACATTCTCGCTCCTGCCCATACCTCAGGAAGGTTGATGGGTTAAAGGAGAAGAGTTCATGAGGAAGCATCTGGATCTGAACTCTGGAGAGACCTGGTTTGTTCCAGGGGTTTGTAAAGCCACACAACTTAGAGCTCAGCACGAGCTGCCAGGTTTCCTTTGCCCCTTCTGCACAACAGAGAGGGACATTTCTTTTTCTTCTTTGGAGGTGTGTGCATTTCAATAGTACACCATCATTTGTTTGGGTTCTTTTTCTTTTCTTCAGTTAATTCTTTTTTAGGGTGAGAAGGTCAAATTCTTAATGACAAACTATACAGAAGGAGTTGTGTGAGCTGGTGGATACAACAGCAGCTAAGAGCTGTCAGCCAGCCATAAAAACTGACATGTGATACTTCGTACTTTAAGAGCAATTTACATCTTCTAAGGACCATACTATATAAACACGAATTAATCTCTAATTAACTTATCTATATGTATTAGCCAATTAATCTCTAATTAGTTTATTTGCAGATTCTTTCACATTGGGAACTAATTTAGGTAAGGCGTAAACCTCCTGGGACCAGTTCTGATCTCTCAAAGAGGTGTAAGTCAGGAGGATGTATAAATCCATTCTAATGCAGTCATAGGGATACAGCAGTGAAGAACTGCTCCAAGGAATGTATAAATACGGCTCTTTGTGAGTTCAGAGAGAGATGCTATGCAGTGGTGAGAAACGACATCAAAATGCTCAGCATTAATTAGACAATGTTGATGGGGTTTGATTACAGAATTTGGTTATTTTTAAAATTTATTGCTTCATAGGGTGGCATATTACTAGAGGATTAAAAGTATTAAAAGGAGTGTACAATAGTGACTACCAAGCCTGAGCTGGCAAACTTAGTGCTACTGCACCTGTTATGTGTAGAGCTCAGTGATGGGAGGAGAGTGGGGAAGGAAAAAACATCATGGCTGAAAATACCCTTCAGAGTGATACTTCAATGCACCTTTGGCCTAATGGTCCCAGGTCTTAAGCTCAGCTGTGTTTTAAAATGATAGAAATAAAATCATGTCTGGTTTTCAGGGCTGGCAAAGGCGCTGTGTGTTTTGCAGTTACCTGGTCTCTAGACTGCTGTGTGGGTAGATAGGAGGGGAGCAGCTAATTTCTCCAGCATTTGAAGAGTTGTAACTCATTTGGCTGGGTCCATGGTGCCCACTTCCAATTTTCTTTGCTGTGTACAGGGTAGTGTCACTATTCACAGCTCACCACAGTGGTGGCACTGCAAGGACAGCCTGGCTGTGCCCTGGATATGTCCCCTTTGGAGCAGGCAGGAGCCAGTGTGCAAGCAGAAGGGAGCAAAGGTGCTGCAGCTCTAGCTCCTGAGGATTCCTTGCTTTGTGTCTTTGGGTCACAAAATACAAATGCAAAGTCTGAGCTTGGGCAGAATTGGTATGTGCCATTTTATTTGCTACACCATTAGGAGAGAAAAATCTGTTAGTTCTTAGAGAGTTCAAAAGGTCCTTAGTTTAAAATCTCCTCCTATCACTCCTATTGAATTAGTTAAATCAGCTGAAGCAGCTGCACTACCCCTTACTAAGGCTGCAGGAAGTAGACTGCCAAATGCTGACACTGGTCATGAAACTGCTATTTTATTTAGATGTCCTTGCAGCACAGACATCTGACATCATGTTTATAGCCTGCATGCTAGAGAAATAGAAGAAATCCTGTACATTTTTGGTGGTAGTGTTCAGATTCAGTTGTAATAATTCACTGTGTTGCTTCAGGGCTTCCATATTGCTTTGGGCATAAAGCTGTATTATAAATTACAGCACACAAAGCTGAGTTTGACCTACCAGTTGATGCATAATAAACTGACTTAATTCTGAATATTAACTACATATTGTGGCCTAGAGGTTTTTTCGTCTCTAAGTGTAGTACTGAATTATACAAGAATCTTTTTCTCGTGGGTGAAACCTAAATATAAATACATTCCTAGTATTAATACCACACAGAAAGGTGCCAATGGCAGAATATTTTCATCCTAAATATTTCTTATGGCAGCAGAAAATAATTTCTGAATATTGCCAAGTACAGGACGTAATTATTGAGACTTTTCAATAAGCAAGCATCAGGAAAATCTCAAGGATGTTTTTAGTTGTCACTGGGCAAAGACAAATACTCTGGTTGCAGTGGCATATTGTTCCTTGGGGTGTCTAGACCTGCCTTTCCAACATTTTAATTTTAATGGATCCTAGCTCAGGTCTAGAATTTTGCCTTAGGCTGAAGTTTATGATAAACAATTTTGGTCCTGGTGAAGATGTCTAAAATAAAAAAGATATAAAAAACCATCTGAAAATTTAAATGCCACTCACAGAAATTTTACAATGGATCAATAACACATGATACTGTAATCTGTAATATACTTGCCCACCAATACAGCTAGAGATATGTCTTAAGAGACTGAACCAAAATGTGCTCATTTTATGTGAAAACATTGCTGCAGAAAGCTACAGAGTAGTTCTTCCGATTACTTCATAAGCATTTAACAAAACACAAGTGATTGTGGAAAATCCTGGGCTCCTATATTTTTTATTAAAAAAAATCCTCACATTATACTAGAGATAAATGTGTGCAGATAATATATAGGATTTTCTGTAAAGTTCTTAGGCATTGGGAGGATTTTTCCCAAAGAAGTACAATAACAATATGAGGTGCAGGTATTTTATATTTTGTATGAATTTTATCTCAGATAGCCAGTTAATGCTATTTTTTTACTTTCAAATATTCATCAATGCAATCAGACTCCTAAGAACTGTGGCTACAACAGTATAAATTCAGGTTTGGGTTTTGTTTTTATCATTTCTTGTTAGTTGCTGTGCCTCTCTGCCAGCAGGAGGCACGAGCTGAGCTCTGAACTGCATTGAGTGTCAAGGCTTATTTCGTTTTACAGAACGCTCCCTGGGGAAGCTGTGACCTCTACACATGCCCACATCTACCAGGTGCTGGATCCTCCCTGGGGATCTCTTTAAATCTGCCAACTATTCTAAAAATACCCCACATTGGGGCAGTATAAAATTCTCCAAAATGCTGGATGGAAGATAAAAGAATTTGAGTGGATGTTCTTCATCATGGCAGCTCAAAGGGAGACATGAGGAGACTTTTTTTACCTCTGCTACCCTCCTTGGGGGAAAAAGAAATAGAGAAGAAGAATGTGGAGCTGGTCTGTGTGGCATCTTCCTCTCCCCTATCCTTCTTGCTGAGGAAGGAGGACCCAGATTGCCAAGCTCTGCCCTCTAGCAAGGCCCAAAGCTGTGGGCTCAGTGTGGGGAGGCAAAAAACAGCTTCAGCAACTGGATCTGAGGCAACGTGGCCATCCTTTCTCTTCAGGTACCATTGTGGTCACTAATACCACCCAGCTTTTTGGTTTTCCTTGCTTTAAACAGTTCAGGTGGAACACAGATGATGCAAATTCCTGCTGAATGCTAAAAAAGCATTTGAAAAGTTGTGATTAATGAGGACATCAAATAGCAAGTCATCAGAAAATTGTTTTTAAGGAAAAAAAAAAGCTAATTTCAAAATAGTCTGAAAATAGTCTTGAATTAGCTTTTAGCTACTTAGATTTCACACACATACAGTGTATCTGTCTGTAAAATTTCTTGCAATATTTTATCCTGGAATTAAACCCAATGATATTATCTCATTTTCAGTCGAGTCCTGATGAGAAGCATACAACAAACAGCAGTGCCCCCAAACACTTCCAGATACACACTTCATCCATCATAAATATTTAAAATTCAGTCATCAATCAAAACAACTGCACACTTCCTTTGAGTGATCAGCCACTTAGCTTAAGAACTGTTTATTAAAAAAAAAAACCAAAATCAACAACTCAACAAGTGGTTTTTACAGACTTCCCTGTGATCAAGCCCTTCTCTGTTTTGCAGAAGGTAGAATCAAAGGATAGCTCCACCTTCTAACAATCCTCCAGGCAGCAGCCAAGTTAGCTTGACATCTGGAACTTGTTTCTAGGGGTTATTTCCAGTTGCAGCTGTTTTGGAGGCAGGATCTGGGTTTTCAGGTAGGTACTTGACTGTAAGAAATGATGATATGAATGATTGTATGGTTATTTTTGTCAAGGAACACAAATATTCTCACACACAGGAAAAATATTTTGTTCTGTATATGTAACCATGAGAACAGAAAAGCTGAAAAACTGATGTAGACAAAGTTAAAAAAAACCCCAACTTCTTTCATTTTTAGATTGAAAATGGAAAATCTGTTTAAAAAAAACCCAAACTGCCCATTTGAGTACTTCAAACTCAGTGAAGTTACTTTGCAGGAATGAAAGGTTCTTGGCTTTGCTTTTAATTCTAGCTCACAGACACTGTTACTTTAAACCTGAAGCTTATGCCTGGCAAATTTGGAGTGAAGCTCAGCAGTAGCAGCAGGATAAAATTTAGTGATGAGCTCTTGTCTTGGCTCCCTCCTGCCTGGCAGGGTAGAGTGTTGGTTTGTTCTGTTATTTATTACATGTTGGCAATTGTATTTATAAGAAAATAACAGCTGATATTTACATGGTATCTGACTATATGTAGCTTGTTACAGTCAGATTTCATCTGTTTGTGCATTTATTTAAAATTGTGCGTGTGAAGCATCTGATGGTGTGGCTGTATCTCCTCTTGAGTGCATTCCAGGAGGGTTGGGATTTCTTCATAGCCTGGATGGTGAAGAGACAGAGAGACTCTCCTGGAGTATATGAGGCCTTATCTTTTAGCCATAAGTCCTTATTTTTGCACTGTTCCAATCCAAAGCTTGCACTGAGTCCCAAGATTCTGTGGTTTCCAGGCATATGATGGAGTCAGTGAGGCACAAAGTGAGCTCATGTTCCCATCTTCTGCCTCCTCTCTTGCCAGAGAAAAATTCTGCAAGTTACTGACACTGAGCAAGCCTGCACAAATAAAGAGAACTTGATGTTTGCAGAGCAATAAAGACTCTTTCCTTGCACTTGTCTTTTCCTCATGTCTTGGGCACTGTGGTGCTCCTGGCAGCTCTGTGTCTGCCCCTGTCTGTGTCCCTCACAGGCACAGTGCTGTACAAGAGTTAGTGGATGCCAGGCCCTGTGCAAGATACACACAGTGAGGGTACTCTTTGGACATAGTCCTGTTTGGAGCCATTCATGAGTACTGGCATTTACAGATGTTTACAAATCATGCCCTAAAAAACAGCAGACATGTGTGTGTGTGTGTATTTTTTTTTTTTTTTTTTTTTTTTTTTTTTTTTTTTTTTTATGAAAGACAGAATCAGAAGTTAGTCCAAGTGGAATTGGATTAATGACTTTTAATGACTTCCCAAAAAGTAGTAGTAGGCATTAGCTCTTCATTCTTTCATGAGCTTCTGAAGTTTTAGGAACTTCTCATTTGTGAATTATCAAGAACTAGATCTGCATTTGTTAAATTAAGCTAATCTCTGTTTCCAGAGCATCCAGAACAATTTGCTGTGAGAGATTCTGTGTACAGGTGACCTTGAAGGCAGCCCTATTCTATCTGAACCCTTTATGTAATAGAATAATAGAGGCTGTGGAGAGGGGAGGCACAGATTGAACTCTCTCAGTACACAGTGGGACTTTGGGAAGTTTGCTCTAAACCTCAGGCAGGTTCTCTGCCCACTGGATGGTACAGACCTACTCCTAAGAACTGGGCAGTTGTAAAAAGAAGTGAGTTGGGTCTTCATGTAAAGGCTTTTCTGTCTGTATTGGTGCAACTGTGAAGTGAAATTTGGATTAAATTTTATCTAACTGACAGGTTGTGAGCCCCTAGGAGAGCTGTTGGAATGCTTTGGGACCAGAGTGGAGCCCACCAGTACTGCTGTAAAGTAGCCTTAACTTCTCCATTCCATATGAACAGTAACTGCCTAACTGGGGAAATGACTTCCACTGGTGCTCTTTAAATGGAGCTGATGATGTAGAAAGTGTGAAAAAAATCATAAATAGAATAAAGGAGAGCTTGGCACTGGAAGAAAGGCAACTGAAGTTGACTCAGGTATTTCTGGGGCTAAAACATTCCTGAGAGGAGTAACTAAGGTCAAAGAAAGGTGGTCTGAAAGAGGAAAGAGTCCTCCAGTTCCTTCCCGATCAACAAAATCCTTATCCCTCTTTACTTGCACAAGGATCTGTATGACTCCTGTATGTGCTTGACCTAAGAAGATTTGCAAAAAGCTGTGCAGTGCCCTCCACTTTGGCAGAAGAGGCTGCTGGAATAGAAGCCAGGATAACTGTTACAGCAGGATAACACCAGTGACATTCCTTTAAAAAGTCAACATTTTTTTTTCCTCATGAATTGAAGCAAAATCCTGTAGCAGTCAGTTGGTAAAATATTTGCTGCCTTGTGTTGCCTATAAAGTAAAATATTTATAACATTTATAATGTATTAGATGAAAACTGTGTGTCAAGTGGCACTGCAGTTTTCACAACTGCTGACTCCAGTACTTGTCCAGTAGGTCTAATTTGCACTCTGGTGGGCTGGTGCAGAAGACAAATTCCTTGTGCAGTGTAGGATTTAATTTTAGACTCCATGCTGCTCTGTTCTGTACCTTCATACTTTATTTTCTTCATCATGTAAATGAAGAAGTAAAATGGTAGCCACTGGATGTAGGTGCACAGGTTGTGGTCATTGGGAATGGGCTACAGCTGTGAGAAGCAGGTGAGCAGCATTGACAGCAATGAGCCATGGAGTGCCCCCAAAGGGAACAGAGGGCACACAGGTGCAGTGTATCAACATGAGGGGTGTGAAAGGTTGGGCTGAAGAACAAGAGGAGCAGATGCTTGCAGCCTTTGAAGGAACATGTTGTTACTCTGAATGGGCAGATGCCTGGAGTCTTCTGATGGGGTATGGTGTTACTGTGTTTGGGTTGAAGTTTTCTGGAATTGTGTGGTGATGCTCTGTATTGTGGCCCTCTGGGCTGTGGTGTATGCTGTGACAACTGGATGTGTGGGGAGGCCTCAGGTACGTGTTCAAATATAATCTACTACAATTCTAAGTAGTAATGTTTGCACTTTTTTCTGAAAGACAACAGGGAATGGTCTAAGAGCTTTAGATGTGCCAGAATGTAAATAACTGAGATTTCATATAATTATGAGTTTAACATGTTTTCATTTAAAATTTCCTTAGCAGAGATTCAAAGGTAGCTAGTAAATTCTCCAGATATGACCCTCTCAGTAGTGATAATTTCCACCTATCCTCATCCTTCAAGTTACATAGTGCTCAAAATCAGCATTTGGTTTTGAAGTATAATCTCCTACCAGGATCTGGAATTAACATGTCCCTGAACCTCTTCTTGTTTGGCTTGTGGTGCTGTGGCAGAAACACTCAGTGGTGAATATTGTCTATTCTGCCAGCTGGAGGCTGACACTGAACTTCATCAGGATAGAAAATATGGGGAAGTAGAGATGGTGAGAGTGCTCATAATGTGCAGCCCCCTATTTAGTGTTGGTGGCAGCTTGATGTGAGACAGAGCTTGCACTTCCAGAATTGTTGACTATTTCTCAGCATGCCATCAGCAGAGAGATTCCCATGTATTTTTAATGATGTCTCTCAGCTGTTTTGCATGCAGCTGCTGACACAATGCTTTGGAAAAGGCCATGGGCACTAACAAGGAGAGATGCTCCATGGAAGAGACTTGGCTGGGAACAGAATCAGGATCTAGGGCTGGGTTATGGATATGTGGTCAGAAGTCCTCAGGCATTCTCCTGTGAGGCACTCTGCTCTCTGTCAGGGGTGTCTTCTGCTGTCCCTAAGACAGGCAAAAAGCTTCACTTTGGTTCACCTCTCTAGGTGAGCCTTGGGAGAGTTATATCATAATCAAAAATGCATATTAATTTGAATTTTCTTTTCAAATACTGTGTGTAAGCAGCTCAGTGAATGGGTTTGCAATGTGATTAAACAGTGTTTGAAGAGGAAAAGATGCTGAAAACAGCAAATATCCTGTTGAATCTGATCTACTAATGGTGAAATAGTGCTGTCTTATCAATTCCTCAAGACATTAAATGCAGGTTAAAGATCTTTCACTCTAAAGACTGTGAAATCGGAACTTGCTGTATTTATTTTGCAATATTATCTGTTTATTCAGAAAAAGATTGTTATATGGAATATTTGTGAATGTAAATGTTGCCTTTAAAAGGCACTTTATGATTTGGGTAGTCTGCCTACACAGAGAAAAAATTATCTCATGAATGATCTACACAGATATTTAAATGGTAAACTGGTATTTCTGAACTTTGAGAAAACAGATTAAGTAAGGAATTCAAGGCTATGAAATATGTTAGATGCATTACACCTCTAATTAAAAAATACTAGGGACAAAAATTGTTCCATAACAATGGAACATTCCTTGTAGGAGGGAAAGAAATACCTTTTCCTTTTGGTTGCACATCATGGTGCCGGACCTGTAAGCCAGACTGCTGAAATACAAATTTAGATACACATTGACAGAGATGACAGATTCTCACATCTGGAAAACTTGATAGCAACAATTCAGTTCATGTAGAAGGATAAAAATTATGCTTTCACTTCTGATGCATGGCATGAACTCTAGATGAGCAGATACAAATTTTAGCTTGTATGAGTCAACTATTAAAAAAAAAAAATACTAGCTCAGAGAAAGTACCTTTTGGTGAATTCTAAAAGAATTCTTATGACATGTTTAGTTTTTTTTCCATGCTGCTTGCAGTGTTGATCATCTGTGGTGGAGTAAGTGATAAAGTACCATCTGACTGAATGCTAATGTTTTTGATCTGTCAAGCAGTAGATTATCCAGTTTGTTGTACACTGTGCACCTGCTAATTTGAAATGCTGATCCACCAGAGAGAATCTAGGCTGCCCGAGGAGTCAACTCTGACCCATTTCTTTGATATATGACTTGGTCTGTCTTTGATATTAGCAAAGAGGTTTTCTATCTACTTGTAGTTTGAGCAATAATACCTTAAGGCCTGAACACTGTGACTTCCACTCTATTGTGAGAATCTGTATACCACACAAACCCGAAATACAGGGAATGTATAAACTTCAAAGGAAAAAGAAGTAAGAAGATAGGAGAAGCATCTTTTCTCCAATCCTCCGAGGTTAGAACAAAAAGCGATATACTAAAGATGAGCTCACAAAAAATGTCAGACTTCGTAGATTAAAATAGAAAAATGTGACATTTTTCCCAGATTAAAACATGTTAATGGGGAAGAATTGCAGTCATAATAAATATTGAATGAAAAGCTGCCAAGTAACAAAGCCTTGACAAACTCAGGAGAACAGGGAACTTCAGTTGATGCTGCTGCTTTATTTTTGCATTATATTCTGTCTACTCTTTTTGTGTATGCAGAACTCTTCAATGTCAGTAGGAGTTTGGCATAAAGGGCAGATTAATTTAGACATCACATTGATACCTGTCTTCTAGAACAGTGTGTGGCCCCATGTTGCTGTTACCATAAGGTACTACAGTCTTTGTGGTCTCGTGTAGAACCTATATCCTGTGTGATCCCTACACACATCTTAATAATTTTCAATTTTTTTTTGTGACTGACCAGAAAGACTGGGAAAAATGCCCTGGCATTTACTGTCAATAATGATTAATCTTTTGAGAAGTAGTTTAAAAGAATGTATCAATTTTGAAATAAAAAGGTGTTAACAGGAAATGAAGGAATATTATTGAGAAATATTATAAGGAAATGAAGTGATATTATTGAGAGTCATAAAAAGAGGTCAGCCTTGTATAAAGATTTAAAAAAACAAATCCTTTGAATTGTATCAGTTAAACTTCAACTGTGTCTCATAAAAGCAGTAGATCAGGACTAATGCTTTGGACATTTAAGAGTGGATATGTGTAATTGACATCCTCTTTGTGGAATGTCTTATGGAGCTTCAAGCTGTTTCCCCTTCCATGGACATGAGGATGGCATCACTGGTGGAGTTCAGCTGGCTGAGCATCTGGCCTGAAGAGGGAATTTCTAGTCAGTTTAGGATTTGGGCATGTGCAGGTTAGTTAAATAACCTGGGGTGTGTGCAGAAAGCAGCCTTGTTCAAGGTTCAAACACAGATGTTTTGCAAACATCCAGAATGCCCCAGCTGCAGGACCTGGATGGTCACTTACTGGTTTGTCCACTCTTGTTTGAATGCCTTTTTTCCCAGGTGATGACCCTCTGCCAGGGTGTGACTCTGTATGTCAGAATGCTTTGTTCAGGTCTGAAAACTTAAAACTTACCTGGGATTTGTTTTCCCTGGCAACAGGAGATGGCAGCTTTCCCTCTTCCCTTGTACCTCTTCCATACAGTGGTGATCCCTCACACCTTACCTGCTCAAGTGTCACTGTGGATCACCTAGATATTTCAGCAGCATAAAATTGTGCTTTCACTTCTGATGCATGGCATGAACTCGAAATGAGCAGATACAGATTTTATCTGGAAGAGGCTACAGCTTCCTCATGTACTCTTTAGGCCCTGCCTCCCCTCTTTCCATAGATTCTTGGCTGGAAAATTGCTTTGTATTTATTTGTGAACCACTTCTCTGTAAGTCCAGTGGAGCTGTTGTAGAGGAGCCTGCACAAGTCTGTGGAAGAGAAATCCTTGAAGGATGTTAAACACAGAGAAACTGCTCTAGCTCAGGAAACTGCTGAGCTGCAAATCCCTGGGGACTCAGCTGCAGTCAGTGCTCCAAAGAGCAGCATTTCTGCCTGTTCTGCATTTCTACTCTGCCCTGGGGACCTGCTTTTGGTCTCTATTGAAAGCAGGACTCTGACATGGGCCTTTGCACTGGGTGCAGTTGCCTTGGATCAGTTATCTCTGCTGAAGGAATCCCTCTGGCATCTTTCCATCAGGGTACGTCTGGTTTCAAGGCCAAATGAGAGGAAAGCAAACCAACTATTCAAAAGGGGATGTTCAGGACGACACAAATGTAGCTGTCCAATTGTTAAAAATTACTTGTAAGTGGGACAGAGGCAGTGTTGTGATGATGGCAAGAAGCAGTGCTTTGAATCCAAATAAATACAAGACTATCCTTTCTATTCTGTGCCTTATTCTTTTAAAATATATTGTGCTATTTTCACCTGAATACTGATTACATTTGCAGTATTTGGTTAAAAGTTCTCAGATATCAGTGTGTCTTAGGAATTTTTCTTTCTCTTCAGTCATCTTCCTTTTGCTTTTCTGGTATTGTGCTCTAACCATAAAAGCAAATGAAAATTTTGTATTTCTGAAGCAGTGAAGTACAAAATGCAGTAATCCACTGATTAGAAAATAATAAAGATATGGAGGGTAAGTTTGAAGGGATAAAGAAATGGTGAACAAACAATGAGTATATTAGGGTAGTGCAGTAAAATACAGAAATTAAATTTCATATATATAAAAGGTCAGATAATTTTTCTTTTTTTTTCTAATGTAGAAAAGGGAAGTTGAAGGGAACAAAAGTCATATAAAGACTATTTATTCTTCCCAAAAGTATGTTGGTATCGTTCCTCCCAAAGTGTGTGGAAATGCTGTATATATTTTACTAGAAATAGTCCTGATACTTAGTAGGAGTTTTGTCTTGATACTTGGTAGGAGATGATATCCACAGAGGTCTGAACTGTCCACTGTTTTCTTCTGTACAGTGAACTTGGAATCCACATTTAAGTATTCACTGTCTTTCTGAATTATACATGTGATAGTCTACTCAGTGAAATGTAAAGCCATCATAATAGTCTTAAACCCCAAATGATCCAGATTCACCCCAGAATGGCTGACTGAGCAATTGTAATAGCACTGCTTCTGTGTGTGAGGATTAGCTAAATTCTGTTCCTTTTATCCACAAAGCTGGATGAATGTGCAGTGTTGCTGTCCACCGCCTTACTAGAAAGAGATCTGTCTTGCTCTCTGATTCTTATTTCTCTGGTGTACTGACTCATACCCTTCTTAAAATACCTCATCAAGAACCCAGTGCAGTCCCCAGAGCTGAGTTTCAAAGTCTGTCTGTAAACACAGCCCTGTTTACAACATGGAGAGCCAAATTTCTTTCTGTGTGTGACAGCTCATTTGCATTGTCTAAATAGTAATTCCTGTAAGCAGGGATTCAATTTTCATAAAGAAACAGTGTGCAAGTTTCACAGTCCTGTGCTTAGTGATCTTTGTTTTCCTTCTGTTGGTGAGTAATGTAAAGTGGTGAAAACCATAAGAAGAAGAATTTACCAAAGAGTTGAAATTGAAAGTACAGACAGCTCTCTTTTTTGTATCTCATTGTGCACAGTTCAGGTTGTTGCCCAACACAAAACATTAAGAAGCTATCTATTATGGCTACAAAGGTAAAATGGAGGAGGAGGAGAGCAGAGAGAGAGAAATTATGCAGCACAGGCAGGGGAGCAAAGCCTTTTGATACTGCACTTTCAGACCCAAAACTTAGATTAATGAGGACAGAGCTTCTTAGGTTGCTTTGGAGTACTGCACACAAACTTCATCTGAAAAGAAAAGGACGCTTTCAATGTAACCTTCACTCCATAATTCTGAACAAGCTGCTTGCTAGTAGTGTAGAAAATTTCAAATGTCTCTAAATATTAGAGCATCAAGCCAAACAAAGAAAGAATAACTTATTAAGGTGTTAGCACAATGTGAGTGACCTTCTTGATGTGACTTTTTTTGGCATAAGAAACACCTCCAGCAGATGTTTAGTAGTTAAAGCTGTTTGAGAAGACTTTTCTGCAGAAGTGTGAGCCAGATCATTTAAACACAGGTAGCAACAAATTTTTATGATGAGGATGTATAAGAAAAAGGAGGTGCTTCTTTCTGTCAGAAGTGGAGATGCAGAGCCTTTCTCTCCCTTGCTGCCTGTGTGCTCTAGGGCAAACATACCTCATTTCTCCTACCTTTAAAGTTGTAGGGTTCTTGGGTTGTTTTGTTGTTTTTATTTCACATCATGTTAGTTCAAAAATTTATCCATTGTGTCTGAAATGTTTTGAGCATCCCACTGAAAAATAGGCCCAGTCTTATGTTTGAGGGCAAAAGCAGCCAAGGGCATTTTTACCCAAAGTGTTATTTTGTGTGCAGGAGGATGGCACAGCATAACCTTTGTGTTGGCAGAAGGAAACTTGTGATGGGAGGTTGTTTAGAGCTGTGTAGGAAATGCATTTAGTCACGATGATTTTGGATTTGAAAGCATCCCGTGGTGTGACTGCAGAGGGGAATAATCCTCCCAGTACTGTGCTTGGAGGGTGAGGAAAGACCTGAGCCTCAATGCCTGTGTTGGATCAGTCACTCCCATCCCACTGGCATTCTTCAGATGCCAGGGTGCTAGAGACTAGGGAGATGGAAGAATGCCTTTCTCTTTGACCTGAAAATGCCCTGTGGACCTAGGAAACTCATTCTGAACAGCATGTCTTTGAACTCAATATATTCCTAGGAAAGCTCTCTGGCTTTTGAGCAATCCATTGCATTTGTATTTCCTGATGAGGAAACTAGAACTGATCAGGAATTTTCTGAAAGTCTAGATGTCCTGTATTTTGTGGGAAGGAAGGGAGTGGGTACAACCTGAATCCCTTTAGATTGCTGTCCTGATCAGAACATACCTTTAATGAGCAGCTCCTGGAGTCTGCTGCCTCTCAGGTTTTGCCAGTGCCCTGGAGGCTATGCTGTTCCTGACATATTTGCATATGAAAGAATTTCAGTACTGGAGTAACACAGTAGAGTTTTCCTCTATGGCAGGAGAAAGAGCAGAACACAGTTCACAGAATTCCATGCACCAGAGCTATGGTACTTCGTTGAACTGGATTTCAAGGTCAAAGGCTTTGCTACCAGGGTAAGTACTGGTATAGTCTCATCCATGGGACCATTTAACTGTTTGCAATGTGTTTATAGGGAGATCTGCTTTGACATGCCTGATTTTCCTAGATTAATTTTATATTGTAGGCTCTAAAGGAGGGGGAGAAGCACTGCTTTCTTCAATGAATAAATATTTTCAGGAGAAAATTTCAAGTGACATATCCCATTCTTCTTTTTTTAAATGATGAGTGGTGAAATGGCTTCAGAATAGGTGGGGAAAGCAGAGTCTTTTTCTCCATGTAAAAAAGTGAAAAGAAAGCAAGGTGCAGCACCTGAATAACTCTGCTAAAGAACAAATATTAATTTCAGCTAAAAAGCTTTAAGTAGTGTGGGGAGTATAGTATTATGTATATATAATATAGGGTTTGTTTGTCAATTTGGATGTTATCTGTTCCCAGAGAGGCAGATCTCTATTTAAATAAGGTCATTGGGCAGAACAGAGCCAATATCAAGATGTCCCAATCCCTGTTAACAGAGAGCTCTTGTCCTGTGAAACAGAAGACTGGGATGTGTCTCTCTTGCACACTCTCTCCTCCCCAGTATAGCCCCTGTGGGTCTGGTTTGCTGCTTTACCCCTTGATTTCCTTGGGTGATCTTGCCCCCTTTTGCCCACACACCTCTGCCTGTAGCTGAACAGTTGACTCTTGGAATTGCTGGTGTCTTTGATTCTGAACCCAAACATGGCCCATGTCCAAATGTCTGATTGATGAGCACCATCAGAAATCTAAAAGGCTCTATCCAAATCAGTAATGTTTTCTATTTGAAGGTGAGGTGTTTTCTGCTTCAATCCCTCAGCCTGGTAACTGGAAGAGAATTCCTTGAGCCTTAGAAACTGAGCCCACTGGCCCCACAGCAGCTTTAGGCTGGAGCTGCAATTATAGTTAAAGAAGTGACTGGGGAAGGAAGGAGGCAGGTGGATTTTTACATATGAAGTGTTGAAACAGAAGAACAGAGACTCAGTCCACGACAAGCATTTTAAAGAATGTTACTCTCAGTATTCAGCTCACCTCATGAGTATCTTGATTGATCTGTTCTTGGCATGAAGAACTGCAACTGAATGAATTCTCAGACTCTGAGATGCCTCCCAGTCACATTGATATCATTAAATGTTCTTGGGTTTCTGCATGGTGCACTTGTTCTAGTATGCTCTTCATTGAAAACTTTCCTAAAGCATGGTGTGAGGCAAAGTGGCAGGCATTGTTCTTACAGCTTTCCTCTTTAAAGCGTTATTTTTATTTTGCTAGAAGAAAAGCTTGACGTGCAGGAGTAGGAGAGTAATGAAAGAAACTTGTGGCAGAGACAGAAATGGAGAATTGTAGTCTGTGAAATCGCTGATGTTGAATGAGTAAAAACTGTTTGTAGCAGGGATGCTCTGGCTGCTTTAGGACTGTGTGTGACTGTCCATTAGGGAAGCTGCTCTCTGCTCACCCCTGGCTGAAGGCTGTCTTAGGCCAGGTAAATATACTTCTGAATATACTTTACTTCAGAATTCTTTCCCTAGCATTGTATCTCAAGTTGTTGGAATTTTGTGAAGTTCTTGGCCATCACCCTCTAGAAATAAGCTGTACAACCTAACTGTAAATCAAAAAGAAAATTATTTTCCTCTGACTGTTTTGGAGAAATAGATTTCTATCTAGAAGTCTTCTCACCAGATTTCTGTTTACTATGGTCAAAATAGTCACATCTCCCTGCATTTAGGTTGTCTGAGGATTAAACCCCTGACTCTTTCAGCTTCATATATGGTGAGGATTTTTTCAATGCTTCTGATCATTCTTAGTATTTGCCACCCATAAAGCACTCCATGTTTTCCTGCTTCTTTTCAAAGTAAAAAACCCCCAATCCAATAAAGGAGATTAGATTTCTGAATTGCATATATGGATTCAAAATTACTTTACTGATTTATTTTCTGTATAATGTATTTTGCATCTTCGGGTTTTTATTATCTTTTGTTTGGGATTGTTTCTTCATTCAGTTATCTGCAAAGATATACATGTCTGTCACAATGCAATGCAGAGCCTGTAAGATGTTGCTGTGATTCAGATTATTCCTTCCAGTGTAGAGTATTTGGCATTTAATTGCATTTTGGATCTCATGTTTGACAATGTTGCTTGCTCACCAAGCTCCTTCTTAAGAGCTCCATACTCTTCCTGTCATGATTAACCTGAATAATTTAATGTAATCTGTGTATTTTGTAACTCCATTCACCTTCAACAGCAGCAGAGGGAATCTGGGTTGGAGCAGAACATTTGAACATGTTGGAAACTACCTTAGGAGCTGAGTTCTCAAGTTAGTGCTGCTTAGCTGTATATGGAGAATATGTTTTTTTCCTGTAATTTGAAGTTAAACCCAGGATATAAGATTTCACTGTTCAAATGTTGTTGCTAACATGCAGCTCAAAGAAGATTTGGGGTCTATAATGGCAGCTTTTCTATTCTTTATATGATTTTTAAATAGAATAAATTTTTAAAGAAGTGATTCAAAGTGTCATGAACACTGACACTGTTGTGTAAGACTCCCATGTTGATTTTCTCAGGTCACTAAGAGGGAGGCTGTGTTATTGTTCTGTTTGTAAATGATGCTGCTGCATTGCTCATTTCCTGCTTTCCTCTTGTTCTTCTGAGACTGTTTTTCAGTTTGTGAACAGTCTCTGGTGTACTTAAACTGTTGCAAGTAAAGGAATTGGATAGGTGAGAATAATTTAAAACTCTTTAGCTTTCCAGTTGAAGTTCAGTACAAGAAGTGTTTAAGATCATATTATCAAAATGTCAAAGAATCAAAGGTAATGAAAAGCCCTGATCTGGGTCCCAGGGAAATCAAGAGAAGCCTCATTGGCTGGAACTCAATGGTTATTTATAAGCTAGAGAAATCACAAGTTTTAAAGGATTTGCAAGCCAAATAAATTAAATAATTTGACATCTTAATTCAAAGTTTTCTACCTAAAAGCATTGACCTGTCTGTGTTTGATTCTCTGTATTGTTCCATGTTTTAGTTTTGTATATGAAGTAAACATTAGTATCAGGGCATGTAGTCCTGAAGATCCTGTTACATAGAGGTACACTCAATTCTGCAGAAAACACAGAGCAGCGCTTTATTTTAATGCTCTTTGTATTATAAACTCCAAGGATGATGGGGAAAGAAATGGGGAAAAGTACAAGTGTGTTCAGATTTTACTGAACTTGAAAGTGTAACTTCATTCTGTGGATCATTCCATATTTTGTGCATTTTATTTATTATTATGTATCTAATAATACCTGAATAGTGTCTTTAATAGCTGAAAAAGATAATTGGGAAGCATGAGAGGAAAGTGTTCTTATAGAAACATGAACCCTGTGTAATAATCACATACTTGAAATAGGGCTAATGCCTGGTTTTATCTTTTTCCCTGAAATAGGTTGCCTTATAATTCCTTTCACAGTGGTTGCAAGGACTCCTTTATGGCCACAGAACAAAATATTTGCTTTCAAAGCTTGAATGTACAACCAAAACATGCTCGTGAACATGTGCTTTACCAGACATAAGGGAAAGAAGAAAGGAAAGATAGTGTGTCTGCATCAATTGAGATATTCCTCACATTCAGATTCTATGATTATTGCATACTTTACAAACACAGGGTTTACAGAAGGCCTATCTTTTGTTAGACCAGCAAGCATAGCAGGAAGAGGAAAAGGGCTTTTGTGACACAACCTTTTAGGTTTCAAACTTTTCTAGTTGGTCTAGTAGAAGATCCTACCTCTCCCTATGCTATTACTGTGTTTTGCTAAGGAAAAAATACCAATATGTTGCTGGAGTTCAGGACTGTAGAATAGCTGGTTTTGCTTAATGTCAGTGACCACAGAGATCTGTTAGAAGCAAATGCAGCTAACGTTGCCTCCATTCTGTAAATACAATTAATAAAATAATTCAGTCAGTTATTCACTGAAATACTCAAAATGGAAATATATGGAAGGATCCCGTATGAACAACTGTGGTATATGTGGTGAGTTTATCACCTTGCAAACTGTTAAGAAATACATAAAATCCTGGAGAAAGTCAACACCAAGTGGTGAAAGTATTGGTATCAACAGAGTTGTGGGGAGCCAAAGCAGTGTGCATCTTTGAGAGTGGCACAGATAGTGTGTCTGTTGGTTAAAAGTACTGGAAGAGCAGCTAGTCCCTGTATTCATAATCCATAGCACCCAATGTCTTCCACCTGTCCTACAACTTCCACAGGCTTTGCCAAGCAGCATTGTTCCGGTTTGCCTTTGCTGCTTTGGAGGTGTGGAGTGCCTGTCAGGGCCGTTCTTGCCTTACATCTGTGTGACACCTGGATCTAAAACCTAAACTTGTCATTCTGTATGCAGCCAGCAGGTCACCCAGCCATGGTAGTGTGAGTGAGGCCCTCCCTCTCCTCCCTCTCCTCCCTCTCCTCCCTCTCCTCCCTCTCCTCCCTCTCCTCCCTCTCCTCCCTCTCCTCCCTCTCCTCCCTCTCCTCCCTCTCCTCCCTCTCCTCCCTCTCCTCCCTCTCCTCCCTCTCCTCCCTCTCCTCCCTCTCCTCCCTCTCCTCCCTCTCCTCCCTCTCCTCCCTCTCCTCCCTCTCCTCCCTCTCCTCCCTCTCCTCCCTCTCCTCCCTCTCCTCCCTCTCCTCCCTCTCGTCCCTCTCGTCCCTCTCGTCCCTCTCGTCCGTGCTTCCTCCATCCCAGTTGCTTTCCTCAGGATGTTGAATGAAAACCTTTGGTCTAAAAAGCTTGAGTGAGTTGTGAAAAGCTTTTTATTACCTGCCAGAAGTTACTTGTCTTTGCAACTCTTGCAAGCTCTTCTGGTTATTTTTACTTGCAGAGTGTTTTTCACCCATTCTTCAGCTGCTGGGCAAGATGGCGTTCATTTGGCTTCAGTTCTGACAAAAGATAAATGAGCTTTGGGCCCTCAGTGATTCACTTTGGCTGCCAGAGGGTTCCAAAATAGCAAACTATTTTTCATAACTGCAATGTGATATGAAGTGAGTTGCAGCAGGTGCTCTAACGTATACTACAGCCGTCTGCAGAGTGGGGAATTCATTAAAGTTTCCTCATTTGTCCAAAAAAGTCACCTTTTGGAGTGGCTAGCGTTCTGTCTCTGCCAGCTGAAGGTACACTCTCCTGAAGGCAGAAGGAGAGAGGGGTTTTAGTTGTGCAGGAAGTATTTATTGAAATGGAACTGTGAAGTTAATTTGTTCATCTTATGAAGAATCATTCTCACTTAGTAGATTCATCATTTACTTTTCCATTCAGTGTAATTTGATTTGCTGTTTCTCTCAAGGGTGGAGGTAGCATGGACCCATGATTTTTTGGCCTTTATCTTATTTTTAATTACATTTCAATGTCTTTCGCTTTATAGATTTGCTGCAAGTAGAAATTTGAATTGTAGTTCCAGAAAACAATCAAGTATTTTGCAACTGACAAGGTGATCTTGATAGAAAGCTTCCTTCCTTAGACTCAGTGAAGAAATCAAGGATGCCAGCTAACCTGATAATTCAATGTGCTCATTCAATTTTTGTTTAAAGATCTATATTTTCTTGTAGAAAATGAGAATAAATTCTCAGAGGTATCAAAGCATGTCAGAGCCCACACAAACAAAGACCATAGAAGAATTTAGAGGAATGGGCTGTCTTAAAGGCAAGCACAGATCTTGCACAGGTCCCTACCTGCAATCCCACTGACATAAATAGAATACCATGTAACCACTCAGGTCCTGCAGAATCAGCTCTTAAAGAATTTATGCCCATATAATTGCTCAGACATGGAAAATGTAATAAATATTAATGTTATTCTCAAGGAAGAGTTTCCAAAGAAGAAATGCACAGATTAAATTTAAACTTATGCATATTTTAATCCATAAAATATAGATTTTTCTTAAAGTGCTGGAGTATTTAAGGATTATATATAGCCAGTATTCAATACAAATGTTTTCATACTGAGCAAGATTTATGTGGCCATGTATTGTACCCAGAGGTCCAGCGCACAGCATCATGTTTAAGCAATGCACATCTCTCTTCCCTGAAATATGTAGCACCCAAATAAGTAAATGTTGTCAGTGATGCAGAGGCCCCCCCCCTTGCACTGCAAGTACCAGAGTCACAGCTTCTCTTATGGTTTGTGCTACTGTTTCTGCTGCCTGGCAGGAAGGCAGTGATCCCAAGGACATTGCCAAAACTCAGCTCATAAAACCTTAATAAAAAGTATCCCCTCTGACACAGTAGGGGAGGTAATGGATGGCTACACCTCCCCCCATGGGCTGGGTTCCCAGAGTGTGGTTCATTCTTCCTGGAGGATTTGTAGTACAATTTTTCACTGCAAAATTTCATCTCAGTGTTTTTTTACTGCTGAAGAGCAATGGAGAAAAGAGGCTACAGACTAACTGGCAGGGAAACTGAACGTTGTACGAAATATTTGTTGCCATCCTCAGCCTCCAATGGAGCTAGAAAAGAAATCTCTGTTACAGATTCATCACTCCTGCCCTTCCAAGGAAAAACTATAAAATCAACCTTCATAAATCCCCAAAAGCTAGAAGCAAAGCTAGGAGAAAAGCCTTGATTTCCCAATTATGATTAATATAAAACACATTTTAAAAGCGTGGAGAGTAGTGGTGGTCAAGACTAATATCTTCAAGGCTTCTATCACATAATATAAATCAAAAGGAAAAAAAAGGTTAGAAAAGCAATAAGGCAAAGTATTAATGAAGTGATCTGTGGTACATTCAGCCTTTTAGGGTTTCTTACAGCAGCACCGTTTACAGTGAGTAAAGTTTGTTACTCACTGGTTGTATTTGATTAATGTTGACTTTGTACCCTCCTTTTCCTGCATTGATAATGCTGTGCTTCCCCTGAGACTCACAAGGCAGAATTTGTCCTTTGGTAGATAAGAGAGGAAAAGAGAGAACAATAAAAATAATCTTTGGTTCAATCTTTTCCAATTTCCCCCTGTATCTGGATATATGGTGTGGGATCCAAGCAGTACAAGGATTTAGGCTTCTTGAGTAAGGAAGAAATCTTGGCTTTTGTGGAAATGCTGTTCTTAACCAATTTCATAAAGAACAGAATGGTGAGCTCATCTTTTGTGTCAGAATTCTCAAGCTAACTGCTTTGCAGGTCTCCTCCAGCACACTTTTGCATCTAATATGAAGTGTAGAAACACACATTTCACACGATATCCATAAGTGTTTTGACAGATGAGATCTGGCAAATTCTTTTTACACTGATTTGCAATGTTAATTAGAACAGGGGGAACAAACCTGAAAACTTTGGCTTCTGTGCTGAAGCAACAAGTGGGAATTGCAGTGTAGTGGTTGATGTTTGCAGCCTCACTGGAAGGAGAGGGCATTGCCTGGGTCCAGCTGAACTCCTCACAGCAGTGATGCCCTTTGAGCTCTGGGTCAGCTCTGTCATTGGGGCAGGAGAATGTGGCACTGTGGGATTATATTTTTAAATTAATTGCTGCCTGGCAGTTTCTTGTGCTTTACAAGTGGATAAATCAGAAATGCCTCGTAGCATTTTGTACCCTACTGCATGTGGAAAGCAGGAATAAGAGAATATTAGAATATTAAGCTCTTAAACCATTTATTCATTTAAATGTTAATGAATAGTAGAGTTAGAGATACCCAGGTGCTTGTTCTTCAACCTTATATATATATATCTTCAAAGATATATTTATTATGTGTGTTATTAGTTTACTTCCATAGTAATTTTTTATATTATGTGCATATGTAAATTTGATGCAAGCTAAAAAAAAATCCAAACAAAATTGTGTGAATGTTTTCCTTTATGTCTGGTATTGAGAGCTGAACTCAAAGTTGAAATGTCTCAATTAAATAGATTACATTCCTATTTGCATGATCAGATGTAGGATATTGTGTCTGTAATTCTAGAAAAGAACTATTTGCAGACAACACATAGAACAAAAATTATTATAAAAAACAGTGATTTCAGATTTTTGTTTTCTCCTCATGCAGGAGTTGAAAATTTTAAGAAAACCAGCATAACCTTTCAAGTAATAATTTTTTTCAGTATTATGCCATTTCACTTTTTTATCATTTCAATATTGTTTGATATTTTAAGATTGATGTGGTGGTCAAACTGCTCTTGAACAGACATTGTTGTTTTAGTGATTGCTGTGGCTGAATTCCCACCAGTGAGCGTAAAGAGTGTAGATTTCTCTTCTTACCATGCAATGTCTAAAATCTGCTCGGCTCCAAGCTTTTAGGTTTTCAGAATAAAAAGGACGAGAGCCATTACCATTGCCACAGTGGTGATTGCCTCAAAAAATTAATGGAAAATATGTGTGGTAAGGTTTGCTTCTGTGTTTGTTTTAGATTGATTTATTTGAGTGGCAATATTGATAAAAGATGAGCTTGGTAAGGCCCCAAAGCAGTCTCACTAAACTGGCACTGTAAGGTGGTGGTAAAAATGTGAAGCAAAGATTTGAACAGAAGGAATAAGGGTTTTTTTTTTCAGGAAATAAGGGGTTTCTTAGCTAACAAATTCATCCTAGGTCTAACCAAACAGTAGCTTTCCAGCTGGTCATCTCATGTCATCCATGTATGCTTATCTAGACCTTGACAAACTTCTGCAATCCCAAACTGCCTGACACACACACTGAGATTTTTTTCCTGCTTCTGGTATCCCTCATTCTTGTTAGAGAAGGAGCCCTACTCTGATCCTCCTCCAAGCAAGGAAATGTCTCTATGTATAAATCATTTGTCCCTTTTCTTTTTTTACATTAGGTTGGTACTTTCCATTCAAGAAATTAATCCTTCCTTTGTGTGTAAAAGAAAAAGCTTTGGAAAGTTTGTGTGTCCCCATTTTGCTGGCTTGGTATCCCTGGCCCTGTTGTACTTTGAGGTGCCCATTTCTACAGAGAAATGTGGAAGGAACTGTGGAGACCACCTTCTTCTGGTCTGGGGGGTGCAGACATATGGATCCCTGGGAAAACTTCAGGGATCAAACATTTGAGTGGCACATTTTCTAATATTTAGCAAATACCAGGGCAGATCTGCTGCAATGCTATGTGGCCTGTCTTCGAAGGTCGTGGTACAGAGTGTGGGTTTGGGGTTTGAAAGTCAGCTGTTCACCACTGCTTCCCTGTTAGCAACACTTCCCTTTCCACCTGCTTCTCTGTCTATAGCCTTCCAAAGCGACACATATCAAAGTCTCACTTATTATTTGAAAATAAGAGCTGCATCATTTTTTGCACCCAGTTGTGTTCTTAGATTGGAAACAATGCCACCTGCAGCTCTAAATACCCTCCTTTCTCATTATAACAACACCCTTAAACCCAGTCATTTTAGGTGTTATCAAATTCATCGTCTAGAGATGCCTGCTGTAGTTAATGTTGCATCAGCATTTTGATTTTAAACACCTTTTTCTCAGGCCTATAAACGGGCCATAAAAACTTAGCTGAGGTAGCCACTTTATATAGGAAAATTTTGGACTGATGGTGAAATCAGATGTTAAAGGAACTCTGTCAAGCATTGCTAAACTGCTTATCAATAAAAGCATCTCTTATCTATTGTTTTAAGTATAAGTGAATGTTGAGATTTGGAGGATGTTAATGTTAAGCAATCTCCTGCACTGCTGGAAATCTAACAACAACAGAACGGTGTTCAGGCTGTTTGAGCTGGCTTTTGCCACCACAAAGAGAGATGCACTAAGCCACAGGGTAAGAGAAACAAATCTTTGAGAGGGATAAAGCAGATTTGTGAGATATAGTCTAGTACTCTAGGCTTAATTTCTGTGAATAAACTGGAAAAGGATGCAATTCAAACCTAAACTGATTAGTTTGATTCCCTTCTGTTTTAAATTGGACACTAAACAAATGAGTTTTTAATTTAAAAAAAAATTTAACTCAGATAAGAAAAATGTTTTATAAGCAAGCAGAAAGACCATTAATATAATATAAGTCCTTTTCAGAAGCTTTGTAGGCTTTTGTCCTTCAGATGTGGCATTGGCAGACAAGCCTGACATCTGCAAGAGTGTGTTTGCTGCATATACAGATCCCTAGGAGCTGCGGATGTGCTTCAGTTCACCTGTTTTTCAAAACTGAGGCTCAACATCCCCTCTGTTCAGGATATTCTGGCACTTCTGGTTGTTAGATTTTGCTTACCAATATGTGTTATCTGACAAACTTAGGCTGAACCACTTTCAGGTCATCTTAAAATGTTCTGAGAAATTGCATAGTAACTCACTGCTCACTGGATTATTGCATTTGGGAAGAGAGGACTGCTGCCAAACATGCTCTCCTAAATCCTCAGTTTTGCCATGAACTCCATGACTATGTCCACATTTCTGTACGTGAAAGGGTAGTGCTCCATGGCACTGGTAGTGCTGTGTTTCTGTTGGACAGTTGGGAATATTCAACAAAGCAGGAAAACTTGTCTGTTATCCAGGACCCTCTTTAGCTATTGATATCTGTGTGTGCCTGGCACTGCAATGAATTCTTTTGGAGGGGATCTCCTGAACCTGGAACCAAAGTGTGGTGGAGCAGCAGGTCTAACCTTAGGTATTACTCTGGGAGCTCTTTTCTGTTGGCTGTCCTGCGATTTTGAATTGCACCTTCAGTTGAATCTGCTCTCACACTGCTGCAATTGAAATACTTTTGTTCCACCAGAGCTATTTCTGTCGAGCAGCAAGGAGCTGTGCATTCCCTGAGAAAGCCTTTTACCATGAAAGACATCCTACACAGAGGCCTCTGATGTCCTGTCTCAGGAAGCAGGTTGTCTTTTCAGGCTTTTCTGCCTCATCAATCTGCATTGTCTAACCTGGTACACCCAGACCTGAGCTCCTAATGTTTTCCAAAAAATGAATGAAAGGATGAGGCCCCCGTTGGTCCTGTCAGCTCTACTTTGTAAAAGGCAATTAGATGACAAACGAATTAGTTTGGGAAATCCATGGAATACATTTATAATGTAGTTATATGTTGATAGGCACATCTCCATTGTATCTAGTGCATCAGTGCAGTGTCAGAGTTGCCTTCATTTTATGTTTTGAATATAATTTGGGTGTTACAAAAAGCTTTTATGCAATTCATATTGTTCACAGTAGAAATGTGTTTTCAACAGAAGTAAAAACCCATCTTTGGCTAGCAGAATTATTCTATTCAAATGAAAGTGTTGTTCCTCAAGAATCAATTGTGTGATTAATATTACTAATAGCTAATATTACTTTTTGGCTTTATATTAAAGCCATCTTCAGAGCATGAGCACATCCTAGTATGAATATGCATTCTGAACTTCCTTTCTCTGTACATTCTAGTAAAAAATGAGATATATACACTGCAGAGAGAAACATAAACAGCAGAGTAATATAATGTCATCCTTTAGTCCTCAGCCACAGCAGCTATACTTAACCTCCAATACAAAGCAAATTGCAGAGTCCAGTGAATTAGAGATCAGTATAGGTCAAAGAGAAATTGCTTTAATATCATGATGATTCTCTTTGGTCTCAACAGATGACAAATTAAAATAAGAAATGGAAAGGCTGCTGTGAGCTGATTTCCAGCCACAAAATATTCTTCAATGGAATCCCATCATTATGCCTGTTAGAAATACTGGTTTTTTTCTCAGCTACAGTGACATAAGGAAAAGGCCTTGAAGAAGATTCCCAAGGATCTGGGTCCTGTTCCATTGTTTCACCAGTGACCTAATGTGTGAAAATCCAGACCCCAGAGACATTTCTGCTCTCTGTGTCTCTTTTTATCTTCTCATTCTGCCTGGGTAGTACCCGTGTCAAAAACCACCATGGTGTTTGTGCATTGTACTGGAAAAATCATACGTGCTCCTGTAAAATTACTATTCCATATTAAAAAGCTTTTTTTCTACCCAGATATTATCCAGCTGTGAATATTCAGTTGTTCTGTTGCCAGCTGCTGGAATAATGTTGTCCCCAAATAATGAAAAATGAACTCAGGTGTGCAGCCTTTGAGGGCTCTTTGGGTTTCTTCAGCAGTTTTCTCTAGCTGGGCCTACATCAGTTCTCCTGTCAGTCCTGTGGCTTGCACAGATTAACAGACACACACATGGACATGCCAGATTTTGATTGCTGATCCTGGAAACTGTATCAGGAATGAATCACATTAATAATCCTCTGAATCAAGGCAGAAACTAACCACTCAAGGAGTCTGCTGCTATGGGTACTGATTCGTGTCTTGTGTTTGAAGCATTCTAGGAAGCCTCATCTTCCAAACTTGCTGAACCTGAAAAGATTGCTCCTTATGTACAGATATGCATGCTCAAGCTGCATGGATACTGATGCTTGGCTGCTCTCTAGGGACTTCTAAAAGTTGAGATGTAAAGGGCTTGTAAGTTATGTAAAAGGATGCCATTCTCTTCCTGCTCACTTCTCAGTAAACAACAAAACAAGGGAAACTGAGATTTGCTATATCTATTCTCAATCCCATGTTCTTTTTATATTGCACTCACTTCTGAAGTCCAATCCAGCACTGTGTAGTAACTTGGTGGCTTTTGAAATATTGGCCCTAAAATACTCTCCCTTAAGATTGAACCTAAAAAAACCTCCAAATGATTTTAAGTGGCACATGTCAAACAAATATACAGTATAGCTTATTTTTGTATTCCTTTCTGGGTTGTTTTTTTTTTTGTTTTTTTTTTTTTTTTTTTTTTTTTTTTTTTTTTGTTTTGTTTTGTTTGTTTTGTTTTGTTTTTGTCATATCCTATCTTCTGTTGAGGCTTTATATTCCTGAGAAAATAATTTTTACTGTCCCTCTACACTGTAGGAAGTACAGAGACATTTTTCTGATTAGCTGTGTATGGTGGTGATCAGTTAAGATCAGTAGGAAATATGCTAGAAAATACAGACTGATACATGTGTGTGCACGTACACTGCTCTGGCTTCAGATGGACTCACACTCTGTCCTTGTCTTGTGCCTTCCTCTACCTTTCAGTGAGTGTTAGATTATGTAAGCAGACTTTAAATTCAAGTGAAAGTGCTATTACAATGTATGCTGAGCAAGAGGACAAAAAGCAGAACACTTGGTTCTGTTGATGTTTTGATATCTTACTTTATGCTATCTTTTTACAGAAAAAAGTGCAAATATCTGATTCGAAACATGTTCTCTCCTTCGATAAATAGTAGTTCAAGAGTGCCTCTCCTGAGTTTATTTTCTGAGTCTGGTTTCAGATCAAATTATGGTGAGTTGGAGTGCAAAACATGAGGCTGTGGGGTTTTGTCAGATCACCTGAGGGGTCAGAGAGCAGCTCTTCTCCAGGGGTCAGGTCTGGCACAAATGGCTCCATGCAGCACAAGGCAGTGCTTTGTTTTCTGGCTTTGCTGAAACCATGCCATGTAAGCTGCTTCCAGAAATAGGGAATGAAACTGCATGATTTGTATGCTCCAGTATAGCAAACCCTGCAACTCCATACAGAAATGTTAGATCTGGTTGTTTTTTTCCTTCCTCTCTGAAAATACACGCTGTGGTGATTGCTGACTTATTTTGAACTGTTCCACTGCACAGTAGTTTTGCAAAAGTAGCATCAGTGAGGCCTACATTCTTGCCTGTATAAGTTTTTGCATGTATTTTGCCACTTGAGTCCTTAAATCTGGTTAAAAAAGCTTTCTGTAAGACCCTGGGTTTTGCAGAAGAATTGACTTTCTGAAAGAGCTGCTTGGTTCACGCATGAAATGTTTTTACAGTGCAAATGCTTCTCATTTCTACCTGTGCCATCCTCTGACTTTCTCAGAGGCTGCACAGGTGGAAGTGGTGTCAGTTTGAAGCCCATGAGGCTGCTCAGCTGGTCCAAGGACCTGAGCTTGGCAGTGCTGGCAGTGCCACTTTGCTGTTGTGCTCTGTGGCCATTGCGAGCATCTGACTGAAGAGGGACCTGGTCCCTGAGCAGCTCCTGAGATGCTCCAGCCCAGGATTGTTCTCCAGTGACATGTGAACCTAAGGCTATAGAAAATTCCCTCAGAGAATCTGCAGCACAATGATGATGAAAGGCAGATGAAATCCTAACATAAGCAGAGGTGAGACTGCAAATCCATGCAGAGATGATCTGTTGAGTGAGAAGGTACCATCTTCACAGTGTCACATCTCAAGGGTAGAACTGCATGTCAGATATCTTAAAAGCTACAGGAAAACACCACCTGGATATGTAACAAACTGACAGGTTTATTCTGGGATGACAGTATTTTGGATACAGAATCTTCCTGGATCTTTGTGATGTTTTCTTTAATCATTCTTCCACAGCTTTCCTGGTAATCTGGGCAAATCTATACGAAAGTCCTTGTTTGGTTGTATTGGAGTTTTTCCTCCCAAATGGAGAAAGTTCTAGTATTTTTCAGTTGGCTTTTAAAGGTGTTTTTAATTTGCTTTTTTGGCAGTAAAAATCCATTTTTACAGCCATGGGCAAAGCAAAAATTTCTGATATATTTCTGGCCAGTATTCTTCTCTGGTATTTTACTTTGAGGTGACCTCATCATGCCCTTGTATGGACCTCATTAGCTGGGAGCTTTTCTGCTGTAAGATGGCAGAAGAGAGGGAATGTATTAACTACTGCTAATGACTGGGCTGCTAGGGAAGGCTGCTGTCCACAGTGATTGACAGGTAGAATCAAGTCTAGATAATTCATTCTCCCAAAGTAGAAATAAAATGAAAAGGGTTGAAGGCTTTTTTGGGGGGAAAAAATATTCTAACCTAAAGATCTCTTGTTATTTTCTTTTTTTCTTGTATCTCTGAGCTTGTAGTCTCAGAATAGTGAGCAGCAGCAAAAGAGTAGTTTCTGGATATTTCCTTGGCCTGGGGAGTTTTTCTCTTTTTATTTGCTTCATTTTTTCATGTAATTTGTACTTTTTCCAAACACTTGCTTCTTGAGTTTATGTAGTTAAGCATAACGATTTTCTGTAAATGAAAGCATGCTGCTCTCCATCTTGTATTGGTGGAAAAAATGAGAGAAGAAACTCACAGCTAGTTATCATCCTCAGAGATTAAGAGAAGCAGAAGCAGCTCTGTGTGTTTGCAGGTCTTGCTGCAGCTCCAAGGCTGGTGGAGATGGAAGAAGCAGGAGGGTGGCCATCCACAGCTCATCTGGGGCTCACAGGCACATGTTTGGTGTTGTGGCTCTGAGTATTTCTATCATTGCTCTGTTTCTAGAGAGATTGGAAAAATTTATGTAAGGTATTGCCCACTAATTTTCAGGATTTTTGCAGGTTTACAGAAGCAGGAACCTCAAACTTCTAAGTGATGAGTAAGGGTCTTTCAGTGTATGCAGCAGTTCACATGGAGTCAGCTGAAATCAGTGGGAACAGCCAGGCCCTCAGCAGTTTGGTAAATGAGGGCCATTACTTAAGGTAGGCTAGCAGTGTATTTAGAAGTGAGCCTGAGGGAAATCTGTTTCCCTTCCTTTTAATGATTCCTGTTCATCTACAGAGAAATGCAACACTAGTTCTATAGAGAAGGGGAGGCATAAATGGAAAAACTTTCCTAAAGTAATTTATTTTACTCCTACTTTTTCAGTTAAGGCTTTAAAGGGAGGTCTTCCTGCATTTGAAGAAGATGGAGGGTAGCATGACTATAATGATTTGCTAACAAGCAGTGTTAAAATAATAGGACCTCTTCTCTCTATCTCCTGTTTTGTGGTAAGGGCTTGTTTCTTCCTGTAGATTCTACCAGAAACCTGTGCTGTAAAGGGTCTTCACAGTGTGTAGGGTCTTCTCCAAGAGGTACAGAATTGTTGTATGAGTGTTCACACTGACAGCTGAGAATCTCAGATGAATGAGCAGGAGCCTGAGGCTATGCAGAGCATTAAGGGCAGGCACTTCTGGCTCCTGCCTCTCCCTTTGGTAACTGCTGCTTCCAGACAACTGGAAAACAGGCTCCATGGCCTTGGGGTGAGGAGGCAAAAGGCAAGGCTCGGAACTGATCCTATGCAGGCTGTTCACCTGTACAGACACTGCCAATTTTCTGTGGTCTGAGGTGAAGCACATTCTATAGCCTCTGTGTCCTCATATCATGAGGCCAAGCTTCTGATTGGATCTCTGGATATTGTGGTGCTGTATGCCTGGGAAGAATGTGGAAATTGGATATGATAAACACCTTCTGCTGCTCAAGGGACACCCCTTGACCACAGAAGGAGCCTTTGCATTTATGGAAAAGGATTCAAGTGTATGAGTGGTCCCATCTCTATTAGCACAGTAATACCCACCAGCTTCATTTAAAATATTTACTTTAATACTTTTCTGGCTGAGGACTGCATACCATTGAAGTTACAAGGTTTTTGAAGGGGCTAACAGTTCTGTGTTCTGTGAAGTCTTTGGAAAACTATTTTGTTAATAGACATTATAAGTATCTTTAAAAAATGTCACAGTAGGAGAACAGCTGTCTACAAACTTGGTGCTGGGAAGGAAACAAGATAGGATTGGATCAATACAGGCTAGGTTTCTTTCTTCCCACACCTGCTTTATCTAAGATTATCAAAGCCAGCAGCAATGATACCTCTTCAGTTACTGTCCCTAGGAAAGACTAGCGGATACGTTCCAGCTGTTTGGCCTCAGATTTCACTGTATCTCCTGGAACACAGCAGTGATCTAAAACCCTGAGACAAGACAGAAGGACTTCTCAGCTGTCTGAGACAAGTTGGCACAAAATAAAGTATTGTGGACCTCCCCACTGAGAACACAGTAGCCAAAACTCCAGAGTGGCTGCTCCAAGATGGAGTGGGAAGGTAATGAAATGCAGCTGCAGGTAGCTGTGGCATAGCATATAAATTGATTTAAAACAGGAGGAAGGACTGAAGGACTTTCCCAGAGTGAATGATTTTGTAGGTTATTGATTTAGGCAGCAGTTTATTTAAACATTAAAACTCTGAATGAAGCAAGTTACCCTGAAGAAAAATGTGTCAGGTGTAGAACTTGTTACAGCTAACTGGTTAGCCTCTGAGGACTTTGTAAACTGTCCAGATATATTTATTATAGAAAATATTTTCTTGAGGAAAAAATAGACTGTTACCCCCTCCAGAGTATGCTGTAGTATTTTCTGATGTGAATGCTGGAATTCTGTGGTCTCTTACCATTACAGTTACTGTGTGACTGTGCTCAAGATTTTTAAACAACCTCTCTTTGTTTCCCAGGGAAGGAGAATAAAAAATAACAACTTAAGGAAAAGAAAAATTACTGCAACAGTTACATCATTACCCATCCAGGTGTGTGATTACACTTAGTGCTCTCTCTGTGAAGTGCCCCACAGCATTGTAGAGGCACTTAGAAGGAACCTGTCATTCAGCAGTGGAAAGGGGCTTCAGGACAAGGAATGACAGTGCACATTCCTGATTTCCTCATGGTTCTTGGAAACCTGCAGATAACAAATCCCCCAGACTTACAGGTTTACTACCAAACAAGATTGATAAAATAAAAGTAAGCCACTTAGGAGTGGGAGAGGTTATGGAGAAAACTTATTTTATACTTCCTAAGGGCTGAATCTTCAGTCCCTTACAAAGCAAAAGGAAGGGATGTGGGAGAAACAAGAGAAACGGGCTCCCTCCACGCTAGTGTCTTGGCAAGGGTAAGGCTGGCTCGTCCACAGGCTGCAGATGGTTCCAGAGTTTCTGTGGGTGCACTGCTCATGGTTGGAGTGTTGATTTTAGCTCCAGCCTATGTAGTCCCTGTTCTGACACCAACAGACCAAGCTGAGTCCCCTCAAATGTGACACACCTTGAAGTTGTCTCCATGTGTGCATGTAAGAGAGAGGAGATTTAGCTAGGCTAGTATAAAAATCAAACTTGTGATACCTGCAATATTTCTGTTATTTTCTTGGCTATATGAGCTTTGTGGAGGCTAATGAGCTCGTGCAGTCTGCTATAACTGGCATTAAATGCTCTCCCAGGTTTTGCACCTTAAGCTCAAATGACTCCTCATGTCCATTTTCCCAATTACCCTACAATTCCTACTCATTCATGGCAAAAGTCAGATATTTTGAGAGGTGCTGCTGCTGCTCAGACCTCCTGAGCACTGCTTGCAGATAGAACTGTGTCACACTCAACTGGAACCCAAGACCAATTCAGCCAGTCCTGCCAAGTGTTTGTAAGTAGCAGCCTTTCATAGCCGTTGAATTCTTGTTTGCATTGTTTTTGAGCATTTCACATGTGTGTCTTTTCTCTTGCTTTTAACAGACTTACAGAATGAGTAATGGTCAGCAATTTACTGCACAGAGGGAATAGGAACAGCAAATGGGTTATTAGCACCACAACACCTGCAGTGTGTATGAGTTGAATGGACAAAATAAGTGTGATTAGCATATAGTGTAGCCTGATATTAAAGCTGACCATTTTGGAGCTATAGTTTGTCTGGGTTAGTTTGCTTCCAGTAGTGGAGTGGCTGCTGTCCAGCTTGTGTGGTTCCTTTGCCCTAGTTAGCAGAAACACCCATGCACCCTGCCCCTTTCCCCCTGCCCCCCAAAAAAATTAAAACATTTGCACTGTGTTGGATTTCAGAGGATTGCATTTCTTTGCTGTGTTAGTGGGTACTAGGTCCAGGTGTTTAATGCTGTTGGCATTGCAGCTGCATGAGTACAAGTCTTGTTACCTTAAACCAGATTTTAATATGTCCTTCATTACTAAATAAATATAATGAACACTAAATCAATAAATTCTGACTATCCCCAAAGCAATTATTGAAAGCCAACAAACCAGACATTCAGGTTAATTTCAAAAAGAGAAACTTAAACAGGAGAGCGCATCACCATCCTCTCTGTGACCTTACTTGAGAGCTTGTTGGCACAATAAAGTATTGCAGGGTTCATGGTCCTTGCTCCGTTTGAACAGTTTTGCTTGGCTGGGTTTGTAAGATTGCCTTCACTGGTTTTTTGCTCTGGTGGTGCTAGGAAGCATAAACTTTTGTGCTGTGATCCCTCTGTTTTAGCATAATAGCATGTTTAAATTTATTGGGATTTATCTCAGTAAATAATGCTGTTCTAGGAAGACAGGGAGCAGGGAACACCAAAGAACAATTAAAACACATCTGTCATGTATTCCACCTTAAATTTCTGGTAGGTATTCTACTGCCATTCTGCATCCCTGGAGGTTTTTTTGTTTAAATATTTAAACAATAAAAATTACTAAAGCTCTAAGAATGATGTCTCATGATATTCAGTGACCTGAAGATAAGCTGCATCAGCCCTCAAGAAGGTAAAGAAAAGACTTGCATGTAGAAGGTGAAATATAGTCTCACTAAAGCTCTGTAAGTGAAATCGTCCTTAAGGTTCTCTTATGCTAGGATATGTTATCCGACAGGCCAGGTCTGGAAAGTGCCTGTTGTCTTAACTAATTAAGATATATTTTTGACAGGGCAGATATCATATCATACCATCTGAGCAAGTTGTACACAAGCTAATAATTTAATTTTTCTAAGCAAAGCTAACTGTGCAGTGCAAAAAAGACCTGTCACAGGAAAATGTCAACATAGCAAAGGAGCTGGAAATCAGTTGGAATACATTTTGAGGCCCAAAAGTAGCTTCTTTGTCTAGCTGACTGTATGAACAAAGCCTCAGCCCAGGAGAATATAGTCTGTCTGTGCATTTTTGCACATTGCAAAAGTAATTGATGCTGTCCTCTTCATGTGAGAAGAATGTAGAACATGGTAAATTTTTAACCTAAAAGCATTTGCCGTTGTACTGTCTTGCAGCTGGGCCTCCTTGCATTTTCAGTTTTGACAAAGAAAAGGAAAGTTATAATATAAAACATTGTCTGCATTTTAAACATTCTGTGTATTGCAGAAGTGGTTCATCAGGACTTTATGGGACACATTAATTCCAGTGAATTATTATGAAAGAATATGTTTGCTGTAGTGTAGACAAAACTGTGGCTGTTGTGGATCCTGGCACTCCTGGGTGATCTCTCCTGCACAGGCCCAGCCCAGTGGCTGAACACACCCCCATGAACCTTTCAGGCCTGTCTCCTTTACAGTCTGAGACCAAGGACTTGCTGTCCTATAGCAAAGTAGCCTACATTTATTCCTAGGATGTTTTAGAACCTGGAGATGGTCATCATGCTCAGAAAACATTATGTGAATGGGAGGAAACTGCAAGGAGAGGTGGCTGGGGACTCTCATTTGTATATGATGAAAATTGTATGCCTCTTCTTATAGAGAAATAACTGAGAAGTGCCACAGTGCACCCTGCCATCCCTGGGGAGGAGGAGCAGTGTGTAAAGTGGCTGAAAAGTTGGTTTTCTCCACTTGCCACACTTTTTTTTGCTGGATTAGCTCAGTGCAGCTGTGGTCTAAGGGTTGCTTCCTGTGTGGTGGGGCATGGGAGGGGGTGTCTGTTTATTCCTTTAATTTAAAACAACAAGAACAACAACAAAAGCCATGATAAAACACAACAAAACACTTCTGTCTTGGGTTCAATAGTGTAACAGCAATTAGGTTCTAAAGCAATTAGGACCAGCAGCACATACAATAAGGCTCACTGTGCATGGAGAACAGCCCACCCTGGTAGTGCTCTAGCAGTCCATGCATTAAACCCTGCAGATAAGCTGCCAGAGGATATTTTTTTCTTCTGCTGTGCTTGGGAAATTGCTATTTCAACTGTCCTGTTTTGAAGATTAAGGAAATGGTTTCGCTCAATCAAAGTATTTTGCTGTTGAAAAATAATGGCAGATTGAATCATGTCATGTCTTAATGTAAGTTTGCCATAAGAATAATTCCAAAATTGTATGTTTTCAGTCAACAGCCTGCTGTAAATTTGATAAGTAATTACCTGTTAAGCAGGAAAGTAAGGTCTGACAGCCTTGGTAAGGGGGAGGAGAAACAAACTGTTTAGTTAAGAGGTTCTAGCATTCCTCTGCTTTAATGCTCAGTGAATTTGAATCCTTGTGGCAACCTAGATCAGAGCCTGTTCTTGGCTCTGTTGGTAGTGGGAGTCCTCTTGAGCAGGCAGCCCAGTTTCCCTGTGCCCAAGTTAAGAGTTGCCCCAGCTCTGTTTAGTGAGGTGCAATCCCACTTCAGGCCTATATGCAATGAGAGTCCAGGTTTGTGCTTTTTTTTTTTTTTTTCTGTGTCTTCAGTGAAGCTGAAATTTTCTTTCCGCATTCCTCCTCTGACCATGCTGTGCACATTTCTGGGAACCTCCTAAACCAGCTGTGCACAGGCATTTCTTTATGTTTTGTGGTTTACTAACCCAAGTTTCAACCACTAGACTTTCTAAAGTACAACTGGTGGTGTCACTGCTCACAGCTTAATCCCACATGAACCCATGCTACTTTGCACAATAAAACCCATCATATGTTTAATTCTAAAAAAATGGTTTGCCTAAAAGGGTGGTGTGAATCTCTTTGAAATAGATAGGTATTAAATTTTTATGTGTGAAACTGGAAAAAACCTTGCCTTTTTGTATTACTGATTTGTTACATTAAATATCCTTTGTGTGGTCCATGCCACATCTACAGCAAAATGCAGCTGTGCAGATGGACACGTTACTTGCCTTTTGTCAGGTTGCATCAGTCAAAACAAATGCTGCCTTCTGTTCCTCTGCTGCCTGTGCCCTCCTGGTTTGTTTGCTCAGTGGAATCCCTTTTTTGATCTCATTCTGTCTGCTACAAATGGTTAGGAGTGGGAGTTAGCAGAAACAGTTTGATTTTCATTCCAAGTGAGGACAGCAGCAGGCAGGGCATAGCAGCCAGGCTCTCCAGCCCTTCACTGGGGCACCCTTTACTGATGGGTTTCACTGAACTGGGAAAGCTGATTGGTCTTAGGAAGCACTTGGGTTTAGATTGTTTCTCTCCTGGAAACCTCTACAGATCTGACTGGTGAGCAAACAGCAGGAGGAGTTAAAGGCAGATGAGGCAGTAAGAGACCAGGATACTTCTGGCTTTGGGACAAGAGGGCTTGTGCCTTGGCTAGCAGCTACAGGACTGTACTGTGAGAATGATGGAAAAGCACCTCTTTTTGGGAACCTCCCTGCCCTGCTCTTTGGCTGGTTTGGATGGGTTCTCACTCAGCTCATCAAGTGACTTAAACCTTTTGTCTCTTATTTCCATGATGTGTTTCAAGAAGCCACATCAGACTGCAGTGTTTTGGTGTTTTCTCTCAAGTTGTCACTAAAGGACACTTGGAAGCAATGTGAGGAGTAACCCATTAAATGTACATTTCTTTTGGACAGTATGTTTCCAGCTGCTTTCTATTATTTCTGCTTGTACATCCAGGCACTGCAATTTTTCTGCCTGCTAATGGGGAAAATGTGAGAGTGAGGCTGTTAACAGGATTTGGTTGTGGCTGGATAAGCTCATAAAGACCTGCAGAGCAGTGTCCAGAACGCCTGGACCTTGTCTGTGTTAGAACAGCTTTCAGCAGCTATGGTGAAAATCCTGGAGAGGTGAAAGGAAATTTTGAACTATCAGCAGTCTCTCTACTTTGAGCTACTGCACTTCTGTTTACTTGACATTACCCCATTCTTGCACCTTTGCAAGTGTAACAAAACCAACAGATTTTAGCAGACAAGTGCCAGTGGGGCAGTGACAAGTCTTGTGGTCTGATCAGGGAGTGAGTGGGTTCAGGCCTCCAATTTTGGCTTAACTATTTACTGGAGAGTAATACCTGCAGAGAAATGTGTTGCTTCTGCTGGGTTTAGTCCAGTTATGCTGGGTTGCACTGTAATGGACAGTGTGATCTTAAGGGAAATACTATGGGAATTATCTTAAGGGCCCCTTTACTCTTTTATTATCTTAGCTTAAATTTCTTAGAACACTTTTCAATTCAAAGTAAGAAATTTATACTGGTATTTTTTTTCAATTTTGTTTTTTCAGTCTCTAATTTTTGCATGGACTCCTTTGTTTTTCCTACTTCTGTTCAAGATGCCCCAATGTTATGAGTGGCTACCTAAGCAAAATCTCCTTTGGGATCGCCTATCCTCTTGATTCTAAATTTCATTCTTTTGAAAACCATTTTAAAAATGGTTGTTAAAATATCAGAGATAATCAAGTGAAGTGATGGAACTTTCCCCTAAGAGAAAACACAATCAATTCATAAAATATTCCCTGCAGATGTCTTAGAAAATGTTCCCTCTCCTCCTGCAATTCCCACTAGCAGTATGACATGCTTTGCATTGTAGATATTTTTCCTAAGTGTCAGGCATAAGGACTCCTTACAAACACCATCCTCTCTCATTTGCATTCCATGGAATTTAATCTAGGGGGTGTTTCTGGGGGCATTCAGGGGCAAGGATGGATACAAACTGCCTTCTGTGCTGTACTGTTAAACAACTATATGGACTCCTTCATTCTGAGCAACTACTTTGGATAAATTGGGTGAATCTCTGGCACTTGGGTAGAAAGGTACTCACTTTGGCCTTTTTAACATGGATATGGGATTTTGCCTCACCTGTGCAAGTAAGGCTGTGTTCAGGGTGTCCTTGCAGGGACTTGGGTTAGGTTTGGATGCCCCAGAGTGTCCGACACTCTGCATAGATTTGCTACAAGTGGTTTGAGAGCAGCACACAGGATACAGTGACCTGAAATCCAATGCTTCCTCCTATCAATTATCTATTTAAGCTTGATAAATTTCCAAACCTGAAATATTTAGCAAAACAAAAGAAAAATGTGCTCTGGCCACTCCTGAACCAGGAGCTTTGGACTTGAGTAATTCTCTGAAGATGCCTGTTTCATTAACGAGATGCTCCTTAGCCAGTCCGTGAATTTTGCTCAAGGCCTTGTTTTAATGTGGGAGAATCACCCTAGATTTGGGTCTGGATTGCCTTTATCACATAGAAGACCTGTTCTGACAAACAAACTGCACCACAAACTGTTTCAAAGCTACCAAAGTTTCTATATATGCAAATGCTTGAAGAAGGAATTTTAGGACTGACTTGGTCCCTAAAACCTGCCAAAATAATATTTTTGCTCCAGACCTTCTCATATCAAAATGACAGAGAAGTCAATGTTGATTGGATTAAGTTAATTCTTCATTTTAATATTTATTTAAAGTATTTCTTTGAAATTTTTCATACCAGCTGTGCTGTAATTACCTATTAGGGTGTAAATCAGATTTTATAAACCAGATGCATATCACCTTATCACTCTGTACAGCTTCCTGAAAGGTGGTTGCAGTCAGGTGGGGTTGGTCTCTTTCTCCAGGCAGCACTGACAGAACCAGAGGACACAGCCTCAAGCTGTGCCAAGGGAAATAAAGGTTGGATATTAGGAAAAAGTTTTTTATGGAAAGGGTGATAAAGTACTGGAATGGTCTGCCTGGGGAGGTGGTGGAGTCACCATCCCTGGGTGTGTTTAACAAAGCCTGGATGTGGCACTCAGTGCCATGGTTTAGTTGAGTTTTTGGGGCTGCATTGGACTCAATGATTTTGAAGATCTCTTCCATCCTAGTGATTCTGTGATTCTGTGATGCTGCTTTTTCTGTCTCCTCCAGTATGACCTGATCCCGGTAGATGTTGAGGATTTGGTTGTTTTGTTTTGTTTTTTTCCAAATGACTCGAGGGCCAATAGTCATGACTGCTGTCATGTAAAACACCATCTGTGATTCTGGCTTGGCTGTGCTATGTTCCAGATTGCATAATGCATGAGCAATAGTTCAGATTGTGGTAATGTATTGCTCTTTCATGGTGCTGTATGTACAAGTCACATTTCCTTAAGGACTTTTCTAGAAGTGTCTTGAATAAACAGAGCCAAAGCTATCAGTTTAACAAGATTTGAGGCAGATACTTTGAATAGGTTCATAATTACAGATCAGCTGGTGAAAATCCCTATAATGCATGGAGATTCCAGTTGCATGGGTTATTAGCAAGCAACAATTGAGTATGTAATCTCAACCAAATTAATATAGTTTACTAAGGGTAGTAGTTAAGACAGAGCGAATGAACTTTAAAAGCCACTAACTCTGGCCAATATAATGGAAAACATTTACAAGTCTACCTAAAGCTGCTCAAAGCAATTCCTTTAAATCTAAGGGTTGGATTTCTGCAAATGTCAGCTTCCTGCAACTTCCACAGGCCTGTCTGCCATAACTCTCAGTTAAGGGTTTGGAGGCTCCTGCTGGCCACAGCACAAGCTAACATTTATTTCATCTCCTATGAAATAAAATAGATTAAAGATAGACTTAAGTATCATTCAAACCTGATGAGAACAAGAAGCATCTTTCAGAAGGAGGTCCTGTAGGAATAAATGAAAAATGTTTAAAACAAAAGTTATCGAAAAGCTCTTCTGAAACTGTGTAATCCTGACATTGTGAGCAGGGTCTACTCTGTCCTCTTGGTGTTAGGGACAGACAGAAAATAACCGGCCTCAAAGCCAACATTTGTCTCCCAGGAGCAGTACCCATTAATGAAAGACATTTTTCTTTATATATAAGACTAATGGGAAGGAATGAAGGAGGTACTAGAGGGTCAGCTCAGAGGAAAGATACACTTGACTTTTCCCTACCCACCATTCCCATTAAAGCTGTTGCCTGTTCGTGTCCATGGTCTGTGATGCCCATCTGTTATCTGAACTGTATCTGTGTGTCTTCATGCCTGCCTAGTCTCTGATTTATCTGTTAGCTATCACTATCTCTTATGTGGGGGTGCACGTGGTGTGCCTAGGTGTACATTAGCCTGTGGTAATCTCAGTTCCAGAGCTGTCTGCAGTAGCTGAGGCTGACTCTTGGCTGAAGGTCTGTGTGGAGAATTTTTGCCTGTCTGGGGACTACAATGGGAATTTGAGCTGTATTGATCAAGCAACTTGAAATGACACAAACAATCTGAGTAATGCTATTCATCAAGTGCATGTCACACTGGAGTGCTGTATGTTACCTGCTGGAGATGAAGTAGGGAGAGCAGCTCATGCTATGCCTTGCCATGTCATGTCATGCCTTTCCTCTGCCTTTTTCACCATCCCCTGATGTGGTGTCAGTCATGTGAAGCTGGACCGCAGCAGTCTCCTTTTTGCGGGCCTTCAGCCACATATCCCCCTGCACTTCCCTGTGTGCACACCTTGGCCTTGCATGTTTTCTCAGTTTGGCTTAGTCAGTGCTCAGCAGAATCTTGTGCTATAGTAATGTCTTGCCCACCAGGACTGGCCAGAGTTATTCCTCCCTCTCATTCTAGGTGGAAGTCTGTTATAGCAAAAATTCTTAGGAGAATTTTGTCTTTCACATCTGTGTTTGGTGAGAGCCTTCTCTACTCTGGTGTCCTCCCTCCACCCTTTCTTATTTCCCCTTAGAAAGGAGCTGTAAGGAGATGAGATCCTTGCAGGTGACCATAACCTGAGAGCCTGTGTTAGAAATCTGGTGTCCTAGATACAGGATGTATATACTGACAATATGTACATACTTGTGAAAACAGAGAGAGAGACAATTAGCATATCTGAGTCCAACTCAACTCCGTGAACAAGATACTAATTTTTATTTATAGCCTTGTATGCATGGAGGTGCATATATAATTCTAGCTCACCACAAATGAAATAGAAGCTTTTATTTATAGATATGTGTACAGCATGTTCATCTCTATGGAATCTCTGTATTGTTCCTCAACAAGACTGACAGCTGACAGTTCTGACCAACTTGACAAGGTGCTTTTGGATAGATTTCCCAATATTTAAGATTAACAGCCAAATTTTCCACTTTTAAAGAAAGACGAAAAGGGCAGATAATCAGGATGTAAATAATTTACAAAAAAGAAAACCAGTACTGTGTTAATTTGAACTTTCTTCTTTAGGCTAATAAACTCTGGATTACAAACTCCACATCTTGAAACTTGCCTTTTAAAAAAACTAATTGGAACTGAATACAAAAAGCAGACAGTCATCACTGAGGGCAAGAGTAGAAGATTATTATGTATCTGAAGAGAAGCTGTGGCTGAGGGCTGGCTGCTCTGAAGAACAAGAGCGAGACCTCTTAGCCTGGAGTGGGAACCCACCCTCCATGGGCAGTCAGGATCTTTAAGTGTCAGGTGGCAACAAAAGTTTTGAGGGTTGTGTTTATACTGACCAGTAGAGAGGACTAGTAACATTCTAATTTGCACAGCAATTGCCCTTGGGTTGCTGTGTGCATCTAAGGTTTTTTGGTTCTATACAGCTTCAGGGGAGAAAATAATGTCCCTGTTCTGTAGAAGTTGCAAGCAAATGGAGCTGGGAGTAGACACTGATTAAATTTTTCTGCTTCCTGAACTAGTGGATTTGTAAACAGCTGGAGATCCCAATTTTATTTCAAGCTACACACATATTAAGATCAAAGCCATATTTCTGAAGTTTGGTTTATGAATTAACAATATTCTGAAAATAACAATAAGCTTTGTTTTTAGGCTTAGCTATACTCAGAGTTTGTACCATTTCCTGCCCATGCCTGTCCTTAAATGTAAGTTTGGGTTTTGCTGCTCAGAGGCTGCTCCAAGTTGATTTGCATCTGTGTGGGGTAGCAAGTCAGCCCTGCCACTGAGTCAGCAAAACCTACTTCACACTTCTCTGCAGGATCAGAAGCAGCTCCTGGCAGAGGGTATTTCAGGCAAATGCCATTAGTCTGTCACAAGTGACACTGGTCTAAAGCAGTTCACATAAGCAGCAGTACTGAAAAACTGTGTTGTATGTGATATCTGGGATTTGTTGTTTCAGTGACTATAGGGAGATCCTAACTCAAACCTCCATTTCCTCACCAAGCACAGCTGGAAGAGTAAATGGGCACAGGAATGCACAGGCAAATCTGTTGTGTAAGCACAGGAACAGGGTTCCTTGGATGTGACAGCATGAAAAATGAACGTGCTGGGTCTGAGCTCCTCAGATATGGTATCACGTTTAGTAAGCTGCTCTCTCCTCCATGTCTGCTGCTTGCAGACAAGGATTCTCCTCCTGGCTTCCAGCATGGGTTAGCTTGCCATCAGCATGGCATCAGCAGAGAGAAACAAGCACAACTCGGGGAAAAGATCGCTGCCAGACAATGCTAACAAAACTCACTTCAGACTTTTTTTCAGTGCATTATTAAGGTCAGTGAGCCAGACTGTAAATAAGAGGCCTAATTTCCAGCAGACCTTGCCTGTGCCATTTCCTTGGAAGCTGGCAGAGTGTCAGGCGAGACCTGGCAGATGTGACTGTGGCAGTGGAGGCTGTCCCTGCCAAACCACCAGTGCAGGCTCTGCCCAAAGGTGTTTCTCCTGTTATGCCAGAGAAATGTTTGCCTGTGCCCCAGTCATCCCTGCTCACGCCTGACTTCTTAGCAGGTCCCACCCTTTGGTTTAAATGAAAATCAAAGGCCCCTGCCATAACCCAGACAGGTTTCTGTTACTCAGCTCCCACACACAGCTGTACTGACAGAAATGAGAGTGAAGATCTCTGGGGGTGGGAACAAACAGAGGGATGCACAATGCACCCCTCATTGCTGTAAAGGAAACATTTGTGTAACTGGAACACTTAGATTGACTGGAGTAAGCATATGAGCCTTCAGCTGCTTTTGCAATAGGGCAGAGATCTAGGGTGGAGAAAGGGGAGACTGACACAGCAGGGGACATTAATGCCAGCTAAACTCACCATGCCTTGTGTCTTGGAGCCCTTCATTTAAGCCGTGCATGCACAGCATCTTTCGGTTTATCAGCCTTGTTTCTCTGCCAGTGAGCACTTAATGAGCAAATTATATCCCACAGCCGTTTGCCAGGACAGTGATCAGCTCTTTGAAAACAAAGGGTCAGATCTGGGAGCAGCACCTAAGAAAGGGTTTGTTCAGTGCAGTTGTAAAGTATCCTTGTGTTCTAATTGAACAAAAAAGCAGGGCGAGGTGGGAAAGAATAAAGAGCAGAAAGCAGAGAGCAGCAGGCAGTTGTTCAGGGGAGTGGGTGGGCAGCCTTGAGACAATTGTTTCTTTCATTTTTTCACCTGTAGCTGTTGTGTGGAGTGAATCTTTGTAGAGGAAGGGGCTGCTACAGCCAATTGTTCTAGTACTGCTGTGCCATGGCCACATTGGTTTGTATTCACAGTCCTGTTACCTACTGAAAACCAGAAACAAAAGGAAAAATGCATTCTCTATGGCAGTGCTAGTGTATGTATTCCTTGGCAAACAACTACAATAAGCCTAGCTGGGATTTTAAAGTACAACTATTAATTATATGCCTTGTGCTAAACATTGATGAATTTCTTTGTGGTAGAAAATACGTGCACATTTCTTCTAGGCATTAAAGCCTTTTCTCTTTGGTGGTGGTAATTAAAAAACAAGAACAATATGACTGGCAGAATGCAGTGGAATTTTTTCTTTTTCTAAGAAGACATAATTTATAAATTAAAAGCACAATGTCTCAGCCAAGAACAAGCTGGTCTTCTGAACTATGGCATGAATGCCATCAATGAAAATGAAAGATAAAAGATGAAAAGCATCTTCTTTTCCAGTTAGAATGAGTATTTTGCTATTATATTCAAAATGCAGAGAGAGGAGTTTGTAACCCTTCCTCACTCAGTGTGACAAGTCGCCAGGGAAATCTTGACTCCTTGAGAGCAGCCTCCCCAGGAACATACCCAGACCATTGACCCTCCAAAGATGAACAGAGGGAACATCCCAGGAGTGCCTGTGTTCATCTGGGCAGATCTTCTCTCTGTAAACAGAGATAGGAGAGGGGGTGAAGGACCTGCTAACAAGTACAAACAAGTAAGTTCTTAGAAATACACTTTGGCTACACTTTACAAATTAGTAACCATCCAAAGGAGCAAACACGGGGTGCTTTCCACCCTTGCTGTGGTTATGGCCAGTATCTGCACCCCACATAACATTTCCTACAATAAACACCTATCCAAAAGTGAGATGCCTTTTCAGCATTGGTTTAAGGATCTCTGCATTTCTTTTGCTGCTAAAACGAAGATTTTAGCCCCTCTGTGTTCCTCTTTCACCTTTCTTCCTTATCCTAATATTGGTGAGAAGCTGATCTGAGTGCAATTTAAGCCATGAAGTAAAAGGAAAGATTTCAAACAGTTCAGGTCTCACTGAGCAGCCTTTTCAAGGGAGCAACTGAGAAAACACAGGGAGTGGAAGGAGTGCAGATCCACAGTTTTCAGTGGTAATCTGATCGTAGTTTGATTTAAATAAATCATTAATTAATCCACTCTTAAATAGAGCCCAGCGTCTGAGAGTTGGAATCTGTTAATTACTTTCCATGTTAGCAAGGTGCATACTCTAAACTGATCAAGTTTAATGGTACTGGAAGGGTTGAGCTGGTTGGGTTTTTTTAATGAATGTAGTTTTTTAAAAAAAAAAATTTTGTTAGTTCGTGAATTGACTTGTCAGTGTTGCACTCCCAGTTGCTCCAAAACTAATTTCAGTGTTGGAAGCTTGAAATTCTGACTCTGAGTGTACAGCTTTGCCTTTTGTTCTCAGTCCCTACTAGGAGGTTGCAGTTCTCATCTCTTGAGTTGATGGTTTAGGTGTTTCTGCTCTGTTGTGGGCATGGAGGAGGGATCTGTAGTTAATTCTCTCCTATAGTGATTTTATTTGTTTTGATGACACTATGTTATTCTGCCTTCTACTTGTCAGTAATTTAACGATCTCTTTATCTGGAAGCTAATTAAGAGTTGGGCTGGCTGAGTTCCTTTCAATTAAAAGCAAAGCAAGCATGATATTCTGTTTTCAAAACTATATCCCTAAACGTTCAAAATCTCAGTGAAAAACTGGGTTTTGTAAGACCTCTCCCCGCTCCCATTTTTGTTCTCTTTCCCTGTTCTCTGTCCCTTGTTTCAAGATTTAATTTATTTTTGCCAAGGACAACACTGGGGTGGGGGGGGAAGTACAGAGAGCTGGGAAATAAAACATCTTTTTCAACTCTCCCCACACAAGTACCTGTCTTTCTATCAGTGCAGGTTAGAACTAGCTGTAAAAGCATTTCTGTGGCCCCAGTATGCCTGCACAGTGTGAGCACCTCTGCCCTCTTCTTGATATTTTTAGCCCTGCTTTTCTTTGGTGTATCTCTGCTCTTCCTCTGCACTAGAGGACAGTGTACCTTCCTCTGTGGTTCTCCCGTTTTCAGTGCCCTTTCCTGACCCCTGGCATTTTTTCCTAGAGGCAGTGGGATGAATTTGACTGGTATTCAAGCTCCAGGCATGACAGGGCCATAAGTCTCTGATGACACTGGGTATCACAGGAACTGCTGAGGACACTGCTCGTGCTTTTGAGAGGTCTGATTATGCAGTAGGGTCCTGCTTTGTGTCCCTACGCTGCTACTGAGGGGGAGCTGAGCCAGAGAGGAGTTAATCTCAGCTCTTGGGCCATCAGAACAGCCAGGGCCTGGATGGCAGCATGTATGGCCTGGGGCCATCCTCCCACTTGGCATCTCCAGCCTGATGAGGCCTCTGCTAATCCCCTTTGGGTCGAGGGCTGTTGGCCCAGTACAGAGGGAAGGCAGCAGCATCTGCCTTTGTCTGCACTGCTGTGAGGAGCTGTTTGCTGATGGCAGCAGGGCTGTGTCCTACTCACCCGGAACAGCAAACAGCACAGGAGCCACGGAGTGCTGGGGTGGCTGACAGACAAAGCAGCAGTGGTTGTGACAGGGCTTCTTCCAGAGGGATGCTGATGGCAGAATGGGCCTGACTCCCCTGCAGGAGGAAGAAGATGGGGTGGTGGGGAGCAACTGTAACCCTGTAACCTCACTGCTTTTTTTTTTTTTTTTACACCTTCCTGAAGTATTGCTGATTTCTGAAACCTCTAGAGATCTCTTGATTAAATAAGAAATAGGTGTCAGAGGTTCTACAGCAGCCAGAAGGAAAATGAGATTATAAGAAAAGTCTTGGCTTTGTTAGGAAAATACTTCCCCAAAGTGATGAGTTCTGTATAGTTATTTAGGTGGTTGGAGTGTGCATAGATTTGGAGTACAGAGAGCACAAAGCCATCAGACCTGCCAGGAATTTCCCACAGAGCTGCTGCTCTGCCTTTTTCTAGGACAAGAGGCTACAAATGCTTCTGGAATTGCTGTTCTGTTTGGGTATTTCATTTGTTTGTTTTTAAATCTGACAATGAATTCAAAATATGTACTTAGAGCAGGAAGTGTTCTCTCCAGGACTAAGAACACAGTTGCAAAGAAAATAAATAGGAAACATAATATGTAAGTTTTCATTCACTGTTCCTACAGAGAGGTCCTAGCATCTTTTGGGTGGCTTTTTTCTTTCCCCAGAAAATAAAGGTTGAATTTTACTGTGAAGAAAAAGAAGGCAGCTCTTCCACAGCAGCTGGATTATGTAGACTGCTTCTTTTAATTTCTGCTGTTGCATGAGCTGACTGGTTTTCTTACGGTGCTTTAATGCAAAGCTTGTGCTGGATAAAGTGACCTTGTTATGAGAATACCTAGTAGACATTCAATATGCCAGCAGGACTAGCCTAGTAAAGTTAATGGCTTGAAAATTCAATTTGAAATGGTACTTTGATTTAAAAGAATTTATCTTTGCCGTAAATTGACATTTGAATAATGTGGTTAATTCTACCAGCAGAAGTATTAGAAAGCAGTGGTGTTTATATATAATTTCCTTGTGACTTCTAAGGTAGTTGTCTGGCACAATGCAAAAAAAAAAAGAAAACAGAAGATAAAAAGAGAAATTGGACATTTGAAACTCAGCTGCAGGATTTCAGACTTCTCTTTCTTTTTTCTTTATCTAGTTAAACCCCAGGAAAAAAAATAACTCCCATTGCAGACCTTTTATATTTGTCTGATAAGCCATCAGTTGACTTCACTTTGACTATTATTGACCAATACTGATCTGTGGTTTGAATCTTTCAGGGATACGTAAGGAAATGTATAAGGATAATCAAGCAAGGATTCAGCTGGATTTGACCTATTTAAAGAACACATAGACAGTAGAAAACTGGGAAAATGCAATGTAGCATCTGAATGCATTTGGAGTTTTGAGATGCTGGTATGAGACCTCTCTGCTGTTCGAGCCATGTTCCTTAGCACCAGTTTGTTACCTACAGACAAGGTCTTTTTCTGTCTGTTTTTCCCTACTTAATGACTTATTTGAGAAAAAATAAGAATCTGTATTTGAAAGGCACAGCAGGCTCCACCTGCTACACTGGCACAACCTGCTGGAACAGCAGCCTTTCAGACTAAGTAATGCTTTTTCAGCCAGTGCTCAGCAAACCGCTGCTCCGAGCTAGCCCGCGACTGCGTGGGGCGGCAGACAAGGGGTTATGTGAACTTGCCTGTGTTGAGCACAAACATGTCATAGCCAGTTTTAATCCTTAAGCCTGCTTTTGTTTTGAAGGTTCTTGTTTGCTTCAGGTATCTAAATTTAGCCATATTTTTGTCAGCTAGAACTTATGTTACAGAAAAGAATGCTAGCAAATCTCAGCAATGTCACACTTCATTAGTCATGCAAGCACTTAAAAGCAAGGTTAGAAACACAAAATTCTGGAGATTTGTGAAGGCAGTTGTTTAAAAATGCCACACTGAGCTTTTTAGGATTTGCCTTCTGAAAATGGACCAAGTCAGAACATTAAATTTCATTAACAATGCAGCTTTCTTAAGATTAGAAAAGGAGTATTTAAATCCTGAAGAAAAGCTTCATTGGATGCATATGCTTCTCTTTCTTTGCAACATTCACAAGTCCCTTGCATTCTCTTCCAGTTTCAAAGGCAGAAAATAGTATTTGCTGACAACCTGCTTTTCTCTCTGGTAGTGGCTGCAGGCTGCTTGGGTCCTGCACATAAGCTTAGAGCTCTCCCAGCATCCCATTCTGAACATCCTTTCCCCTTTCTGCTGCTGCAGGGGGGAGGGCACAGGTCACACCATGCTGAGAGGCAGCAGGTCCCACACAGGACACCTCTCTAACTGAGCCAGGGCCGTTATTTCTGTTGGTGAGATCTGCTGTTCAAGCAGCTGTATATAAAAATTTAACTTGCATCTATTGATGTGCACTTCCTGCAGTGTGCTCTTGAAAAGATAGAAGCTCCTCTCACAATTACTTTTTTTTTTTTTTTAATATATATATAGCTGTGTGGAGTTAACAGGAGTTATTAAAACCAGTCTTTATTCCCTGGACTTTTCCCAGTTTATTACCTTTTTTCTACTTTTGACCTTTGGCTACTTGAAAATTTGGTAAGAGAATACCTTAAAAAATTACTTACTAAAAATATGCACGGAAAGTTCCAGTTACATGCCAAAAAAGCTGAACTATTTTAACATAATATGGAAATCTCATCCTTCTTGTGATAGTGCTACTCTGCAACAATACTTTTGAGCATCCTGCAGTTTAGTCCAGTTTCCAGGCAACCTTTGTGTCCTGTGCTGCTTAGCTTGGGAAAAGAGCCATCAAAAGCACCAAAGGGCAGCCTGTTGGCGTGAGGTTTGTGCCATGGATGCTCAGAGCATTCCAGCCTTCCTTCTTCCACATGCACAGGACCTGGCAGCTGCTGTCCTGGGGAGCACAGCTCTGCAAAGAGAGTGCTGAGCACTTAGCTCAAGAACCAGCTGGGCAGAGGGAGCTCTGGGGAGCTGGGCTGGGCAGCAGGGGGAAAGCACTCACTGACAGTGGTGCAGAAGGGATGGCCAGACAGCAGCAAGCCTGGCTGGTGGAGGGCCGAGCCAGCACAGGAGCCAGAGGTGGCAGGGCAGCCCCACAAAGCTGACTGAGCACGGAGCAAACATGTGGCCAAGGGAACAATTGTGTCTGGGAGGGTTATGTTAGGAACTTGTTAGCTGTTGTCCTCATGAAGCTGCATTTAACCAAAGGTCTGAATGGAAAACTTTTGGGTAAATCCTTGTTTATGCACATTACAATTGTTACAGAAATAATTCAGAGGAAATTAAGTACATAACCAAGGGTCCTGATTTTGTTTCTCAGTTGTGAATTACACCCAAGCAGTCTGTCCTTACAGCATGTGGCTATCAAGTGGTTTTACCTCTACTGGGAACTTCAACAGCTCTCAGAGAAAAAATCAAGGCATCGTTACTAGTGTTGTCTTCATTAGACTGACAGTTGCAAAGTTATGTGGAAACAGATTCACAGATTATTCTAAACCAGAAGATATTAGAAACATTTTAGGCCTGAAGACTTGATGTCTCCTGTCAAGAAGAATATTTGGTTTGGCATCTCATTGTAGGGGTTTGGGGATTGTTTTTTCCTTAAAACTTTAATAGCATCTCTATATCTGTAGGCTCAAGAATGTGGATTCTTTCATAAAAGAGCTTTTTTCATAACACCTAGACAAGTTTTTACAAATTGTCCTTTCTCCAAATAGTATTATACATTACTATTATTACTGAGGACTTCTCTGCTTTCCTCTGGGCAGTGAAGATACTTTGTAGCTCTAACTTGTACAAATACCTATGTGTGTCAGTGCAGTGCTTTGTCCACAGAATCACATTTCTAATTGGAATAATCCACTTTGGATAATTGTTGAATAATAGGTGGGAAATTATCCAAGTTTTTCACCAGAATTGTGTATTCTTTGTGGTGATATGTTTGTTTATTATTTGATTTCACAAAATATCCAATTCTGAACTCATAAAATGTCTACCAATACAGAGAGCACTCAGGATTTAAAAAGAGAAAAGGTTTCAGAAGCAGGGGTCTCTAGAGTTCTGTCTACAGACTGTACACAGAGTATACAATAAACCCTATAAAGGGTGTAAATACAGAATGATCACCTGGAAATAAAGGGCATTTTCAAAGTAGTGTTCTTAAATTTGATTTGTGCCAATCAGAAGTATCAAAAAATAAAATCAAAATTCCACTATTTCAAATGGTTTTTTTCTCTTTTCTCAGCTTTCCCCCTTTTCTGTAGCTGCTAATTTTACAAGCTATTCTGCTTGCAGGAACAGCAAATGTGAACCATAAGCATCAATGAATTGCACTTAACATGGCTCCCAGAACAGATTTTTGAAGGCACCACAATGTGAAGTTGTGGGTAATTAAGGCCTCGGGGCATTCTTGTCCCTTGATCTTTACCTGGTTATAGAACCTCATCTTCTGATGCCAAATCCCATTAGGATACCCCAAAATGACAGATGGCTCTGCCTAACTGCCAGTTGGCACAGATGTGATCCTTGGTTTTGGATAAACAATAGGATGCTTTCTCACATGTAGTAACCTAAATTTTCCCAGCCAGAGCATAGCTGCTCTGTGACAACAATGCAGGTTGCTCTGTATAAATTCAGAGCAATGTGTATGAGTGCATGTAGAAACATGTCTGTAAAATTTCTGTGAAGCAGAATTACAGATCTGGGCCCTGGAAAGCTGTACTAACATAAGACAAGGTGTGAATTTTAAACCACTCACTTTTCTAATGTAACTCCTCCAGCAGAGCATCCTGACCACTGAGTTCTGCTGTTTAAGCTGGAGAGAGTGTCTGAGTGAGAGAGAATGGCAGGACAGCAGTGACTGAAACACACCTGCATAACATAGGATACATAGCTCTACAGACTGGCCCATGGGCTAATCTAAAAATGTGTACATATTATTCAGATAGCTATTGGCAAATGTTTTATTAAACATTGTAAGTGTAAATGCATCCTCACAAAACGACTCAAGTAGACCATTTAACCTTTCTATTATACAGTTGGTAAACAATTAATATTAATACAAAGCAATAATTTCCATATCCAAGGGTATGGTACCTTGCTGTTAAATGTATTCTGCATTACTTTTATTATTGCTATCAGTGACTTTTCTAGTTGAGAAGTTGCAAAACTGTAAAGTCTAGAGGAAGCACATTACAGAGGAAAGGGCATCTTTAGAAGGCAAGAGAGTTCCTACATGTGTGGGTACAGGAGTGGTTCGTGGCGTTTATGTACTTTATTCCTGCTATTCATGTAGGATTTTATGGTTGCTCTGGATCAGTGTTTATATCCAAGGCTCTTTGCTCATTGGAAGCACAATTCTCCACATCTGTGTACCCACATCTATATGCATTCCCAAAATCTCCAGTGAACCTGGCATTCTCAGATTCTGAGGCTGAGGCAGGCCTGTTCAATTTTCAGAAATGTGAAGCCACCTTAACCACTCACTCCATCTTCTCTGTTTGTCTCCCCCTAAACAATGAGAAATCAAAGAACTCAGACTTTGCTGCTTGCTTTGAAAATTTAGACACTGTGGTGCAAATTCCCAGGAGCATTTCTCAGTCTGCAGTCACTGCACCTCTAGTGTTTCTGGAAATCTACTTGAATATTACTTAAACAATAACCATAAATCCTTTCAATCTGCTTCCCCCAGGCTGCAAACAGCAGAATGGCTCCTCAGAAACTGCCATGTGACATCCTGCTTGTGCTGCTTGGGGACGTTTGCTCTGAGCAGCAGAACTTGTTCCAGATTGGTGTGGAAAGCTAAGCTGTAAGGGCAGTGACAAAAAGGCCATAGACCTAGTGAGGATGCTGTGGAAGCTGAGGAAAAATTTCAGTCTGGGAGAATTCTGTGAAGTGTTTGGTAACTCCTGGAGCCATTACTCACTGTAATTTTAAGGTTTCTACCAATGCAGTGCACCATGATTAATTCATAAAAGGTTTCTAATCCCACTTTAGAGTAATTTGCAACACTTGTGTTGGCATTCAGGTGAGATAGATGACCTTTTCATTTACTAAGAAAATCAAGTGTGGATTTCCCTCAAATTTGAAAGGGAGGAAAGAAGGACAGCATTAGTAGCTGATGGACAGCCAAAATGGTATTGGTCAGCTCTGCTGAGGAATTGTTTGGACTGAATCCTGCTCCTATGGGAAGAAGAGAGAAAATTGAACATAGCAAATCTTGGTCTCTGAAAAAAAAAATATCATATTATAGAAAAACCTAGAAAGTCTGTTTCAAAACCTGTTTAAAATTTAGTTGCTGATAGTGTTTCCATCATTGATGTAGTGAGTTCTAGATGTCCCCTTTCTGTCTTTCCTAGACATCACAAATATGCTAATTTCATGTACAAGATGGATGAAATATCCTCTGGAGAGGGTAAGTGAGTACATGTAAGTGTTGGACTTGAGGTTATCCAGTGCCTGGGCCAGGAGATATCTGCACAGGATGGTCCTTGCATTAGAGTCTTGGCATCCTCATTGTGTGTCTCTGACCATAAATTCTATTGTGTTTTCTTCTTCAAACACTTCCTGGGTCATCTTGACAAGTTGTTCTGTTTGTTAGAGCAGCTAAAAATATTTGTAGCTGAGAATGGAAACTGTGTCTCTTCTCAGCATGATGTGAGTCACTCTTTGTGGAGCACTTGGGTGCCAGGCTCAGCGTGCAGAGCTGTGCACATGTTGAGCGCTCGCCCCATGGGGCCACAGGGATGAGGTTGTGTCCACTCTGCAGAGCAAGGACCAGAAGAGTTGGCCATCCAAAGCTCTTACATGGATGTACAGAGGAATTGAGAAAATGAGTCCTAATACCCATTGCAGTTACCACTGGATTCCGAGACAAGGAATTCCTTAATGATTTTGTGCCGGGTTTCACTAGGCTCAGCTGCCTTGGCTTGCTGTAGGGTTGGCCTCAATGAAGGTAACAGAGGGAAAGTGGTCACAATTTGACCCTGGACCTGGCTGCTGTCTAGGGGCTGGGAAAGGTAGGGCTGAGTGGGGAAGCCTTTGGAAAACACAGGTTCTGCAGGGCAAGTGTGTCCCACCAGTCCCTGAAGGGCACCCACTGCAGCAGTCAGGCAACCAGAGATGCCCTGTGGGAAGGGGACATTAACTCCAGCACAAATCCCCGCTTTCACTGCAGTAGAAACAACACACAGAATGCCCTTCCTCCTTTCGGTTTATATCTCTATCATGAGAAATACCCACTTATTTGGAATGGTTGTTATTTACATATTTCCTAATTTTTTAGCAACTTCTTGCTTTGACATATTCAGCTAAATGAACAGGGAGAAACTTGCATTTGTTTACTTCTCTTTTAGAGATAAAACACCTCTGAGCCTCAGCCTTTGAAATACTGTGAGTGATGGGTTTTGAAAGTGAATTTAGAAAATATTCTGAATTAAATATTTATGTTTAAGCTTTTACAAGGCAATCTGAATAAGCCTTTGGGTTTTTTTTCCACAGCAGACTTAATTGTGCCTAGCCATATACACGAGTTTGATTCCCTAGCTACAAGAGTATTCTGTTGTTTTTTGTGGAAGTTTAAGCCCTCTGTAATCTCTGTGCTAAGGTGTTGAGCTAGGATAAAATTAAGAGGGTTTTGCCCATGAATTACACTCCTAAAGTGTTACAGTGTAGGTGAGTCCAGAAAAGTGCAAGTCTACCTGGCTGTAATCCCTGGTAGTTCAGAATAGGTTAAGTGCACAATCTTCTCACTAAGAATCTTGTGCAGGTTGTGGTATTGACTGTTCCAGGCTTCTTGGTGCTGGGAGAGTGAGTGGAGAGGAGGTAACACAGGTCAGGAGACTGACAAAGGGCTGTGCTCTGCAGAGGGAGTGCAGCAGGCCAGACAGGAACTGCACGTCCCTGCTGACAGCAGCAAGAGAGAAATCTGTGCTGTTTTGCACTTCCCTGCTGTCCTCAGAGAACAGAAGCATGTGCTGGTTTTCAGGAGCAAGGATAAGAAGTCGGGGAGCAGAGGCTAAAAGTGTGCGTTCTGCTGGGAGCAAGCAAGACTCCACTAGATGTCCTTCATGTTCACGTAAATGACATGGGCAGATTTCACTGAAAGGGCTGAAAGGTGTTTGCAGGAGGTGAGGGGAGACACAGCAATGCATGGACCTATGAGCACCTGGGGTTCCTTTCTGCATGAAGTGGATTCATCTGTGGTTGTGTATAATATATAATAATATATATAATACATATATATGTAATAATAATATAACACCACAGTAGTGAGTGGCTTGCTCAAAAATGTGACCTATGTCCCTGGAAAATTTACTTGGTTAAAACTACTCTTTAGATTGCTGAAAGCAAAAAATAACCCTTTTGAGAGGCTGGTTATGTATTACAGTCATGTTTACATGTTCTAAATGGCAGCTGGGGTTTTTTTACATACTTCAGTTTATAATATATTATTGCTTATGTTGACTAAGGTCACTAGGAAATTAGTGTGGGTGCCAGGAGTTTCCCAGACACAATCTGATGGAAAGCTAATGTTCACTAAGGTTGTGGTAAAAGAAGAAATTCAGGTTCATAGTTCAGATGAGGAAGATGGCATCAATGTCACTGAAGTAGATGATCTTTAGAATTATTAACATTCATATTATTAGTAGTTATTAATAACCCCTCCTTTGGGACATAATGAGACAGGCATATTGTTCAGTCAGCTTGAGATCTCCAGCTGTGTTCACAGGCCAGGGAAAATGTGACCAAATGCAACATTGTAGGTGAAGAGGAGTCAGAGGGAATTGGTGACATTTATGAAAAGCATAATATTAGACCTTTTTTGTTGGTTCTCTAGACAGGCTGTGGAGAAGTTGATGGTAAATGTGGCATCCACTGATGCCCTGGATGGTGCTAGTGAGGGGGTTGTTGATGATGATTAGTTTATGGGTGTTGGGCCTGTGTGTTGATGCTTGGAGCACTGGTCATGGGAGTGGGCAGCTGGAACCAGCAGTGCTCAGTGGACAGCAGATATCTCTAGGAAGACAGAAAACACTGCTCCTGATCTGCTGCTCTGTGCTGGACCGGTGCTTACACCTTCTTCTTTTCACCCAGTTGCATTCTAGGCCTAACAGGAGGACTGAGCTTGGAAAGGGAAGAGAAGGGCAGGAATGGGAAGGATGGATAAGTCAGAGGAGAGAAAGTAGGAATTGCTGAGGAGTTGATTCTTGGGCAATACCTGCTCAGTGTACTAGTAATTCTGTCAGATGTCTAGTTTCAGAAGTTTACCAGGCCTTGTAGTGCCATTTCTAACTACTATTAGCAGAAATATAGACAGTTTCTCACTTGTCTATTTTTTGTCTTTTTTGAATGGTGAGGGATGTAGAATTTTAGCAGCCTACACATCTTAGCAATGTGCACAGACCAAGGCATGTGAAGTGATCCACTTTTGAAGTGCAAGGGTAAAATTAGTACCAGTTATACCATGGCAAAGGTGATAAATTATACCTTCTAAGAAAGCACTTTGTATACACTGGATTTCAAGTACTTTTGTAGTTTATGCCTGTTGGTATTTTAAAATGATTGATTAATCTGACATCATGTGAAAGAACTGTGTCTGTACTGTTCCTCTGTTATGTTACAGGAACCATATCTCCACTTATTAGAATGTATGGCAAGTGGCAGAGCTGTCGTTGCCATATTCAACAGAAGGAAGTTGAAAAATAGACATGAGCTTCTGGTTGGTATAAAAAAGGCTTGGGGAAGAGAAGGACCTCAGAGTAAAGACAAGTTGAAGAAGATTGAAGGATGGGTATGGTAAAACAAGAATTCAAACAGATGTGGCAATTTGTTTTACAACATAACCATAAAATGCCACTTAAAATGCCTCATTTGTATTCTGTGTCAATGTAATAGATGTAAATCTTTCAGGGAGTTACTAAATATACATTTCTGTTGGCAAGTATAGAAAGCATGTGATCAATGGGAGAAACTAGGAGGGATTTTGTGTTATCAGGACAGCATGACTGAACTTTGGGGGACTGGATCACTCAAATGAGCCCTCCATTTTAGCCCATTCCTTCTGCCTCCCTTTTTGACATTTTATCAATTATAGCTTTAAACATCTCTTTTCATCTTGTAACTCACACTAACTGGTTAGTGACACGTCTGCTTTTGATACTCATTTGCTCACTACAGAGAGGTCCCATCCATCTCACACAGAGATGCTGAGGCTCTCAACGAGGCCTTCTGCTCACTGATCTGCATTAGGAAGTGACTCCCTCCCTATGAACATGGGTATTGCTGCAAATGAAACCACTATTTGTCAGGATTAAGGGAAGCAAAGGGTAAGACAAATTTCAGCTTTAAAATGATTTGTCTGAAAAGACACAAGAGATACCAACAGTTACTAAGATTTCAGATTTTCTGAGCAGTAACCCTGTAAAAATGTGTGACACCATCAGTGAGTCTCACAGTAGCTTGCCAAATCCACCTGTGGTTCTGGTTGAAATTAAACTTCCAAATAAATTCCAGACATTTCATGAAAAGTGCTGTTGGTGAGGATTGCAGTATTTCCAAATAATTATTTTCAACCTCCAGTTCTGTATGGGAGTTTCCTCAATCTTCTTGTAATAGGTTTCTCATTTAGGGATTAACCACTTCTCTCCCCTAGGAAGATTATGTTCTCTTAATTTTTGGCCCTTTTTCTCTGGAGAATTATATAAGAAGTGGCACGCTCTCACAGGGAAGTATTTTACCTGTGTCACCTGTACATTAGGAACAAGAGCCTTACCATACCTGCTACTGGGGCCTGCCCTCTGCAGTCAAGGCAGGAAACTGGTCCAGGACTTGATTCAAAATAAAAATCCTAACTAATTTCTGAGTTGTAAGATTCCCAAATCCTGCTTTTTCTAGGAAGTGAAAAGTTATCATTCTAGGAATAGTTTAGTGCTGCTAAAAAGAAGTTAGCATCTGGAGAAGTATTGGCACAGATTACCTTTTTCTAGGTTCTCCTTGAGTTTTAATCATTACAGCGCTTAGCCATACCCCCTTATCCAGAAATAAGCATGGTCTTCCTTGTATTTGGACATACATTTCTCTGTGTTGTGCTATCTGCAACATTCTTAATTAATGGAACAGTCTTTACAACAAATTTGATACTTTATTTGCTGTTGTAGGGAAAGGTTAACTTTCTCCTTTGAAGTTGTCTGCCTAGTGGGGAGGAAAAGGCTCCCTTCATTTGCCATCTGTATGAAGATTTAGTTCAGTGGTCATTTGCTTAGAAGACCAGGGTAAAGAGAGTTTGTTCATCCCTTAGGACCTGTAGTTTTCCTGTTTGCTCATACTACACTCCAATCATTGACTTTTGAAGTCTCACTTAAGATTGTCCCTCAGATCAAAACTGAGACCTGTTGTGAGAAAGTTTGTGTTTCTATTTCCTATCTTCTCCCTGCTTCCTGTTTTACCATGAGGTATTGTGCAAGCCTGATGTTCATCTCCCAGAGTACTCAGTTTAAAGTGCTGCTGTCAAGTCCTCCATCTCTGAGCAGTGCCATGTGTATCTGTTTTCTTTCTGTTTCTGGAGGAGTGTGGATGTGTAAACTGCTCTGCTTTGCAGTGGTTGCCCACAAGTACTGCTCAGGCACATGCCCTCCAGCTGCTCTGCCTGGCTGGCAGTGAAATACAGCAATGAAATAATGAACTGCTCATTTGCCTAGAAATCCAGGGGTGCAGGTATCTACTTCAGCAGAGTTTAAAACCCTATGTGCTACATCTGTCTGTAATCTCCTCTGATCTGTCTCTTATTTTCTTGCTCCCTAGTCATTCCTTCCACCGATTCAGTACTCTCAAAAAGATAACTCCCTCTCTTCCACATCTTCTCCTTTCTACACTGACTGTTTTCCAAGAGTCTGCTAACAACTTCCACCATTGCTCACATGACATTTGGTCCTTTGGCCAGTTTGTGTAATGTCTCCCAGTGAACTTTTCATCTTGTTGAACTCCACCATCATGATTTTTCTGATGCCAACTGATTCTCTAAATACTTAAGCTAGGTTATCTGCCAAGAGTGGTGTTAGCTGAGGAAGAGTACTGCAAAACCTAGAAAATAAGTCAAAATAGAGTTATCTTCTGGAAAGCAGCACTAAATAAAACCTCATAGAGCTCCTTGTTTATTGCCTCTCATTACTTAGGAGTTTATTGATGTTAAAGGTCAAGTAGTCATTCTCCAGATATTTGTTGTGGTTGGGTTTCATTTTTTTGCCTCTAAATAACACAGCTAAAGGAGTTAATTCTTCAGTGATAATGGAAAGTGGAGTTGTTGTGACTGCAGGCTTAGGATTTGTTTGCACTGAGGTGTCCATAGGTGGCTGTATCTAAAGCATTTGAGAATTGCTCTGAAGAATGACGAAGTTGTATCTTTTAAGAACAACTTTTTTAGAATTCAGTCTGAGTGTAACATATCCTGTTTTACTTGTACACCTTTTCCAGACGCCTTGCTAAGAATCTCCAGACAGAGTTCCACTGTCTGAAGTGGGTATAAGTCTGTTTTGCAATTTCAATAACAAATAGGAAGAGAGAAAGAACATAGAAATAACAGATGAATATTTGTGGCAACACAGCTAGACTCTGGAGCTACAAACACCCTTCCTGGGGTTTTCTGGATGGTGTCAGGCAGGCTGATGTTCTCTGTGTGAACCTGCTCAAGCAGCTCAGGAAATTTTTGGCAGATAGCCATTATTTTTGCTGCACATATATACAACTTCAAGCACCATGGGCTGCTTGATATGCAAAAATTATGCATAGAGCTTGGATTCTACATGTTAAGTAGGAACTAGGGGTTTATCCAGCATTGCAGACACTGATCAAATTGTACAAGTTTTATGAACTGTACTTTCAACTACAAACAATCTGTGTTTCCTCTGGTTTCCAATTTTGCCTCCTGTCTGAAAATCCCCTCATCAAGATTTAGGTCACTGTTAGGTAAAGGACTTGACTACAGAAATTTCAGGGAATGAATCTGTGAAACTTCCAACCCTTACATACCACCCCACATACTTCCCAGGCTCTCTTTGTATTTCCATCTCTCATCCAGCATGCAATGCACAGTGTAGGTGACTTCATCCTGGCCACTTTGAGATGCCTTAGAATGATCATACACATAATGGCACTTGGCCCCTCCTTCCTTGCCTGCCTTGCTCCCCAGGTCCTTGGCCCTGGTATGACAAGAGAACATCTGTGGGCAAGGGTGTCAGAACTCACTGAGAATTCAGTGGACAAGATTGCAGCCCAGCACCATCGGTCAGGTGCAGCATATCTGTGCTCTGACAAGAAGTGGGTCAGATTCAGGGAGGACAGCAGAAATAATAAATACTGGTGGCCTTACATGGTATCTTTGTGGCCTCAGTGCTGCTAAAGGATTTGAGACCAACAGAGGAAAGTGCTGTGCTAGAAGCCTTTCCAGACTTTAGCAGAAGAGGAATGCAGGGTACAGGGCACTTCCACTGCCAATGCATGAGGAAGCTCTCTAGCTTTTAGCTAAAGCTGCCTCAGTTCTTTATGGGATCAGCTTCCCTTAGCAGCCCATTGTTACCCACAGTAATATATTTGAGTTGGTATTTGTATGTAATGTTTGAGTCAGTATCTGTGTGTTATATTTGAGTTGGTATTTATGTGTTAGTGCAGGGCCCATTGGGGGCTGGAAAGATGAGAGAGCACAATAAGAAAGAAAAATCAAGCAAATTGGAGGGAATAAGTAAAAAGTAAACAGCATATTTTACTTTTATATAGTATGTAAATCTCTGGGAAATAAATGCAGTAGCCTGCTCTGTCCTTGTGTCTTACAGTGACGAGAATTAGCCCAAAGCAAACTTAGCAGAGAAATCACATGTTGTTAGTATTTTCATATTTTTACTATTCCTGGAAAGACTGAAGGATTGGGCAATATGAAGGAAGGAACAATGATGTGTTCTGCTTTTCCCCTGGCTAGATATTCCTCAGCAAACTTCAATATATTGACCAGGCAATTATAGAGCAGAGACTACTCCAAACAGATGCCTTATTTTAACATTCCAACATTTATTCTAATTGTGATTCAAGTGACATTTAAATATGCTTAATCCTGAAATTTTATGCATTATTTTGCATACCACAAAAAGATGCAAGCAAATGTACTGCAGATTTTATGTCTTTAACTTTTGGGCCATGTAATAATTTGTTTTGCTTTCACCACAAAGCATCATTGGTTTGGTATCTCTTTTTCACTAGTTGGTTTTAAAGCATATTTTTAATCTCAAGCTGCATTTGCTATAAAAACAAAATTGCTCCTGAGAAGGAGTATTAAACTGTGATTCTTGGCGTTATGTGCTTTTCATCGTCAAGAAACACGCTGTTAATCTCAGGGAAATGTTAATCTTTGGGTGTACACAAACAGCAAATCTTTTTTCTAATTTCATACTTAAAGATAATAGGCTGATTCATATTGGAAGCGGTGAAGCCTGAAAGTGAAATAGGTTTAAATTTACAGTTAAGCAGACTATTTTATGTTTTGTCTTGCTTTAAAGAAAGATTCATGGCTATTTACAAGTAACTGTAATACTCACTGAGTAAGTCATTTACGTAGTTATGTAATTTTTTTCCCTGATTAGAGCTGTAGTTCTTTTCCAAATCTTAAACCAAAAACAAGGTTTAAAAAATTAGAATCAGAAGGCTAAATGCAGAAACTGTATCAAAATGAAGTGAACTGTCAGGAATCTATGAATATAAATAGTTTTTTGCAAAAATACATTATCAAGGAGTTCTCTCAACTATATTTGGCATTTTTGGAGCAAGAGTGTTGGTGTTTTATCAAAGAACAGCTGAAAAGTGAGAGTTTGTGGACCCTCAGCCTGGAGCATTCTTGAAATGTATATAGGAAATCTCAAAGGTGTACTAATGCTACTGTGGCCATATCCAAAAAACCATTATTTTTTTAAATGTTTTTGGAGCACGCATCAACCAAAAAGCTGTAAATAATGTACAGGAATGCTGAACTGTCACAAAATTATTTATGATGAAAGCAAAGGTTATAAAATATTTATCTTTTTTTTTCATGTAAGAGGGTAAAATTAAACAAGGGGAGCAGCACACCTACTTTCTGTATCTCCTGCTTGCCCTCTTACTGCCTTAATAATCCTGGGAAGAGGCGGACTAGGAGCATTTCAGTTACAGTTCTGAGCAGAATTTTTTATCATCATGTCTCAGACTCTCAAATTTGTACTTAACCTGATAACTTGGCCTACAAAGCAGGTGCTCCCCTCAGCCACAGACTATTAAAGACAAAATGACAGGCTCATCTTTAAGAAAAAGGAGGAGCTGTGTTTTTGGGGCAGGAGCTGATGTCTGGATGTGCAGTCCTGTGCTGTCCTCACCTTACAGAACTTTGGGTCCAGTTAACAGGGATGGAATGAAAAACGTGGAATGTGGGGTCAGACTCCCAGGTGATACATAAGGCAGATCTCTTCAGGCACTGAGATACACTGCAGCTGTGGGGTATTTTTGATCACAGACTGAATTCTTAAAAGTTTATTCAACAGCTAAGCAGCAGCTGCTGTTGCCACTTCAAGTGTGATGCCTTGTGCTTTAACTATTGTTCTGGTCAGCAAAGTGCTCCCTGCTCTAAGAGCTCACCACAACTCTGTGTGAGCTGAGAAGCACCACAGGACAGCCACAGGGTTTAGGGGCAGCAGTTCTTTCAGGAAGATGGGCTTGCAGGCATACAAAATTGACACTAGTACTTTTTATCTGTGCCCCTTGAGAAGGTGTCATTGAAGAGCGTGTGGATGTGCTGTGAATTACTTCCAGACTGGCCTAACTGTGGGATCAGGGCAGAAAACAAGGGTGAAAAGACACCCAAAGGTGGAGGTTTGGATAAAGCCCACAGCTGAATGCTGAATGGTTTCTCTCTTTAACTAGCTCCAACATGAGGGAAAAAACACCACACAAACAAAAAGAAGGCTCACTTGGGTGGGTTCCTGTTTGTCTTTCACTCCTTTTCTGCACCATTTTGCCCAGAACCTTGAATATGTTAAAGGAGGCCAAATGGGAAGAGAGGAAAGAGCATGGAGAAGGGGTAGAAAGGGGAAGAGAAGAGCACTGTCCAGTCCCTGTGATCTCATATTCTTGCCAAAAAAATGGAATACCACCCACTTTCAGGATGAGGATCAGGCTGCTGCAATCATTTATTCAACTGCCAGTGCTGTATTCAATTCTCTGGATGCCATTCCTGAAATCATCTCCCAGACCCCAGCTGTAAATATAGTTACTAAATGCATACCTCATAAAAGCACTTCTAAATGCAAATGGCCCCCTTTTCTTTTGTGTGCATAAAGCCATTTGGGCGTGCATGTGGGTGTGCATCATATTCAATTTGCCCATGATTGACAGACTGTCTTCCAGACCAGAGGGATAAAAAGAAAAGTGGAAGTCAAAGCCTCTGATTTTTATTTCAGCAGTAGCCAGGCACATACATCTGTGTGCAGAAATTTGGCACTCAGCAAATCTAACTTTTGCCAAACCAACAAGAGTAATTGGTGTAACAAGGCTCTTGTGAATTGAAAACACACATGAACGACGTATTTCACATCTCTGTATGGGAAGTTATTTTTAGGGTTAATTTGGGTTATGCAGTTACATTGTGGGTGATTAATACAGGGTCTTTACCATGCAAATGGTGCTTGTAAGGAGCAGAAGCCAGCTGATGGCCTTGGGAAGCCTTAGTGGTCTGGCCATAATAGGTGCACCACAAACATATGATGACATTTTCCTGCAGCAGACCCCTTGGAATACAATCCCAAGCACAACTCACTCTTGTGATAGGTTGCAGACATGAAGAGAGGAGTTTCAGTGATACACAGATGCTGACTAGATACTGTGGATTGTTTCCTGGCTGTGGTGTCCATATTGAGTGTTGTTCTGTCACCAAGGGATGCATTTAACAGATATTACATGGAGGAAGACATATTGATTGGAGCTGGTTATGTAGCATAGGGATGAAATTGCTTTTTCTAAAATGCTTCTTAGAATGGAAACTAAAATGGGTGTTTAAGTCCTAGCTGTGCATTCCTAGCGGTAGACCTTGCAATTACAAAATTACTATTTCTGGAGCAGCATTAACTAAGTTGTTATTATTATTTGAAACATCATGATTTTTATATGCTGCAGATTATTTTAATTTGCTTCCCGGTATTTGTGTCTGTAGCGTGTCCTGGGATTGTACTCCCATTCTTTTCTCTTTGGACAAAATGGCTAGAATTTACACAGGAAAGATAACGAAGTGCCCTATGAATCAAAGATTTCAAATACTGTGTGCCTTATAATAAAATCAGAATTGGATACCCTGTTTTTTGTGTTTGATTGAAGTAGTGCTGCACCATGTAGGGTACTTATGAGAATTTTATGGGGAAGGCATAATAATGGCAACTCTTCATTCCCTTCAAGACAGTGCTTGGTGAAAAGGGGGAACAGAATTTAATCATCTCACAAATACTGAAAAATGATTTTTGTACTGTAGGTCATTAGTGCATCAGGTTTATGACTTCCTGAAAGTATTGGTGAAAAAGAAAAATTGGGTGGTTTTCACACAAAGCTCTTAAGGAAGGAGAGGAATCCTCTGTTTTCCCTTCCTAAGATGAATAAGGACATTCAATACCCACACTGCCAACAACTCCACATGACATGGCAAAGACATGGCAAAAATCTCTGAAATTGGGATTCTAGTAATGATTTTTCTATGATTCATGTGAAAACTGACAGCTGTACAGATGAAGCTGGTCCTTTAAAGCATCATTTTCTGGCAAAGAGAGAGAATGCCTTAGATGAAAATTAAATTGGTTCCTAATGACTGTTTTAACAGACTTGCCAAAAATCTCTCAAAGTTGACTTCAGACCAAGAAGTACTACAAGCCACATACACTGCTCTTTCATGAGCTTGCTTCCTCCTTGGCACTGGTTTGGCTTGGAGCTTCTTTCTAAAACTGAACCAGTGGCAAAATATTTAAAAAGAAAGAATGAAAGAGAAGGAAAAATAGAAAACAGAAGAAAAAAAGATAATGTCATCCTTGATTTGAAGACATCTACTTTTGTGAGCTTTTCAGCTCATGTTTTTAATTTCAAATGGTCTCATTACAAAGAGCATCTGAGCTCTGGGAAGCTGGTGTAACCTTGGCCCCATCCCACCAAGCTTTGTGTGTCCGTGGGGAAGGTGCGTCACTGCGCAGGCCACACATGCTTTGATGTCTTTGCAGACACCTTTATAGAAGTCTAACAAGCACTTTCCTGAAACTACTTAAAAATAATTTCTGAACAAAAATTAAAGACCATCTCTTGAGGTGATAAGAAGAACGCCCAGCTGCTTTGTCTAGCATAAAGCAGCAAAGGGTGCATTACACTGAGGGTAGAGGCGCTTTTAAATAATGATATCGGCTCTGAGAGCCGAACTACAGTCTTGGTCTGGTCACCCCCTGAAAGAGAAAATTATTTCTTGCTCAACAGAATCAGATGTGGTCCTTGTCTTATTATTTTTTAATAGTGCATGACCCATGTTATCTCTCTGCATCAATATCCCCTAGATAATGGCCATCTGTGCTTTAAAGGCTTTGTAGGTAAACTACAGCTATTTAATATTTTCTTTTATAGTCACTCAATCTTTTCCTTTTCGTGAAGGAGACCACAGTGATCGGGTGATACAGCCTAGCACTGCTTTGTTACATGATTGTAATGTTTCCATTTATATCACAGTGTCCTCTGTACTATTCAGATTCAGAAAAAGAAAAAAAAACCCTACTGCAGAGTTAGATTTTCTGTTTGTAGAAATGCATTTGATAGCAGGGGGAGGGTGTGTTTTCATAAAGTTCAATTTTGTAATAAAACCCAATTTCCTTTTCACATCAGAGCCACACTATGACAAAGGAATTGCAGCAGGTGTCTTTCACAGAGGGAACATAATTGTGAAGCTTGCTGGCATCCTGCTCGCTCAGTCTCTCCAACACTGGCAGCTGGGTGAGGGGCTGCTGTTAGAAGAGGAAAGGCTTTAGCCCAGCTGTGGCTGGGTGTGTCCACAGCAAAGGAAGCAGCAATAAAGCATACAGGACTCTGGTCTGGGGTCCCTGTCCCATGTCTGTCACCTTGTGCTGTCCCCTATTCTACTGAGGTAGGTGCTGCTGATGAATTGACACTGCCCCAGAGGGCAGCAGCTTCCTCAGGTGGTGTTTTTGGTTTGGCTATCACTCAATCATTGCCACAGGTTGCCTGAGCAGGTGGTGGGCTCCCCATCCTGGAGGTATTTAAAAGATGTGTAAATGTGACACTTAGGGAGATGGTTTAGTGGTGGGCTTGGCAGTGCTGGGTTAATGGCTGGATTCGATGATCTCAAAGGACTTTTCCAACTTAAATGACTCTTTGATTCTATCCCCATATGAAAGGCTCTAGGGTCACACTCGCTATGCTCCAGTGTAATTGTGCTACAGAACAAACCTCCCTGAGGACAGGGAGGGGACTGTCCCTGCCTCTGTGCTGAAGCAGGAGAGGGAAGAAAGGGCACTGCAGTACAACAGGGCTGACCACAGCCAAGCCTCTGCATTTTCTGTGTGGGAGGGATGCTTCAGAAAGCCTCTGGTTTGTAACAGGACCCTGCACTTCCTCCTGCCACCCAGAGTCCTCAGTTCTGGGCTTGTAAGAGGGACAGAAGAGTGAAACAAAAGGTTGATTCTCTCTCTTCCTCTAACTTTTGCCTCCCAAAGCACTCCTTATCACATTCCTCTTAAGAGGGCACTGCCTGACACCACAGTGAGATGGGCTGCTGTGATACTGCAGACTTAGAGCATGTGAAGATCTGGATGACTTTCATCTTTGTAGCCAATGTGTAATTTCAAGAAAAGGGCACCCTGCCATGGATATTGTACCTTTGTCACAAGCACTTAAAACCTGTGTTGAAGCAGAGAAAGCACAAAAGTTGAAATAAAAAAAAATCTCAGTGCAATAGCCTGCTGGATAGCTGCTTGATTTTTACCTGTGTTCTGGATCTGAATAAGCAGCAATTTCAATATTTCTCTTTCCAAAATGCCCTTCTGATTCTAGTGAAAAGCTTTCGGATACTCGCTCCAGGGAGCTGATTTGTTACAGTGACCTCAGACAGGGCTGTCCCGGCTAGACAGGGAATGCTCATTTCTCCAGCCATATTAGTACAAGTCCCAAATCTGAATGACTTCATTTCATGTTTTTATTTCTGGCTCATAATTTGATATGTTAAGGCTGCCATGCCCAGTGCTATGTCTGTAGGTGCCCTTTCGCTGATAAAGTCTACTAGCCTAGAAAGAAGGAATTACCACCAGTGTTTTGAAATCACCTGAAGACAAGATGTCCTGCTGAGCACTGCGTAATAGCAGAGAGCAGCTCCTGGATGCTCCCTGATATTGTTTTCCCCTGTTTAGTAACCTCTGATTGTTGCTGTCAGTTTTACAAGGCTTATAAAACCTGGTTTCTGTCTTCAACTGTGTGTATGTCTCTCTTTTTATTGTCTGTATGCTTAGGTAATTGCTCATGTCGACAGAGAATTTCCCTTGTTCTTCCAGGTCAGAGACACTCTAGTCATCACATTAATATGAACAGTTTAAGAATGGCCAACAGCAAAACCATTTGCTTTCTTTAAATAAACAGCTCACCTTCCTGCAACTTCAATAATCTCTGCTTGCCTCTCTCATATGTTATGCCATAAATTTGTGCTGTCTGTGAGCTTTAAACTCCTGCATGTTTCATAATTCTTTGGATTGCATCCTTGGCAAAAATTCTGACTTGCAGCCTACCATTGGTTGTGTTGTCCAAGTATCTGAGATCAGATGCAGTGTGTTGAGAAGCTGATGGAGCTGACAGTTCTAAAACCACTACTATCATAAATACATTTTAGCAAGTCAGTAGGAAAACCCCTCCTTTTTAAAGAAATGGTATTTAATTAGTCTTCAATAATATGAAGACTGACAGGTTTTAGCAATCGTCCCAATTTATGCAGGCTGTTTATAACCCACCATTACACTGGAAGTGTTACTGAATCATATGGGAAGTTTTCTTCAGTTGTGTTCTTCTCATTCAGGGCTTTTTTTTTTTTTTTTTTTAAATTAGATCTTAGTATAAATGACACTTCACAAAAACAATTTGTTCTAAACCCTTACTTCAGGTTAACACGTTCACTTTTCCATGTCAAGTGTCCCAGTTTCAAAAAGCTGTGAACTCCTAAAAGCAATTTAGCACCATCGGACCAGTGACAGATTTAACTCTGGACAAATCCATGCTGAATTTATTAATCTGTCAGATGGACTTTTCAATATACAGCCTGCTCATTTCTTGCAAATAAACACAGCTGGTGCAGTGTTATTTGCTCCCAGTTTATGCATCAGGCTTTACATCCATATTTGTGCATCCATACCCTTAATCTTCTGAAAATATTTTCTGAATGAATTTTTCTGTGTTTAATTTTTGGCTATTTTTCACATGCAACCAGAAATTTCCTGCAATGCTCTAGCTCCTAGGAGACTCCTGGCTCTAGATCAGGGATCCAGAGCTAAAAGGGGCTATAAACCCCAGATTTACGTTCAGAGGTGCATCAGGGAGGTTCGTTGACCGTAAGGCATCAGTGTGTCCATTACACCTTTGAAGTTGATCTAGTGACATAAGAATTTACAGAAAATGTAATTCTTGCAGCCAGAACAGGAACTTGCTGGGACATTTGAGATCTGGTTAATTGTTTTCTTTCCCATCATTGCCATTCAGAAAAGATGGCTTTTTTAAGTAGAGAGAGGCTTATTGGGCTGTTGCAGTAGTGGGCCAGTTTGGACTCCAAACATTGATTTAAATGCATGCTACCTGCCAACAGCTTCAAGGGGGGCTAGTGGTTGTTTGTAGTGTAAGACACAAACTCTGCCAATTAAATCCAGTATTAACAGTTTGTCTCCTCCCACCAATTACTTCAAAGCAATTGGATATTTTGAGACAAGTATTGAGTTGTTATCAAAATGTCTCAGTCTCTCAGTTCAGACTTTGACATATTCTATAGGGACTTTATTTCTTTAGCCAAAAATATGGCATTGAGGATTCCACTCAGTAAGTTCCCACTCAAGTTATAGATTTTCTGTCAGAAAAAATAAAATCATGCTTGTATACAGCTACATTTAAAACATATGGCTCTGCTTTGGCATCTGTTCTTTTTTCTATTTAAAGACATGGAAGTGTATAATAAAAGGGACTATATTCTGTGACTATAGTTTTTGTTAGGGATTTTACAGATATCACTATAGCTGTTCTTTGAGAGCTATAAAAATAGTTCTTTGCTCTTTGGTCTCTGGATCAGAGCTTCTTCACGGGAGCTGTATGACCTGAAATAAAATGTGTTTGATTAAACTGATAAAAGACTAGACTTGGAAAAGCTATTAAAGTTTGTTGTAGAAATGCAGCATAATTAAGCTGAAGGTTTGTATAGCCACAGACACAACTGGAGGCTCCTTTTGCAATTCTGAGCTTTCTAATTTGAAGATAAGTACTGTTACAGTTGTAGTAGACTAAAACACAAATAGTGTCTTCAATACTTATCTAGAGTAAATTTGAAGAGCAAAAAATTTGTCTGAAATTTGCATGTAATTTTTCTTTCTGAGCCATACACTTTGCTTCTCTGTAAAGTGTATCTGTTTTAAAATAAATTTGTTTTCAAATTTTATGCCATTTTTACTTTTCACGTTCCAGCTTCTGAGTTCTCAGATTGAGTGTTACAGCGTTATGGACACAAACATGGGAACGATCTCGATTATTTGGCAGTACCTTCACACTCCCTGATCAAACACCAAGTGCCATCTGATTATTTTGACAAATCACAGCAAAGAATACAGTTTACAGTTGGATTATCAGGATCCACAGAGCAAACTATGTGCTAACATATTCATCGCCTTCAAACATGAATACATTTGAGGAAATCATGATGTTCACATTGATAATCTTTGAACCAAAGTAGGCTGAATTTAGTAAGTTACTCATGAATTATTTGTTCAGCTCTGAAAACAATAATGAATCTTTTAAAAGTAGCAGTGAATTTTTTTTATTAATAGAGAACCTTGAGAGCATCTGTTTTGAATGTATCTGTATATTCATATTGATTGGACTCTTTTTGCACTAGCAGGCTAATGAGAGAAATAAAACTTCTAGTGCCAAGAGAAAAATCCTCCCATTGAAGTTGTTGCGAGTCTGACCACTGATAAATAAAATCAACAATCCCCTACAGGTCCCTACATGATCTACAGTCTGAGTAGAGTGCTGGCTAATGGTTGAGACCCAATGACCACAGTCATCTTCTTTTTTGAATTTTTCTTTTACTCAGCCTTTATAATATTCTCTTTTTCTTCTATTTCATATACATTCTCAAATCCCTCATATATTTCTCCAGTTGTTTATTACACCTAATTCAAGGAAAGTTAACTATCTATCTATCTATCTATCTATCTATCTATCTGTCTGTCTGTCTATATGTCTATCTCAATTCCACATTTGAAAATAATAAATAGTAGTAGGGAGTTTTTTATGATAGCACAGTTTTGGCCCTCAGGTTCTTAAATCAGCGATGTCACTTTATGGCTTTTAATTTATATGTTTTGGGTGTGCAACCTGACATATTCTGAGCATGAGACATACATGAGTGCTCAATCTAAAAATGTAGATTCATTTCTGTGACTTAGAGAAAAAAAAACCTATAATATAATAAATTCTTGGTAATCTGCCTTTTACAGGGCACCTACAGTTTTTACTGTCTGCTCATATCGACTTCTCCCTTTTGGCCAACTGGAGTAGTCAGTTCCTTGAAACAGCAAAGATTTTCATTATATTAATGATTAACGATTTTGAGATGGGTGGAGACTTGGGCAATCAAAACTCTTTTATTTTCAAATGCTCTTTGATTTTTAGCTGTTTGTTGTTCCTACAAAACCTTCTTCACTTCCTGCCCTTTGTAGATGCACTGACTTCCAGAAGCTTCCTCACTTACTACTGCTCAGGGAAAGTATTTTTTTTGGTATTTTTGAAAGCTAGTCAAGGTGTTACTTTTTGTCTTTTGCCAAACAACTTCTTTAAGAGAAGTTAGAGAAGCATTTAGAGGGATGCAGATTAAGACCCTCAGCACTCCCACTGTTTCTTTTTGCCTTGTAGGACAAAAGATCACAGTACAGCTGTAGGAAAAGGATGGAAAAGGAGGATCATGGTAGGAATTGCTTCATATTACTTTCCAGGGAAAAGTCACAATTGTATGGAAGCTATCTAATGACAGTGCCAGGGAAAGAGTAAAACAGAAAACTTTCAAAGGTCCAGGAAAGACTCCCAGTTTGAGGCCCAGGGAAGAGGATACTGTTCATAGACTCAAAGTGAGACCTAAGCAGGAAGGTGGAAGGAACACAGAAAGCTCAGGTAAAGAGCTGAGTTTTGTTTAGTCTGCTTTTTAGCCTTGCAAGGGTAGGATTTGGCTTTGGATAGAAGACTGCAATTGCAGGAACTTGTCTGAGAGAGTGGAGGAAAAGTGGAGTAGGGTAGAAAGATACAAGAAATTGGTTTTAACAGGTCAATTTTGGGCATGTAGAGACCTCGATAGCATATTTATTAAATTTTAAGTGTGATAAAATCTCTCCACGCCCAGTACAACTTTGTCATGCTGACTGTGGCCTGAGCAGGTGTTTTATATCAAATATCACCCTTGCTTTTAGTCAGAATGTCATTTAGCCATTTAGTTAAAATGAAAACTTCTGAGCATTTTACCCCATGGAGCAGAGAGCTATTCCTATGATTTTGTTGACATTTGAAGAATAATAGGTTCAGTTATGTTTGAATAAACATAAAGCTGTTAATCCCTCAAATGACTTTATTCACAGTGAATATAATAAATCTGCTTTGCCCTTTTTATGTATTGTAGATCCCAATTCAGATATTGAAATTACAATTCTCTCACAGCTCATCTTTATGTGAGCAAGCTGGGGAGCCAGTTTTACTAGGAAGAATATTTACAGAAAGAGAATTTTAGATTCATATAGATGTACATGTGGGAACCAACTGTTGTATTTCCATGAGGAGTTGCACCAAAAGCACTAAGCAGCTATTGTGTCATGAAAGCAAAACCTATGATTTACTGAGAGCTGTAAATCAATGTAAATTTATTGAGCAGGGAAATTCTCTTATTTATGCTTCCTAATTAATTTTCTAGCTTTTTATTCCATAAAAATAGTATCAAATTTGTTTTTAAAATAAAGACACTGGTTATTTTTTTCACAGGGGGCCAATTTCATGACATTATTTGCTTAGTTCCAACTTCTTTGTTTAGTCAGCTACCACATAGACTTGTTTCTCAGGGAAAAAAAAAAGAGATTTCTCAAGCAAAAAGAGTATGATTACAGAAGGGCATTTCTTTTGTTTCTTTTTTTCTAAAGAGGGAAACTGTTCTCACTTGAATCAAGTCTTCTAATCTGGTCTCAAGTTAGTGTTCTTTTCTCTCAGTGATTTTCCTCTGCGAGTCTCTGTGCGCTTGACAAAGCCAGGCTGCCTGTGCCAACACCTGACTCGAGAGCCTGTGTGTCCCTTGCCAGGGCTGTGCCTGGGCTGGTGGGGTCTGTCCCTAAGTGCCACTTCCCCTGTGTCACTCAGCTTCCTGCTGCTTCTGGTCCTAAGTCGACAGAATCAGAAACAGTTTTGCTATTTCTCATTTTTATAATTTTGATTGCATTTTGACAAAAAGAAAGGCATTCCTCTCACTTGCTCACACCTCTGTATCATGTGGCTTGCATCAAATTTCCTGGGAGCTCTTTACTAGGGTTTAACACTAGATGTTCTAATTGCATCTTTTTTCTCTGAGCTCAAGTGCTCTCTAAACATTTCCTTTGTTGCATGTGAGAGAAATGAATGACATTTGTCACTCTAAAACCTGATATGTCTGTCTTTTTCTTCTAAAGCTTCAGGTAGATGTTAGCTAAGGGAATGTTGGAGGGAGGCTTGTGCTTCTTAAGGGAGAAACACTGACATTGGAGCTAAAGGCTTCTGTTGGAATTCAGTGTGTATGCCCTGGCCAAAGCCAGAGCTTCATTGGGGTTGCAGTTCTTACAAAAGTCCTTTGCAAAAGCAAAATCTCTCACAAAGCATGGGAAGCTGAAGTGACACTGTTTCTCTGACACTAACTGGCAACCCCTTCAGATTACACCAGGTCTGTATCTTATTTTAGTTACCCTTGTGCTCTGAAGTGTTTTAAGGAGTATTTTTGGACCTTTTTGGAAATCATGGGGAGTTTGGCACAAAGGCACTGTATTTTATGATGTTCAAACACCCAGTGAAAGAAGACCTCCAAAGCAATTTTGGAAAATGTGAGTGAAGAGCTGATTCATTGACCCAGAGGTTACGGTGGGGAGAAACGGCTGTTGTAATACACTTTGAAAAAACCTTTCTGCCTGCATGACGAGCATTTTGCAAAACTAATGAAGGCTTTAATAACCCATAGGTTTTTGTGTGTCAAATTGCAAGCTTTAATAGCCTATTAAAAAGCCCTAAAAGTCTTTAATTCATTAAGGTGCAGATTCCCTTCTCTATAGGTACATTGAATCCTGAGCTGTATGTTGAAGGAAGTTATGGTGGGCAAAGGAAAGTTCCCAGGCAGATTCTTGGACTGGAGCCTGCAAAGCACTGACCTGCTGGAGGTTCACTCTTTGGGTTTGTCCACAGAAGGAATAGTTGCCCAGAGGGGAGCTGCTGTGCAGACAGGCAGTGGGCTACAAGGGGTATCAAGGCATCTCTCTACTGAGCAGATGGAAAGAAAGGCTCTGACATGCTTTACAGATGATTTCCCCTAACCTTTTTACAATGAAGTAGTAAAGAAATTGTCCATATTAAAAGAAGATATGGAGAAGATGTGAATATGCTGGTATTTTATAACAGGAGAAAGAGAGCCTTTCAAGTAGTTTTCATGATGAAAACAAATTTCTGGGGCACCCAAACCCGGTTATTAAATGGTATGTCAGAACCAACATGGCACTTGTTTTGGTTCTATCTGTGGAACAATCAAATACGTCAGTATTTTTGTTGTATAACTCCCTTAGGAGCAGATAAATCAGGCTGACACTGACTCATTTAATAAAACATCAGCAGGGAAACAACAGGCAGGAAACTGAGGCCCGTGAGATGTTGTGGGTTGCCCTGCAGCTCCTCATGCATCGATTGCTGCCTGCCTTCGACAAACACAGACACTTAAGCATGGCAACCTCCTCTAATTAAATCTGTTCCTCCTCACCTACACACAGGAAATCTGCAACTGCCAACGGGGCTAGGAAATGGGAGTTGTGAATTACTCGGTGCAGTGGATTTGCATAATTTGGGTTTTTCATTCCTTTTCAATATCCGAGTTCCATTATCTGAGCTGACTTGGGGTCGAATGCCTGAAGCATTTCATGCACCCCAGAGCAACATAAGGGCCAGAGTTGTGATCCTTAGGGAAATACAAGTAACATCCTCTTGGCAGAAAGATCACAAGTTTCTCTGCAGACCTAGGAGATGTTTGTGACTTGCTACAGGACAAAGGGAAGAGGTATAGGATAAAAATCTGATGAACTCAGGGTTGTGATTCATTTGTGCACTTCCCAATGGCTGAAACAGCCCATGAACCAACTGAAACACAGCTCCTGTTGCAGAGCAGGGAAGGGCCAAGGGACTTTCTGTTTCTCTTCAATGTTTCAAGTGAGGTTTCTTCCCCTCTAACTCTGCTTTCTTGGTTCTCCTAGGGAATTCTTGTAGACAGGTATTTCCTTGTATCAATGAGAGGGAGAAAAAAGCAAGCCTTTTCCTTTTTTTCTAAAGGAAAATACGTAAGAAAAAAATTACAAGCATCACAACAGCTTTGCAAACAGAATGGTATAAAGCCTACCAAGCTGTCATGTCAGCACCTCCCCAGAGGAAATAATGGGAAAAAATTCAAAAAGGAACATTTTTACATCTGAAAAGGGAATGTCGGGTAGAAATCAGAAACATTTTTTAAAGCAAGTGTATTCCAGGAAACTTGCAATGTAAGTCCAATAAAGCTCAAATAAAGCCCCAGTGAAACTGATTCCCTGTTTTACTTAATAAAATGTGGGAAGTGAACCTTGAGCTAAGGCAGCAGTTAAGTGATGCAGCATAGCTGTGGATCAGGCAGCCCAGAGGGATCTTGTGCAGCTCTGAGGGGAGGGGAAGGTTGGTGAAGAAATGGTTAGAGATGTTTTTTTGGACATGCTGCATGGAAGTGCCTTTGTAGAGAGAGGAAAGAGATACAGAGAAGATGGCTCCTTGGGCTGGTTACACACAGAGGGATTGCTTCCTGGTGCCCTGAGTGCACTGTGACACGGGAGGCTGGCAAACATGTACGGGGCACTTAAAGTTGTGTATTTCCTCCACAACCTTACATCATGTCCCCTAAATTCATTACTCATTCATATCTATCTGAAATTTCCCAGATAAGGCATCTTTTGCAGGAGAAAGGAGATAATATTCAGGCTCCCCCAGTGCAGGAAAGACCTCATGGTGCCCCTGCAATGTGGGAATGTGTAGGCAGATGTGGAAGGGGCAGATAATCTTCTGTTCCCTGTGAAATCCTCTGACCAGCCCTGCAGCACCTCTGCAACTCTCAGATGCACAATCTAGAAGCCACTTAACTGTGTTGAGAATTTCCAGGACAGGGGAGAAGCTGCAGCACAGCACAGGCTTGGCCACCTGGTTTGATAAGAAACAGTATTCCTCTGTCCCCATCCCATGGTAACAAAGCAACTTCATCTGTGCAATTCTGCCAGGAAGCATGTAACAAACATATCCTCAGAAAGTTACACAAATGAGGTAAATGAACAAAAGAACTGGATCATACATTATACTGGCCCAATTAATTTTACTGAAGATTCAGGGACATGAACCCCTATGAGGTTACATCAGCAGCATGCATTTGTGAGTAGATAATAAATTTGTGCAGGCTAGCAACTGGGGACAAAACTGCTTTTTAATTTTTCTGATGCAAAATAGGCTTTCTTCAGTTGTGTCATGTTGTTCTTATGCTTGTTCCTACTTATAAGAAAATTTACTGTAACATTTTTGTTCAAAACCTTCAAGAGTTGATGTGCTCACAAGTGCTGGAAAGAAACTAAATGCTGCCTAAAATGTTTTCTCAGTAAAGGGTAAGAGCAACACACACACTTAAATCTTAAAACCTTGTTTAAAAAGTAGTTTCAAGAAACCTCTGGCAAGGAAAACTAGTATTAGAAGGGCTGTGTCCAAACTGATCCAGTGAACTGGTTTCTGTGGGAATGGTGATGTTTCCTGCTACAATCTAAGAGATTCCCGAGGAAAGGGGTACTGATACTTTCTTACATTAGGAAAAACAATGATCTGGATTTCCAGATGCTGACTTTCATAGTAGTAGTGTGTTATCTGCAACTGTAGGATAGTCCTTTTTTCATTTGGGCACAACATTCTGTGCTTTTATGGATGTGTGGGAATCAAAGTGGAGGCTGTCAGGGATGTCCTCCTCTTCTGTGCACACTTGAAAGACACAAAAGCTGTTTTCATATTTCTAAGTCCATAATTTCAGTTTTGAACAAAACTTTACATCAGTAAGCATGAATTTCAAACTCCAGTGGTAGCGGCAGCATTGTTCATCTTTATACACAGTATTTTCTTAGTTTGTTATAATAACTCTATCTAATAGCAGTAAACTCAAGTGTCCAACTTAGAACTCAAGGCAGTTATAGTTTCCCTCAGCTAAAGACTGTCAGATATGAGAATAAATATGTGACTAGTGTCATTGCTAATAAAATATAGCTCTCCATTTGCTTGATTTTTATTTTAGGTTTGTAATTAAGAAGAAATAGTCTATTTAAATAAACTGATTTATGCTCCAAAATGAATAGTGAATTATTCTACTACTGTTTTGGTTTTTTTTAATGCAGAACAACTCAAAGGCCCTATATTATTTTACCTAGGAAATAACCAGAAAAAAATAAAAAGGGGACATTTTTCACAGGAAAGACAACCAGTATTCAACTCCTTCCATTCTTGTTGGCTTAGTAATATTTGTCTGGATCAGTTCTTCTGGGAGGATGTGTGAGAGCAGGGTAGGAGGCTAGTGAGAGATGTGGAAATGCAGAAGCTTAGGCAAGCATGGCAGTGAGAGCATGCAAAGCTCTAGGTCAATGGCTGGCAGATGGCTTATGAGCTGAGGAGGCTGCTGGCAGATGGTATTGACAGTGTGGACAAGACAAAGATTTTGGCTACAGAAAGGGAGCTTTGGAAATATGCTAGAAGTTTATCTTTCCTGATAAGAATAATGTCCAATTTGGATGCACATCACATCTTGGGTTTTCTAGGGTTTTGTTTTTTCTTTTTTACCACAGAAAAAGGTAGACAGGCTTTGCTGCTTTAGGAAAGAAAGTGACTGAAACAGAGATTGTGAGGTCTGTTATTTGGTCTAGTTCCCAAATTCTGACCATTCAATAACAACAAAACCCCCTTACTATGTGTAATTGGCACATAATTATTTGTGATTGCTAGTCTGATTCCTCCACTGCTCTCACTGTTACTGAACTAATTACGCCTCTTATGCAACATTAGCAAATTAAATCATTCCAATTATCCACATTTATATCCTTGTGCTTTCTCTACTGCCACAGTTCCTTCTCATCACCCTGTGTGACGGTGCCTGTCACACTTTCATTCGCAACCTACTTTCTTTGTAGGCAATTAGTGGGTGCTGGGGCTGGGCCGGCTGCGAGCCCCCTTCGGAGCCAAGCAAGTGCCTGAAGCTGCTGCCCACTCTCCTGGGGCTGGGGAAGGTGAGGAACTGTGGTGTTGGGGTACACAACTCTGTGCCCACCCCTAAGTTCAGATGTCTCAAAGGCAGAAACCTTGTAACTCTCAGAGGGATTTAGAGAAAAAGAGAATCCCTTCAAATGAAGTACAAACTGGCTTAAAACGTCACTTTAGACGCACACAAAAGACGGCTGCTACTCAGATCGGAGTTTGTTCAATTTAGGATGTGAAAATACAATGGGCAGTGAATGCTTAAACAAGCAGAAAATACGGTAGGAAAGTGCAGGGTCTGTACAGACATGTTTGTCAACCATGAACCTGAGCTGGTCTGGCTGCAGTGAGAACAAGGGATTTTAGAAACAGCTCATACCTTTTTTCTGGGCGTGAGAGGGCAGCAGCACAGCTGATGCTGTGTGAGGTAAGTGGTGGTTCTCCATTAGGTGCCTGACAGCCCTTGAGTGTCCTGATGAGCCTCACCTGGGCCCGTCCCCACCTTGTGCCCTTGGCCATGAGGGAGCCGTTGGAGCTCGGCCTGGGGTCTTCCCTCCCGGCTGGAGCCCTCCCGGCGCTGTGCCTTTCTGCAGCTCAGCCATAGCTGTGTCTCTGCCCAGCCACGGATACTGCTGCTCTGCACCCCTCCGGGAGCAGCTGGCCCTCACCATCCTCTGACATGTGCTAGAGTGTGGCTTGGAGCCTAAAGCTGCGATCTGGAGCTCAGCTTCTGTGAAGCTGAGCTGACTTTGTGAGCGAGACGACGCTGAAGTAGCTCCGAGTTCAAGTGGCCGTGTCCGGCCCTCAGCTCCTCAGTGACCGGTGGGCAGGGCCGGGGTTGCACCCCCTTCCCGGCTCTCCTCTCAGAAATGGCGCTGCTGCTCCTGGTGGTGTGCTAACAGGTACGTCAGGTGTCCAGGAGCCTTGTATTGGCCTGGAATAACTCCTGTGCTTTCCCATTCTTCCTCCTAAGAGAGGTATTGCTGTAGCTGTCATGTAGATGTACTACTTTATCCGTTGTAAAATATCAACATTACTGTTTTCATGAGATTTGGGCTGCATTGCATACTTAGACTATTCACCTTCATAGTATGGCGTGGAAAATGACGCTCTGAAAAGCCAGGGTCCACAAAGGAGACAGAAGTTCTGCAACTTGATCCCAATAAAGGGAGAGAGCCCCCTGGGCCACACCCCCTCAGAGTCCCAAGTTTTTGGAGACCGCAGATTCCGTTGATAGTGAACTCCCGGCCGCTTGTTGCCTCCTCTTTTCCCTATTGGCTGAGGTACCAGGAATGTACAGCCTTCCCGAGCCACCTACCACATATCCCCCCGTGAGCATGTGTGGCCATTTTCCCCTTTCAAAACTTCAAACTGTCTGGGTTCTGTACCAAACTTGCGCGGACCCATTTCTACCATCCCCCTAAGTTCAGAAGTTGAAACTGTCTGGGTTCTGTAACAAACTTTCACGGCTTGATGTTCGTGCAGACCCCCACAGCCGTTCCTCAGCACCCGATTGTTTTTTCCGACCGAGTCGTTAGTGAAGACATTGACACCCATTCCTCATAGCAGCCTAATGGAACCGTTCAAAGCAGAACCTGCCAGGCGGAGGTGCGTTCCCACTCTGCTGCCCAACAAACGCCTGTCGGGACGGGGCAAGGAGCTTCTGTTCCTCTCTGGGGACAGCCATCCGCAGCTGCCAGCCCTGGCTTCTTCACTCACCTGGCTGAGGCTGTGAACTGCAGCTTGGGGGCTGAGGACCACAGCGGAGAGAAAAGGTAATTATGGTACCTCTGGGTGTAACTTCTGTCTTTCAGTTCCATATTTAATATGCTGTATCAAAAATACTGTCTGCTTACAAAAAAACCTTAAGAGCTGCAGAACAGCTCTTCTCTGCTGCAGAGGATTTACTGTTACCTGGTTAGGTCTCTGAATTGTAAGATGAACAGATGCTTTGAATATCTTGTTATATTTTTATTTGCTGCTGTAACAAAATCTCCCTTTGTTACTGTAATACCTATTTCTGTTGATTTTCAGACATATCAACTTTAAATGACAAACCAACAAAATATGTCTTTTTAGCATTTATCCTTAGGAAAGAAGCATGATATACTCTCCTTAGGAAAGCCTAAGTATAAACATGAGGAGACAAAAGCATAGAACTTTTCAACAAGAATCCAGTGAGGCCTGGGAAGGAAGCTGGTTTCCTTTGCCTAGGCCTTTCAGAACTTAGAAGAGGCTACAGAGCAGGTGTCTGTCCAGGCTTGATTATTAAAGAGTGAAGTAGGAAGATGGCAAGCACGGAGCACCTCTGCACCTTTCAGCCTATTCTGAAGGACTTTTTTTTTCCATGTGCAGAGCTGAGGGCAGGTGACAAATGTTGGTAACTAGTCAGAGAGGGGAGTTGTTTCCTTTCTTAATAGGTAAGAATCTTGCTTTATAGGAAAGCTAGAAGCAAATATTTAACTTGTTTTGTTTTGTCTTTATGCTATTTCCTCAACCAACAATGCTAATGCTGTGTGCTAATGACCAAATCTTGACTTCTTGGGACAGTGCTTGACAAAACATCCAGCATTGCTGGGCTGTCATGGCAGGACTGTATTGCAGAAAACCTCTAAATTCAGCAAAACCGTCTTTAGGAAAACCTAGCCATGTCCTGTATTAGCACGTGCTGCAAGTCCATGGTGTTTGTCCCTGCAGTGGAGATTGGTGCCGTGTTCCGGAGCTACAAATGTACATCAGGAGTGGCTCAAACCACACCTGCCTGTGTGGCAGGAACAGTGAAGAGCTCTGTATGTTGGTGATGACAAGTGAAATTTAGGATGGATGGGTGACCAATCTTGCAGGGATCTCTTCCAGATTCTCACAGAAGTTCATGTATGCATCTTTCAGCTAACTCGTCCAAGGGAGGAGTTTTCATCAGGTGAGTTAATTAGCTCTGCCAGCAGCCTGAGGAACTTCCTGGTTCCCTTGGCTTCCTTCTAGAAGAATGTAAATGATACAGAAGGAATTGCTTCTATTTTTTATTTTTAAACTTGCCGCTTTCTGGCCTTTTGAATGTGGGCAGCATCTGCAAGATTTAGAAATTAGAGTGGTGAGGAACGCTTGGAGGATTTCTGTTGAATGGTGTAGACTGTTTTAATGCCCTCTTAGTGGGGACTGCTTTGGATCTCTGGCAACTAGAAAGTCTAAACACAAGCTTTTAATTACTTAAATGCAAGCTCATTGGTTGAGTTTATGTGGAAATAATCTGCATCACCAGATGAATTTGGCAGTGCTGTACAAGGTGGGTGATGTTTTCTTCTAGTATCTAACCTCGTATTGAGCATATCAGTGTTAGTAGCAGCTGTTACTCCAACTCTTCAGTTTTCATCTGTTTAATGAAAGCTTCTGGCAATTATAAAATGTTTTTGCCAGTGGTTCTGTGATGATTTGGTGTTCTGCTTTTGAAAAAGTAAAGTTTTGAAGTTGCATACTTATTCAATTTACTGGCATCTTCTTGACAAGATATTCTTGGTGTTAACTTCACTTCTCAGGTACTGCAGTTCTGGAAGCACGATTACAATGTTTAGTGTGATTCTGCCATCCATTATCACCAACACCACCTACTTCTGCAGAGCTGTAGCAGTAGGCGTGATGCTGTCTGGTGCACATTATTGGCCTGCAGTTCTGTACACAGGAAGAAAATAAACAACCGACTTGCAATAACGTGGTTATACATTATAATTTAATTTTGGGATTAATTTTCAGATTGCTAATTCAGGAATAGTTTTTTAAAATGGGAAATTGCTCTGACCTGGAGAAGTGCAGCATTTTCTACTCATGGCAGGTATGGTTGCAGCAGAGTGGCAGTGTTTGGTCGGCAGGGCATGCTGTTCACAGTGTGCCAAAACCTCCTTACCTGGTCAAGAGAGCATAGAATTTGGTGTAGACATCTGTTTGAGTCTCAGCCAGCTTAATTGCAGTGACCCTAATGAATCCTCTTTTCCAGTTCAAGGCAAGCTGAACCAAATAAAATACATGTGTCTTTCCAAATGACATGAGGGAGGAGAGCAGATGCTATCCAAGTGTAAGAGCTTATTTTATAGTCTGAATGGGATATGATAGAAAAATTCTGGTAGGTTTTCTCAGGCATAAAGCAATATTCATCAGTCCAGTCATATTACCATATAATGTTACTGTACACACCAGAGATGATGGAAAATGCTCTGTAACTGATGCTAAAAGATGCAAATATTTGCTGTATTTTGTACACAGTAATGAAAAGTTGTGACAGGGACCAAAGACTCCTTTTATGGTAGCAGCCATCTGGTAAAGTAGAAAGGCACAATATTTGTGCAGGATGGTTTACAACTTTAAGGTAGCCTAAAATGCTGCCAGACTTGTTCTTGTTCCTCCTTTCTGACCAGAGTCCTACACTGCTTTCTCTACACATCAGGATGACTGATAAGCCTTGGGTCACATTTGAGTTGATATTCATTGGCCAATATTTATTTTTAGTTAAATAATGGGCAGACTTTGTTGAAGTCCTGTAAGGTTCTAGAGTGTCTGCACTGCAGGGTTTCATCTTGCTCAGGGATGACTATATAGGTACTTGGTTGCTTCATTGCCTCATGACCTTTGTTGTTGTAGAAAGGATGAGAGGGGAAGCTCTTGTCTCAGATACTTCTCATTCCTGAATTCCTCAGAGCTCATCCAGCTTTCATTATTCTCCCTCTGGAATCCCTGTGTGAGCCTCTCAGCCCCCCTGTCTCGTTCACTTTGCCTTCCTCTCCCAGAGCCAGTGCAGGTTCCTGTGGCAGCACACATCCCAAGGCAGGAGGCTGTGGCATGTCTGCTGTCCTGTCTGGACTGTTTTCCCTAAAGAGGCCAGTTATTCTGTGACAGGTGCACATGTAATAGTTATTGCAGAGAAGAATTTAAATTACAAAACAACTTTAATTCCCTTACAGCTAACCTTAAAGGAGCACAAGCTTAAATAACCTTGGCTAGATTTTGAGCTGCATAATGTATGAATAACCTGCACTGTAATACATAAACACATGAAGCTTATATTCAAGTCCAGATAGGATGCACTGTGATTGAGGAGCAGTAAAAATAACAGGATTTCTTAATCAGACAATTAGTTCCTCTGGGGGGAAGGGACTGTTTCTCTATGCAGGGATTAATCTGTTTACTGGCTTTATGGTAGGTTCTGTCCATACCACCAAAACACAAAGCAAGTGGTAGCTTCCTTTGACCTACTACAAGATGAGGATAAGATACCCATGATGACTTAATTAGATCTGTCAGCTATTCTTAATTCTGTTAAGCATGGAACTTGGGGTGACTGGGTGGAAACAGCAGTTCTGGGTGAACTTTGTTAGACTCTTAGGTTGATATGGCAGGAATCTTTTAGCCTTTATTCCTATGGAGCACATCTCTGTAGTAACTTCAAGTTGCTCTGAGATCTGTGCTACTGATGGCTGACACTCAGCCATATAGACACTGCATACCAGTGTCTTTTGAATTGTAGAACTGATGAGATTGAACACATTCACCTCTCAGCTAGAGCAGACAAAGTGAAAATGGAGGAAAGTGGAAGACAGTATTTGTAATAGTAGTTGTGGGTTGCCAGTAGTGACCTGCTGCAGGGAAATTATTTCCTTAATTTTTGTCCTGTGATTGTCTTTAAGCCAGGCTGGCTTTAAGACAGTGACAGACCAGCTGTTACTCAAAGTAGAAATCCTACAAAGCTTGGCTGGAGGCATATGACCTTTTCTTCTCAAATGTTGACATTGTTTTGTGTTTTGTTATTTCAGACTTTGATTGCTAAGACAGGTTTGACATGAGCTTCCAGGCTGATACTCTTCTCAGATCTACCTTAGGAATTCAGGGTGCCTCTGATGGCCCGTTAGAGGTCTCCACACAACAGCTATAGCTCCACTATTTCCAATTTGGCTAAACCAAGGAATCATGGCTTAGCTTTGCCTTTGGAACATGGGATGACTCAAGTCAGCCAGCTCTGCCTTCAAAAAATATTTCTTCAAGTGGTTGCAGCCTGAGGTAAATCATTCCCACTGGATCTCTCATGGAGCCCCAGGAAGGGTAGTCAGCAGATTATCCAATTTAATACCATCTCCAGACCCTGTGTCACACCCTGCACTTCCCCAAAACTCACTGCCACTAAGGTTCTGTTGTCTCCCAGTCCTTTATTGAACCTGGGGGTGAGTCAGCTCCCTGGGGCTCGTACATTCCGTTCTGGCTGTGGCAGCCTGTTCAGGCATTGTGTCTGAGAGCTGAGAGATGTGCAGTGCTGTTTGTGGGGCTGGCACAGCACCTGCCCTCCCCTTCGGGCAGGTACAGCCTTTGCATAAAGGATGAGGAGGCTGTCAAGACACTGGCACAGCACCTTGCCCTGGCCTGTAGGTTTTGGCCAATGTTACCTCTTATCTTAAAGCGTGTGGTATGTTCTCTGCAGCAGCCAGGTGTAAGCGATTTCTGCAGAAAGGAGGAAAGAAGGAGGCTGGCAGTGGTTCTGAGAGCTTCTAGTGTGTTGCCTTTCTTTCTCTGCTCCAGGTTTGTCTGAAAGCACTGGAAGACATGCTTTTTCCACAGCTTTAACATCTGACCGGGTTTAGTAGCTTCTGGCTTGTGTTTCGCTTAAATGTGCAAGTGTAATGGCTGAAAATGTTGTGTGTGAACGATGTTAAATATTTAATAATATATTAAAGTTTTGGGGAGGTGCTGCAGTAATTAGCAAGTGCTGAGAAAGAATCAACATACAGAACATCAGAAAAGCTGAAGGATGATTATATAGAAGCTATACAAGACACTGCTAGAAATTAATGGCATAGTGTGGAGTGCATGAAAGGTATTAATATTGTAAATAAACCTTGCTCAGTAGATGTTTATCTGGTCATCTTTTGTTATACTTGTTCACAGTGGGAAGACTGGGACATGTTTCTACTGTAGCAGCCTTGTAGTCAGGCTAGATAACAGGAGTTTCTGCTGCTGTTTGTATGTTTTCAATTATATTGGCAGAATCTGATCCAATACATTCAAAAGTGTTTCTAAAATCTAAGATGTTGGGCAAAGCTGCAAAGATTTTAGATTTCATTCCATAGTCATTTTCTAAACTACAGTGAGAAAGGAGATTTCCAGAACTCTTTATTTTCGCTATTGTGGCTATTTGAACTGCAAAGACCAGTGTTAAGGATTGTTTTGCAAATTCCTTTCTTTACTGAGCTCTTACAAGAGTGGGCAATGTCCATCTGAACTCAGGCCTGTTGGGCTGGTTGTTCCACAAACATTTTTTAAATTTTATAATTTTTTTCAGAAGAGTTTCAGAATAATTCCTTGAATTGCATTTTGAAGCTAACTAATGTTTGCAATCCCCAAAATAACAGTACTGTTATGAACTAGGATACTAGCTAGGTAACTCTTAGAGAAACCAATATGTTTCAGTAGATATTTGTTGTCCTTGAAACTAGTTAAAGGAGACAAAGATAAATGTTTAGTTCTAACCACAAAACTAGCACATTCTATGTCAAGTATTCATAATGAACTTCTACTCAGAATTCAACAAAGCTTTTCTGATTAAGTCACAAATGGACTTGTGACAATGGACACTTCTGCAGTGCTGCTGGTACATGGATTTTCTGGGAAAAGAAGGAAACTAATATCTTGTGCAGTAGGCAGTTCCAGTTTTGAAAATGATTGTACTTTTTAAGTGCAGGTATCTCATACCACAGGAAGTAAAGGTCATATATTTTCTAAATTCAGATTGCAATACGAGGTGTCTCTTTTCAAGTAATGGCAAATAAGCAAAATAGGGCCACTACAAAAGCATGTGGAATGGTGTGTATTGCAGCAGTATCTCAGACAAAACAGAACATTGCAGACCTTTAATTACTAGTTAACTAGATTCAAGATGGATCTGTATATAAGCTAAACAATAGATACAACAGAGCATTATGCAGAACACAACATGCCTCTAACCATTGTTTGTTCCACTTGATTTGAAGTTCCACATAACAAGATGCCATTTGGACTGAGATTTACGGCATGCCTTACCTTTAGCAGTTATGCAGAAATTTTTAAATCATCTATAGTCATTACTCCAATTAGAAGTTAACTATTCCTAAGCATTATTTTTTTAGGAATATATTTTAAAATATGTATTTAATTATAGTAGAGAGGAGTATAAACTCGCTGCTCCTGGTAGCTGGAACTGAGTAACTGTAGTCACTCTGAACACCTACAAGCACTATTTACTTTATTGATTTCAGACATAGCTTGAGCTGTATCTGCTTTATGTATATGCACATACATAGATGTCCTGAAAGTATCTTTGTGTCTACATGATCTTTGAGTTAGGCTGGGCAGTTACTGGGCAGTGAGTGCATCTAACCTCTTTGGGATGAGGAGGCTTCATTTTCAGTGTGACTTCTGCAGGGCTCAGGTAGAGGACTGTGCTTGAACATGTGGAAATGAAAATCCTTTTGAAGTTTTCCTCTGATTTATGGCTTGGTACTGTGTGATGTGTGGAACAGCCTGGATGCTGTCTGCTGCCTGTGGGAAGGAAGGCAAATCCCACTGGTCTGGCTTTGTGTCATCCCTGCAATAAGGAGTTCCCAGCTTTGGCACTGCAAGGACACTTCTCCTTCCAGCTTCCACAGCTTCCAGCTTCTTTTGCCTCTTGCAGCAGTCAGGAGCCCAGCTGGGTTGGCAGTGGAGACGCTTCTTCCCTGTGTGATCTCTGTCTTACAAAGGGGTAACCAAGGCTGATAGAGGGTGAAATACTGCAAAAAAAAGGTCACATCTGGAGAGATCACCCTTGTCACTCCATATAAGTAGCTCTCAGTAGTCACATGACTGTGGCAGGGCCCAAGTCATCTGTAGGGAATACTGTGGAGTTAACGTCAGTGGGCAACAGCAGTTCACCACAGCTGATGGGACCTTGGGTCAGCATCATGCCAGCTATTGCTGATAATTCCCACATGTAGAGTGTTAGTAAACACACTTATTATTAATTAAATCACAGTCCTTTCTTCTGAGTGTCCAGAACAAGGGAGATCTCCCAGTGCAGGTGTTGCACAGATTACAATATAGTTCCACTATTTTTCAGCTAGGAAAGGGTCTGCTGAATTAATTCCATGCTAAGGTCTACAACATGCATTTTTTTTCAATTAAATTACCAGAGAAATTTGATTTGTGTTTGTATTCCTATGCAAGCAATTGTAGCAACATAATAGTAGGTATGAAAGAGCCCTATTGCTTTCTGCGATCAGTGAGTGTTTATTTGTGGAACAAATGGCAGTGACAGTTCATCAAAACTTAAATTTGCAATCCACATTAGAAATTCAGTAATATCTTTCATCTGTACTTGCAAATATAAATTGCCCTCTATAGAATGGCTTACATGAATTTCTGAGGAAACTGTCAAAAAGGGTATTAGAGCATGTTTTTCAAGAAGAAAAAATGGCTTCAAAAGAATCTGCCCCATAACTTTATGGAGGAGCTGGAGCAGTGTCACTTTGATTTGTTGTCCCAGCTTCTTCCAGCTTTTCTCACTCTTTTGGTCACTATCTCAACATGCAGGACAACAACAGAGTGAGGGACTAGAAAAGCTTTGGTTGTGAGGGTTTCAGCCCTAGACAGGAGATGGAAAGCTCTCATGTCTGCACAGCAGGCCAGAAAGAACAGCTGGGCAAAAATAAGGAAATAAGCAAACTGTTGGAGTATGGTACAGCTGTAGCTTGTCACAAACCATTGTAGTTGCTTATTCTCTTCTGTGCTTTCCACATTTGTGCATATCCTGTGATATTTCATCTCAGGTCTGTGATCAGTAGTAGAGCATGGAGTAAGTTTTCTTTTATTGCTGGAATGAGGGGAATAAATGTCTGTTGCTTTTTGTTGTGATACTGCTAGTGGAGAAAAAAGAGCAGAGAAATGGCAAAATGCTTATAGATTTGTGCCGGTCCTCTTTCCCCACTCCTAAAGAGGATGGCTTGGTGGGTTGGGAGCAGTCTTTCAGCAACAGTAAAGCAAATAGGGGATCAGGAACTTAAATTTCCATCTATTCAAGTAGGACTACTGAGCCATGTGTTATGTCACTGTAGACTTGAAAGGGTTTACTTTCATAGCAGAATAGAAAGTAAAATAGGTTGTTTAATTGAAAGTAATCCATAGACACCTACTATGTATAAACCCAGGAATAACTGGGCTGTTAGAAGAAAGATCAAAGAGTGTTTTTCACCTTCACTGTTGGATTCATTATAAAAATGCATGATTCATTACACTAAGTGTCACGTGCATCTACTGAATTTGCAGATTAAGCAGACATGAATTTTAAAAATATAGACTATTTTATCAACAAAAAGTATCAAGCTGTACCAAATTTGGAATATCAACGAAAAAAAAAAAGATCTCATGCCTGGATCTGATGAAAACATAGTTGTGTTATGCTTCATATAAAACTATTTGGACATGCATGTAACAAGGGTCCCTGCTTTGAGCACCTCGCTTTCACAAATTCTAGTACAAGGAGAGGCAGGTCTTGTTCAGCAGGTGGGATTTGCACAGATGGTGAAGTACAATTCTCTTGGTACTGGTTATGTGTTAGCCCCTATATTGCCTGGAAGTTGGTTGTTTCAAGCCAGGCCACAGCCCCTGCACAGTGAGAAACCAAACATGGAAGTTCTCACTATTAACCCCATTAACCTGGAATGGAGAACAGGCATGACCATTTTCACTATCATAACAGTCTGGGAAGAAATGATAAAAACCCAAAACTGCTATTTGTTTCATTGTTTGTTCCCCGGCAAATGCTGTCAAGGGAAGGTCAGAGGATGCCCACTCCTCAATACAAGAAGGTGATAAATGTTGGATCATCTTTTGTACGTATTTCCCTTGTAAATACTTTGCTTTGATGTATGTATGCTTGTTTTAAAATTAGATGCATTAAAACACACAATTTCTGTCCCTCAGCTGCTTTCAGTGTTTCTTGAGACATAAATGTGTAGAGTTTTATGATGGGAATTCTCTTTGGATGCACAACCGGAAGTGCATCAGCATGATGGAAAAAGCAGGAGGGAATATTGTCCTGCTTGTGATCAGTGATATTTTGTCAGGCTTTAAAGGCATAGCTGTGTCCAGTTGTACTAACTTAAAGGAAAAACTGTGATCTTGGGAGCTTCTGAGATTTTCAGAGTAGCAATGGCTGAGTTTGAAGACCTACATTTTGTGCCTCCTGACTCAGGCCCTGTGGGTTGGGTCCAGCTCCTGGCTCCAGCTCAGGGCAGCCCTCTCTGAGCTGCTGCTGGGCACTCGCTCTGCCACTGCTCAGGATTTGATCAGCATACGCATATTCCTGACAGCATCATGTTCCTGACAGTCCTCTTGCCATGTTCTTGGTGCTCTGGAGGTAACCACGGTGTCTTTTGTCAGTGTGGCTGTTGGATCTGACTGTACTCCTTGGGTTTGACCTGAGGAGGGCAAAGGCAGTGCCAGATGGGACTTTCTGACTGGTACACCCAGATTTTTGGCAAGGTGCAAATTAATGTCTTTTCTAGCAGCTGTTGATAAAGTGGTCCTGGAGGAAGTGCTAACTGTGGCCATAGCTCAACCCAGAGAGAAAAAGAAATTTTGGAAGTGCCTTATATGAGTACTCTCCTGCATTTAGAAATAGGTAGGGTAAGGTAACTTATCTTTTAATGGATAAGTTAACACGTTTGTGGAAAACTTCTACACAGCACATTGGGAAAGAGGAGTATCACCATTGACTCAAGAGACAAGACACCACAGGCTGGATTTCACAGATATGCAGTATTTAATTACTGTCCTGATAGCGACATAATCACAGTATCATCCAGTGCTCATGGAAACCAGTTCTGTTTTTAACAGTGTTCAGGGAGGTCTGGACCAGGATACAGTCTACACCTGTGTTCCTGTTTGCTTAACAATAATATTTTTGAGGTGTGACTAAATAACATTAGATATTTGCATAATGTTTCTTACCTGGAAAATTCATGTAACTGCTGAAAATTAATTTAAAGCAGAGAACTGCTTTGACTGATCAAAAGCACAGAAATGTCAAAAGCTGCATGTCTTTCTTTCTACATTGTTGCAAGGCATATGGTTTTGGTGATGAGTTCTTTCTTGGAAAGGAAGCTCAGCTCTATTGTTAGGGTATCTCCTTGCACGGAGTGGCAGGGTGCTGTAATGGACATGGGCACATGAAACATTGAGAGAGAAGGCAGGGTGTGTGTTACAGTGCATTACACTGCAGCACTTGCTGTGTGTATTCCTACCCTGCAAAGCCCCTGAAGGACCAGGTTTCCTGCTGGGGGAGGGCCTGCACCAGTTCCATTCTCCAGCCACACCAGAGAGCCCCAAGTGCGGTAAGTTCACACCCCGGCTGCGTTTGCAATAGTTCATTTGCATGCTGAGTCTTGGTTTCTGGTATTTGTAACAGAAATGCTTTTTGAATTTCAAAGGAAATAAATATTGTAGCTTCCCAGTTACACTGGGACAATGTTTCAAAAAATTCTTTAAAAATAATTAAGCACTATATAACTTTGGGGACTGATAAGACTGATAGATGTGCTGAAAAGTATCCATAATGTCTTGGCATATGCATGCTAATATATTTTAGTGTCTTTATTTTTAATCTATTCTCACTTTTCTTGCCTCTGCTGCACCCTTTCCTCTCTTCCCCTTGAATTGGAGCTTTGCTGTGCTAGCAAACAATAAAATTTTTTATTTGAGAGAGGGAAATATTTTTCTCTTGTACAAGATAACCTCCTTATATGCTGGTCCTTCTGCTTGTGCCTTGGGGGTTTACTGGAGGTGAAAGGTCTCCACTAGCAAACGAGCTTTGAGACCCACTGTTGTGGTCACTTAGTAACTTCAGCTGAGAAACCTGGCTATTGAGGCAATACATCATCATGGTGCTGGTGCAATTGTATGCCAAACTCAGTAAAAATATTTTGCATATTAAAAAACTGTTTTTAAACTTATTTCAATGCCATTCGAGTTTTCTGAAGGAACTATGCTGTCTAGTCAGCAAGAATTTAAAGGAACACGTTTTGCTTTGCTCTTTGCTATCATGAAGCACGTTAGAGCCTGCAGGACTTCTAGGGCATGTGTCTTGTCTATAAAAGGGTTATTTGATGTATAAAAATCCATTGAGTTTGTTTCTGCTTTCTTTTTGTTACAGGTAATCTTTCAATCACATGATGTGAACAAAAGTGGTTAGAGGATTTCTTTCAGTTGAGGAGGCTGCCAGCCACTCAATGAATTCTGTTTCTTTGAGCAATTTTTAAGTTAAGGATAGATGTAACAAAGATGAATTTTATTGTCCAAGTGGGACTTGATGCACAGCACATTCAAACACAAAGAAATTTTCTGATATCATTAGGGAAAAGTTCTGGTCTTGGTCTTACGATGTAGCCATCGGCAGTCAAGTTATAACCAGTATTATGGTCCAGGCCTTGATTTATTTTCTTTTTCTGTTCACTCTAATACTGTCCTCTCTATTTTAGAGTTCTTTTCTGCCCCCTGTCCTCAAAATATTTATGCCTCTAGTAAACAGGCATCATAACCAACAGAACACAATCTAAAGGTATAATTAGCAAGAGAAGCATCCTCAGGAGTACAGGCAGTTCCAGAGCAGCCAAACCAAGCTGTGCTGACCTTTGAGAGGGAAAGGGGCTGTTGGTGCAAACACCCCATGGGATAACTGAGCAGTGACACAGACCACTGATACTCAGAAACTTTCCACGTGAGTTATGTTGGGAAGTGGAATCACTGCTGTGTGTGCTGTGGCTCCTTTGGCTGGCAGGATGACGACTGCAACAGACTGTCAATATCATGTGCTCGGCTTTACTTTTTCCCCTTAGGGAATTGCATGTTTAGCTCAGCTGGTAAAGCCCAGCACATCTCTACTTGATCTCTGTTTGTCCCCAGAACTACATGTGCTCAGTAGGCTACTTTTGGACTAGTGCTCTCCAGCTGTATTCCTCCTTTTACTACAAATAATTGCTGCAGCAAGGAATGAATGTTTCATTCTGGTAGTTAAAAATAGCTTTATAGAACACATATTTTATTTCTTTTTTTCTTCTTGGCTGCTTGCCAATACCCTGCCAACAGACATCATTGAGCTGTGATGCTCTCTGATTTCTTATATTTAATTTTGGGTCCTACCTGAGGGGAAATGATTACTTTGTACTTAGCAGACAGGGCAGCAGTACTTGTTCTTCTCTTGTTATACTTCTCCAGTTTGAATTATATTAATTATATTATACTTTGTTTCTAATTCACAGTAAGTTGCATGCATGGTAAGTTGAATCTTTGTCTTTCAGTGTCTTTTTGCTAGTGCCCTCACTTCTCCTGATGTCTCCTACGCAACATGATTTATTTTTGAGTTTAAATGCTATTTCATATTATCACACTGCATCATTCTGTGTTACTTTCCTCTCCTGGAAACCTTCTCCTTGCAGTACAGAGCGTGGTGAGGTTTTGTATCTGCCGTTACTGTGCATTGACCAGCTGCTTCTAGACTGGGTTTTGTCTTCATTGTTTTCAGTCCAAGTGTGACCCTTTAATCAGGTTTAATAAATTGTCTGCTCTTTTATTGTTAATCTTCCTGTAATCCATAACTGATGGCCACTGCTAAAGCTGGTGATGTTACAGGAGAACATGCACAATATGTAATTGTTGTCTTTTAAAAACTGTAGTTTTCTCTCTGCTTTTTCCTCTAACTATTGTTAGGTCTGCTTTGGATTTTGATTTGTATAACCAAATAGTGTTCCTACTTCTCAACCATGGGATAAAACAGTTTAAAATCACATCAGATTTGTCCCTCTAATGTGGACAAGGCACTTGAAGGGTCAAAGACTCCTAGTGTACTGTGTGGATTGCAAATACTCTGGAAAATGTGTTTTCATTAATATTCATGGAACACTCTCATTCTGCAAACATTTGTGTGAACAGTATTTGTCAGAATCTACTTATTATACCTAAGCCTCCAACAGAAGTTTAACATCCTAGGCCAGCATTTATTTCAAGGCTGTAACAGGTTATTCATTTAGTCAAGCAGGCTGTTTGCAACACTTTGTGTTTAACTGCATGTCAGCCATAGGATATCACAGGTAAGCTACAAGATTGGCTTCTCCATAGGAATTACGTCGGCTTGCACACAACTTCTTTAGCTAACTCTATTACTGTACAGTTATTATCAAGTAGATATATGTGGTGCTGACAGCTCCTGACAGGAGAATGCTTTATTACATAAAGTTTGCAAAGAAAAAAATCTTACAACATGACAATCTTTTATGCCCAGAAAGCTACGTATTGGACAAGAATCCACATAATTAATATTAATTGTAATAAAGTGTGACAATCAAGAAAGAATAACATAAGTCTGCTTGTAAGTCAAGACCTCAATAGAGTGGAAGAAATAGAGCCAGCCAGAGATGGATGATGGAAGAACACTGGTGCTTGAATAATTCATGGAAAAGCACACTATATTGCATGTGAGGTCTGGAGCCTTTTAAAGGCCTGTGAATTAGATGACAAAATTCACTCAGTTCAGGTAAGTAAGAGAGGAGAATGGGGAATTCACATGTGATGTAGCATAAACTATTAATAAGAGTTAAAAGGTCATGTACTTCCCATGTCAAGTGTGAATGATCAGGAACAAAAATTGCCAAAAGGTGTATATAATTTTTAAGGAAACAAAAGCAAATATGACCTTTGTAAAAGCTTTGATAATTTGAAGACTTGTTAGCTGCATGTTTTTGGCATTTAAAAAGCCCCAGACTGTTCCACTTTGTGAATAATATGTACGGTGGGTATTAAACCAAGTGTGAAGTCTGCAGGAGCAGTAGGTGAACAGCACTGTTACCTAGTTCGGGCTATTATGAGCAGCACTGTTACATTGTTTGGGCTATAATTGGAGGTGAGTGTGAGAAGATAAACTCTTCTGTGAATCACATGACTTGTGTGAATGTTTTGACCTCATGTAATATTGCTTCAGTAAATTATAGCCATGCTCTTAAAAAGAGGAGCTGAAAACAAGTAGGTAATGCTATGGGGGATGGAGTGGTAAAGATGTCTTGTGCTGAATGAGGATTCTGATACAGATGTGAACAAGGGTATTTCTGGGGAAAACATGGTTTGGTAGAGAGACTATTTGGCCTGAAAAAAAAAAAAAAAGATGGAATTTTTAGGTTTGCCAGTAGGATTTAATAATGAAATTTGAAATCTGCTGGTTTTCCAAAGTCAGTCAGTTTGACCATTAGCCTTGTTAGTGATCAGCCAGGCCTGTCCTCCCTTCTGTGGCTATGAAAAGGTGCATCTGACATTTACAGTGGTCTGATGGATGTTTCTGGGCAGTCCCTTTTCATTCACTTGAACAGAACAAATAAAATACTGCAATGTGTTAAGTGGGACATGAGAGAGTTTTTGGTTATTTTTTTGTCTATGCAGTTATCAGTCTACCAATTTTCTCCTGGCCAGTGAAGCTGTTGATTTTGTTCTTACCAAGAAAGTAGAAAGAGGACTCTTAGGTTTGACAGGAGAAAAGGTAAGCAAGTAAACTCTGGGCTGCAGAGCCCATCAGTACAGGTCTGAGACTGGCAGCACCTCTTCTAGCTCTGCAGCATAAGGCTCTTATGAGGAACAGCTCTTTGAAGGCCCATTTCTTTGAGATCAGTGCAGGACAGTTATTTTCCAGCACAATCATTCCAGAGCATCTTCCTCAGTGGCAAAAGCCAGAAACAGAACAGTAAGGACATAGAGTGTGTGGCAGTGGGTACACCTTGGTATTGGGGAATGAGGTACTGTAGTTCTGATACAGCCTCTGTCAGATATTTGGATAATAAACAGAGTTTATGTTGTACTATCTTCCCTTTCTTGTTCCTGATATGACAGATTTGTGTTAATGTATATAGTTGCACCATAGAGGTTGTCATAGGGAAGTGAGAAGTTCTGGCAGCTGAGTAAAGGGTGTTTGGGAACTATCAGTGTTGGGAATGGTGTGGGAAATAATTTGGAAGCTGGGTACAAGCATGTTGTTTATGCCTTCAACACTGAAGGAGCAAACAATATAGTTTCATCTTGCAATTCAACTGAAATGTATGAGTAGTTAATACTCTGCATTACTATTGTTTTGACTTTCAACAAGTCCAATAAAGTTGTGTGGAATGGGTTCTCATGCAATTAGTATTTTTTGGTTATCTCTAGCTATAAGAATTAAGGGTAAAAGATTTCTGTTTTCTCATCTGGGGTTGTAGCTGAGTGGGAGCACTGCCTTGTTGGTCTGCCTGTTACAACACCTTGAAACAATACAGCAAAATGTTCCTTTCAGCAGAAGTACTTATTCCTACAGAAATAGAAAATAAACATTGCAAATACGTAGTTCCTTTAGCTGGCTACTGCATTAGCTGGGATATAGGGGCAAAGCATTCAGAAGCTGGTTTATTTTTCATCAAGCATTTCTGTTTGAGAAGCATTTATGGCAAGTAGTAGAACCCTTTACTACATCATATTCAGCATTTTGTTGTGGTCATTTCTCCTAAGGAGTTGAAACTTCATCGTATACAGAAATAGTACATCTGCAAAACAGGGAATCTGTCCCAATCTAGGCGGTTGGGTAGGTGTCTATAATTATGGCAAGGTGATCACTGAAGACACGTGCAGATGTGATTGTAAGAGCAGATGGGACAACGCACTTACCTGAAGAAAATCTATGGCTGTAACTGAAGTGTTGCAGGAACATGCTTTAATCCTAGCTTTAGGTGGAGTTAAGCTTTTGAATAACCAATAGGAGTTGGCTGGCAAGATGGCCTTTTACACGTGTAGATGCTAATGTAAATGTCATAATGCAAATTTAAGCATTCAAGAACATTATGTGGATTTGGGAAAATCCCTAAAATTTTAATTCCATAAGCAAAATATTATTTTGGCAGCACATGACAGAAATAATCCTGCTCCCAGATGTTTCATACTGTTGCAGTTGAGACTAGTTGCATGGTTGTCTTCAAGACAGCTCTAAAATAACACAAAAGCTTCTTGAATATGAAGCAACTCAATTATACAATGAAGCAAAGAACCATGTCTGAATTCTTAACATTGCTCAGTCTTCTGGGGAAATAAATGGGGAACAGAGTCTTCACCAAGAGCGAAGTATGTCAGCTAGAGGACAGAGTCAAAGGAAACTCTTGAAACCAAGGAAGGGCGAAGTCACCTTCTGCGCATTTTATGTGGATGCCATGCTGGACTGTGTGCCTGTGTTCCAGGCTGGGTGTTGGCAGCTGGCATGGAGGAGTATTCAGACTCTTCCTTGAGCATTAAGATTTCCTCACTTGGTTGCATGCCTATTTTTCCAGCAAGTTCAATTGTAGTTAAATTTCTTACTCCAAGAACTGGGTCTTAGTGGAAATTGCCAGATGCTGAACAAAATATACAGAAACACTTGGAAATGCATTGATGTATTGCTGCGAGAGGTGCATATTCTCCATTTCTATTTCTTTAGAAACTGTGAGGACTCTTCAGGTAGAGAAATGCTTTTTAAAAGTAATTAAGTTTAAATGTTTGCTTTTATTGACCTATGTTTCAGTGTCATAAACACAACCTCATAAGGAGTGCGTGTTGCTGTGCAGGTGACTGAGCACAGATTGCCCAGAGAGGGTGTGGAGTCTCCCTGCCTGGAGATATTCCAGAACTGTCTGGAGGAAATCTTGTGCCATGTGCTCTGGGAGGACTGTTGGAACCAGGAGGTTGCACCAGATGACCCACCTGTGGTCCTTTCCAGTCTTACCCATTCTGTGATTCAGTGTTCATCAATGTTCAATATAATTCTTTACTGTTGCTTTGTTGTTGGGAACTCAGGTGTGTAGGTTTTCTTAAGGAAGCTGTATGAAGAGAGCTTTATCCTTCCTCCACCTAGGACACGCAGTGAATGCCTTTGACTTGTGCTGCCTTCTCTCAAGCTGTAGTGAAAGCTATGACTGTTCTCTCTGTTCTTCTGAGGTGGCTTTGCAGACCCTCTGCTGCATTTGGAGAGGGGTTGTAGCAGTTGGACAGACAGCTGTGGCCTTGGCAGGCCATGTGTCCATCCTAGTGCACAAAGCAGAGTGTGCAGGAATCTGTCCCTGCCAGGTCACACCTGCATACAGCCTGCTTAGGTGGACATCTATAAAGTGCTGAATTTTATTTATTTTCCCAAGAACTAATTGGGAATTAATTTCTGAGTACTTAGCAAAGCAAACACAAAAAAGAGGTGTTAGCTCAACAAGATATTTTACAAGCTCTAACAGAAAGTTATCAGGCCACCCCTGAAACCCATCCTAGTTCTGTCACTGACCCATGATGTGGGACTGCCAGGGCAAAGTGACAACTCTGTATCTTCCATAGCCTGGCCCAGCCCAGTCCCCCTGTGAGGAGCAGTGCTGGGTGCTTCCTGTGCATCATGGCCTTGCAAAGTGCTCCTGTATGATTATTTGAATTTATGTAACTGGGCTGTGTGTTTGTGACGTGCAGTACTCACCTGGCTTTTCATAGCCAGTCGTGGCTCTCCTGGGGTTTCAGGAAGGTTCTGTTTCACAGCCTCATGACAACAGTTGTCCCAGGAAAATGGTAAAGTGTGACAAAGAGAGATCTGTGAACACACAGGGGTGACACTAACTATAACCTGGATGTCAACGTCAGTGACAGCCTTCAAATGAGTTGTCTAGCTTACAGCTCTCTTTAGCTACTTGCTTTCCTGTAAACATACTGTTGTTTTTTCCCTGTTGCAGGGTAAATCGGATCTGACATCTTCTGTTCAAGTGCAAGAGGGGATTTTCTCTATGGCAAGAGTCTTGTTAAAGTTGGAAGTTCTTCCTGTGGACCAGCACATCCCCCTTCTGTGAGCAGATTTCTCCTGGAATGCTGAGGATTTGTTTATGGTGAGTGCAGTTGTTATAAGCAAGATGTGAAATAGAAGGATATGAAAATAAAACCACAGGCTGGAAATCAAGAGAGGTAAGACTTTCTATATTGTTTTATATAGTCTATATTTTCTGATTTTGCTTTTCAGCAATATATAATTGTAAGTATTGCAAATTTTAAAATTTACTCCATTACCCAGTGGGCGAGGGAGGACAACTTGTTCTCAATGTGGTTTAATGGTACAAAGCCCAACAAATTCACTGTCACATGCAGCACGTTTTTCTCCTCATTCTCTCTGCCCTGAAGTTACCCTTAATTGCTTAATGTGTTGTCATGCTATAGTGCCTTGTACAATAGCTTTGCTTGGCTGCCTGCTTGAGTGGAGAGGGAAGGGAAGGAGGAGAATGGATTCCCTCTCCTGCATCTCAGTGCAGCAGTGGAGAGTCCTTGTTAGGAATGTTTGGGTTTGGGGGGGAGTGGAGCAGAGTTTAGAGTGTGCTACAGCTTTGTGGGATTAGCAGATGCTTGAGGGGCCCAATTTGATTGAGTGTTCTGGCTGTACTGCTTCTAATGTCCTTTGCAATTATGGATACAGAGAATATCTGTATCTAAGATTGGAGTGAATTTCGTATTTCAGATTTTGTAATATTGTCCTGAAATAAAATAAAAACACAAGTAGAGGGAAAGGACCCTTATACATTGATGTTTGGTCATATAATAGTTACCACAAGGGAGGGCTGAATATAAGAAGCTTAGAGTGAGGCTGGACCTATTCCAAACACTTTTTACACTCTCATGAAAAATTTAAGGAAATAGCATGCTGAGCACTTTCAACTTTAATTATGAAAAAATAAATTGTAAATCAGACTGTCTGGCTGAAATATTTTGGACTCGTAACAGTAGCATACCTTTCTGTATGCCTAATGTAGTATGCAGTTACATGGGTTTTATTTTACACAGAAGCTAGAAAAGTCTAGATTTCTTTTTTGAAAACACTGTTAGATAAGAAGCTTGGTTTGAATTTAATGATGTCCTATGAGGCACTTTATCCCATGTCCTAATGCTAAATGGAGGAAAAGAGGAAATATTTTATTTTCTTTCATCACCTGATGATACCAGTGTATCTGTTAGACAGTCCCCTTACCTCCTTCCTCAGTAAGGTGCCCAGCCTTTTACTCTGTAGTTAACCCCCTTTGAATTATAGAAAGACACAGGGACCCAGAATGGGAAACTAACTCAAGCTGTTAGCCTCATTTTTGACCTCTGACAGTGCTTCACACTCCTGTTGAGCCCTCCATAAGAGGATCTCCACATACTCACAACCATTAACAAATTTAACCTGCGAGCTGCCTTGGTAGGTGAGCACTACGTTCCTCTGCTGCCCCTTCAAATGGGGAAACCCAGAGACACAATTTCTGCTTTATTGCCTGAAAAAGCACTTTGCAGAACATACAGAAGGATGTGCTTGCCTGGAGGAGATAGAGCATAAAAACAACCACAACAGAACAAATGGATGGGGGAGAAGAAAAGAGATTGGGATGAATGAAAAGGGAAGAAAGGCTGCAAGCCCATGTGGTCACTTTGGGAGTGATATGCAAATCTTTTTGCTGTGGCTGTGTATTTTGTTTTGTAAGGCTTGGGATTTCTCTGTGTCACATTTGTAGAGTTAAAAACCAGGGACAGGTCTGAGAAGCATCATGGACACAGGTCAAGAATGCTAAGCAGCATGTAATTCAAACTGGTAGGAAGAAGGCAGTTAAAAAGTGCTTCATCTACCACAAACAACAAAATAAGGGAAAAAAAGGCTGGTACAAGTGAGATTTGGCTGACTTGGGTGCAGCTGTGGAGAAGATAGAGGTCTTTGCCAGCACAGTGCTGCAAAGACAGCAGACAGTGGAGCACCAACAGGTCACTGGGGAGCAGAACCAACCAGCTCCAAGAGCTTTACCTCAAACTACCTCCAGCTACCTTTTATGCATTTCCTGACTAATCAGCCTTGGGTGACACACGTATCTGAGATGATTTTGAGGAAAAGGCAATGTTCTTCCTGTGAGATGATGTTAGGAAGATGCCTTTCCACTGTGGTTTTTGTTCTTACCTATTTTCATGTACAGCATCTTATTAGAAGATAGGAAGCCCTCAACACTGAAGAGGGGGCTGTGGCATCAACATGTATTATTCAGGATTCTAGAAATTGCTATTACTGTGTTTCATTTTACATCCAGAAATATATTGCTGTTGAAAAAGAAACAGATTGGTAGACCTTTATCTGTAGGATGAGTTTTGTAAAAAGTTGCATGCAGAGAAGGGCAAAATAGAGCTTGACTACTGCGTGCTAGAAACTCTTTGGCTATATTTTGATTAATATTTGTCACTAGCACCACTTAATGTCAAATGCTTATTCAGCTTATGATTTAAAGTCATACAATGCACTGCATAATTGTAAGTAGGGGACATTTGTGCATCTGGTATTTAAATGGAGTATGTGTATTTGCATTCCAGAGCATCCCTAAGCACTGCTGTTAGAATTGTCATTTTAAAAATATGTTTTGTCCTGCTTTTAGAGCCCATTTAATCTTTTCCCCATTAATCTGCTTTCCCTAAACCTTTCTCTAATTCTTCTGAAGGATCCCCCACCTGCTGTGCAGGCTACACAACACAGTGAATCTAATCATGTCTGGAATTATCATTTTTATCAGTTTAATCCATATTTTTCTGTTATTTGCTTTCCAAAGCCTTAGACATTTTATACACTGTGGTAAGTAATGGAGCAATTGTGGTGGTTAGTGTCTTTTCAAAAAAACACTGACAATACAGTTAAAATAATCAATTTAGATTATTTTCTAGAATGCAGCATAAGTGTTCCATGGAAATTAAGCTTGATCCTTAGAATTATGGAATATATTTTAAACTTCAAATTGTGGATGAGTCAAGAAATGTCCCTGTGTTTGTTCAAGCCATTGTTCTCAATTGTCCTGATCAACACTTGCAGGTTCTTGATTGTGCAGTCAGCATTCTGCTACCTCCCTGAATTTCTTCACATGCCTTTTTTTTCAAGCAGTCTTATATTCATATTTTTTTGAGTGCTTTTATGAAATAATTACAGCTAAGATAGCAACTATTTTCTTTATGCTGTGATTTCCTATCATCAAGTGCAGTTTCCAACATTTGAAGAGAGCAGTAGCTGAACTCAAGCAGGTAATTTTTATGGAGCTCATCTAAATTTACAGTGGTCTAAAGAAGAGAATTTTGTTTGGTGTTTCATTTTCTTACTCCTGTCACCTGTGTTGATGAGGGTCATAGGCAGATGCTGGTACTGGAAAGGTCCTCATCAAACAGAATCTCCCAGCAACACCCTGCACTAATTTGGAAGAGAATGTTTTGCCATAGATGCTTAGAAGCAAACTAGATGACTTCTTGTAGATTCCACAAATGAATAGCTGTGGACATGCCATCCTGGTTTTCAGGTTTTATCCTCTCCTTCATTTATGTCAGAGCTGCTTTCTCTCCTCCTCCTGCCCTTCACTTCTTGTTTTGCTGTGAGGCTCTGGGATGCTTGGCAACAGCTTAGCTGCTTGTCTGCGTAAAGGTCTGCTGGTGCTACACTGGTAAGGCTGTTCTGTAAAAATGTAATTTAGCAGAATTTTTGCATAAACTCTGAGACTAAAACATTTGCAGAAGAGCTGTGGTTTGTACTGTTTTCATTCAAAGCAGGACATTAAGGCTCCGACCACATTTCATTATCCATTTGAATAACGTTTTTCAATTTAAAGCTCTCTCTCTCTAAGCATGAGCACTAAATTAATACTAGATTCCCTCTTTGCCTAGTGGGAACACTAAATAGATAAATAAAAATCATTGCAGGATAATTGTAGGTGCTGTGGGCTGAAAGCCAAACCAGGCCAATTCAGCCTTTGAGCCCTGTCTGTCTGCTTTTCTTTTTCCTTGCCCATCAAAATAGGGTATTCAATTATAATCTTTTTTCTGCATACAGTGGCCCAGAGGCATTATTAATCTCAGTGCATTTGGAGAGTGAGTGAAAAGACTAAAGGTTTTGGGGGGGAATCTCTCCCCCTTGTAGCTGTATTCATCACTTAGGGTCTTTGTCAAAAATGTACTTTTCTTTCTCCCTCCCCCCATTCCTTGGAGCATAAGCTGGAATTGACTCCAGAAGTTAAAGGACAATGGAAGCATTAGCACAGGGATTATGGATCTTCTTGTGCAAGATGGGGGCTGGGGGGAGAAGGTAGATGCATACTACTGGCAGGATAGAAGTTTAAAATTTGTGGCTAGAACAGTGCACACCACTACATAAGAAAAAGCAATAGTGCAATCTCTATTCACATGAAGCTTTTCAGGTCCCTGAAAAGAGCATGCAAAGCCTGTTTCTAAAGCTGGTACATAAATACTTGGGTTGCAAGTTTATTTTTCGTTAAAATTTTCTTTAGACGCTTATTCTGTATTAGTGTGTTTTCCAATGAAAGATCAGTAGCCTGTGGTAGCAAGATCTGGTAGCTTGTGACTTTCTGTAATTTATTAAATTCAAGTCCTTTAGATAGGTTCTATAAATTATTTGTGATGGGTTTTTGTTTGTTAGTTTTTGGGTTTTTTTATAATGAGCACTTACCCATGATATTCCCATAGGGACTTCAAGGTTTGGAGAAACTGAATGTTATGGCTGCGGTACAAAGGGTTTTGGTGGCATTTAGCTGTGCCTGTAGCCATAAACTTGAATCAGGTGCTCAGAGATGTCAATCAATTCAACATGATTTTCAAGGCAATTTCCTGCATCAGGAGGGGCTTGGATGAGCCATGGGCCATGATGGGGCAATGACCCAAGTCACTGAGTCATAATCTCTATTTGATGTAGGTTAATCATGAATTTTAGCAGTCCAAATTATCAAATCGATGAATGCTGCTCTCTCCTAGTGATGACACTAAATTTTGGTGCTTTAACTTTGGTAGTCAAGCTGATTTGTGCACTGCAAATTAAAGGAGCATTATTGCTTCCTCTGCTTCAATGAAATTGGTTCACCCCATCTGCAGTTACACAGAATTACTTACAGAGCTTTTCCCAGTCTTCCCACATGGGCCTAGCAGAGACTCTTTGATGACTGTACTCTTTAAAACAGAGTAAAGTGTTTATTTTATTTCTATGGTATTAGATCTTTTCCAAAGGTTTAGGTGCCAAAATATTGTTTTGAATGCCTGGGCATGCCTAAGTAGGAATTTTAGAAGAAAATCTAGTATGTTGCCCAACTATATTCTCATTGATGCCTGCCTTTCTTATATCCTACTGGCCTAAAGAAAAAAAGATGAGAACTTATTTTAATGACAAAAAAATACCCCTACCTTCCCTTGCTCACCCTCCCCTTTTGCTAGAACTATTTCAATGACTACTCAAAATTAAAAAAAAAACAACTAAGTTATCTGAGTATTTTTAAAAAAGCAAAAAAAATTCCCCAAATAAACCAAGCCTCCAAACGTGTAGAATTCCTCAGTGGAAGACTTCACGCCTGCCTACTGGTAAACCGGTATTTTTCAGAATCTGATTTAACCTGGATAATGCTTTAACAGTGTCTTCCAGCATAAAAGCTTTAACATTTCACATCAGGACCTTGATTTACTTACCATCTGCTCAGAGGTCTGTCATCAGCAGAGATGATTTCTAGCTCCCTTCAGATAACTGGCGTTTGGCAGAGTTCTGCTAAACAGTCTATAACCTTGAAGACAAGGAGTATATGATAACCCATGCATATCAGTTAACTTTTGAGTGGCTCAATAGTCTCTTTTCTTAAATAAATCTGCCAAATACTTCGGTTTGGTCCTGGTTTTCCCTGAATTTTCCTTTTTTATCCTTTAAGTCAGTAAAAGTCAATGAGACCTTGGAGGCAGTGAAGAAATTATTTTTTCTGTTTTATCTTTATTAACCATTAACATCTTTAAACTTGTTTTTCTTTTTGTCTGTATTTTTTATTATGCATTCAGTGATGTTTCTAACAGAAGACTTGATCTGGAGATTTATGTGTTTGTGGCAAAATAAAAAAAAGCAATTTTTTAGTATGTTATACCAGTTAAGAAAATTATTAGGATCAGTTTGTCAAAACTCAGGCAGTCAAAAAAACAAGTGAATTCAATTTTAGCTTTAATAACAAGTTTGATGTTTCAGGAGGTTAATAATACATTTCTTAGGCTGTTGACTTAATGATAGCATTACTCATTAAATTTATACAGCAAAAAATATTTCTGTAGAGGCATTGGCATGCTTAAGAGCCTGCTTAGATTTAGGTTTAGATGTTAAGACAAGCTTAGCAGTATTTGTTATATATATCAGACCTAAGCATGTAGACAAGAGCTGCTATCAAATCAAGGCCAAAAACTTCTGTGAAATTAGTCTTTCTTTTAATTTAGCAGATAATTATAGAAGTTTGAAATGACATCATCCAAAATTACAGCAGCCCTTGAAGCAGTGGGGGTTCTGCTAACAAATGATGTCATTGCCCAGGGTAGACTGGCCAGCTACCAGGTGATGTCTCTCAATATATTTGACTGATTTCAGGACAGATGGGTGCTTTCCTTCTGTACGTTTTATTTTTATTTTTACTCTTGGTTCAAAATCTGTTTTTTTTCTACATGTGTTTTGAGGTTTTTTTTTTTTTTTTTGTTAGTGTTTTTTTTTTTTTTTTTTTTTTTTGTTTTGTTTTGTTTTGTTTTGTTTTGCTTTGTTTTTGACTGATTGGGTGGGGAGGATTTTCAGGATAAGCTGACCAGAGTTGTCTTCAGACAACTGGAAAGACTGAGTACTGCAGTTGGGTCAAAATCAACTCGAAAGAGTTTGTGTTGTGACCAGGACACTGTATTCTACCTAGTGAAAATCCTCCTCTGCTCTTTTGTTCTGGGAACAATTCTGACCTGCTCCCTGTTCCTAGCTGTAGCAATAACAAGCAGTGTGCTGCTGGGCAAAGAGTTGAACTCAGATGAATTTGATCTCTACTCTCCTTCCTTTTAAACAGGCTTCAACCTGCAGTGCCCAAACCCTTTGGCCACTGGAAGAACAACTGCTGGAACTGCTGTCTTTATGGACAAATTCTTTTCAGCAAAAATTCCTTATAACATTTTTAGTCTCATCTCATCAAAAAACTGTCAAAACTAAGTTAACTTTGCTTCTTTCTGTCAAAAGAGGCACCAAGCAGTTAGAGATGACTGCAGTGTGAGCCATACTTTGGGACAGGGAGGTACATCCCAGTAGGCACCCTGCACCCAGAGCAAGGGCTGTGTATTTGCTCCATGGTTGTGGGTTTGCACTCAATCCAATTTATGGTTGTTTGGGGAGGAGGATGTGAAAGGCCAGTTGGGAATTCTACCACAAACTATTATTCAGTCTTTACTTCTAAAGCATCTGAGTTGCAAAAGGAGACTTTTAATGCTTAATTTGTCAAAACATTCTGCAGTAATTTCTTGGATGGTTTGGGTATCAATTTTAATGGCATTATGCTTGATGTGCTTTGTTTCCTCTATCTAAGATGAAAAACTGAATAGCAGAACTCTGAATGGTGTCCAGGTGCAGCAACACCTTTCTGTATTGCCTTTCGAATTCCTGACTGTGCACTAGGACTGCAATTAATTTATAATAAGGTTTGGCACAAGCCACCATAATTTGGCTCTGAAAGAGCCAAAATTAGTTTAGCCATGATTAGCCTATGAATGTTTCTATACTGCTTGTGATTGACAGGAGTCCTGTGGACTTTGTACTACAAATAGATGTGATTTACTCCTCAATGAAAGTTGCTTTGTTTACTTCTAGGCACGTTAAAATAAGAAAAATCACTCGGCAAATGTGTTGTTCTTGAAACCCTGATGCTTGTTGATTAGTGCCCAGGCAGTATTCACAGCATCTGTTTGTATTGTAAACCTCTGTCAGCTCTGCCTGTGCACATGTTCCTTTTTGTTCATGCCTGTCTATGAGAACAGGCTGTGAACATCTTCTGGGTAACAAGGAGGGCCCTTTTCTATGCACGAGATGATTTTGTGTGCCCCAAAGTGCCTTGTGACACAGGTCTAAACCACTGTGATTTTTCACTTGAAGGTATTTCATCTAAATAGCTATCAAAAAGCTAGAAAGATTATATATTTCCACAGAAATTGTCGTTTACTAGTTTGGCTCTATTGTAGCAGGCATCAAGAATTTGTTGTGACCAAATCTGGCCTGTTCTTGGTGGGATTTTCAGGAGATTTAGCATCTGTGTGGCACTGACCTACAATGGAAGAGCTGGAAGGGTTAATTCTGAAAATCTACATGAGCTTGGAGGAAGTTGGAAAGAAAACAATATACCAAGATCAAACCTACTTTTCTTTGAGATTAGTAGTTCATTGGCACTAGAATGTTGAGTTTGATAATGTATATTTAGCTGAGTTTCTGTCCTTGTTTCCTTCCACTATTTAATTTTCTTCTTCTGCAGCTCTGTTCCTTTTTTTTTTTTTTTTTAATGTGAAACTCACCTCTGTGACAATCTTCAGGCAATCTCTCTATCTTTCTTTGACCTTCTGCAAGGTATCTCCTCTGTTTCCAAACATCACCTGCACTAATACCTTAAATTGCTCTGACAGTCTTTGGAGCAAGTAACACGTTACACTGAAAGATCTGTATATGTAAACCTCTCCAAATGCTGTGTTCTAAATAGAAAAATCTCTCTTATTGTAAACAACTAAGGCTTCTAGAGGGAAGGCTGCATTGGTTACCACATTATCAGCCCTTTTGAACTGGTGAAGCAACACCAACAAAGAGATTTTCATCTGCAAATGTCTGAAAGAAAGAAAGAGAGAGAATTTTAAGTGGACAGAAATTAGTTTCTGCTTGCTGATCCTTGTCTGGCCTGTGATTCTTTAAGTAATTCATAGATAGCATAACTTAGAGTAACCTAAAGGAGCCAGGATAAATTAGGGCAGCCTGTCTCGGAAGTAAGGACCTGAAACCAGGGATGTGATACCACTCCATTTTTCCATTCCCATGTTGAGTGGTGCTCTGGCACAGAGGGTCTTCCCTCTCCTTTTTTTTTTTTTTTTTTTTTTTTTTGTTATATTTTTAGGTGCCAGAGATTTCAACATAATAATTTTTTTTTTAGTATGTTGTATTCTTTTGATACACTTTTTGTATTTAATTCCCTAAATAGCCAGTCTTTTCCTTAAATGTCCTGGCTATATTTCCCTGATTTACTTTCTCATTTAAGACTGTAATGATCTCTGGAGCTGCCAGAAGTATTAGATGATTCTGTTAAACATTTGGAAACTGTCCCAGTTTCTGCTTCACCTTCAGAGGGGGTGATCTTCTGTTTAAAGTCCTCCATTGATCTTCTGACTTTCAAAACTTTTCCAAAATGCATGAGAGCAGACTGCAAACATAAATCAGGCTTAAAGAAAATATATTCTGCTATCCTCACTAAAAGTAGGTAAGTAGAAGGTAATGCAGTCTGGTCATGAACTACCAGCTAAATGAAAGGGCCTGGATCTTCTGTCATCCCCTCTGTTACTCTGGGTCCAAAATCTCACAGCTCCACTCCCAGCATGGCTCCTGCCTGGAGATTTACTCCTGCAGCAAGCAGATACACTCAACTTGTGTTAATTCAATCTGATTGGATTCTTTATTAAATATATATTCTTTCTTTTTTCTTTTTTCCAAGTAATTCTTACAGATCTCAATCTTTTGCACGGTTTTTAACTTCTGAGAAGCTATTTGCATATAACAAATATTTAAGAGTTTTTAATATTTACATAAGCTTTGGGAAAACCATCCTCATTCAGAAAGTGGATGAAATTCTGCAAGATACATTTTGGGCTCGAAAGTGAGCTCATCTTCCTATGAATATTTTGAATGTTTCGATGGGTTTTTGTATTATTTAATATATTTTCAGTGTGGTCAAAATCTATGCAGAAAATATAGTACCATCCTACCAAAAATATAGTCTATAGCATGGCAATTTTGCATTTGCCATGTCTTCCTCTCCAGAGAAAGGCTAGGTAAGGGAGTCTCTCCAGTGCTTCTGGCTAAGGAACTCGAGTGCTAATCTCTGTGTGCTTTAGGGATGACAGGAGAAAAGACTTCAAATAATGTTGATTCTTGATCAAACTTGATTTTAATGAAAGTGTCTTTTAAAAAAGAGTATGTAATTGACCTGTCTTTGTTCAGCCTAATGTGATTGAGAGGAGAATTAAATAATAACTGACAGACACATCACTTTTTTAAGCATACAGAAACAACTACTGTCAAATATGCAAACACAGAAGGGAAGGAAAAGCCTCACACTGCTCTGTAGTTTCAGCTGAGATGAATTACATCAATAGATCTCCTGCAATTCTAAATCTGTTTCAAAGAGTGTTTTCAGTATAATAAAAATATACATCCTTACTACAATTCTGAATGTCAGGAGTGGCTGGGAACAAGTCTGACTAGAATAACAAATTGTCACTAGTCAACTTTCTAGTGGGTGTCAGTGGGCACCAAGCCTATTATGCTGCAGGAAATTTTCACTGCAAATGTGTTAAGAGGGCCTTTGAGTCCTCCTGGCTTGCTCAGTGTTCCTTGATATGCACACCCGTGTGCTGTGCTTTACTAACAGGACCCCATTGTACAGAACCGAAGATGTAAACAAGAAAAAATACAAGCAGGGAGTCATGAACACAAAATTTGAGGTAGATGTCTTGCTGGGGTTATCCCTCTGTTCCTTTATCAAATAATGAACAACAATTAAAGCATGTAATAATTAATCAGGAGGCATGTGGGCATGAGAGTTCTGTTCATCAAACAAGGAACCAGACCCAGAAGAAATAAGGTTTGGAGCACCTTCTGGGAAATGATCTGGCATTCCAGGGACAGGAAGCTGCAACTAGGAACCAGGGCTGGAAAAACCCTGTGGTGAACTTGCAAAGGCTAATTGACAATCAGAGCTTTGGGTTTGGAGCACCTTCTGGGAAATGATCTGGCATTCCAGGGACAGGAAGCTGCAACTAGGAACCAGGGCTGGAAAAACCCTGTGGTGAACTTGCAAAGGCTAATTGACAATCAGAGCTTTGGGTTTGATGAATATTCTCAATACAGCCAATATATAGGTGTGTGTGAATATATGTGTGTGTATGTATCTATATATATATTTGTGTGTGTATTTTTAAATTAACTTTACAGTTCTGGAGAATTGATGCTTTGCTGGGTTTAACAGAATTAATACTGATTTGAGAGCCAGAAGTGGCTAAAAACTTGTCTAGGACAATGAGTATTAACTCTAGATTCTGTAGATGGAAACAGGTTGAGCTTGAGTTGAGCAATACTTAATTTGCAGGAGTAAATGAAGCATTAGTTGAGCTATCAGAGTAAATGTAACAGTTTGATCTGTAAGGGGTGCAATGAGTCTCCTCCTATATGAAGTGCAATTGGCTATCTTGGTAGACAATAGAGAGGGTAGAAAATAATCCAAATCCTGCAGTTGGAAGTGAATACAGCAAACAATCAAAATCATGGCTAATAAAACATAGAAATCAGTACTTTGAGTGAAATAGCCCACCATAAAATCAATTTTAACACCATGAGCTGCCAGAAAGTGTGGGGTTTTTTTCAGCTTCAATTTTAAGAAGATAAACCCCATTCATCCTGGGAGGTGTAGAACAGTAGGTCTTAAGAGCTTCTAGTGGCCATATTTTGCTTCAAGCAGCTTTGGAGCACTGCTGGGAAAAGAGAGGGTGTGATATATCCCATAAAGTACAGGATTTCTGTAAGGATTCAACCAGTTAGTTCCAATTAAACTCGCCAGCGAAAAGGCAGTGACCATAATTTGTGCCCTAAGTAAACAGAACAATTTTATAATTAATTCATTGACTTTGTTGCCACTGATGGAAAGGCTTTACAATCAGCACAATATGTTCAAATCATCCTTTTCTCACAAAAAACAGAGCAGGAGGTTGTGCCTGCTGGAGGTTGTGCAGAGCCCTGTTGTGCATGGCAGTCAATAAAGAATTAGAGTAATCTAATCCTGAAGAAAGACAAAAGTGTAAATGGCTTTTCCAAGGGCTTCCTGAGATGGGAGTGACAAATCCTTGGCAATAGCCTTTGCAAATGGTGCAGAGATGATGTAGTGGAGATGAAATGTTTCTCTGTGGTCTAACATGATTCTCAAATGTTTCCATCTCCCGAAGAAAGCATTTGATTGCAAACCTCAGAAATATGTGCTGGAGGAATAATCTCCTTTGAGCTTCACAGCCAAGAAGCAGCATGATTGCCTTGTTTAAGGAAAGCTTGACACAGAATTGAACATCCACCAAAAATGCTACTGCTGATGTTATTCAGTTTGTGTCTGGACAGAAATACTAGGAAGTAAGCTTAATGTTATCCCTTATAAGAAGAGTTTTGCTTTTGCCTGCAAAGAGCTTGCCTTTTTCATGGAATAAACATGTCCCTAGAATGTAAGACTTGCATTGGAGTCCAGCAGGAAGTGGTTACCTCTCCCATTATCAAATATAGAAGGATTTTCTTTTTGATCCAGATCTTCCTGTGTTACTTTACATACCCCCAGGGCTTGCTATCCAAGCCTCAGTGGAGCCCTGCAAGGGAGAACTTGGAATCTGTGAACATGCCAAAGCTGCTTACATGCCCCTATGGATATCAGAGAACAGATCAAAACAGATCAAAATGCAGTGGTACACACTCATGAATTTTAGATCTATTTCTTAAGGTGCTGCTTCCCCTCAAATTCAAATGAATGAATGAATTGTGGGGAGATTTTGCCAAGGAGACAAGGATGGGCCTGTTTCAAAGGGCACAAGGCAGCTGTGGGCTGCCTGTCACACAAGCAGTGGATGTTAAAGTCTAGTATTTCATTTTATGTAGGATCTATGTGTTCCTGCTTTTTCCTCAGCTTTGCCTTGTATCCAAAAAATTTGAAGTAGATATAAAAAGACACTCTTTTCAAGTTAAATTTTGTAATTTTTAATTGTGCGCTCCCTAGGATTTGATGAATCAGGGATGTGTTTTTTCATCTTCCTTCTTGACTTCTTTTGAGAGGAAGTAAGAGGAGAGCAGCATCTCTGACTTGGAATCAGAATACAGCACTCCTTTTCAAAGCCTTCTGCTCAGAGAAACGGTGAAAGCTGCAGGGATCAAAAGGGTGGGGAAAGGGTGCAGCTGAGATTATGCTTGATCTGTGACAAACTCTGTTGTGAAAATGAGACAACTTGGAACTTCAAGGCTGAACCAGAAATAGGAGACAAGGAATGAAGCTGAGATGGAAAAAATACTCCAGGAGAATGAAACGTATTAAAGATAACTGGGGAAGGAGGAGGGACAGTGATAAATGGTGAGTGACAAAAGAAATTATAAAAAATAAAGGCTAAACCAGAAAGACCAAAAAGGATATAAAGTTTATTTTCTTGCAAATAACTGGAGTAGTTAAACTGTATTGAAATTTGGAAGAAACATAAATTCTTAACATAAAGATTATCTAGAAAATAATTTTTTCAATCTAGAAATTCATTACAATTTTGCTGGCTGTTGTTCTTACTGCACTCTTGTGGTGCCTGTTTGCTGTATAGTTGTATATGTGCATAGGGATGTGCTTATACTACTCCAATCTTAACTGAAGCAGACATTGAAAAAAGCACTGATAATGTAATGACAACTGGTAAAAAATAATTCTGAAAACAAGGCAAAAATGATAATTTCCTTCAAGTTTGAAGATTACATGGCAAGTAAGACAAGAGTTACACAGAATGAAAATGTACACACTTTTTTTTAAGAGGTAGGACTCCCATGAAAAAAATTGTGCACTATTGTATAATCAAAGGCTATGATATTTCCTCATGAAGGAGTAAGAGTAAACAGATGGTTTTTTATTCTTTTATTCTGATGCTGCTTTGATTTATTTTCACAAACTGATGTTCTTAGTTTGACTTGCTTGTTTCTTTCCTTATTTTGTTTTTTCTTTTTTGGTTCTCTCGGAGGATTTTTTTGTTATCTTTTTGGTGCTACAGCCTGATTTTTTTTAAATGAAAATTGAATGTGGCATTTTACTATAGCTGAAAATTCCTGCTTGACCTCAAGGTAAGCATTTGCTAAAATGGAATTTGGAGACTCCTTTAAAAACTCATTCTGAAGGAGCTGCTGTAAATAAGTGCTTCTTTGTAGCACTAACGAACCAAACACTGAACTACAAAGAACTCTGAAAAGAAAGCTGATTATCAACTGCCACTGAAATTTATTATTTTTTCTGAAAACCAGTTTATCTGCCTCAGTTTGCGCAGAGTAGGTTAAGTAACACCAAGCAGTGTGAATTCAATTAAATGGATATGTGTAGAGTCATGTCATTGTGGTGTAATAAGCAAGTAAATCTAAAAAAACCTCCACCCTTTTCTAAGTTTATGTTTATATAAAATGTGTATCAAGATCACATCTAAATATTTTAAATACAGTTAAGGAATTTGTTTAAGAAAATCTGAAGAGAGCTTTAAAACCAAAAGGATGATGAAACATATTAATAAAATTTTTTGTATGGTTCACAATTTTCTGGAACTGCTTTCTGTAGGCCTGAATTTGGAAGTCATTATTCATTGTTATAGTGACTGAGAATATTTTCTTAGACGTCTAATCAGTAAAAAATTCTTTCAGGGATTTTCTTGTCTATAATATACGAAAATCAGATAGAATTTAATTTTGCAACAGGGAATAGAAGATGAAACTATGATAACATGAGAATAGAACAAACAAAATTCTTGCTATACATGCTTCTTAAAATCCAAAAATGAATATATTTGGGCTTGATCTAAAGTCTGCTTTTATGTGAAGAGTCTGCTAAGTTTTCCAGTCTGTGAAAGTTCTGATTTGGAAATGGTTTTACACAAGGAAAAAGAAACATTCATGTCTTTGGGTAAGAATGTGAGAAGTTTTGTCTTTTTCTGAGGCTCTTTGAAGAATGTCTTAGATGAATTGTGATGTTTGCACTCCAGTTCTGAAAATACAGAAAGCCTTAGTTCTTGCCACGTGTCTTTTAACTGGATGCACTCAAATAATTCTCTTTGGGATTACAGCAATACCTCTTTTTAGAGTCAAGAGCATTTCCATCCAAGTTTTTCCACTAAAGAACAGGATGAGCTGTACAAATTATGCAATGTGTAGAAGTTTATCTGTTCAACTTATTTGTCTCTGGTTTTAGAAAGAGAAAGGAATTTAGCTTGCAGTTAAGGATAAATTAGAGAAAAACTCATGACCTCTCTTACTCTATGTTGCATTAGTTTCCTTAAAGCACTCTTGAAGTTTGAGTCTGGTACATGAAAATCTCTTTCTTGCTTTGAAAGAATTCTCCAGTTCTGTAAGCACATAGTGTCTTTGTGTTCATTTATTCAGTAGTAGCAGAGAGTGCTTCCTTCATTGAAGCCTTGGTCCAAGTCTCTTTTTCTGCAACTGGACTGAGTGCATGCAGTATATCAGTTCAGGGTAACACCTACACAATTTCTGCTTTCCTTCCACTCTCAATTGTAGTAAAAGAATTGTGAATGCATGTAGCAAGAGGTCTGGGCAGTATTTCTTCTGCATTCAGCCAGAATTTAAACAAAAATACAAGCCTTTGCCAATCTTTATGAACAGAACTGTGAGCAAAGTTGCATTTTATGTTTTTGGAATAATCAGTCAGAGATATTTATACCATCCGGTGGAGTTAGTTCTGGTTTGTACCACAGCTATTCCTGGAATAACATCACACAAAAATGGCCATAATGAAAAGGTAAAACTCTCAGGGAAAGTTTAATAAAGGTGACTTCCTGGTGAAAATATCTGGTCAAGAACCCTGAGGATTGTGAGTGAAGGGGACAGTGACACGTCAGGGGTGTGTGTGCTGAGAAGTAAAATGCTGCAAGCACAGGTCCTGGCTGACAGCTCTGTAATTCTTCCTGGCTGTATGGGCAGAGCAGGCGAGCTCATTTGCCTCGCTCACAGACCAACCCTTTCTAACAATTCTCAAGGCAGTGGAAGTTTGAAATTAGTAAGATGGGAGCTGAGACAAGGCCTTTGTATTTGTCAGTCTTTCCACCTCAAGCTTTAGGTCGAAACAATTGTGAAACGCTGCCAGGGCCGGTGTGTTTCATATGAATTGTCTCTGTGCCCTGGGAGAAACACCCACAGGTCAGTGGTTCCTTCCAGCACTTCACCTTTGCCTCGGCAGCTGCTTTTACAGATGTGCTGAACTGCACCCGTTTGCATGATTTTCAGGTAGACTGATACATCTGGTTTCTAAAAAGTTAAGCCTTTTAATTCTCTATAGTTCAGAAAAAGGGAAGATATGCAGTCTCTGTCTCCCACTGTTTCTTTGGTACCTTTCCCAGTTTTGTGTTAGTTTGGTTTTTTCCCCCCAAGACTTACAGTAGTTGTAAAAATGTGTGGCAGCTGAGCTTTTTCATCAAGCATCTGTTGGGGACAGAACTCAATGAGATGAGGAACATGAATGGCCAAACCAGATGCACCAAACTCTTAATATTTTCTTCCAGGCCTTAAAACTCTGCTGACATTTGCCTAAATACAGCTAAGACCTAGACAATCTTATTTTGACAAGAAACTTAAATAAAGTTTTAATTTAAAAACTATTTGATTTTTTGAGAGTGTCTGTAGTTAATACTCTTTGTCTGACAATGTCTATACTAATGTCTGACATTTCAAATACTTTACTCACTGTAATTTTCTCATCTGAAAGAGGTTTAAAGCACCAAGAGTATAAATTATCTTGTTTTATACTAGAAATGTTGAGGTGTGAAAGTTCTTCCTATCACATCTTTTAGAAACTTCTTTTGTATGTCCAAAAGTAGCATCGATACATAGTTTGAGTCAGAAAAAAATAATGCTGAACATCATGCTTCTAAGCACAAGAGTTTTCATTATAAATTATAAATGGACTTCTTTTATGAATAATATACCCTTTTGTTGTGCATTATCAAAATAATTGTTTTCCACTGCAACAAAAACCAGTAAAAAATAATTTCTCAGATGCTGGTGTATCTGTAATTCTTGTCTGAGCTTGCAGTGCACTTTTATACCGGTGGCTGCTGGAAAGTTGCAGGAACCTTCTAGGCCATCTGAACAATTTCAGTAGGAGCAGCCAAACCTTTTGGCAGTGAAGATGATTTTTAGGAGCTGCAGTCACAAGGTCAGAGATGGAAGGGTTTACTGGATTGAGATTGTATAGAATTTATGAGGAGCTAAACTGGAAGTTTTGAGTGTGTTTAGCAATCTCTTGACAGTTCCCCAAATATTGGAGAGCAATGAGTTGAAGCTGGCCCATTTAATTTACAAGTAGAGCTAAGCAGTTAAACCAGTCAATGGCATGTTCATTGGATTTGAGCAGAATTTTCCTCTGCTCACTGTGACCCTCCTGGGATGGGCTGAATTATGGTCACACCAACGCTGGTTGTGGTAATGCTGGGAGGTTAATTTGCATCTAAACTGGAAAGTTTCTCTGCCCTGGAGCTTGCCCCTGTAGATTCCCAGCTAGAATCAGGGCACTGTGGGGTTGTCATTGTGCTCCTCAACATCTCTGCTTCCCCTTTGTACACTGCAGCTGGTTTTGTGAAATGCTGTGAGAAGGTGTCTCCTGGATCCCAGCTTCTCTTGGATTTTAACTTCGATAGAAGCTGGGAATGCTGGAGGATGAGGACACCACTGTCTGTCACAGAGAAGCAAGATGTTAATTTGCTTTTGAAAAGGCATTGTCTTCCAACTCAGTTTCTGCTTATTAAGAGTTCAGCAAGAGCTGAGAGGTCCTGTCACAATGACCATTTTACAGTTGTTTTCTAACATGGAAATAAAGACTGAGATTTGTATCTTTGTACACTGGAGATCACATGTGATGGTGCCAATCAGCAAACTCATGTCTGTGGAAGGAAGGTCTGTCCTTGAGCTGTTTTAGGTGTGGGAACCACAGCCTGATGATGCTACACGATGGACATTTTTGGTATTGGGGAGCAGGGATGGAAAATCTGTGCATGTTCTGGATGTCTTCCCCCAGAAGGGCAGGTATCAGTAACAGTGGTATTTGCACCTTAGCTCGTGTCACTTTAGCAAATCCCCTACCTAATCAAGTCTGTTTAGAGCCTCCAGGATAGGACTCCGTGCAGGGAAGTATCTTAAGGAACAGCACGTCCCTATTACCTTATACTCACACCATTCTCTTCACTTGTCCTCTGCTGGTTTCAACAGCAGAAGTTGTAGATGTATCTACCTTATGCTCCCCTGGGTAAAAGATGTGAACCTGAGCTGGAGGAGGAATTAGAACTGTCCTAAAACTTTTGTGAGAGCTCTAACTGCTGAGCTATTAGATAAAGAAAGAGTTTTTCCTTCAGCTTTTTATAAAAGACAGGTGTACCCTCTAGTTTATGGCAGAAAAAGCCTTTGTATTGGAAGTTGAGAGAGTGGGGGCAGCAGCCTCCCTGCAGTGAGGATTTGCTCACTTGGTGTCTGCAGCCTTAAGACATCTCTGCTGCTCTGTGTGAACCTCATCTCTGCCTAACCCTCCTTCTGCATTGAGGAGGAGCCCTGGGCACCAAACTGGGCCCTGGGGATTGTTTTAAGCCTTGTTTGACTGTGAGTTAGACGTGAAGCTCAGTGTCATTGTGCAGAAACCTTTCTGTGAATTCTCTTCCAAAAGCTCATGAGTGCTTTTGAAAAGATTTATTTTTTTTTTCTAAGCCTGATTTTCAAAGGTGATACAGGAGCATCTACTGAAAAGGGACTAGAGCTTCATGATGTGCAGACAATCAGCACTATCCAAAAATAATTCTCAGGTTGTGCTCCAGTGTAACCATTCCCAGTATTACTATGTTATGTTCTGTCTTGATATAACCTCTGTAAGTAGTCTTTATTCTCATTATTCCCATTTCATACATTGTACCAGTGCCTTTGAGAAAAATTCAGATAAATCAGTAGAAAAATCCATGTTCTGACTAAAGAAAACGTAATTTAAATTTGTCAGAAAACTAAATACTCAGAACATTCCCTTGAAAAACAAGTTTCAGGACAACCCTATTTTTAGTAGACTTGCATAAAACTGGGTGATATTTATGAAGATGTGTAACTCTCCCTGATTGAAAACCTAAGTGTCAAATCTCATTTGTGTCTCTAGATGCATAATGTAGCCCAGTCGATATAAGGTCATTGACTGCAGTCTATTTTCTTCTGTCATTTTAGTAAAGCTGAGATGGATGCAAACTAAGCATTTACAGGTACTTTTATCAGTGAGAAAGGATAAAAGTGAAAGCTGAAAAATGTAGTAAAATGAGTGGCTTGTGAAGATTACTAGAATCCAGGAAGTAGCATTTAGTTTTTTATTTATCTGTTGTTCAGCAAATCCCTCTCTCCCTTTATGACGAGTAACCCCTGCCATTTTCCCCTTAGAGACTCCCCTAAGGCTCCAGTACAGAATGAATCTCTGTTTGCTTCTTCTGCTTCTTTAATGGTGCATAGAAACTTGAAAGAGGAGATGATTTTTCCTTTCTGGGAATGCTCACAGATTAATATATGGCTGTTATTCTAGCTTGTGTTTGTTTATTTTATCACATCATATAAAAGACCCCGACCAGAAAATATTAAAAGAATCCAAATCACTTATATAGAGAAATAAGTTGAGAAAACTCCATTTTTAGCTTGTGCAGCATAATTAAACCCACTAAGGAGTTAAAACATTAATATAGGAACAGCACAGAAGATTTTACACTCAGTATTGAAGTGTCCATCATTCTGCACACCCATAGCCCTCTACTTTATTAGACCCCCTTGAGTTCCAAGTGTGATTTGAAATTGCCCTTCAAAGTCTGTAGCTTGAGCATCCTTTTTCCTAATAAAACTATAGAGATGTGCCCAAGTTAGTTCATCCAGAAATTGCCCCTTCTGGAGTTAAAACAGGAAGGGAGGTAATGCAAAGCTTGCCAATTTTTCTTTTAATCATTTTTAAGAGTCTAGAAGTTTGGCTCTTGGTCCATAAATTAAAACAACTATGAGAAACATTCCAGTAAATGACCAAATGTAAATGCTCATCTGTGAATAAAGTCAGTGTGGACCCATTTGGGAATCTACAGGGCTTCCTGGGGGCAACTGCAGCAATGTATTAATTCTGTTTGTCCTTCCAGTGCATGGAGAGCATTCTGCCATTAGTGGCTTCCATAGCACTTTGTGCACTGCACACCCATCTGATCTTTCCTTCTTTTTGGAGAGCCAAATGCTTTAGCTATTTTCTTGAGCATTTAGAGGTTTTGCTTTTCAGAATGTTCATCAATTGCTGCTGCTCTGGTTAGACACAGGCAGGACAGACACAAAACTCCTAGTCTTGCTTGGCTGAGCCAGCATAGCAGTGTATGAGCTGCTTGCATTGGGAACCTGCTGGGATAAAGAAAGTAGCAGTGACCAAACACTGAAATATCTGGGATTCTGCAGAGGCAGTGGCACTAAAATTGAAAGCATTAAGCACAATCTTGCTTAAATATGAAATAGCTGCACACTAACCCCTTCTACTTCCTGGCAAGAATAATAATGCTGCTCTAATTCAGAATGGAATTAAAATCAAACAAAACAAATTCTCTGTAACCAAAAGCAAGTCTGTGGCAGGGATGAGTCAGGACTGAAGTTCTGAAATTATGAAGTGGATTTTATGCAGGAGCCTCTCTCCCTTCCCCTGTTGCCAGGGAGGGTTCATAGGCAACAGACTTAATGGCTTAGGCAGACAACTTGTTGCTGACTAAGTCACAAAGAGCTGACACCTCTTCTGCATCTTGGAAGGCTTGCGTGCTCTTTGGATGTTTTAGACCAGTGGCATGCTGTGAACTCCTTTCCTAAAAGGAATTTTTTCCATAGCTTTTTACAAATCTGGGTAAATTGCTTGCTTATTTGAGTAACTAACTCATTTTGTTCTTTCTGCTTTCTTATAGGTAAAGCACACTATTCTGTTAACTACAATGTTAGTTCCCCCCAGTAGCAGGGAGGCCTTGGGTCAGATTCATCAAGAGGGATAACAGATATTTTCAGGTATTGCATACTAATACAAGCTGGCTCTTATTCATTATTTATCTACACCAGAAATTTAATGGATACCTTGACAGCTATTTATTGAATTCCGTGTTTGTGGACAACAGTGCTTCACAAAGTGCAGATCACTGAATACCATGGTCAAGTTTCTGTACGTATGCAGTTAAATATAAAAATTAGTTTATTTCAAACATGCATGCCCTTGTTCATTCTTCTATGTGCCTTAATGGCTTTCTGCCACCATTTAAGCACTTTAGAAGGTGGGCATAAATGTGAATTCAAGACAGTCACAAACCAAGGAGCACCTGGATAAAAGCCTAAATATATTCTTTGTAGTGTCATACATATGGGGAATAATGAGGATTGTGAAAAAGCTGACAGGTATCATGGTTAAATGAATTCTGATATGACTGGCTTCTATCAGGAGACTGCTACAGCTCCTGGGCTTTGGCAGTGCTCAGGTGGCTCCCAAAATTCTCCAGCTGTAGGACAAGTCCTGCTTTTTGAAACACTTAGCATGGAGATTTGAGGAGCTGGAGCTATTCCCGTTGTGACTGGGCAGCTCTTCTAAAACAGGGTGTTGCTTTTTAAAAGCAGGAATGGAGCAAAGCAAAAGGGAGAGGGCAGAGGGAGAAGTGCAGTGGCAGGGCTGTGCTGACCATCCCTGGTTTGCCAGCTCCCTGGTGTAACCTCTCAGATGCTCCAGCAGGTTGCTGCATCTGTGTCACTCTGCCTGACAATAACAGAGGGATATTGTTTAACTACTTGTGGTTATTTTGATGTCTTGCTTCCAGCTACTGGCAAAACAAGTACTGTAACTTGGCTTAGGCTTCCTTGGAGCCAATTCTGAAAGCATGAAATCATTCCACATATGTTTTCAGCAAGGGGCTTGTTTGGAACCTCTGTGTTGTTTCTTCTCCTTTGCTGATGGTCCAGAAACCAAAGCACCAAGTCCATGCAGTGAGCAGTCTGCTTACACAGTGTATAGAAATTGATTTCAGGGTGCACAGCCGTCATAGAGAGACTTGTTGTTGTCATGGCTTTTTCTAACTCTCCTCTTGATAATTCTATAGATGCTGTCAAGGGAACAGAATTGCTATCAGGTGACCTCTCAAAAAAGACAGCTTCGTTTGCCAGTACTAAAACAGTTTATTGTAATTTTGTGGCCAGTGGTACCACTCAGTTTCTTGAGCTTGAAAACTTCACAAAGAGGAGACATTTTTTTTTAAAAAAACCTGACAGACCTTATATTTTAGGGATTTTGTCCTTTTATTTTTTTTCCTCAGGAGGAAGCTTTTCTTACTAATTTAAATATGTTGTTGTTTAATAGTCCATTTTCAAACCCAGAATATTAAAGACCCTATTCCTGGTATTTGTGAGGTCTGAGTACTTAGGTATGTAGGTTGTGAAGTATTTTATTAGTTTTACTCTTCATTAGTTATATGGTTTCCCAAGTCTTACTTCTCCAAGCCCCCAATCTTTCCATGTATAAATATGTGTAAATCCATTGACACTGAATTTTTTGCTTTCTGGATGTTCTGCTTGCCCACGAAGTCTGAGGTATACATTCTATTAATTGTGTGTAGCCAAAAGGGGCACATAACTCTAATTATCTGATTCAGAAAGTCTTGACTAAATGTGTGGTTGTCCTGTGTCTGTGTGTGCAGTCCAGCGTGTGCACGAATGTGCTTTTAAAGGGGTTGTATGCAAGCATGGTCATTTAAACAACTATTCCATCTTTGAGTATTAAAAACAATTATGGGCTTTTAAAAAATATTGCTGGAAAGTTTTTATGATCTTTTCAGAACTATTCACCTCCCCCCTCCCTGCCTCTCTCAAGGGAAAGCATTTGGAGAGTTGGATTCTTAAAAATCTCACATCCCCAGACTGAAGTTCTGCAGAAAAACCTACTGTGGTAATCAGTACGTTCATCTGGGGAAAAAACAGAGCTGAGCTATTTATTTATCTTTAATTATAAGTGGTTAAACAAGGAGAATAGACTTACAGTTCCTACTGAACTTAAAAAGACTCTGATTTGTGCCAACTAAAAATTAATTAGTAAGGAATTTTTAATTTCAGCATCCTAGGCCAAGAATCTATTCCTTGATAAAGATGTCCCCATGGAATAGAGTTATGAGATGAGATTAGAAGGAATGTAAACTTTATATCACATGAAGCTTCTACTCTTTTGCACCGATGCAAAGGGCATTCCTAAATTTTTTTTTTTTTTTTTTTTTTTTTTTTTTTTTTTTTTTTTTTTTTTTTTGTGTTTGAACATAAGCTGAGAGCTGACCAGACAGGGGCCCAGCATGCCAAATGAAAGGACACAAGATCCCATAAAGTAGCTGGAAGATTTTGAAGTTGAAAAGTATTAAGGGCTTTTTAATCTGAAGTAAGATTGCTCTCGTGCATTTGTGAACCTGAAATGATAGAATAGCTAATACCATTCATTTTGGAAAATCATCACATGCTGCTGCTTGCCTCGTATCTGCTTGATGTAGAGGGGGATAAAGTACTAGTATTAAAATTCCTGTTAATTGTTCCTTATTCATTAAACCTCTTTCTCCCGGTTTTGTTAGATTTTGGCACTTTTTGAGGTGTGGATAGAAAGTAGGGAAAGCTCAAAATTCCCAGTGGAAAACAGGTGATCACTAGATATCAAGTCTCTAGTATGTAAAGTGTAGGTTGGCTTTTGTTTTTTGTGAGAAATATAAATCTTTTGGCTCTCAAAGTCTAAACCAATTGATTTCAAACAATTTCTCAGACAAATTTCAGAGCATTAGGGAAAAAAGCTAGTTTTAAGAGAACATTTGTTAGTAGTACAGTTTTACACTCAGACAATCCGAAATTTTACAGGAGAGCTGCTGTGTTGTTCTTGCCTGCTTGTATTGATTTATGAAAAGCCACAAACATCAGGAATGAACTTTAAAGTGAACCACTTGTTGTTCCTTTGAAAATTGGTTCCTTATGGTAATTGAAAATCACAATAAAGAACTTGTGAAGCTGTGAGTCTCAGTGGAGGGGGAGGCACAGCAGTAGTGTTCACTGGTACATGCATCATGAAAATATCAGTGCATTATAAAGGTTGTAGAAAACTTAAAGAAAATTTGTATTAGTGTAAAGCTAGTGCTGTAAATACTTAATTATTTCCTTCTCTTCTTGAGTTAGAGGCAAATGATTGCCATCATGCTAAGGTGATAACAAGCACACTGTGAAATCTGTGTTGATTACTTTGGGTGAGTAGTGGCAGGCCTGCAGGGATGAAACATGGTGGAAACTGCAAAAAGAATCTGGGAAAAGTCCTGTGGACTTTGTTACTATGTTCATAGGGTAACCTTGCCATGAAGCATGTGGAAAAAAATTAATATTTATAAAATATTAAAATATATAAAATATTAAAAAATATATATATTTTCTGTAAGTAAGCTGATTTTCATGTTAATTATTCACCACCTAGGATTTTAGTTTCGTAATTTTTTTTTTTCTTTTTTAATCTTTGGTAGTTTTGCCTGAGTTTCTGCTTTATGTCATTTTCAAATGGTTGTTAAATCTCTACAATAGCAACAATGATTGCGATGAGGAATCATGAAAGAATCCTACATATTATGGAAGGTAGTAAAGAGAGAAAGAAATGTAACAAAAAATTTAAGCTACAAACTGGAATGGAAGAGTAATCTAAGAATCTATGGAGTACAGCAGGTTTTCCTTTTGCTTTAAACTTCAAAATAACTGTGTGGGTTATCATGAAGTCTCCCAGTCACAAGATTCAAACCTCAACTACTAAAACAAACTTTGTGTAGGAAAGAGCTTTCTATTTTTACATGAAACCTGTAAGGCAGTTTTTTTTCTAAATGAGAGCATATAGTGTGTGCAAATATATTTGTGAGGATATTTTACATAGCACATTTTTGCTTTTAGATAATGGCTTTCTTTTAAAGAAAAATGATGAATCTTTCAAAAAGGAAAAGAGGAGAGATGCATTAGCAGTCTCAGTTTGGGCTGCATTCACAGGCCTGGAGAGATTCAGAAATAAAGAGCTGGGATTTTTCATTGCTAGGCTTACTTAGGCTGAAATTTGATTTGAGGATGGTTGAGGCTCCTCGTTTCAGATACTGAGTCTCTTTCATGGCTATTCCTGAGCAGCCTGTGTGCACTTGTGTACCTGATAATGTGTAAAAATCCCCTGTTCACTGCACAAAGGAACCACAGAGCTCTCCAGAGCTGTACCCAAATGGAGTGACTTTTTCAGCTAGAAAAATCCATGCTTGGATCAATTTAATGAACTCTAATTTCTGATTGATTTATTCAATTGAAGAAGAAGAACTTGAAAAATATGCAAGACCTTGATGTTCCTTTTTAAATGTGTTTCAGGAATTTGCTTTGGGTTTGGTTGGTTTTGTTTGGTTTTTTTACAGAAAATATTGTTTTACTTTGAAACATATCTCAACACCATTTTTATGAGCATGTTAAAAAATCAAGGCACAAAACACATCTTTTAATTTCAAGTCTATTTAAATATTTTGTTTGGTTATAAGGTACTGATTTTTCATCAGATGAAAAAAAGCTGAAAAAATTGCAAGGCTTATTTTGGGTTTCAGTGCTTTATAGAACATGAAGACAACTCTAACAACAATCAAATTTGTTTTTACAGTATTAGAACTGTCAGTTGTGAAAGCAAAATAGTTCTGCCCTCTTCCCTCTCATCTCCAAACACAGAGAAAAACAGATCTCTACTGTACCTTTGTACCATTACCACGCTGGAATATATTCACTATGAAATTCCTCTTCCAAGGATACTTTTTACAGCATAATAGTGGAAGCTTCATATTAATCTTTCTAGTCTGTATAAAATATATAAAATTTTGGACTTACTGTTATAAAAGACACAAGCTGTTCTATTGTGGAGCTTAAAGCTCTCAAAGAGTTAAAGCAGGCAGCAGAATATATGTTTTCTTTAATACAAATTGACCTTTGCATGCAGTAGACAGCTTTCCATTTTCCTTGAAATAAAAATATTTTACTAGATACCATGTTTAAATAAATCAAATGAGGCTTCAAATTATGTAAAACCTGACCATTTAAAATAAAATTACTACTTTATCTTCTGAATTTTTGGCATAATTCAGTTTTAATGCTCATCTAAGCTGTAATGTCTCTGCTGTGTATTTGGCCTGCTTGATTATACTGATGGGCTGTGTAATTTTTTTTGTTACATGTACAATGAAGGTAATTTTTGTGTTTCTAAGCTAGAAGATCAAGTTCTGTGACCTGGAGAAAAAGAAGGCAAATCAGAATGGGTACAGGTGCAGCTCCTTGCTGTTGCAGTGAGAAACCTGGGAGAGCTTTGCATCAGCTGTCCAGAACATTGGTGACATGGCTGGGAAGGGGCAGACAGTTTGTATAATAACCTCCCCACCTTTTGGAAGGTGTGCTGTTGGAAATGGTGAGGTTACTGGTGGAAATTCATTGGGAGAATGACAAAGATGCATGAAGGCATGTACAAAATTATCATCTAGACAATAGGAATTTTTTTTTTTTTAATCAAGGACAAGCTATTTATTTCTCCTTGCTTTAACCTGGTTTTAACCTATTATTACTTTTAGAGAGGCATGTCTTTTTGCACAAGTGTGAGTTATCAGTCTGATATTATGGATTAATTCCATTATAAATGTGGTATTTGAGGAAACAGCTCTTAAGTAAAAACACAGTGAAGAAGGTAGTGCTGAAGTACGAGCTAATTGGAAATCAACCACACCCACTTTGGACTGGAGTGACCCAAGGTTTCAGAAATGGAGTCTCATTTACTGATCTTCACTAAAAAAAAAGTCTTCCATCTTCTTGAGAACAAAAATGTATCTCTGGATCAGATTTTTCTCTTCCCTGTTTCCCTTCAACTATCCAGAGAATATGGGCAGGCTGAGTTGCTCCTCTAATTCAATTAGCTTACCTTTGTGGGAGGAAGTTGTCTGCAAGTGTATGGACAGCACGAAAAGTCTTCATCTGGCTAAAGGAAAATATTCAATATTTTTTTTAAACACTCTGCAAGAAAACAGCAGCAAAAACCAGCTTGCTGAGAATGGTGGCTATCTCTGGGCCTTTTACCCTAATTCACTCACAGAAAGTCTTGCATTTTAAAAAATTGACCTGTGCTACTTTCTATCAGGAGATGCTGATTGTGGACATTGTGCTGTACAGATAAGCACAAAGGACTCTTTATTTTGTGTGCTTCTCCACTTTTTTTCAGAAACAGAAAATCCAAGAAGCAATGAATCCAAATGGCAGAGAGTGGAAATAGAGGCTTAACAAACAATGAAAAGCAGCTCATAGTTTACACGATGAGTTTACAGCAGGAAGAAGGAGATTCCACTGAATATGTGGTGTGTTAGCTGGTTAACAAATGCTCCTCAGTCTTTAAAACAAACAAAATGTCTGTGAGTGCAAATTCCATCAACTGTTTGATGAGCTTTCCACTTTGCATAGAGATAAAGGTTGTGGGAAAGGGTCCACTGAAGCTGCATCCAGTCTAAGTGCCTCCAGCACAGTTGTCTTATTTCTTTCCCATTATTTTTTATTTTGTTTTCATCTAGGATATGAGAGAATGCTATTCAGGTAGTGTTTAATTTAATTACTGCCAAATATTCAGGTTCCATACCTGTAGTTTACCAGTCTGCCTGTTTTTGCTGAAGCAAGCTTAATGGGTTGCATAATTTTGAGGAGGTTGCTGTATGTGTTTCCAGTGGAAGCAGTTTCTTGTCCTACTGTAAAATTTAATTAACTAAAGTTTTGTGAAGCATTAAAAGATATACTGCAAAATGCAGTTGCAAAGAATAGATGTATATATTTTAAACCCTTCTTTGAATATTGGTACATAAGCACAATGGTATCAGAACTGTACTGAAGACCTGCTTGGTGTCCTATGCCTTGCTTGACTCTGACACTTTCTCTTCTGAATGTCTTCCATCTATGAATTTTTAAATTTATTTTTTTCTGCAAAGACATCAAAACCACAGGGATGTGCCCAATGGAAGGGAAAGTGCCTTGCTTTTAGCAACTTGTTGTAGAGGAGGAGCAGCTGTAACTCTGCCATGTTATTCAAGCTTTGTCCTCATGGTTATTGATCTCTGCATCAATGTGTTCTGTACAACTGCTAGACTGGAGCTAACAAAGCTTCCTAGGAAGGCTTGACAGCCCCCTTTGACATGTGTGTGGTGTGGCCAGGGGTAGGCCAGACCCCAGGATGTGGGCTGTTGTTTAAGAGTCTGAAGAGTGCTCTTAGTCACAGGATTTAGTGTTAGTCTTGTCCTGCGAGGAGCAGGGAGTTGGACTCCGTGATCCTTATGGGTCCCTTCCAACTTGAGATATTCTATGGTTTCATGTAACTCCTGGGTCAGGAATGTACTTGGGCATTCTTTTTGGAGGGAGGTATTTGAACAGCTGGATTGGTTATGTGTGTAGAAGACCCTTAGTGAGTCAGGTTCAAAGAAGGTTTGCACACTGATAGGCAGTGAACAGAATGCTGGGGTGCTGTTCTTGTGTGAGCTGTGGTTTTGTTGCACACATTTGTGTGCTCTCTACCTCCTGCCTGTCCTGCCCAAGAATTGCTTTCTGTGTGTCTGGTGGCTGTTTGCATTACAGTTCTTCTGCCACTTCCTCTGCCACTGAAAAAGTGTCCAGATGATCTTTATACCTCCTCTACTCCAGAATCACGTAAGATTTATGTGACTTTTTTAAATTAGAATTTTTAAAATTATCAATCATTGTATGAACATGAAAATAGCTAAGTCAATAGGAGATGTTTGGTGACGCTTGTCTCTTTTTTTTCCATTACTGATACTTCTGGTAGGATCTGTTGCAGATAATATCTGCAGCAATTTCTAAAGCCCTCTTTCATCTAACTAAACATTTATCCTCAAGTTTCTCAGCATACCTGTCTTTGCTGCTAATGCCATCTCACTTGTTGAAACAAGCTCAGTGATCAAAGTTAATGAACCATCTTGGTAGGGATTGGAAGCTAGAAATAGACTGAAGAACGAGGAAGACCTTTTCTATGCCCAGGAAATGCCTTAGCAGAACAGGTTCATGGAGAGGGAGCTTTGGACAAAAGTCATGATGGTTTTCATCCACTATATATATCTCAAATGAACTGTTACCTATTTCCTTTGCTCATGGTGCTTTCACATTGTGGGCAGCCTCTCTTTTTGCTAGGGCAAAGCAACTTTGTTTTTTTCCTTGTGTAGGTGCTCCTAGATTGTGGCCTCTACAAACATGCTATGAATTTGTCCTGCTTTAGCTAGTTCTAATTGCTGGTGATTTATGAGAGAGATGATGTGAAACAACATAAAATTATTTCTTCTTCTCCATTAATTCAAATGTTCTAAGCGTTTGGGCTTACTCCTGTGATTTCCCCTCCCTCACAATTTACTTTGAAAACCTATTGTAGCCTTCAATGTTTCCTTCTCCTTTCTCTTCTAAATAAATTGAAAAATTGTTTAGATTTAGAAAATAGGGGGAAAGATGCACTAAATGACAATTGTGTAAAAAAGGTAGGTGTACAAAATCTCAGCAGCCTTTAACAGATAAAAGGAGAAAAAACCCACTCTAAACTCTCTGATAATTTGAAGTAGCCGCAAAACTACAGCCAGTCCTGCAAAACACTCACGTGAATAACCCTTACTGTGGCAAGTAGTCCAGTTGTTCCCAGCACTGGTGACAGGCAGTGGTCTGGCAGCATTGAGGAATTAAGTTCTTTTTTTTTATTAGCTGGGCAAGTTTCCCAACACACATTGCCTGGTCAGCCTGCTAAAACCCCCATCTGAGGAGGGAGGGATAAGCTTTCTCTTGGGCTAACAGGCAGCTTGGTTTCCACAGATCACATAATTCTTACTTGTGTTTGGAGGCTGCCAATTAGCAAAAAGTAAAGGGAGAGATTTTACAGGAAATTGCAGCTCTAATCCACCAAACTTGCATCAGAGAAGGACCACCTTGCTGCCCTCTGTGGATTCTGGAGAGATCATGCCCAAAGCCTTAGGCCCCTGCCTGTGCCAGTGTGTGCTCCAGGGATGCTCACAGTCTCCACATGAGTCGTGGGGAGCAACCTGTGTTCCTAGTTCCCTTGTCACTTCCACTCGCTCTCCTTCTCAGGCTGCTCTCTAGGAACAGCTTCCATCCAGCCTGAGCCCCTTTGACTTGATGCTGGTGAAAAACCTGGTAGCCTTTTGTGTCCATACCCTGTCTGCTCCCAGGCCTGCCCTAACCCAGTACTTAATCACAACAAGACCTGGTTTTACTCAGTAAGTAAGGTCTGTAAGCCCAGCTCTGACCACCTCAAATTTATTTATGCTCTGAAAGAGAATGCAGAATAATTTTTTAATGTTACTCTGTCTTCTGCAATCGCTGCCCATTCCTCTCAGATGGAAGCAGACAAGAGATAATCAAAACTGTTGTGGTGTTTGTTTTCCAGACACAGGTAATTGGAACTTAAGGACTTCCAAACAACTGACCCAAGATTCTACCTTTCCACCAAAAGAACTATCAGCAGTGCAAGATGTAATCCAATTTGTGGACAGGATCCAGGGGCAAGTAGGACTCATGGTACGTTTCACAGCTGTTTGAGCAGACACCATTTGTGGAAGTGCAGTGCAGTACTGGTGATTATACTGCAAATTGTGGAATTGCCCAGGGTTTACCTAAAAGTTACATCAGGTACCAGCACCAGCAGCGTTGAAAGCTGTAGCAGGAGTCCTGATTGGCAGAAGGTAGCACATTAGCTGCTTGCACATGATCAAGTGGCATTTGGAAAAAGCTTGAACTGCTTTCAGTAAAAATATCATGATTTGGTCTACTCGGGATATACTTCTAGTCAGAGCAGTCAAAGTAGGCAGCTTTAGCACCTTCTGTGCAGGAGGCAGTAGGGCTGCATGAAACATGGCCTCTGTTGTACAGGAGCGATGTGTTCTCCAGGGTGCGTCTGTGGCAGCTGTTACTGGATTTTAACATCAGGCAGCGGACAAGGAATTGACCATTACCGAGACTCTGAACTGCACAAGGGTGCTTGCAGAAGTCAGACCAGATCTGGAGGTTTTCTGGCACCTTGCTAGTCACCTTTTGTTCTATGTCAAAGCGTACTTCATTGAGAGAGAGGTATTGTCTGAAATGTTGCCTTCTCCGGCTGCGTGGCTGCTAAACATGTGGGTCTTGAGACGCTTAATACAGCTGGCATCTTCTGATGCGGCTTCAGCTGAAATAGTCATGGGGGAGGGAAGACAGCCCTGCGTGGAAGCTCTTCCCGCTGGTACCGGGGCTGCAGAGAGGGGAGCTCCTCGCAGGCCCGCTGGCCCTGTTGGCCGGGCCCCACCATCGCGCCGAGCCGTCGGTGCCGGCCCGGGTGGAGGTCGGGCTGGCTCCCCGCCCGTCCTGGGCAATGGCAGCACCTTCTGTGGCCCCGGCCCCGCTCGGGGGCCGCAGGGACCCCGCGGCCGCCGCCCCTCCCGGAGCCGGCGCTGCCTCGGCGGGCGCGGGTCCCGCGGCCGGGCCGGGGCCGCGCCGGAGGGCGGCGGTGCCGGGCGTGGGGCGCGGGGCTGGCGGCGGAGCGCGGGGGGTGCGGGGGCGGGGGGGGGGTGTGCAGCTCTCGCTAGCGCTGCTTGTGGTCACAGCCAGGCAAGCTCACATCCCATCTGGATCACGCTCGCTCTCTCCCTTCTGCTTTCCTACCATAGAGTTGCGCTGGAAACAGAAGATAGAGGGAGTGTAGGAGCTCGCCATCTCCAAGCGATCTACATTGGGAAAAACATGGAGTCGGCTCCGGCAGCCCCCGATCCAGCAGCCAGTGAGCCGGGCAGCAGCGTCTCCGAGGCGGCCGCCGGCGCCAGGGACACCCCGGTGAACCTGGAGCCTGCCCGGAAAAGCGATGCGCCGGCTCCCGTCCGCAGGCAGAGCTACTCCAGCAGCAGCAGCAGCAGAGGTAGGGAGACTTGGGGAAGGGGGAGGGGGCCGGGGGAGTGGGATCGGGGGGTGGGTGGGAATAGGAAGAGGGGGGTAAGAGAGAGGGGGAAATGCAGCAATTTAATCCCCTGGTTTATTGCTCGTGCTTGTTGAAGCCGCGCACGCAAACAGCCGGGCTTCTACCCCTTGCAAAACCTTGCAAACTTTTATAGCTTCTTTTAATTGCTGCAGGAGGAGGGACAAATGCAATGAAAATATTGAGCGGTGTTTGGTGCTTTCCTATCCCTCTCATTTATTGCCTGTGGTATCCGGATGGGTACTGTGCCCCTGAAATTACATAATTTTATAAATATATAAAGCAACAGCAGGAGTATTGGGATTCAAGGGAACAAACTTTTAAAGCTGCAGTGTCCTTCCTCCCCCCTTTTTTTCTCCCCCTCGTCTGTCTCCTTTTGACAGTTTCTCAACTGGTGTGCTGTGGCTTGTTGTGAATGGGGGATCTGTGATTAAACAGGAGATTTGCGGTTTGCGGGTGACTTATTCACTCTGTTGCGCGCTGTTTTCCCTTAATTCATTTAAGTGTATCTTAAAAATTATTTCATCGCGGAGCGGATGATCTCGTAGCTGCTGTTGTTGAGGCTGCACAACTTCGCAGAGGGTCTCCGTGCGCCCGGGGATTCTCTTACCGCTCTCCGCCGGCCCCCGAATAAAACGCTGCAAACAAACAAGCCCTCCTTTTCTGCCGCCAGCTGTCAAAGCCCTCCTGCCTCCGGTTGCGCCTCGGAGTCGTGCGGGTCGGCTCCGGAGGTGCTCAGGGCCGTTGAAGTTTGGCGTCAGCCGCGGCAGCGCCCGAGCCGCGCCGGCGGCGGGAGAACTGCGCGCTGCCGGGCGGAGCGGTGCGGGGCCGTGCGGGGCGGGCTGCTCCCGCCGCCGCCACGGACCGGGGCCCGGCTTCAAACGCCGCCGGAGTTTGCCGAGACGTGCGAGAGGGAGGAGGCTGCGGCTTTAATTACTTGTAAATAATTTATGAAGCGTTGCTCCTACAAGAGGCGGAGCGCGCTAGAGAGGCTTCGCTCGGTAAAATCCCTCGGTGATGGGTAAAAAGGAATTAAATAACGCTATGTAATAATACACACGGCTGTTGAAAGAAATGACGGGCGGAGAAAAGTACGTGCCCGGCGGGAGCGCAGCCCCCTTGGCGGCCGCCGGCGGGGCTGGGGCAGCGATGCCCGGCCGCCGGCGGTGGCGAGACCGTCTCTCCTCGGACGGAGGGGGTTTGGGTTGTAGGTTGGAATATGGCTGATCATGTGTTGGCTTGTGTTTTACAGTATTTTTCCCCTTTTGGCCACACCCCCCCTTCCCAGGCAGCTTCCCACTCAGGGAATCCGCGTACAGTAAAAGCCATCGAGATGTTACACGCCGAAACGTTTAATTAGAGGCGATTTGTGAGCAGGGAGCGCGCCGTTCGGCGGATGCCGAGGCGAGGAGGAGCGGGCTCGGCCGGAGGAGGCCGAGTGGCCACGGGCGTGTGCGCAGGGAGCGTTTGGTTGCGCGGGGTATATTTAGAGCTTGCGAGAGTGGATTTGGAATGCAAGCGCCTTATGTAACGAGGTTAATCAGAAACACTGGAGAAAATTTCCTTAATTTGTCGGGGAGTTTTCTGGATGTTTGCGGAGCCGGCCGTAGTTCGCGGGTGTTACACAACGCCCCCCTCCTCCCGGCTCTCCGGCCCAGCGCTCCGGCGGCGCGGGCAGATGGTGCTGTCGGGGTGCGGGGCCGGCGGGAGGGAGCCGGCAGCCGGCTACGCCGCGTTTGGGGAGGGGGGCAGATTTGGGATCCCATAAATTATGTAACACTCGGCTGTCACTTCTGTATGGATGCGAAAAGGAGAGGGGGGTGCTGGGGAGGCCGGGCGGCTGCGGCGGTGAGAGTGTTTTCTTGGCGGTCCCGAATTGTTTGGGCTCTGGTACTGCTAACCTGCTGACCCACATGTCCCTCCTCCCCCGGGCCTCGCTGGGGAAGGGAAAGGACCAGGGGGCCAGGCACTCCAGGCACACGCCGCCACTCGCCCGGGCTCCCAGTCGCCGCACGCAGGCAAGCACTACGTTATGTAACAGTCTGAGTGGGAAAGCGAAGGTCAGTGATGGAGGCATCCCCGGCAACACAATGGCCAGAGCCCTGCGCACTGGGGCCGTGCGCGCTGTGCAGCGAAATAAAGCTCGCGGCAGTGATTGGCGTGTGGTTTGGAAGGGCTTGGGAAAGGAGAGGGGAGAAGGAAAAGGAGACTGGCAGGGATTTGGGGGGGGGGGGGAGTGTTTGGGTTTTTTCGGATGATGTAATGGAGTTGGCAGAAATTACAAGTCTACTCCTAGAGTGCAAACAGTAAGAGAATTGTAGCTGGCATTCTGTGCTAATATTGCATAAATTAGTATATTGGAAGTAGATGATTGACCGATACAATACACACGAGCTGATTGTGCCTTTCTGATAGTTGAAACCTGGAGGTACAGAACCACACAGGAAAACATGACAATGACAACATTTTGGCCTCCTTGAAGTCAGGGCTTGATGGATGGATTAGGTGCTAGGGGTCCCTGTAGACTTGTAGGTTTGGGGTTTTAAACTTTTTTAAGCAATTGAAATAGCACTTAATTTCTTGCTTTTTGGTTTTTTATAGGGTCCTTTATATCTTATGTCAACAATGTGACCTTAATGTGTGACTAGTAGAGGTGAAATTATTTTTAGAACTGTTACTTCTTAAGCTCATATGTTCAGCTGTGTATTGAGTTCAAAAATTTAGTTGTTTTGGTCCCAATTCTGCCATGTGTTGTAAGCAGGCAGCTCTGGATTCTCATGTGAGCTGTGTGGGGGATAGATACAGATACGTAGATATTTAGTTATATGTACACATTTATACGCCTCTCTAACTGTAAAAATCCTTAATTTTGACTCGGCAAACACTGAAAATATTTATTTCATATCCTTAATTTTTATAGCTGCACACACTGCAAAGGTGCTTTGATACATCAGGGTATAGAATAACCAGTGTACATAAGGAATGAGGAAAACAAAATTAAAGAGAGCACTGTTGATGGAGAAGTGGGGAAAGATTGCTGTGGAATAAATTCTTAAATTAAGCATTACTTATTATAATATTATCATTTCAAAATACTTTATTGCTTGATATGCAAACCTGTCTGTACTGCCAGATCCTTACATAACTTGTTTTTTATTCTGCAGAGGTTATACTGGTTTTGTTGCTGTGTAGGATACTTAACTTGAAAACGTAAATTCTGAGTTATCAAAGCACTTTTCAAATGGGGAATTGTTACGTGACATATTTAGTATATGGGGGCATGCATACTTGCATGCTTCAAAAAATTCCCTGCAGTCTGATATTAAAACTAATTGTTAGGAAATTGTCACCATACGGGAAAAAGCAGGAAATGGATAAAAAGGCCTAGTTTTCCCCCAGAGGGATGTTTTTACTGCTGACAGTGGTTGTTAAAATTTTCTGAAGACCAGTCACTGACCAGCAGGTTGGATTTCATTCTGTGTGTGTGTGTGTGTGTGTGTGTGTGTGTTCTGCAACAAGGGTTTGTGGTTTGCCATGCCTGGTAGAAGGAATGCTTCCCTCGCCAGCTCTGGCCCTGGACTGTGGCTTTTATTGACATTTATTTCACTTTGCAGGCTTGGACGTTCATGGAGTTCTACCCATGCTGCAGTCTAAGGCTTAATATTCTATTAGTCCCCCTAGAAATAGTTGTAATTGAATGAACTCTATTTTAGTAGAGAACTACTGTCTCATTAAAAAGCAAAGTACATAAAAAGCTTTTAAATCTGCTAGAAAATGCTTAGTTTGTATGGAACTGAGCTCTTGGTCCCAGAGGTAAGTCAAGAGAGGATGTCTTGCTGAAAAATATTTAAGACAGCTGTTATATCATTGGATGATGCTATGTGCAAATACGTTTAAGATGCTTCATCTTTAATAATTGAAAACTGCAGCTATATAGGTACTTGTTCTTCTTTTCTTGCTGTTGAGGTTCTGAGTGTATTTGCTGTTTTCCAGAACCCTTTGGGTGTCATCTGTTTATCCTGATCCTGTCTCTACTGGTAGATTGTGGCATTTTGCTTTTGTGCTTTTTTTAAAATTTGGGTGATGCTCCACAAATAGGGATGTAACATCATTAATAGAGACAACAATAGGTTTGTGGTGTTCTTTCCTTTAGAAATACCTTTTTTTCCCCCTAGTTTTTATCAATTTCTGGATTTAGACTATTCTACAGAACTTAGCCACAATACAAAATTTTGCAAGTTGTTTTCAGGAGCACTTCTTGAATGTTGTAAATTTGGATGCTTTCTGTAGATTCTTTGGGTTGCCTTTGTCATCACTGGGGACTATTCTGCATGCACCACTGATTTAGTCCTATTTTGGTAGATGATATGTGCTTTGAATCCTTTAAAGTACAGCATTGTTTTAAACGTTTGTAGCATAGGAGCAATAATAGCAGCAATATGTTGTTCTCCTAGGAACAATGCAGTTCTCTTATTCCAATAAACCGTAACCTATTCTTTTATTTTATTTGCTTGAGAAACATCTCAGGAGCTCATAAACCAGTGTGTAAATAATGTTATCATTCAACCAAATGCTGTAATTTTACTAAATAAAGAGCATAGTTTGCAATGGAGATTAACGGGCTGTGTGACAATTTCAGTTTTGGGTATAGCACTGCATCTGAATGGAAAGAGCAATTTCAGCTTTGGGAGGTTGTCTTGTTTTTTTTTTTTCTAATTTTCCCCTTCTGATACTTGTTTTTAAGCTACAAGAATACGTGTTGGGAAAAATCTGATATGATACAGTCAATTTTGTTGGATTTAATCTGAGAGCTATCCCAGTGAAAAGGGGAAAAACTCAACCTTGGTTTAAATTACTGTGATATCTGTATCTCTCTTGAAAATAATTTGTGAATAGGTGATCCATTCTCTACTGAAATATTTTAAGAGTATGTTTTCAGTGACAGGTAGTTGTAGGAACAGACATGAAAAAGGATTGAAATTCGGAGTATATCTAAGTGCACTGGGAAGTGTGGGTGCTGTGCAGCTTGGGGATTGTTTACAGGCTCTGTGCTTCTTGCTGCTGCTTGGGGAGCAAAGGGGCTGCAGTGGCAGCTGCAGCTGTTGTCACACAGCTGTTTCTACAGCAGGGAAAGGGGAATGCTGGGCCCAGGTAGTTCACAGGAGCTGTCAAAATGCCCCAATGTACTTGACTCAGGGCCTTCCATTCCCGTGCTTCAGCTGTCTGTCCATCCTGGCGTTTTGGCAAGAGGCTGCCTGTCTGCCCAGGGCCTTTGGGTGGGATGCTGGAGTGGGGAGCAGTGTCTGCTTCTCAAGAGAAGCTGAATTATTTTTCTCTGTCACAAGTTTTACCTGGACCTGAGTTTCCTTTGGAGGTTCTGTCGTTTTCTGTGGCTTTGGCAGAAGAGGAAGTTCTGGAGGGTAAAGTGTTGGAGAAACTTTCTGAATGTGTGGAAGCATCCACACTTCATATGCAGATTTTTGCTGTCTTGTTTTCTTTGACTCTTTTTTCTAGTATTTTGTGTTTCACCTACTGCTGAGGCTGCCTTTGTAACCCTGATAATCACTTCTGGAAATGTACTGTACAGGGCTGTTGGTTTTATATGTACTCGCAGCTGGCAGACAGGTCACACATCCTTACCTGCACAGATTCTTACAGGTGTGTAGAGGAGGGGCCTGCAGGGCAGAGTCTGAGTCCCCTGCTGTCACTAGCCCCATGTTGCACATTCGGTGTCAGCAATAGATCACACTTAGTTTTTAGGGTTGTTAGGGATTTTTTTTTTTTTTTGGTTCCAGTGTTCTGATAGGAGGCTCCTCTACAGTTTTGTTGTCTGATGATTAGAAACCACTTTTTCACTTCTAAGTAACTGTATTCATGATCAGTTAGCTCACTTGCTTCTTTAAATGTTTTCTATAAAACCTCTGTGGACTGAAAATGAAGAAGAGCCTGGTATTTTATTTTGTGATAGCTGAACTAACAGCGAGCTCTGTTCAATGACTCATGGTTTAGCACTTCAGCATATCTGTTGTAGATGGTCTGTACTGATAGAAACATGAGAACAGCTTGGGCTGTGTATCAGGAGGAGTTAATTGTTTAATTTTTTGAATGTAAAGGTTGTGAATTATTCCTCATACCATTATCAGAAGTCTCATCTAGGTATGTTTCATTCTTGGCAACAACTGAGCCCTTCAGAGACTAAGTGTATTGGGGTGTGTATTTTCATGAAGAAATTGTGGGGTTTATTTTACAGCAGTTTAATCTTATAGTTTAGCCTCATTGCACTGTTCATTTGGAAGGATCCCCAGGTGTTTTAAACACTATTGGGAACCATTTTGCTTATTACTGAAATCCAGCCACTTCTTGTGTGGAATCTGACAGCTGTTTAATGGTGCTCAGCCATGCTAAGCAGATCAGAACGGAAAGTGAAGAATACCGTACCTGATTGAAACACTCAGAGGGATTTTGGATACAGATAATATAATTATCTGCATTGGAATTGGGTCAAACAGCTCTATTCCTGTAGAAAATTACTAGATGTTTTCAGTGGCAGTGTATGGTCAAGAAATTGGTTTGAAATACCATCCTGAAAACGATACCCCCAGCAGTGAGATAATTGAAGATCCTGCTGCTTACCCTATTGTGATCACCAGTTGCAGAATGATCAATGTTTTCAGGTATTTCTGGATGTATTAATTGTTTGGTTCCATGCTGGCATGTGAGATCTTATAAACCAGGGGGGATGCCTGGGATGTTGCAGGTCTTGCTTTGTAAAGCAAATTTCTTCACTGGTGAATTCCTTAAATAGTGAGTTGCTGTCTGTGAAATGTGCTCGTATTCACAGAGGTTTTAAAAATGGTTCTAGGGGGTCTTTTGACACTAAGCCAGTAGGGAATGGGGGAGGTGGGTGTCAAGCCTTGTCTTGTGAGGATATTAGTGACTGTGGGGAAAATACAGGTCTTTTCCAGTTGTCTTCAGTTTCACTTCCCATGTAATGTAGCAGAACAGAGTACAAACAGAAGATCTGCAAAGGAACAGAAGTCAAAATTCCTGATCAACTGAATGTACATGAATGTCCTGGTAATAATGACCAACTGCAGAGTCTTTCATTTGTAATTTAATCTAATAATTTCCATGCACTTCTAAAGGAACACACTATGAAGCTGGCAGCTTCTGAGAAATTGCTGTGCTGTTACAAACAGCGTTTGAGCTGGCATTATAACAGCATGATAGATTGTGAGATGGAGAACAAAGTTAGTGTGGAAACTGAGCTCAGAGAAATTGCCAGCAGAATGTGAGAAAGCAGAGTAGTTGGATTATGATAACCTCCCTTGCAGAATCAAATTAAACCATTTTAAAGGCTTTGTTGATTTTTAGTTTGTAGTTGTACTATGTATTTACTTCACATGGGTGCAGGAGATTAATGAGGCAGGTGTAGTGATCATGGGGTGAAAAACTGTGTGGTGCTGCTGTTCTTTTTGAATGTTTCATTTCATACAGACTGTGAGGTATTTACAGCATTAATTAACAATGTGTGCTTTAGTTCTGCAACTGTTCAAATGTATTGAAACTATTTAATATGCAGAGGTGATGGAAATTACAACTTGTAGAGGGAAGTTGGACAGAGAACCCCCTCTCCTTTTTTCTTTTTTTTTAAATTTTATTACATTTATAAATATCTTTAAAAATTGCATGCTTGTCCAAAGAGGTGGTTTGTATGAAGAATGAGGAATATATGACCCGGAACTCTGCAGCTAGTTTTGACAATACGGCTGAAAGAAGACGGGAGGAAAAATAAAAATCAACCCCCAGAGGCAGACCATATAGCAAAGTGCTTTTGCTGTGTATCCAATAGCATTGCCAGCTCCTGACCTGTGAGACAGGAATTTTTTCCATAGTTATGTAGAAGTATATGCCATGCACTTCTGAAATAAATATGTATGCAAAACCGTAGACACCATTGGGAAGATTTAAATTATGTATTAGTAGAGCTTGGCTGACTGTTTTGGCGCTGAAGCAAGGTCTGTTAGATACAGTCAAGGATAAAACCAAGGCCAAGACTTGTGAAATACTGATTATGGGGTTTATTTTATTCCTGTAGTGGAATTACTAGAATACTTTAAAGTAGGATTTCCTCTCAGAGTTTCTCTTCAAATGTAGAGGTAGGAAAGAATGCCTTTTTATGAACTAATAGATGACTTTGCCAAAGTCTGTACCAAATGTAAATCAGAGGTCTGTGCTGCATTACATCTTTCAACTAAGGGCAGAAAGGTAAGGTTTAAACAATTTCTTTGTAAGAAGTCTTGAAATTTGATAAGACAGGCTAAAGTACAGCTTTTGCTAATACTTTATTTGAAGTAAAAAACCTGTCAGCATAAAGCATCTCCTAAATCCTTTGTATATTAAAAAATAAAATAAAATGAAACCAATCTCAAAGGAAACTAGGGCATATCAGAAACCTCTCTCTGAGTCCTGCTTCATCTGTGTAATCTTCAAGAGGAGTTTTGTTAGCAGTCATTTGTGTTGTCACTATAGAAGTTAGGAAAGGGTCCTTTACTGCCTGGGTTGTTAGAGAGGCCTTTTAAAAATTCTAATGAAGTATACTCTGAACTGTTGACATCTTGTGTGGAGTCAGAGTGCTTCTGAGATAATACATGGGAGTCAGTTAGAGCACAAAAGCAACTCTTTCCCGGACTGATGCTTGGAGGAATAATGGACAAAGCAATGTATAGTGGTAGTGTACTTTCAGTTCCTCAGCAATCTTGCCAATCCATCAATAGCCAGACAGGCCTTACACTTTGAGAATCTTTAAAAAACCAAACCACTGTGTTGTTTCTAGAGATTTCATTTCCACTCAACACTCTTAATGTTTGTAATTTTTTGCTGGAATCAGATGTATTTTTAAGAAGTGATCTGATTTTCATGAGTGTGAATCTGCCAGAGGTCAGATTAGGTCAGTCCTATGTTGGCAGCATGAAAGCAGCCCTTGACTGTTAGAGGTGTTCTGCTCTACTGGCAGAAGTCTGGATCCTGTGGCAGTTTATGTGTGCTTAATACTGAGCATCCTGGATGGTTGTGTTGATGTCAGTGATGGTACTTCAGTGTAGGGTAAAACTAGGGGTGCGTGTGTACTAAGAGCAAGAGAATGAGCTGCAAGTAATCATGAACTACACTGGGAAATGGTTTAAGAAAAATAAATTTTAGCACCAATGAAAAGGACTCTGGATAAAAGATGAATTAACTGTAGCTTTCACGGTAGGTAGGGCTGGGTGAGTAGTTGTAATTATTTTGGCAGATATATTGTTGCCCTGTTATAATTTTGCTTTCAGGATCATAGTGTGACTTCATTGCTGGAGAAGATTTTCTATCCCTACTCCAGAACAGCAATTAGGAGATGAGCAAGAATTTCCTCAGGTACAGAACCTGAGTTGCACTTGTCTGTTGCTGTATATGGAGTGTATTTGCTAAGTTTACTAAAGGTTTTAATTTGTAGCTACTGACATATTAGCTCTGTTCTTATAACAATCAAAAAGTCTTTTATGTTTGTGATGGAAAAAATGAAGGGAAGGGCAAAGTGATTGTAGGGATTTTGCTTCAAAGAATTTAATAAGCTGACTGTTGAGGTGGCCTGCCGTATTGGCATTTCTCTCTTAATATTGTCTGCCTCTAACATGGTTTGATCATAACTGAATTATTTTCCTGGTGTTTTTTGTTTTGTTTTGGTTTTTTTTCTGAGTAAATCACACTATACCACTTGGCCTCCTTTTAGAGATTCACAGTTCTAGTTCATGAGAAATTGCAGTTGCTAATTTTTTGGATAATAATACCCCACTGAAATTACCAGGCCAGGTGAGCAGTATCCCAGAGATGCTTTAGTGTGACATGTAGTGTAGTATCTAAGGCTATGCAAAAGAAACAAGGGAAAATTTTTTGTTTTGTTTCTGAAACGGAAGCAAAATCCTTCCAAAATTCAAGCTAGTCATTAACTTTCCACAGCAGTGCTCAAGGCAGTCTGTCACTAAAATCTTTGGTTTCAATTCTCTGAAGAATGCTCCCCCATACATCATTCACCTTAGAGAGGATAAGGACAAAAGCTTCTGGATGAAGGCAGGATTAGCAGAGCAGCTAGGTTTACAGATAACCACGGGCTTCCATTTAGCAAGCTCTATTTGGCCTCAGTGTTGGGTTTCCAGCGTTCCCAAGTCCACCTTCCTGTTGTTTTCAGCCCACTTTAGAGACTGTAGAAATGGCTTGTCACAGATCTCTGCAATTGGCAAGTCTCCTCAGAATTTCTTCCACGTATCCTTTGTTTTCTTTGCCACAGCAGAGGTTCAAAGCAGAATGTCTTTAGGGATTTGAGAGCAAATGATCACAAGTGGCGAGGTGGGGACTCATGCCAGTATACTGGAAATATTTTGTTGCATTGCTTTTCTCTGCACACAGCAGAACGCACACTGGAAGCAAACTTGGTTCTGGAAAGGCAGCAATAGAAAATGTAAAAACAAACCCAGAAAGGAAGTAAATGAAGCCAAAGGGGGAGCAGGGTAGTTTTGGGTAATGAACAGCAAAAGAAAGATGTGGAACTTAAGGAAGAAGTGTAATGAAAGGGCACAAAAGAAAAATGGCTGATTTAGAGAATGGCCTGGAAAAAAACCCCAAACATTTGCAAAAGGAGTGGAGTAGTGGGGGAAGCTACAGTGTCTGCTGAGGAGATGGGAATTTACTGCCTTATTTCCTCTGTGCAATTAATATATTCTTATTCTGTGATCTTGTCTTTGCTGTGGAATGTAATGAAATGTGTTTTAGTGCATGGTGTGGTCTCAAACAGTTGCCTCAGATTTACTTCAGCACCCTATTGTTTCCAATGAGCTCTGACTAAATTCTTTTGCCACAGATGTTGTGCTAATGTGTTATATGAATTATTTGTCTTATCTTGGTCCTGTGGAATTAGAAGCCCTTTCCCACAGTGTGTTAAGCAGATTAAAATGAAAGCCTGTTTTTATGGTCCAGCAGCAGTGCAAATATTTGGAAAAAAAAATAAAGGAAAGGAAAAGAGTTGTGAACTAACCGTGGGGTGCTGTGAGGACTCTTTATGAAGCAAACACATCTTGTCACCTAAATGGTGAGATGGTAAGTTACAAGCTTCTCTTGAAAAGGCTTATACTGTTTTTCCCGGTGCCTTTATTTGGGGGAAGAGTTTGGTATTGGTAGTTTCTGCTAAGGTACCTGTTGTTGTCATTTGGCGTTAACTTGTGAAGCATTTCTGAAATTCCTTCTTCAAACCCTTGTCAGTGACTTCAGGCCTGCATTTGCTTTGTGGTAGGCAGTCCTGGGATAGAATTTGGGATCTCTGGAAAAGCACTGAACATAATATTAGAGGCTACTACCAACTGTTTTTTGTTTCTAAGAGGAATTACTTTAAAAAGTAGTCAAGTGATGATACACATCAAATTCAGGATTTGTGTTACTCTGTGTCTTGAATTCCTGTCTTGTGTCCTTTCTCCCTTAGGAGCAGAATATATTTTAGTTACAGCAGTAATTTTATTTATACTGACTTACTTAAATCTTAGTGTCATAACATTCAAAGATGCTTTATAACTGCTCTCCTAGCTGTGTGGTATTTGTCACAAAAAGTCTAAAGCCATAATGAATTTATTGTGGACATGATGTGCCTAAGACTGTGTTTGGGCAGTAACGTAATTAAGGCATCACATGTTATTGTAATATATGTGAGAGGACACTGTAATGTGTGAGAGGGGGCAGAGTAAAGGTGGAATGTCAGAGTGAGCATTTTATGGATTCTGGCCTCTGTTCCCATTTCATTCATTTCTCTTATTTTTGTGCAAGGAAATAAAGAATAGGGTTGCATGTTGCTGCATCAGAAATATTGCTCCTTCAGGTCTATGCAGGTCATGATCAGAGTTGAGAAGTCTTGGAAGTGCTTGTGGGCCACACTCTATGGAGCTCTATGCTGAGATGTGCTGAGTTTCAAGTTGTGGGGACACAAAAAAGGCAGAAGGTGTAAGAGAGGTGCCCCGTTATTTCCCTGTCTGTGGACTGAATTAGCAGCGCCAGACCATTCAAGTGCTATAAAGGTACTTGGAAGTTTGACTTTTTAGGTGTTAATTTCCCCCAGAAGGACAGCTATGAAGAAGTTTGGCATTTTTCCCTCTGTCCATGTTGCACGAGGAGGCAGCAGCTGTGCATTAATGGTTTTTCTTCTTGCCCAGGATCTGGTCTAGGTGTCCTTTTGTCAGACCAGCTTCATGTGTGTGTCCTGGAATACTGGTGGGTTTTTTTGGCACAGGAATTGACAATTCCACACTCTCCCTGACACTGCAGTCTGAACGATGCTGTGGGTGCAGCCACGCCAGCAGAAGGGAGCATTTATCAGTTTGTTGTGTGTCCAAGTGTAGCAAAACCAGCATCATTGTTTTGTGGTTTTTTTTTCCTTAAAAATTGCCCTCTATTGAGTTATGGCTTGCTGTGCTGGAGGTAGTGGGGGCTGGGGAGGACAGCAACTTTATTTGTCATTGGTGGGTTAGCAGAGGCTCTGCTCTACAGGCAGTGCTTAACAATCCTCAGGAGATTGCAGGGATCTGTCTCTGCTTAGCCCTTACCATGGTGCAGTTATACCACTGCTGCTCAGTGGAGTTACAAGGTTTAATTTAAATGAAAGACTTCAGATTGCCCGGCAAACTGGACACTACAGACCTGGGTGTGCAACAAAAATATTTTGCAGTATGTTAGGTATTAAAACTTGATAAAAAATAGATGAATGGCAGTGGTAGGAGGTAAGCAGTATCCCTTCTTTTGGGGAAGTTCTTATGTGTTACTTTTCAACATACTTTGACCAGATGAGCACAGAGAAACTTGGTTTTAGTCTGTCTCTGGTAGTGGCTGATTTTTACAACCACATTTAAATGTAAATGTAAGCAGTTGAAATTTTTTGTGTAATCCTGATATCTCTATGTGACATTTCTTTATAAAAAGAAATATTTCTACATTATGTTTTTCCAATGTAATGTTTTAGATGTAAACACATTGCTTTTGATTTGCCCTTTTTTTTCCATATTTTTCCTATTTTGCCCTTTTTTCCATATTTTAAGCAGAGAGACTTATAACTGCTGGACCTTAATGAGGGAAAAGTTTTATAGTCATAAACCAAGAATGTATAGCAAATAATTAGGCTATTTTAAAATTCAAGCATTAGAGATTTTTAATACCTTGACGGTAATTTAAATTTAAAACATAGTTTAGATTTAAATCATATAAAGCTATTCTGTGTGACTTCCACCAGCCTTTATTAAGGACTAAGCACTCTACTTGCCAACTTCTAGAGATTACACTTTTATTTGTAATTTGTCTTCTAATGTGCAGTTAAGAGCAGTATGGCAATCGTTCAGTTTTGGAAAATCAGGTAGGCTTCTAATCTGTAGAAAAGTTCCTAATACATGTAAAAACACTTTATTCAAGGCATTGCCATAATAATTAGCCTCTTAACATTCTCCTTAAAGACAGTTTGGAGGAAAAATTCCTTCCAATGACACAGATGTGGTTATTAACTTGTTTCCTATTGCTGTTTGAATGTTCTCATCAGTATTCCAAATGGGAGAGTATCCATTCCTTCACGTTTGTTTCAAACCTCCCATGGTAAGACTGGAAGGACACAGTGTGGATGTGATGTGCTTTTCTGGCTATCCCATTTGTTCACCTGGATCCAGGTGTCCAGGCTTGCTGTGCTCAGTATGGTGGGACAGGGGTCTGAAATGTCCATACTTTATATTCTTTTGTGCTGCAAGAGGCTAATTCAGTTTGCTGTCTCTGATAAGAATCCTTACTGTGGCCATTAAGTGGCCAAGAGACAAAGGTCATGGAGGAAAGTGTGAAAGCAAGAACTATAAACGGTTTGAATTCCTTGCCAGCAGTGTCTCCTGTGGTTCTGTCTGCCTGGTCAAGTCCATACCTGGAAACTGAAAGGGATGTTTGGGCTTTAAAACCTCCTTTTCTCTGGAGCCCTCTTCCCCGTTGGGCACAGCTATGTTCTTGTGCAGTGTGTGTGAGGTGGCCACAACAGTGCTCGGGGCCCAAAGCCTGTTGGGAAGGCTCTGCTTTGGTGGCCACATCCGACACTACTGCAGGTTCTGGGCTTCAGATGTGAGTGCTGGCTCCACATAAGTTGGTATCGTTAACCAAAGACTTTTCAATGTGAACTGGAGTTTCAGATCTGAGATGTGAAAAGAATTGAAATACAGTGTGTTATGTAACTTTGAGTTGCTAGTATGCGGTTGTGTTACAGAGAAGGATTAAGGGCAAATTTTATCCAAAGGCACTTTCAGGAACTAGAGATAGCCAAAATATTCTTAGTCATCCTTTCAGCTTTTTATTAGCAGTATCTTGCTGAGACAGGTGATTGTTAAAATGGGAAAGGAAATCTGGTTGTTAGTTCCAGTCTGAAGCTGTATTTAAGTGAACCTTTTCCAGAAAGGGGAGATGGATCACTGCTGTGGGCTTTAGCCAGAGAAACAAACCTGAGATTTGCTTTTTAGTTCATGTGTTCAGCACTGGAATAAGCTGTGTTTGATAGACTTTGGAGTAAAAAGGAGGTTTGCGTACCCTCCAGAAGCTGGAGAAGAGGTGGAATCTTGGCTGTCAGTTGAAATGGACTCTGCTCATGTCAACCTCCAAAGCAGCAGTTACCATAACTGAATATTGCACTGTGCATGGTGCACCTCATGTTTCAAACACGGATCAAATTCAGCAGTAGTTTGAAATGGAACTGAGCTTCCAGAAACCAGCCCAAATATCAACAATAACCTTCCAATCTTAGTATGAGGAGCTTGAATTGAGGCATCATGCAAATCCTGTTAATAATGTAATGACTCTCTGTTAATTCTCATCACTGTTATGTCAGTTGATTTTCAGCTACTTGATCTATCATAATTTTGTCAGTTCTACTGAGGACTCTTCTTATATGCAGCTATTAAAAATGGTTTCAGTTTATGTTGATTCTCTAATTTTTGCATCTTTCTTGAGATCACTGATGTCTGAATTTAAATTGCCATTTTAGGAGTAGAAATATCTGAAATTCTTTCTCTTAACTTCCTCAATACCTACATGTTGTCCTTTTGAAGTAGGTTGTACTGCATCCCAAGAGATAAGGTATGCTTCCGGTCTACTTGCTGTTTGAATCTTGCTAATGCAAGTGTTACTAAGATATTATGTATTAAATATGCAGCAAAACAACATTGATTTCTTTCCTTCTTTTCTGTATGGTGGAAAGAAGCAGAAGAAATTTGACTCTTAGCATTTATCACACCCAAGTGGGAGTAATTTTTCTAACACAAGAATTATTTCTAAAATGTGCTTATGTTTATTCAAACAGTTTGTTTCAGCTTTCGTTTCTGAGCTGAGCAGGTTTCTAAAGAGCTTTTTTTCCAACATGAAGATGGTGGGAGCTGGTGGATATTAAACTTTAAAATATTTATAGTCTTGGAGGAAAGGTGGATCATCAGAAAAAGAAAATGAACGTTGCTTAATTGATAATGACGTGTGTGCTGTGTTTGCTTTCGTGAAACAGTTGTGAAAATTCATCTCGCCTTATGGGTCTGTGTCACTTGGAAACTCTGAACCATTTTTATAAATGGGATCTGTAAGCTTTTCTGTATTTTAGATTGAGTGCCAGTTTGGAAGATTGAAGTGCCAGGATAGGTACTTCCTTCCCCTTAAGGGTGGGTCACAGTAGAATTCAGAAACTGGAGATACCCAAAATGTTGTTAGTCATCCTTTCATCCTTCCTTTTTATTATCTCAGTAGAATTAACTAGCTAAATTAAGGTATGACTGTTCCATTCAAAGCATTTAACAAGTAGTTTTATCAAGTAATTCTAAAAGAGCAAAAGAAGGTTTCAGGTAACAGCAGATGCAGTGATACCCCATTGGTAGAGATCATCTTCAAGGTTGGTTTTTCTTAATTGACAAAATTATAACAAATGATGAACTGTTGGTATCCAAATTTAGTGACCAATTAATGGAGACAAGAAGATGTTTTTGTTTCAGAAAATGGATGTGGTGAACAACTGGAGCAGATGCAGGTTTGCTCATAAATTGCTAAATGGATGCATTGGAGTACTGCTTCTGAAAGACAAACAGCTGGGAAAGAGTTAGAGGAAGTGTTGATTTTTGTCTTAGTAAGATAAGTACTGGCAATCAGACTAATAAAAATAATGTTCCAGTAGGTTGTTATTTACTGACTGGTATGCTTTTTTGTGTTGAAAGCATAATGGAATTGAACTCTCCCTCCACTGAGAATTAATAAGCTGTGTTACACTTGCCTTGTGTTGGAGTAACTTTGTTTAACTATTTTGCTTTTTCTTTGTGCTGCTTATTCTTGCCTGTAGGTATTTCTCACTTATTTATTTCTTATGTGTCTTATTCCTCATTTATAGCCAGTGTTTTTCATGGTGAGTAAACTTTGTGATAGTTTAATGAAATTTAGCTTTGCTCCTCTGTCCTAACAGCCTTCCTTCTGGCTAGACAAAAATAAGTGCCAGTCTCTTTGAAGACATTTTTGTGTACAGATTTTTTTCAAGTAACTTTAACTGATTGCTGAAAACATCTAAGATTATGGGCTGGCAGTAGTCATTACCAATTCTGAATGTTAAAGAGGCGAAGTCCCTGTTAAAACAAGTGCTCTGGTAAAGGGAGCTCCTAGCCCAGCCGTGCTTTGAGGTGCCATCACAAGAGGGTTTTTTTGCCATGAGGCTGGTTACCAATACTTTTGTTTTGTTTATATTCTCTTTGTAAGACAGCCTGAAGGAATGGAATGTTTTTTGTGAAATCCTCTGAAACTTAATTGTTTAGGCTAGATGGGAGCAGACCATAGAGCCCCACAGGTGCAGTCTGTGTGAATGGCCTCTGCTCACTGGAGGTGGCAATAAACATATGCAGGGGTTTCAGTGGCTCTTGGAATGTTTCCTTTTACTTTAAAATCAGTTTGTGTAAAGTTTTCAAAAAGTAAAAGTAGTGCTGGGTTTTTGTTTGCTTTTGCTGTGGTGGTGCTGGATATATGATCAATATTGTGTGGTATGAAATAGCCATGCAATGTAAATAACACAAAATAATAAGTCTTATCAAACAAGCAGAATAAAATCTGTGGGCTCCTACAGGCAGAAAGACTATTCATAAAATGAGTTGCTGAAGGAGGGGCATTGCTGCTGTTGTCATTGATACACTACACAGTCAAACCGATGGCATTGCAATGTACATAAGGACTGGTTCATTACTTTTTCTCTTGTTTTAAATGATAAGGTAATAGCCATAAGTAAAAAACCCATGTAGGCTCTGTTTCTTTCCCAGTCAGGCTGATGAGTGGACAGGTAGGGCTGCCTGAAGTATAAAGAGTTGCTTCCTCCAAGAGTGATTAGTAATCGTCAGTTTAGATTTGACAAGTAAGAGAGGGTGTATTCTGCTGCCTACATCAGATTTCCCTGTGATCTTTTCATGGAGGTTCAGTGTATGCCAATGACCCTGAAGAATTCTGGCAGAAATGAGGAAAAATCCTAGTGTGGTATCCTGAGTGGGGCTTGTCTCTGGAAGCATAAATCCTGAAGAGCATGTGGGAGCTCCTGTTTGGGCTGAAGAAAGAAGTATGAAAATATTGTTTGTGTCATAGCTGATCAATGGGCAAATCAAAAAACCTGCATAATGCAGAATGAGAAAGAGCAGAAGATGAGAGAAACCTCTTCTGAGAGGCTTCTGATATCTGGAAACCAAATGAGTGAGTAATGTTTTGAAATTGCTTCAAGTACTCAGTGTAGATAAGGGTTACTTCAAGCCATGGAGGAGTGCCCTGCGTGCTGACTCCCAGCTGCATTATTGTGTGTCACAAGTCCAGCAACACAAAGCTCCCTGCTGGAAGGGGTTTACCCAGCTTCCTCCCAAAATCAGACTTTACAGCTCTTCTGCTCCTTTAGAGCTCTTCTGCTCCTCAGTTATTCTGCTGTAGTGGCCTTGAAGCTCCAGCCATTTTCCTTGCCAATGGCAAGTACAGTCTGCATTACCTGTTTTGATCATTTCCCTTTCTTACTTGTTTAAGAAGCCTTGGAAGGAGAGGAGCAAGTCTCCATGGCTGATAAGAAGCATTATTGTGTTTCACTTTCCACTGTGAATAGCTGTGGTAGGGTGTTCAAATACTACTTCTCTCCAGGTATGCAATATTGATACCTCCTTACTCACCCAAACTGTAGCACAGGGAAGAGTCATCCCATGTGGGATTCCTCTAACAATCCATGGTGTTTGCATGGTAGATATGTATATCCAAGTTCTTCAAAATGCCCTTTACTGTCTAACATACAGAAGCTGGCACCTTTAGGGGATAATCAAGAGGGTAACTCTTCTGAAGATTGATGTCTGAATTAAGTCAGGGAATCACCCTGAGCATACCTGTTTCTCTCCTGTAAACCATACAAATTTAAGCAAGCCCACTATATTAGAGTACTGCAAATTCACAAATTGACACCATGGCTTCAGTCCAGGTGCAGGAGAAGAATTTGTCTCACCAGCATGAATTACAGGAAAGAATTAGAGATGGGCGAGTTCATTTAGGGTGCACTTCCCGCAGTTGCACTTCTAGAGCAAAAATAAATTGAGACCAAGTGATCTCTTTCTGCTTTTTCCTTCTAGACAAAATTAAAAAAAATACTTGTTGGGAGGTTGAGTACTGGATCTTTGTTTTTAAATGACATAATTTTCAAATTTCTGAGCATCATTGTTAACTCTGTAAAGTTGAACGTGATTTCACTTAGGGATGCAGCCCCATCTTCTTGTTCATGCAGGAAGAGTCCTTCCTTTCTTGGGACTGTTACATTCTTTACAGACTTAGGCAGTAATCAGAGAAACTCATACTTGTCATCCATTGTGAACAAAAAAAGAAATAGTCAAAACTATATGTTGAGAATAGGTGGCCCACTGCAGTTAGTCCATGTCAGATCTAATGCAATTATTGTTATAAACTGAGACCTTTTCAAATTCCTTTTATTCAAGCCCTATGTAATATTTTTCATTTTCAAGTGATTTATGTCTGCTACCGATTGGGAAATATTTCAGACAGAATGACACTTCCAGCTCTACATATGCAATATCATTTAAATTTTTATGGCTGACTCTAGGGCCTCAATGTACTTTCACGTGCACTTAGGAAGCTGCTGTCAGAATCTACACATTGCATAACTGAGTGTAGAATTTGGCCCTTTACATATCACTGTATTGTTAAAAATCCCCACCAAAGCTAACAAACAAAAAGCAAACCAAAAAAACCCAAATCAACCCAAACTCAGTAATCCTCATGAAATTGTCATAATACATACTACATTTTAATGCCTGAAAATCTTTCATTACGGTAATTTGAAATGTCACCATTTACTTATACGGGTCCTCCAGACATTCTCATTTTAGCTGCTTCTTTCTGGCTCTCTAAAGAATCAATGATTTTACTCCAGAAACATTCATGGATCAATAGACTTTGAAGATTAGCAGGTCATGGCCAGGTACAAAATGCATGTTGTAAACCCCAGGCTCTTCTATTTGCTTGAATCCTTCCTCAAAAAAATGGGAGAAGAGGTAGCTTTGAACAACAGACCTCTTTGAATGGATTAATTCCTCGTGTATTTCAAAGGGTTGAGAATATACCAGAGAAACTAGAAATGTGGAATTAATTTTCAGTGACTTGAGAATTCAGTTAGCTGACAAATAGTTCTCTTAGATAAGCCAGGATGCTGTGGATGAAAGTAAGACAGGGAGAAAGGAGTGCTATACGTGGAGTTAAGTTTTTGTTTTTCCTGTTTTCCCACCTTGTATTATAAATGGAGTTGCACAGAAGTAGCTGCCTTTATTACTTTTCCTTTTTAGTCACATCTTGCTGATTTCAGGGTTTCATTTTCTGTGCTAGACTGGACACTAACATCTCTAATCTCAAATAAAGATAAATAGTGTTAATTTGGATCTTCTAAGAGTGCTAAATGAATCTGTAGCTCTCCAGCACTCAGCTACAGCTCCTGAAATGGCCTGTTTAGACTTTGTAGAGAAGCTAAAACAGATCCAAGCAGCTTTTGAGGCTCTCTAATAATTGTATTCCAGTGCTATGTTGTTTCATCTGCTTCTTCATGAAAACAGCAGGGTTTAAAAAAAGGTGGAAGGTTTGAAGTGGCAGATTAGTTACCAGAATGAACACAGATAGATTTCCAAGTTCTGTTTGTTTCTTGTGAATAAACTAATCGTATGATATTTTCATTCATTTTCCTTTCCTACTCTTCTTACCCTCAAGGTTGTCATCTTCATATTTTCTTTCATTCTCATTCTTTCATGGGGATTTCAATTTTAGATATGTTTTCCCTCCCACTGCTATTCTTCAATCCATAAGTTTTGGTCATGTTTGACAGAAGGACAGATGTTTCAAAGATAATGACATATCCACAAGTTTTCTGAGAACAGGCATACAGAAGAGGCTTAATTGCAAGCAATTAAATGAAAGTACTTATTATTAGACACTAGAGAATCCATATAGAGGAGTGAGTTTAAAAATTATTCCTCTGCAGAAAAAAAAAAAATGGCAGTGGAGATTGTAATTGATAATGAGCATCAGACCCCTGTGAAATCTTATTTTAGCAGTGCCAGGCTGTGTGCTGTGTGCGCAGCAGGCTGCATTTACCAGGGAGGCTCAGGAACATGAGTTGCATTAGTGGTAAATCTGGTTCTTCATCCTCTGGCTTGCTAATGTGGAGGAGTTAATTTGTTTACTTCTGCAGCTGGAAAGGCTGTGGCCCTGCAACAACTGAGAGTCCTGTCTATGCACTCCAATTAGCAAATTCCCTGACCAGGCCTGATCCACAGTACTGCTGGGAAATGAAGAAAAATCTTCCCCAGGGCAATATTATCTGCTTTTCTCCTCTCTTCTGGGATATTGCTGCTTTTTTGTTTCAATGCTATGATATAACATGGAAACCTGTACTTGGATCAGCATACTCATAGAAATTGATATTTTGGGGGGCTGGCTGTATGGAACATTTCATCTGTTGTGAAAATGTTTTTATTCTGTTGTAATAGTTATCAAAGAGTCTTTGTGGGCTTTCCCTAATGCTTGTCTTTAGGGAAAAGAAACTTAGCTCAGTAGTTTCAGTAGTTGCAAAGTGCACATTGAATTTTTAGGGCCATTGACAGTTTAATTCAGGAATTATCTAATTAGGGATGCAGAGAACTGGATTCACCATATCCTTAAGTATTGACTGTCCTGAGAGATGCTCTGGCAGATGGTTAGTTCAAAGTGAGTTTACCTTGGGCTCAGTTTCTTTAGACTGACAGCTTTTTTTACTCAGTTAAATGAGACAACTGTCAAAAGCACAGACTCTGAGTTGATGCAAATAACTGCTGCACAGATAAAGCTTAAATGTGTTCCTTGAGTCAGCTGAAACTGTCAGGTGCTTTGAGTAACTAGTTCAGCCAGCCAGAAAGGCACACTGGCAAGTAGAAGAAAAGTTTGGGAGGTGCCTAAAAATAAAACAACTCCCAGGGTTTTGTTACCTTCATTGATTTTACCTTTTGTCACATACTGGTATGGCATATTGGGAACTACTCTTTGCTTTCACAGTTGTATTCGTTTAAGGAAGGAATTCTTGTTATGTTTTAATTATCCTCAGAAGTTTATTTGTTGTTAATGTGCCCAAAGTCCTTAGGCTATGAAAGCATGAAAATAATGAGCTATTATGATGGAGCTGTCAGACAGTCCCTAAACTAACTGTCCTTTGCTCTGAGATTTCAACTGTTTGCAAATAGATTATTATGGTTTTGGTGCTTTTCTGATAATTTAGATATCCATATGTGATGTTTGTAGTTAAAATCTAGAGTGTGCTTTTCACCCTGTATTGCCTACTAAGAAGAACTAAAGTAGCTCTTCCTGGTGCTGATCTCACTGAGCAGGCAAGACCTTGCCTTTCTGTTCCCTCTACTCAATCCTGCAGCTTCCATTTCATCATGAGTTACTGGGTTTCATGAACTCTGTGGAGTAATGAGGAGGTCCTGCTGATGATACATAGCCACTTGAATAGTGTCTTCTATGCACCAGGCTTTGTCCAAGCTAAATTGGAAATGAAACTGGTTTAAATAGGCAACATATGCCCATGGGTGAAACAGAAGCCACTTGTCTGCTGCCAACCTCAAAACGAGTTGTGGGCATTATAAAATCCAGAATGTAACTGTGAAATAAGAATAGCAGAGATTGGAGGAGGAAAAGCCAAAGCATAGAGTACCTGTGGAAAAGGCTGTGATATATGGGTGTGCTTAGAAATACAGAATGCTTGAATGAAAACTTATTAAGACTTTAATACTTTCTTAACTGACACAAAGGGGGAAAAGCTTGCCCTTACACTAAATTTCCTTTTCAAGAGGAGGAGTGGGACAGGGCATGGGCAGTGCTCATCTAGTGCCAAAACATATGAACTGCTCTTATCAAACCACACAGCTCTTTACAATGCTTTTTGTATGCCTTCAAACATGGACTCATGGAAGACTTATCATTTCCATAGTCTAAAATTATTAGAAATATTGACAAACTGTTGTGATTTTAAATTTAATGTGAGCAAAAAGTCCCTTGGGAGGATGAGGTCTGGATGGAATACAAAGACAGGAGCCTCTGTCAGTATGTTACAATAATTGTGTCCCAAGACACATTTTGTTATACATTGCTAGCCTTTGACTTGCAGCTTCTGTTGGATGGCTAATTGATTGCTTCCATTTCCATTCCTCACATGTATTGGAAATGTGAAATTTTCAAGTCTTACCCATGAATCTTCTGTGTTGTTACTTAGGTGTACCTGGGAATCAAAAAGTTAATGTTCTACTTTGGAGACACGCTCCTTGCCAGCTTTGCTAGCTTCCTGAGCAACTGCTTCCAGTTTTCCCTCCTTATAATTATAGATTACCCTGTTCCTTCTGCTGTCATCAAAGTGTAAGTCATGGAGGAGTGTACAATACCAAACTTACATAAAGTAAATGTAACCAGTTCAGCAGTAAGGAGCTATATATTTAAAATTTCTCCCTCCCTCATTAGGATGGGCATTTTTAGAACTTGTGTTATTTTCTTGGCATTTCAGTTTGATCCTGAAAGGAACATTGTCAGCTCAAGTGAAAAAAAAGTCCAGTCCAATGAGTTGCAGAGGGTTTTTGCATTTAAAAAACATACATATGTCACTTGATACATTTAATTGACTTATTTGAAAGTCTTTTTAAACTAGGAGCATTAAGCTCTAATTTCAGTCTCAATGAAAATGCTGACTATAATGGAAGTTAAAGAGAAGTGATGAGAACATCAAAGACCTTGTTACGTCTGTTAGGAAACAAGATACAGAACTGTCTACAAGCCTAGAGGGAAAAGGAATGGTGAAGCCAGGAGTAATTGGAAAGATGGGTGTGGCTTGTGGGTGTAATCAACAGGCATTGAATGTACGAGGAGGGTCTGGGTTGATCTAATCTGCTTGATGGACAGGGCTTCTGGTGCCCGGCTTGTACACAGAGGCTGGGAGCCATCTTCTGTCTTTTTCTGTTCCAGGTTGAGAGATCGTTTTTTTTAGTTCACTTGTTAATGCAAAAATTGTTGGTTAATAGTACAAATTGGAGAGAAGTATTTAAAAGCAGTGCATTTATCTGGCCTAGCTATATTAAAGTGGTGTTGCAAAGGAATGATTCTGATACTAAAAGTATATAATTCTTCTGGCAGATACTGGTGGAAGAAGTTCACATGTCTCTTGATGTGCACATAAATTAGAGATTGAAGAAATTGAAGATTACTTGGTCAAACGTGATTCTGAGCTCTTTTCTCTATTGTCATCACTGAAGATTCACTTTTTCCTTGTAGATAAATTTTTTGAAGGGGGAAGCAGTGAAAGTGAAAATAAAGAGAGCATTATGGCAGTGACTGTCAATTTGAACCTTTGCATTTCCTTAGCACTCTGTGGTACTCCACAGGCAGGTCTGTGTCAGACAGGCTCTGAACCTGTAGGATTGGTTTGGCCCAAGCTGTGCCATCCAGTGTCTGCTGAAAAGCACTCTGGCCAACAGCTCTTACCTCTAGGGAAGAGATCCATGGATCCAGAGTGCCTACACATCTAGGCACACATCAGTCTGGTGGTTATGAGAGTTCATTACAATTTATTTATAGAACCTATGCATTTGGGCAATTGATGGGGCTCTCAAATTTCTTTCTGGATGTTCCTTAAAGGGAAGATGGAGAAACAGAAATAATGTTTGTTGTACGATGGATGAGCAGTGAAACTGCTGCTGTGGCAGTGGTTGGACTTGGCCAGCTGTGCACAGGTGACCTGTGCATGTTCAGCAGGATCCCTGTGGGTGTTGAGCTGCCTAGCAGTGCAGTCAGAGCCGCTTCCTTGGGTGTCTTGCAGAATGTCTAGAAATCCCTGTTAAATTCTGTAAATCCTGCTTTTCCACCCCAACAGGATTTGCGATTGAAAGAAAATGAACATGTTTTTCATAACACAAATGGTAGATGACTGTTTATAAATTTATCAGGTAGGATACTATTTTTTAAATTTTGTGAAGCTACTGGTTTTTCTTCACCATTCCATCCTTCTTTTTCTGTTTTCATCCTGTTGCAGTGTGCTGTACTTTGCTTGTGAAGAGAATTATTTTAATGAGTTTCAAGAGACAGTCAATTGTGCTTGTCTTTTAAATATGTTAAAACATATGTTGCTTCAGTTCATGCTTTTGTCACATCACAGTCAGCTTCTTAGCTTTCAGTATATTTCTCTGGAATGCAATAATCCAAGAAAAGCTTTGTCACTATCTATTCCAAACCTGTGATCCGGAGGATAAATTGTCAACAGCAGGTGATCCAGTGGAAGTCACTACAATCTTCTTTCCTTCTGCAATGTCCTCATTAATTTAAGTCTGAAAACAAGTTTCTGTTCAGAGAAGTGAAAACTATTCTATCAATGAAGAAGTTGGTTTTTACTCTCAAATACATGGAAGCATTTCCCAGCAAAACCTGAAGGCTTGGCCTGATCAGGAGGTGGTGCAGTTATGCTGGTAGAACAGGGGAGGAATCTCTGCTGGTAGAAGGATCTCTTCACCTAAAAAAAGCTCTTCAGCTGTGTAAATTACAAAAAAGAAAAACAAAAGCCCCAAACCAATAACTTTGTGGTATTTCAAATTTATTAGAATGTTGCATGATAAGATGTTAAAATAAGTCTATAGTCAGTTTCAGGGAGGCTTTTCTAGAAATATTTCAGTTCTGAGTTATTTACTGCTACTGCTTCAGGTGTTTATTTTCTGATGTTGGTTGAGCAATGTTATCATTCCCTGACACTGTTCCAATGTCAGTGCTTATTCACCAGTTTCAGCTAAAGGCAATTCAGTGACTACTTTACTCTTGCTAAATTATAAAAGAATGAAAACAGATTAATAAATTAATATTAACTGATAGTCATAGGGAAGCATTAATTGCAAGTGCCAAAACAGTTTCCTAACAGTGCTAATAATACACTTTATTCTCATTACAAGGCTCCCTGTTATGATTTCATCACGGTACAAGCACGTGCACTTTAGCTCCTCACTGCATTAAACCCTGGAATTGTCTGTGTTGTTGGTGCCTGCACATGGAGAAGGGAGCCAGCTGCCTCAGCAAGCAGCTCTGCCTTCCCCAGGATTTGGTGCTCTTGAGCTCACTATTGCAGTGGCTGTCACCACCAGCTTTCTGTGACAGGCAGACTGGGGCCTTGATGCAGGACTGACCCACCCTATTATTTCTGTGCAAGAAGCAAACAAAAAAGGGCCCTGTGTCTTTAAATTTCTCTTAGTTCACATGGCCTGCCTGGCGATAGACCTCTGTCCTAAACCTGCAGAGTTAAATTTACCCAGAATGACAACTGTATACTCAGGGTTTAGTTACATAACAGCAGTTGCTGCGTTTCACATTGCACTAATCCAAACACAGCGATAAAGCAGGCCATGGAAAAGCTGCCTGGTTTTGGTATGTTACACAGGCAGGAGCACAGAGCTCCTAAATTTCCACGTTGCTGATGGTATTCTACGACTTGGATGTTTGACCATTGAGTGGCTCATTTGGTGCTCTGAGAGATGTGATAGCAGAGGATGTTTGTTGCAAAACTCTGTGTTATTAAGATGGGTGAGAAGAGGTTGTGCGTAACATGCATCTGCCACTGTGTGCTTTTAGATAATAGCATTACGGCTGGTGTGGTGTAAGGTGCTGCAGAGGTTAAACACTGCTCAGCTTTCATGGACTCTTCCAAAAGTGCTCTTATCCCAGCTCCCCACAGGTGTACTCGGAGGAGAATCTGTGTGCTGGGGTGAAGCAATTACTCTGCATGCTCACTAGTGCACAGAGGACTGATCATCTATCATGGAAGGTATCATTAGTGTGTTCTGGCTCAGCTTGGGAGCCCTGCTGAGAGCAGCCCACATGCACTGGTGAGCTTCCTCTGCGAGTGCAGGCATTCAGGTCCCCAAGGGAGTGTTTGCAGGGCCTTGTTAAATAATAAAGACATTTCTCCAGCTTCTCATATGTTTAATCAAAATAGGAACTCTCCCAAGAAGTGGGGAGAGGTACTAGGGAAGAATGCAGAGGGTGCTGAAGATTTGTATTCCTTCAAGGGCTTGGATTTGGGAGACTGGCCATGTATTTCCTTGAAACTTCCTCCACATTATTGCTGAGCTCCTGGCCTTCTCCCTCTTCCATTTTTTCTTCCTTTCTTTTTTTTTCTTTTTTTTTTTTTTTTTCTTAGAGAACTCTGAGGCAGCAATAGCCTTTGTGTATTTTATGCTAGCACCATGTCTGCCCCATGGTGAATAGCAGTGCATCACCCCTGTGCCACAGGTGGAGCCCCAAGGTCGGATGTTTGTACCTAGATGATCCCTGCAGGGGTTTGTGTCTTTCTGCTGGCACAATGCTCATGGTCTGCAGTGGAGCCTGGCAAGGAGCCACTGAAATCTCTGCACAGTGCCCTGGTGGGTGAACCTGGGAGGGAAGGAGGCTGGAGGGTGCCCAGGGCAGTGGTGGCACCACGGGACAAGGCCACGGAGCCGTGCTGCAGCCCCCAGGGATGGCTGGGGTCCCTGGGGAGAAGCCTTCAGTCTGTTAAAGGAGGATGATAAAAGCGAGTTGCTGAAAGAACAGAGGTTACCATAAGCCCTCACAGGGTCTTGCCACTGGAGGAAGTTGACATTTTAGTGTTCAGGCTTTTCCAACTTGTTTGTAGAGCTTTCAGAAACATGGTCGAATGGACAGGGACACCAATTTAAATTTACCCAGGACTCAAATGTATGTCCAGAGCTCTTGGTAAATACAATTTACGTATGTTATTCTTAGCTGTTATTCTTAGCTGTGCAATTTATTTGGGTTTTCTTAACTGTACACTTTCTACTGATTTCTATGCATAGAACTGTTAAGATTGTTTAAAAAGCTACCTGCTGGTTTTGGAAAGAGTATACTGAATTGTTTACATGGATACATTACTTTTGATCTCTTGCACATCCATCTTTAAATTTAGAGCTTTTACTAATTGCTCAAAAATTCATAAAAATATAAAAAATACTTTCTTAAGCCAAAGCTGCAGTATAAAAAAATCACCTTTAACAGGTGTCCAAGAGCAAAATGTTTTATTTCTTTCTGTCTCAAGCAAAGCTTACAGGAGCTAATAAGGAGCCATAGTTAGAAGATATTTGTTCAGGGGCTCACTTTTGTGACAGGATGATCTGAAAACCCCAGCATAATGGATGAAAATTTTTGGTTTCTATTTTTCATTCTGGACGGACAGAGCTCTGTTTGTGAGAGTTCCCTGATATTTGTCTTTCATTTGAGAGCTGATGGGCTTATTTTTTCTTTTCAGTGAACACATGTACTGCTCATCCCAATTAGAATGAGGAGCTATAAAACACTTGATTTTTTTTTTTCTTTCTTTCCTATTCAGCTCTCTTGTGTTTCATAATTTGTGTTCCATTTCTTGGACACTGTTACATGAAGAGCCATTTTGGTTGCTACTTTCAGGATGAGAAGACTCAAGAGAGTGTTGCAGAGAAAAGTAATGACAAGGAAAAGCACTTGCTGTCACTTGAACATACTAGAAAAATCTTTTTGTTTGTGGTATATAGCTGTGTTTCCTAGCTTCATTTCTGTATAGTTAAAACCAAATTCTTAAAAATGAAGGTGCTAATTTGAATCACTTCTTTTAAAAATGAAACCAGAGATGATCGAGTTGTGGTTTTGGACTTTGAACTTGAGATTTTAAAGCATTAGTAACTGTAGAGCTGATGCATGATAGGGTTTTGCTTTCAGAAAAAGGCAGTGGAAGGGGTCTGGTCTTGACCTCTGACTGTTAAATGGAACTTTTAATAAAGACAGCACCTTTTTCAGACACATTTGATGTCCATCTTTATATATTGGCTGCTTAAATTCATGATTTATTCTCTTGAGCAGCACTGCCATGTAGTTTAAATACTCTGTGGAGATCTGCAAAGTGGAAATGGTCAGTGCCTTTGACAGCTCATCTTTGGCTTTTTGAAAACTTTTCCTTCCCCTGTGTGTTTTTATTTGTCAGTAGGAATAATCTGCCATGTGCCAGAAGTTCTGGTTTGAGAGCAGTGTCATGAGGTTGCTGTGGGGTGTTTTTTGTTTTGGGTTGTTTTTTTTTGTTTTTTTTTTTTTTTTTTTTTTTTTTTTTTTTGTGCTTCCCTCAATGGCCTGGCGAGCAGAGCAGTGAAAAATTTCAGGATTTTTGCTGCTGATGGTGACTTCTTATTTCCTTTAAATGAGGTAACTATTTTCACCTCCTCCTTATGAAAAGACACAATGTGAAGCTGCTTGTCTCCCAGCTGCAACAACATTCAGAAGAGATTTTAATGCAACAAGCTCTGTCGCTGATGTTCTGAAATTTTCCTGGAATTTCATGGGTGTCTGAATGCAAATTTATTCTTCCCCCCCCCTTTATTTTTCCTGTTTGAAGGTTAGTTTTCTTTAGGGTATCGCTTCATTCCTGCCAATCTGATAAAGCTAACTTAATTAAAAATATTACCATTAGATCATACAGTTCTCTTTATTAGTTTAGTCCATGGGGCTTCTTTTCCACAGGGAAATTATTTACTTCAGAAGTTGCAAAAGTAGCCTTGGCTGGCTTTGTTTAATGCGGCTGCTTTAAAGCTTTCCATCAGATTAATGTTTTTCCAGGTCTTTTCTTGCAGGTACGCTGTTACTCAGAGATAACTGTGATTGCTCAGACCTGCAGCAGTTGCTGCAGAGCAGTGTTGGGATTGGAGGGCTTTATGGCAAAGCAGACACAGGGATTTGTTTTGAATGGTTGGTTATTTACCCCTTTTCTCTTCTTCTTTTCTGTCTCTCTTCCCTACACCCCCCACCCATATTTTTCCTTCCAAGTGAAAAAGTCATGTGGTGCACTATGGACTGTTGGAAGTATTTACCTTCTGCTCCAAGGATTTTTTGGCTTTACTTGGCAGGGAAAGGAGCAGGGGACTGCTAGAGAGACTCTCCTTTCTTTCCGACGAGCAGTTTTAAGCAATAACAATGGCAGCTCATTTAGCTGGAGGTCTGGCTGCAGGCTTGTGCTTGAGCTTGTGCTCACACTTCCTATTCCTTGTGTTGTGGAGGAGCCATACTGGAGTGATGTTGGAAGCAACCTTACTGTCATGTGTCACATAATCTCCAGATTTAGGGTAGAGGAGTAGAGCAGTGGGTAAATTCTGTGTTAAAACAGTTGTGATGTGGCTTCATGTAGGTGATTTCACCTGTTTTCATACTGCATTTTCCATCCTGTGTCTAGTGTTCCTTATGAGTGTTCCCTTCCCACGTGTGCCTTTCCTGGGCAGCCTCACGGGCTGGGCTCACAGTGCACACCATGAACAAGCTGCAGCCTGAAGGCATCACGGGGGCACAGCTGTGCTCATTGCTGACCTGTTCAGGAGTGAGCTCTCCTCTGAGGCATTTGACATGGGACTGTTTTATCCGAGCGTTCGTCTGCGGCCTTATTGCCTACATGTCTGCATTGGTGTGTACAAGACTTAATACTGCTTGTGCTCAGGCATTTCTTAGGCTGATCTCTGAAAGCTGAGTCCACCCTTGAGGCCAAGACCCCTTCTCACAAGACTAGCAGTCCTACTGAAGAGAAAGGGAGTAGGCTTTCTTCCCCTCATCTTGCCTGTTTTATTTTCATGGGAAGTGACTGCTGTAGCTTAGGCCATGCTTGATGCTAACATGCAGGCGGCGTTATTTTTCAAAATGCTCCCTCCTTCATAATTAAAATTCATGAACAGTTCCCCAGAGAGCCACCTGAGGTAACAGAGTCTTTTCAGTGTGCCATTAATATACAGGAACACTGAATACAGGCATTTGGCTGTGTTCACTCTTCCTCACTCTTCCCTGGCTGGCCGCCTGTATGTGTTGTGGAACAACAAAACTGAAATCTGGACAATTTATATTTCAGTAGTGATGGGATATTCTCTCTTTTCCTGTCACTTCACATTAAGGACCTGCCACTAATAAAACTAATTAATAACTCTTGGCTCCACACAGAACACTTGGACTCCCTAGTGCTGGCACTGTGCCACAGTAGCTTTTGAAAGAAGTGCTTCATCTTAGTCAGGGACAGGATGAATATTCCCTGCAGTTCTAATTGGACCAAGTGGCTCTGCATTTCAGAGGCAGCAGATTAGCAGGCTGTAGATCTCTAGGTAGGATCTCCTTTCAGAAGCCTCTGAGACAGGGACCTGTGGCTTGTCTGGGTGCTGTGTCAGGAGCCGGAGGAGGCTGAGCCCCGCCTGGGAGAGGTGATCTGGGCTGTGAGGCTTGTGCTGCTCACGGAAGGCGCTTAGGGGAGACACATTCAACACCTGCACAAACCAGGAGGTGTAGGTTGGGTAATTCCTTGCTTGAGAGGACAGTGAAGCACTGTCAGATGGATCCCTTTGGCTGTTTTAAAACCATCTGATTAAATTATAGAAATTGTACTGACCAAATGACAGCCTTGCTGAAAAGTTTCTTCTCTCTCTGGGAGGCTTTGTTGGCGTTGTGATGCCACTTGTGGGCGTATTTTGGTTTTTTTCTTCTCGCTACTGACATAACTGTGCCAGTGAAATTTTGTAGTATGAGCCTGTCTGTGTTGCATAAAAATATTGTTCTGCCTTCTCCTCTCACTCCTCTCTTTCCCTTCAGAAATACTATTTGCTTGCACACTCTAGCATTGAGACCTGTCCACTGCATTTCTCTTCCACTAAAGAAGGCAGGCCTTGGTGGCCTTGGTGCTCTGGGATGTCATGGTGTGTGTTTATTCATGACCAGATCATGATAAACAAGAATGTTCTGTCTGACACCTGTGCAGCACTTTCTACATTCATTTGCTCCTGTCAGGCAGCTGCAGTTCTTTCCTGACACCACCCTTCATACAGATGTAATTCAGGAGGGAAACTACTACACGGAATATGGTTGAATATGAAGTTGGCCAGAGAATTTTTACTTTAAAAAAATTAATGAAAACCATTAACATGAATGTAAAGGAAACAAACTGCAAACAGTATGCTTTTATATTGTTTTTGACCTGACAAAAAAAAGTATCTGGCGATTTACCACCATTCTCCTCAGCTTTCTCAATGTGCCTCCTTATAACCAGAGTTTATTTTTTAGGCTAAGGTATTTTTCAGTGCTTTAAGGAAGGAGAAGGCTTCAGCTTATAAAAGCAATTGATTAGGTTCATAGCTGGAAATACCAAGCATTAATTCTAATATGCCACAATGTATCAAGCAAATGAGTAGCTTTTCTTCATCACACCCACCAGTTTGCTGTCAATATGAGACACTACTCATTTATTACTATTAATTCGTTATGGCTGTGGATGTTGCGTTACTGACAAAGGTGGATTCTCTGGCAGAACTCGTTGTGTGAGTTAGATGAAGCTGGAGGAGGTGGCAAATGCTGGGTTGGAGGTGGAGAAGGATGGCAGTGGTGAGAGTACCCACAAGCCTAGGTGCCTCATTGAGACTAAAGCTTCCATAACTCCATGTGTGTGTGTGCATGGTGGGCTTGTCCTCAGGAGCACCTGGGACACATTTCTTCTCAGTTCCCAGTGCCTCCCAGTGCTTACAGTGCCTTGGCAGTCACAGAATGGAGCTGCAGCAATTAATATCCACCAGGTGCTAGAAAAGGAAGGAGTGCTTCTGATTAAATATAATCTTCTGTTGGCAGAAGTAATCAGTTGTCAAATATATATGAAGTTGCTGCTTTTTCAGATTCCCTGTCCTGTTCATTGCAGAGATGGTAAAAGATGGGAACTGACTCCAGTTCTTCTATGGTGATGTAGTGCCACTGACTCCACTGTCACTGCCTTGGAACTGCACCAGTGAAACTATAAAGAAGAATTTGCCTCCTGGTCTTGTTGCCAAGTAAACTTAAAAGTGTCAGTACTAAATTACTGGAGAGCAGCCCCTTGCTCTGCAGGTCCTGGAGAAGTATTAAAATCCATGTTGTACTGTCAGACACAAGGAACAGTCCCCAGCTCCCAGCTGTATGCTTTTCCTAGTCTCATTCTTCCAACAGTTCTCCTTGACATTGCATTTTAATCCTTTCCAGCAGAACAGCCAGTTGGCAGCCTCATGGTCTCAGAAAATATAGTGGTTGTCTCTTCCCCCCCAGCATGAAAAAGGAGGAGGGTTGGCCAGAATTATAACTGGTAACTTCAGTTCCCTCATTACTGAAAAAGCTTTCAACTACTGCCATCTCCTTCAATTTCTGTTGGTATGTCAAGAATAAGAGCTTGGCTGAGCAGAAGTGTTTCTCTCCAGTTTTGTTGCATGCTGCTGTTTTAAGTTACTTATTTGTGAAGTCAGAGGTGATGTGTGAGTGTAGGATCTGCAAGACCCTCTGTTTTTCCTGGAATTTGCAGTATTCCCTGAATATTTGCTGTGACTGCCCCTCCATCCCCCCTCATGTTTGTGTCTCTCTTTGTGGAAGATTTTTGGTAATAAAAGGGCTGCATTTTTTTCTTTGGAACAATACTTGCCTTCACAGAAATAGTTAAGCTAATTTTTACCCTGATTCTTTGTAAGCAAATTCAGGTATTCTCGGCAAAAAAAACAAACAAACAAACAAATAGTTTGTTTCTTAACCTAAAGACTTTTTTTTTTAAGTGGTGTTTTTTTTTTTTTTTTTTTTGGTTTTTTTTTTTTTAAGGTATAATCCACAAAAGGATGTTGTTGGAGGAAGGCAGATGCTGATTTCTTAAGTTACCACTCTTCTGCAAATCAAGGTGTAGCTGAGGAAGGCAGGAGGATGCTGCTGCCAGAGATCAGCAGTGTAGGAGAGCTGTCTTGTGGTGATTGTGCTTGAGGATTAGGAGAGAGCATCAGAGGAACTGTGGGTACTCCCTGTGACAAAATGACTGGGCGTTTAAGCAGCACTCAAGGAAGATGATAGGAGTGAGAAATCAGATTTGGGTTTGGCACAGGTGCTGCTGGGAGCAAAGCTACTGTTGGATAGGAGTTTTGCAGTGTTATTCTTGTAAATGAGAGGCCTTTGTTTCAGGGTATTGAAGTATGATGTCTTTTTTACTGTTGTTGAGATGATTTGCTCCAAGGTTATTCCCTCTTTAACCACATTTTGGTACAATTGTTTTCATTTAGAAGTGAGGTGCTTTCAAGTCAGAATTTAGTGTGTGAAGGGCTGCTTGCTTGGGGTTCTTGTGTCCTTCCAAATACTTGTGTAAGTTCTTTTCAAGGAAATTATGACCTGAGTGCAACTTCAAACGTGCGCCTGTAAAAAATGAACTCCAAGTGTTGTCATAGTTAAATTCCTGGATTTCTAGGGAACACAGTGCTATGTGTTGCACTAATTTTTGGAGACTAATACAATGCAGTGAGAAGTCTGGAAGCATTTGTACCAGCTGATTTCTCAAATGGGACTGCTGAGAGATGAAAATGCAGCACTGGTTTGTGGTTAGTAGTCGGAAACAGCAGCTCTGGGTGTAGGGAAAGGCTCTCTGAAAATGTGGTCTCTACCCCAAAACACCTGGTGTGTATCAGACCCAAACTCTGGCTCAAGCCCTGATTGCTGTGCTGCAGCACAGACCCTGGCAGCTCACCTTTCCCTCCTTCTCTGGGCAGAGTGGCCTGGGCTGTTCAGGGAGCTTCACCTGGGGAGGACCTTCCACAGGTGATAAATGTGCTTAGGGGAACAGGAGAAAGAGAATTGGTTTGTCTGTAGTAGGGCAGTGAATCCTTTTATACACAGAGTTGTTGAAAAGGAATGTAAAAATCAAGGAGGATGTTTCAGTGAGTCAGAAGCTGAAATGGAAAAGAAAATTGAAATACTGCTTAGTGCTCCAATTTGGCATGCAGGGAATATTCTAATATATCTTGTTGGTTCTGTTATTGCTGTAACTTTATTTTGGAAGTTAGGAAAAATAATAATTTAGAGCCTAGTCTCTTCTAAGTATGCCTGTTTAAAAGCTTACTTGTTCAAAGAGATGATTTATTTGACCGGGTTTGGGTGGCTCTAGAGCATTGTTCAGTGCTGAGCTTATTTACCATTTAAACTTATGTTGAATTACAGACTTTGGAGGGTAAATACTATTTGGCATCTAACTCATATCTTTGGCTGTTTACTCTCTAATGAAACAGCAGTACAGGCTTTGATTCCTGCACTTTTATTATCTGTAAGAATTCTCAACTTTTGCTTCATTGTAAAATTCATTCATCAAAAAATAAGATAGTTCTTGGTTCTGTTACTTTTGATGATGATATTAAATATACAGTGCTCTCTGTATTGTTTAAGCAAGTTGTGCATGAAGAAAAAAGTGCTAAATCAAGATTTGAGGTTTTTACAAAGCTATTACCTTGGGAATCTTCTCTTTTGTGTTGGGTTCATGCCATACACTTTATAGAAAAAATACATCATTTATTGGTAACTGCAAATTAATATTGGACATAACTAGTTGAAAGTTTTGGCATTATGTACTTGCCTAAAAGTTCTTGAATTTCCTTTGACATTTGACAGCCTTAAGCACTGGAGATTTCCCCTGTATTTTAGAATTTTGTCAATCTCTCAGTCTCTCTGTGATTTCTAGGTAATGTTCTACATAGCTAAACAGACACAAAAAGTGTGATTTACCTGGTGGGTCTTGATAGTTGCAGCACTGCTCTGCCTTTGGATTTTTCAGAGCCTTGGTGTGTAAGTGCTAGTGCAGTCTTTGTGTTTTCTTACACAAGCTAATTAAATAAGGATTTATGACTTCTGATTTATTCCCAGAAGTGCTTAGTATAAATGTAGTACGGGAATAATCTGTTGATAGCCTATCTTGGTGGTGATGAAGGATTTAAGTAATGTATATTGGCAAACAGAACAAGTTCCAGCATGTTCATCTTCATGCTGAACAAGACAGGGATAGGGCTGGCAGGTACAGCTCAGTTTGGAAATAGCAGTTTCAGAAGAGCAGCTCTAAAAAGCAGAATTCTGGTGGCTATGGAAGGCACAGTCAAGCTGTTTATAGCTACTCCAGTGTGGTATCTACCAGGTTATCATTAATGACAAGAAATACACAGAGTTTTTTTGTGGGCACATGAGTTCTTGCAATACTAAAAATAGTGAAAAAACATCCTGGGTAATGTGTGATAACATGGTGAACAACATAAACTGTCTGTGTAAAATCTGTGTAGCGATTTTTATCTTAAAGTGCTTTTCAAGTGTTCATAATAAATAAAACTTGAATCTAGAGCTAGTGGCAAATATGTTACTTCCTTGACTGAAAACTGGTAGTCCAAGTGTATTGCCTATCTAGGGAAGTCTCACACCCACTGACAACCGGATGCTGAGAGGGTGCTGGGAAGAGCAGAATTACTTTTACACCCCTTATAAATCTGTATAAATGCACTGGAAATCTTACAAAATGGCTTCTTACCATTCTCTTATATAGAGCTGTTTTTAGGAATTCTCTTGCCTCAAATGCTCTGCTTATCCAAATACTTTATGGAAGAGCACAAGAATCTGCTGCTGCAGCAAGTAGAGAGTAACAAAATACCTTTCTGGTGTATTGTTGCCATCGTTTTTGGCATCCTATGATATGCCTATTGTTTAGATCATGCAGATACCCAGGAAAAGGAGTCTGTCTTAAAACCAAAATGTTTAATACTCTGTTTCTCTGTTAGAAACTTGGATTAACTTTGTGTGATTCCTTTAATAGGCTTTTTGTTTCTATCCTCTTCTTTTTTTTTTTTTTTTTTTTCCTGGGGAAAGAAAATATTCAAATGTCTGTAGTATGTGTTGTTTTTAAGAGATCCTACAGAGGCTAAATAGTCTCTTGTGTAAACCTTAAAATCCTAATTTCCAGTTTGCCACGATATGTGTTCAAGCTCTTTCAGACAGGTTTAGATCTTAAAACTTTGCAGCAGTGCTGTAATCATAATGTTGAGATTCAGGATATGTTAGGGAACTTCTGACTGCAGCAGGTTTACGTCAGAGCTCCTTGAATTCAGCCCCTCTTCCTCTCTGAAAGGCCCTACCTGCAGGTAAAGCTACTGCACGGAATCCCAGGTAGAAATCTATGGCACTAGAAACGTTTTAGGAAACATGGGGTGTCTTTAAATGTGCCACATACCCGGAAATGGTTTTGGCCAGTGCCTGTGTTATGTCTCTGGCTGATCTATTTTTATTTTTTTTTTTCTTCCTTGTTTGTGCAATCATTTCAAATAGAATTGGAATTTATTCAACAGTCGTGAATTCTGAAACTTCAGTCTAGGAGTAAGGACTTAAATTCATAAGAAAGAAGTTTCCTTGCTTTTTAATCAGTATGGAGCTATTTTTTAAATGAAGTATGGAATCAGTTTAGCTTTGTGTAGACTTTTTAAAGTTATTTTCTTGTGTAAAACCTTTTTTTTTCTTAAGTCAAACTTCCAAGTACTTTGCAATGGTGTTTTTATGCTTAGTTTTTTTAAGCATCTGGTATTTAGCACTTGAAGGACTGCTTCATTTTCCATTTTGCAGGCAATTTTTTAAAATGCTTTTGCATGTGTTTGCTTTTGGCTGATTTGTTGTCTAGATTTTTAGAAATCTTTTTTTATGAAAACAGCATGTAGGTCTGTTTTCCTACCTTGAAGCTATTTCTGTAGGCACTTATGTTTATGTTAAGGCTGAGGTCCATTCTATAACTCCTCCTTCCCTTCATCTATTATGTACAAAGAATAAATAATGTACTGAGTTCTCGTGTCTGCCTTATACATCAGGACATACCTACCTGCTCGCCATTCTGCAGTACAGAATTGCATCAGAAAAACCCTTTCTGCTTGTGGGGTGTGCTGCTCCTGTCTGATGGGGGTGTTTGGACATCCCACCTATTTTCTGTGAAAACTTTTTGTCTTTATGGGATGCAGACTGTGATGACCTCTTTTCAACTTGCCAGTTTCCCACGGTGTGCAGGGGATGTCTGAAAGAGCAGCTTAAATGAAGTAAAAGATGCTTCAGCTGCCATTTGCTGAACAGACTGTTTTGCAGGCTCAATATTATAACTGAGAAAAAGCAAAGGAAGGAGGCATTGCTGTAGTGTGGAGGGGAAATAGAGTCTGGGGAAGGAGAGAAGGCTTCTTGCTCACTATTCAAGCTCTAATCCCAGTGGAAAAGATAGTTCAGTTGAACATTTTTCTGTGATTTCCCCCTGCCCCAAACACTCCCTGACAGAGATACTGTTGAGAGAATGCAAATGACTGCAGAGGTGCTGTGGCACTGAGGCCTCTGTGGATATCTGGGGCTTCGTGTGAGGGAAAGGATGAGAGAAGAACCCTCCTGGGGCCGTTACTAACACCTTGCAGGCTGCTGTGTTTAGCTTGGCAGTAATTTTTTTCTTCTTTACATAGAGGCTCTTGGAGTGCAATCCTAGAACCAGGTTTGCATTGTTTACGTGAGTGATAAAACTTGGCTGGAGCAGAGCTCTTCCACCTGCCTACTTGGTTTCTCTAGTATCTTTTACACCTCGTATCAATCCTTCAAACCCATCTGTCTTCTAGAGTGCCTGTTTTACAGAAAATACTGCCTCCTCACCTGTGTGAGCTGAAGCTCAAAAGATACCTGATCTTTATAAAATACCATCTTGGAAAGCCTGTGTAAAACAATACAATGAATAGATGGTGCTGCACTATTGCATTGAATGGGTGCCTTGATAAGGGCATCTCTTGTGAAAGGAGCGGGCAGAGCTTCTGCCATTTGACACCGGGGGCTCAGCACGTGGGGCAGTGTCTGTGTACAGCCGTGGGGGCTGAGATTTCGGAAAGGCACCGTGAGGGGAAGCTGCCCAGCCTTTTCACCTCGGGCAGCTCCAGGCCCGCGGCGGCCGTGAGGGGAGGGAAGGGGAAGGGAAGGGAAGGGAGCGGCTCTGCTGCGCCGGGAGCAGCTGGTGAGGCAGCCCCGAGCCTGGGCACCGGTGGCAGCAGGACCGGGCTGGGGACTCTGAGCAGATTCCTCCTGAACGCTTCATTTTGGGCTACTGGGACCTCATGCTGGGTCTCTCTAGAAACAGTTCCCTCCTTCCGCAAAAGACAACAGGATGAACATTTCGAGCTGATATAACTGAAGTGAGATGGGGATTACCTTGCTATGAAGCAAGTTAATTGTGAATTCAAGACATGTACCAGTGGTCATTTCTTGGTCTGAGTTCTTCAAAGTTTCTTAACGTTCACTGAAGGACATCATATGCATTTTGAGAAGATCTAGAGATTCTGTCATATATTCACCAGCTTTAAACATTCGCTTTGAAATGATTCATATTTAATACAGGTTTATGAATATGAAAACATGGTGTTTCAGAGTTTTGGGGAAAGTTTTAACCATGGGCTTCTACATGTTAGACTTCCCTCTGCATAGATGATGATTTGTTTTTTAAAATAAAAACAACCCCCATGAACTCTAAACTTTATATAACATCTAAGAACACATTTCCTGTGGTGTAAGTGAGAACATATATGCCTATATAAATATATACTGGCACATGTTTTTTGCCTTCAAAATGGCTTGTGGGCCATAAGTGAACAGACTGCTCAGTTACTATGCCTGGAAAGCTTATTTAATACTTCCAAATTTAAATATTTTTCTGTGTTGGTTTGTTGCAAAAAAGTGCAGTCAAAAATTGAACCTGGCAATAAATTTATTTTTTCTGAAGGAGCATTACTCATTGGATGAAACATTAATTTCTCCAACAAACAGTTGATTTCTCCTGTACTACAGACATTCCTTTTCAGTGCTTATAACTGAAGTAGGAGCGCTAAGGACACTGAATGGGAAATAGCTTCATTGTAGCAACTTGGTATAAGAATGTGTAATTTTGGTTTAGCAGAGGAGTTTGATTCTTCCCTGTGAGGGTAGTGAGGCCGCCTTGGTTGCCCAGAGAGGCTCTGGCTGCCCCATCCCTGGAAGTGCCCAAGGCCAGGTTGGATGGGGCTTGGAGCAGCCTGGTCTGGTGGAAGTTGTCCCTGCCCATGGCAGAGAGTTGTAACTAAGTGACCTTTAAAAGTCCCTCCCAACCCAAATCTTGTTATGAGTCTATTGTTTATTTTTTAAAATGTGAAAGTGCAAATTAATGTGCTTGTAATTAATGTAATGAGGTGAGCTGGTTTACTCAAATTGGGTATAATGCACAGTCTCTTGCTGTTTCTCAAAGCTGGTATTGAAGTAATGTTTCATTTATGTAAATAAATAATATTCTTCAGTATTTCTGCACATCCCATAAGCTTTATAGGCAATATAGGTTCTTGATCTGAAAATACTTTCTCTGATAAGCTTCCATACATATATTAAGGCAGCCCTTCTGTCACAGGTCACCTCATTTTCTAATGACTCAGAATTCAGATCAGGTATTTGCAATGGAATTAACATGCAGAAAGAGTATTTCTCAATGTGTTTTTCTCCAGGAAAAAAAAGAAGTCAGAATTCAGACTACCATTTAGAAATGAAAACCACTCTTATTCCCATGAACTTGGTTGCTCTAGGGAATATGGGGAAAGGGTGAATAACAAATACAGTAGTAGTGTGCTTGGAGAGGGCCTGCAGTTGAGGCCTCAGAATTATTTGGACAGTCTGTCTTTCCAAAGGCAAAAAGGAGGGAGGAAAGAGATTCCATCTCTCTACCTGGTGGAAGCAGGAAGGTTGGGGTGGTGCAAGGAGGGTGTGCATTGGGATAGAAGACTTTAACAATGACTGAGTGGAGGAAAGGGTTGTTATTCTCGTGAGATTTACAAGGAATCTGTTCTTCAGGTGACGTAGGCCATTTAGCGGAGAGCGAAGAAACATTCCTGGGGCCAACCTGTTTCCTGACATCTGGATGATGGCTCTTATCTCTCATGCTGTTCCTCTGTGCTGGTTTGTTTGGTGTCCCAGAATGATCAGCTCAAAGCTAATTTCAAAATACATCCCCCAGCATTCACAACGTCTTTATTCTTATGTGATAATTGCTGGTGCAGAAGTAAAGTTGGTGAATTTTGTTTCTTTCCAGCTGGAAGACTTTTCCAGACATTTCCAGACAGTTGTAGGGAACAATGTAGCTCCTGTCATCTTCCCATCTCTTCCCCCAGTACCTTAGCAAGACCCTGTTAGGTAAATTTTAAGCAAAAATTATTTGAAATAGCAGACAAGAGCTTTTGGAAGTGCTAGAGAAGGAAAAACATTACAAAAGTGGTACGGACATAAGTTATTGTCTCCCTCCAAAATTCAATGGAAATTTGCTAAACTCTTTGTACAGATTTATGTCAGAGGCTTTGGGACCAGGACTTCACGTCACCTGTGCAGCTGCTCAGAATGTGAAGGAGAATGGTGACCCAGCAACAGGAGAGGAAACAAAGTGAGCACTGAAACTGTTCATCACTGTGGTACTTGTTAATGATTCTTCTGGGCAGCAGCAATAATGAGCAGTTGAAAGAAGTACTTTATGTACCCTCAATAAATTGCTTCCAAACCCCATAATTGCCACAATTCTGGCTTTCAGTAGACCTGGTAATGAATTTTTGAGTGGTGTCCACATGTTTGCCTGTTACTGTACTTGACTTTCATCCTATTTTGAGTGATCTCATCAAGGGATGGATGATGTTATCTGAATAGAATATATTTATCCAATATTGGGCACAGCAGTGATGATGAAATGGAAGTAACTGTGCAAGTGACTGCAAGTGATTTTTTGAAAGTCATTTTCTTGTGAGGCCACCTTTTCCTGAATCTGGTGTAGTGCTGATAGGTGTCATTTCAGATGGCACTGCCTGAAAAACCCAGTATTGATTGCAGTAATACAGGATCCAGCAGCTTCTTAAAGGGTACTGTTATACATGGGAGAAAATAGATTCCTTCTTGTCTTGGAAGTGTAGACACTGCTGAGGTGTTTCAAATGGCAGAAAATGCCTTAGGTTCAGATGGGCATGATGAAGCTTAAATGTCCCTTAAAGGCTTGTGCGATGTGCCTGTGATCAGAATTTAACACAGTGTTGCCTTCTGCTGACAAAATAAAAAGGAGGAGGAGGAAGCAGTGTTGTTTCTTTTTTTTTTTTTTTTTTTTTTTTTTTTTTTTTTTTTTAAGAGAAAAGTAGAGAAATCTGGAGAGACTTTACCTCACTTATATGAGCTCTTTCTATATGTATAATTTAACATGGCACCTTATATATAATTTAATGTGCGAAATAAACATAACATTTGAATTTCACAACTGGAACTCTTCTACTTACAGAAGTAGAATTTTTCCCATCTGATTTTAATTTAAAAGTGCCATTTCTCCAATGGAATGAACATGTATAGGGGCTTAAAACACTGAATCTTAAAGACTGCATGACAACTTGCCCCCTTCCTAGGATAGTGAGCTTAACCACTGTACGAGGTATATGTTGCATTGATGTCAGTGTCATGACTGATAAATCACTTTCATCCTGCAAGAGAGCCTTATTTATAAATAGCTCTTTAATAGAATGCCCTAAGTTTGCAAAGATGTTTTTCAAACCCCTGAGAATACTGTCTCTTGCCTCAAAGAGCTTATAGTCTAAATGTAGTAGATAACCAGGTAGAAAGGATCAAAGAATAGAGGAGAAACACAAAGGAGAGAAGTGGTGGGTAGGGGGGAAGGGAGGTGGGCATAAATCTCAGGAGACCGGGTCTATCAGCTTCTTGTTTTTAGAAAGAATATTGTTCACTGCCATTATAATTGAAATTAGATAATGTTTTGGAGCAGAGCTCACTGAACAGACTCGCTGGTGTTGAGTTTTGTGGAGGAACAGAAGGGTGTTATTTTGTGTGTTAGAAAGGCTGTCTTAGGCATCAGGAGTTGCCTGAATATGCTGCTTGCAAGAGGATTTTACAATAGGTGAACAAGTAGTGTCAATAAGCTTTGCTTCATTGATTTTCATTCATTCATTCCAGCTGAGGATATAACCCAGTGGGAGCAGTTAGGAGAAAGTAATAGACCTAGAGGGAAAAAGAAGGTTTTCTTACCTGTGTTAAGCCTTTTGCCTTGCAATCTGAATTGCCCCTTTGCTCCTCAGCGAGTGCTTTGGTGTGTCATGCACAACAGAAGCAGCTTACTGGGCTGCTCCTCTTGGAGAGGCAGAGGGTGGGTTATTCATATTGTCTCTTCCCTGCCTTCTCACATGCAGGGGCTTAAAGAGACTGCACAAATGGGATGCTACACTTATTTAAGGTTTCCTAACACAGGAGAAAAAATAACCCAAACCAACAAAATTGATTTAGTTTGGTGCACTTTCGATTAAATGGATGCTGTGCTTCTTGTGTATGGTGGATTTCTTTTTTTTTTTTTTCTATTATGCAAAAAGTTTCCTTTTATGTTGCTTGCTTATTAGAGTCTTTGAAATAAAGAAAAATAAATGTGAGAGTCACTAGGTATTAATCTGTGACTTGCCATTATATTGATTAGCCACAATCTATCAGCATTTACTTGCTGTCTGTATTTTATTTTGACTGCAAGGCAGTCTTGGTCTTGGTATTTCACTTCTAGAGCTCATAGTATTCTTGCTTGTCATCATCCTGAATCTGATCCAGGTGGAATACTACCAGTGGTGCAGGAAAACAAATACAGTATCTTGAGGAAGAAAGAACATTTAGAAATGAAAGCTGAGCAGAAGTGATGGATCAGAAAGGTTTAGGTGACCAAATAGCAACAAATGTAATATGTTTGGATAGGACAAGTAAAGCCATTTGTACAATTTCAGTTGGTACTTCTGGCCAATTTATATGCCCACTTCAGCTAAACAAATACAATAGAATATTTTACATTACTTGAGAGTGAAGATCCAAAGGGTTTGCAACAGTACTTATTTTTATTACACTGCTGTTTTGTTCTGAATAAAATTGGACATGCTCTGAAGCTGCACAACTCAATTAAGAGGCTTTCCTCCCACCACTGCATTTCTGTCCTTGGTGTCTAGTGGGCAAGGTGCTCCCAATCTGTTCAGAACATTCCCTGTGTCCTCCGCCAGTGACACCTGGGGAGAATGAGAACAATGTTGGGAGCTGAAATCTTGGCAATGAACCTGAGCATTAAAAACAAATGAGGGGGGTGTGATGGAATATGGGTGAAGTTTTTAACTCTTCAGATGGTCACCTGTGGAGGATGACAAGACATTGTCCTGTAGCTGCTGGGAGTGGATGGTGATGCTGACTTGTTCCCTATTTGTTGGAAACGGAAAGCAAATGGAAACATGGAGAATGAAAGATTTTTTTTTTTTTTGTGGCAATTATTTTTAGAGCAGTAATGTCCTTGCCATTCAGTTGGTCTCATAAAATGTCAGAAGTCATTAATGGCCAACAGTCTGGTTATGGAAGCTTTAAAGATACTGGAATTATGGAAAACTTTCCTTTTCAGTCCATATGCCATCAGTGGTGGTTATACAATATTTCCAGTGCACAGAAAAGTTTGCCAGTCCAAGGGAAGTTAGCAAACATGAAATACAGAATCATTGTAAGAATTAGAAGATATTCCAAACCAATGGAAGATTAAGGAAGCACACTCTCTGCTTTTGCTTAAAACCAGTTCTAAAGCTTAAAATATGTCTTTTGGAAGTGTGGCATTTATATCTTGTGGACAGACGTGTAAGAAGTCTCTGTATCTTTCTGAATGCAAGGAATGTCAATATAGAAGTGATGATCAAAATGCTTGATATTGCACTTGCTTGTTATTAGCAAAGATGAGGAAGATAGTTTTAATTCCCACCTGAATAAGCAGGTAGTTCTAGAGGATTGTTGCTGTGTCCTGGCTGTGGATATGGTTCATATAGGTAAAATATGAAAAAGTAATGAATTTGGAAATATGAAGTATTGCTATTGCCACTGTACAGTGGCCAAGTTATTGATTGTGCCACAAGAAAACCATGCTACTTCTCTTTTTCTCATTGTAATGTGCTGATTTTCTTTTATTGCACAGCTGTACCTACATTCTTGTTCTTAACTTCAGCTTAGTGAAACATCTTGCTGATACTTTTCCATTAACCTTGCTTGGGTGAAGATAGCAGTGGTGTAGCATAATATTTTTTTATTGATTCCTTCCTTTCCCTCCCTGAATTGCTAAGCCAACACAGAGAGGAGTGAATAGCTATTTTTAAAATACTGGTTGTGATTAAAAACTGTAGATAAGATACGGACATTTTTTCTTTTATTCTGCTCTCTAGGTTGTCAGCTTTGGAGCAATTTAACCACCAGCTGAGAGGGTGGACAAGTAGTGCCCTCTTAGATGTCTTTGCAGTGAGGGCCCCGAAAACAGCTTTGTGGCTGGTTTTATGCAGCGCCTCGCATTAGCCAGTTTTCCAAAAGCAAATTGACCTTTGCTGTGTAATGTTTTATGTCAAGTAGGAGATCAGACCTGCTGTGCTTGTGGTGTAATTTCCTTTAAATGCAGGATTAGATGTTCTGGTGTAATGGTGATACCAGTTATTATGTCAGTTGGTGTTTGCTCTGTTCCCCCTCCCACATGAAGCAATTCAACTTGGGCTCCCTTTAAATATGTCTGCAGAAATCCTTACTGCCACTTGGGCAAGAAGGGAAGCCCTGAACATCTTGGCCTACAAATACCCTGCCTGTGGAGCTTGCCCTGAGCAGGCGTAGCCAGCAGCAACATCTCCACTTCATCCAGTGGCAGCTCTTGGTGCTGGGACTTTGGCTGCAGGCTGGAATAGCAGAGGGAGGTGGGATGTGGGTCCCCAGTCCCAGCCCTACAATTAGCAGTTTCTCCAGTGCCTTGAAACTGAACAAAAGAGTGGCTAAAATGTGTGCTGGCTTACAAGATTTGAAGTGATGCATTTGTCTGCTGGGCCTTCTTCAAGCTATAGAGAGAAAAATAGAACAAGCTTAGTTTTTCCATAATTTCCCCCCTGTAGCCCAAAGGAGACTACACGACAGAGATGTCTTCTCTAATCTTCTCTTCCACCCTGCATTATTTTCCTTCCCTCCTCCTTTCCTTCTGTCTCACAGCTCCCCTCCCCACTCGCACACACGCAGACTTTTGACAGCACACCAGTTTGATTCTTGAGCTCCCTTTTTAGCCCACATGGGTGTCTAGTCAGTGCTGCAGCCCTGGCTAATACACGGGAGTTGGAATAAATGTATAACAGCAGGTAGCAAGTGACTGTTGACAGGGTGACATATTGACTTAATATCTTGTGTTATGTGATATGAAGGATGTGCCTTTTGGTGTGTATTTTCATTTTAATTTTTTTTGGTGTGTTTCTTAGACAGACACTTGTAGGCAGTTTGGAGTAATTGTCTGAAATCATTAACATGTTTATTAAATAAGGGAGCAGAGTGCATTATCTAGCAAATCAATTATGTAAATGCATGAAAAGCATGAGAGATTAGTCTTTAACTGTTGCTGAACTGCATCCACTTTCCTAAATTATACATGAAAGTGGGGTTTTTGTCAGTGTGTATGTGTAGTGTTAGGCTCCACTTTGCTCTTTTGGAGCTTTAAGTAACATTGATTAATTGGTTCTGTTGTGCAAGAAGAAGGCACTCCTGATGTACACTAATGACACCAGTGTGCATACATCCTTTCTATGCAGGGAAACAGATGGTCTGGAGTGGAGATCAGAAGTAATCTCAACTGGAGGGTCTGGATGACAAGATAAACTGACAGTGAAGCCCTAGCAATTTATTCTCTCATCTAGACACTGGAAAAAAAATCTCCAGGAAAATCTGTTAATCTCCAGTAATTTTAACAGTATGTTTTCTTTCTGGTGACTTAGGATCAAATGAGACCATGCCTCTACAGTTTTACCAATCCTTAACTTCGAGAGGAAGCGAGAACAGAGCTCATCACTCACGGCATGCTTGGAAAATTCACCTCTTTCCCTTACAGCTGTATAAAATGGTGTGTGTAGGGGACCATGTGGTAATAACAGCACAAATTGCGCTGCTCCATTTTCACCCACTGCATTTTCAGTCATGCTCAGCTGGAAAGAGAACAGTCTGCTGTGGTTCAAGCAAATGTGATTTATCCACTTCTCTGAAGTATATTGCACAAAAAAAGAGAAGTCTTGCATCTTATGGAAATGGTGGGTACCTGTGCAGGAGTCAGAGAAAAGGTTATGGATGCATTTTTAAGTCAGTGAAACTTGTGGAAACATTATTATTCTCCATTATTAAGTGCATATATGGTCTCAGGCTTCCAGTAGTAGCTGGGGCCTTCCCAGAGGTTATCACTATTCATCAAAGAAGAAGAACATGTACCTCTGTAATGTTTTTTTTGCCATACTATTATTTTCCTGCCATCTCATCTTCTATGTGTCTTCCACAGAGGTTTGCAGAGGTTGGGCCATTCCAGATGCCCAGCACACGGGATGCAGAATTTCCCTATAATGCTGATTTTGCAGATCATTGTAAATGCTCAAACTGTCTTAGAGCACATTGTCCTCAGGACACGCTGTAGTTTCCTCCCTACTGGAATGCCAGCACAAATAACTCAGCTCTTTATTTCCTTTGTTGTTATTTCTAACCTGGCTTGGGTTTGGTTTCTTGAAGGGACAAACTTCTGCTGGCCTCATGGGTCGCATCCTATTACCAGAACCCAAGATTGCCTCCCAGGAACTGAGGCAAGGAAATTTTCTTTCTTCCTTTCCTCTGGTACTCACTCTTGCCCTTAGTCCTGACAGGGAGAATGGTGAAGGAAGGCTTTGCAGCCCTTTGGACAGACCCTGCACTACAGTGACAGTCATTGTACCAGGTGTTGCAGGAGTTAACTTATCATAAAATCAGGAACTGTGCTACAATAGAAGAGCTGGATATAAAGAATGCTCACTGCTTTCCTGTATTCTGACCAGGTGAGCTGTAGGCAGCTCTCTGAGTGCAGTCCAGTTCATCTGTGCAGTCACACATGTCAGGGCTGGCTGTTTGCTGTCACTGGAAGCCTTTCTGGAGTGGGTATCACTGGAGATGTGGCAATTCAGCTGGAGATAGCAAATTATATTACTGTACCTGAAAGTAGGATTCATTTCATTTCTGATGAAATTTTCAGTTGTGAAAATCTTACTTAAAGACAGTGCCTTCCCAGGAATTCTTAGTGTTAAAATAACAGGACATTAAGTGTGACATGTTTATTAATTGTCAAAATTAGATCAGTCATAACAGAGCTAACAGATATGCCTGGTTCAGGTGAAAATGAAGATGGAAGAGCTGGCAGATATCACCAAGGAGCTGAGAGATGCCAGGAGAGGTGACAGATGTGGCTGGATGAGCTGAAGGGGGATTGGAAAAATGCAGTCCCAGTCATTGCCTCAGGGAAGAAATGGTAAACCTCGTAGACCTTGAAAAAATGCCTCAAGTGAGCAGCAATGGAGGAGTTTGTTCAGTGCCATTGTCTGTGACTCATTTGCAGTGTCTGCTTCTTCCTCTTCTTGAGAAGTTGCCATAGGAGAATGAATGCTGTGATAGCTTGGATTTGGAATTTTATTCATGTTTAGATTGTAAAACAGAGTGTAAAATATTATTGTGCTGATGCTGATCATTTCAGACCTTTGCAGCATCCATGCTTTGGCACCTTCAGGGACTTGTGAGTCTTCAGCCTGCAGTATTAGAGAACTTTATCCTGCAATGACTCACTTGGCAACAGATTCCTGTACCTGGGCAGAGAATAGGAATAAATTCAATGTTGCAAGGTGAGGGGTCCGAGTCCAGCTTTCTGCTTTCCCAGAGAATTTGGGAAGGCAGATATATTGGTGTGATCTGTAGGATTGGTTTTGTTCTCTGTGAAGCAGGCAGAGAACTCTGCAGTAATATGAGGAGTATTGGGGTTTGTGATGTGCTCAAGGGGTTCTGATAACATGGCCAGGGAGCTGTTAGATGTAGAATCGATAAAGTGTGTATTAATGAGAAAACAATATCAATATATAAAATATGGCCTTTTGAATATATTAAGATATAAGCAGTATTCCATATATCTGGAACATGCAAGTAGCTGTTGCACTGAGGTTTTTAAGGGAAGACTGCACTATACCCTTTTTTGTTATTTCCAGCAGCTTAAAAGTTCATTGGGCTATACTAAAAAGAAAAAGGACAATACATCCTGCTGCATTTAGTGAAGTGTCCCATCCTTTTACAAATAACTTGTTTTTCAAAACCTAGAATGAGAGCTAAATTCCAGAGTGGTGTCTTTGTAAAAACAGAGAGCTCATGGGGCTTTTTCAAATGATGAAGGATGTACTTCAGACAATAATATGCATAGGTATGGCATGTCTATAAAAGTTGGTTCAGAAAGTCTGCACAACACCCCCTCGTTGATGCTATAAATACATCTTTGTGATGAAGCTCAAAATGGGATGAAAATATTTTGATACTGTGTTTTAAACTTTTGATACATCTCTTGGCTTGAAAGATAAAAGGATTCACTCCTAGAATTTACACTCCTCTGATGTGATTAAAACCAGATAGGTGTACTGTAAATAGAATATTCTCTGTGTGATGATAGGTATGGCTTAGTGTTTTTGAGCAGGAGGTTTCTTACTGTGGAAAAACAGCTTTTCTTGATAAGTTGCTTGTCACTGTTTTCAGCAGCACCTCCTTTCATCTATTATTCATTTTGGAAGACTTAATAGTATGATTTGGGTGTGGGCTGATACCAGACACCAGTAGAGTATAACCCCTACAAAAATGAGATGCACAGAGCTATTGGGGTTGAGAGGCAAACAGACAAATGCGTCCTTGCTTTTTGCAGAACATTTCCCCATCCAAAAAAGTCACACTGTTACATGCTGCAAACTGTCTCCACTAGTCCCCTATTTAAATCTTGATGGAGCAGACAAAAAGGATGGGTGTCTTCACACCTTGTGCCTGTGTTAGGTGTGGTGCAAAGCCAATCCCCCATTCTGCAGTGGAAGGAGTAGCTCTGCCCCCGTTGTGCTCCTGTAACGTGGAGCAGTATCTGGGAGGGCTGCATCTCATCTTTTTCTCCAGCCCGTTAGCACAAACTGGGGTGTTTGCAGAAGGTCTGCACTTTGTTCCCTGTGGTTTGCTGGGAGGTCTGTGGGGCTGCAGTTTGGTGTGCATGTGAAGTCCTGTGTGACCGTGGATTTGTTGCAGTCGCTATGTGCATATAGATGGATATATTTATAGAAGAATCACTGTGAATGTGAGAAAGAAGCCTTTGAAGTGTCAAGCCAAATATTCTGGGGGGAAAAAAGAAGATTTCTTGTCTACATCAGAAGCTTGCATTTCATGTAGACTTGTCTCATTTTACCCAAAATATCTCCCCACAGGTCAAGAGAGCTGAAAGCAATAATAATAATTGGAAATGTAGGGGGCGGGAATGTGTGTATGAGAAAGGATAGAGGGAAGAGGGAAATAACAAACTTCTCTGAAATGTTTTTGTTCCCCATTAGTTAAGATTTGTTTCTTTCCAGTAGCTTTTCTCCTGCTTTATTTCCTGTTCTGTCATGGCCCTGCCAGGGGAGACAGAGCTGTGTTGCTTTACCTTCAGTCAGGCCCCTGCAGGTGTACTGCTGGCAAGGAACAAGGGATGCAGGACAGCTTCCAGTGTTCTCTAAGTAGGCTGGACCCCCACAAAGCTCCAGGTCAGGGGTAGGGGAGGTCTGGGATGGATTGTGCTCCTCAGCTCCCAGCATGGAGGCCACCACAAAACTACTCCCGGCCTGACATGAAGATTTCCTTTGTTCATTGCTTCCCTTTGGGAAAGAAAAGGGACACAGACACTCTAGAGTCACAAAGGAAGAGGTCCACATCTTTCATTAGCTACTACTGTGATATTAGAGTTGGCTGATTCTTGAATATGGGTCAAAGCCAAGGAATGTTACAAAAAACAGGCTTTTTGCAAAGCAAAATAAAATACAGATGTTTTTCAAAACTAATTCTTCAGTTGATGGCAGTGGTTTTATGCATCATTTCCATTCCAAAAATAGGAAATATTTATTTTTATCAAGAAATGTGTCAGGCTGCAGTTCCTGGCTGGCTAGTGTCTGTGTACATGTACTGGGACAGCTCAGAACCTTCCCATGGTGCCTTCAGTGAGAAATTCTTGCTCTCTCTTAACAGGTTTGAGACATGACTCTCTGCTTTCTTCTACTGTATCTTTATTTTGCGACAATATATCCTTGTCCCAATTCAAATGTCAAAGTTTTGCTCTGAAATATACAAATCATTGGGGTAATGTTTACAGTGCCTGTAAAACCTTCAAAAACATACCTTGCAAATAGTTCATACTGTTAAGGATGAGAATTCTTATTTTCTTGCTTGTAGGTAATTACTTACATACTGCTTATTTTTTCTGTTATTACATCTATTCTTTCTTCTTTTTAATATAATATGTAGTACTGAAGCAAGAGAAAATCAAGTAGATGAGGGTTGTCTTAGAAGTGGAATGGAAGATACTCAGTTTTTAAAATACCATACACTTTGTAGCAGTAAGTCCTTTTGTGCTGTGGTGAAAGGTTGTGGGCTAACAGCATCCACTGTTAGGAGCTGGTTTGAGTCCTGAGCTGCTAAATCCTTTCAGTGTGATTTTTAAACAAGGTTTGTGAAATTTAGCCAAGCTGTTTGTTGTGTTCTGTATTTAAAATCTGTTATTTTGGTGTGATTGTTTTAGTCGTGTTCTTGGAGAGTGTTGGTAAAACAGCAGTGGCATTAATGGATTCCTTTGGTGTCTGGGAGATGTGGAAAAAAACAATCTTCTGTTAAAGTAGGATTGCTAAATGCTGCCTTTAGTGGTTTCCATTTTGAGTCAGGTCAGAGAGACCCAGATGAAGCGAGTGAGAGTGGGGATTGAGATGATGTTAGAATGCAGCTTCAAGTGGTTGTAAGTATCGATAATTGCAAATACTTCATCTTTTCCCAGGAATGCCTTGGACTGGGCCTGCACCTTGGCATTTGCGTTGCGCTGCTGTAGGTAAATGTTAACATGCAGCAAACACTGCAGGCGGAAGCTCTGGCTGCCAAAAGAAGGGTATTTTTCAAATGTATTGCTCTGGTGTTGAATGGGAAGCTGAGAATATGCTTTCTGCAAGAGATGTAAAATATTAAAGAAGCCAGTAGCAATAAATGGAAGTGCACCCATTGGTTAACAGCACTTGGCTATATATCAAGACCATTTCTGAAGTAGATCTTGTAACATAAATTCCTGAATACTGAATTACTGCCATGTGTTAAGGATTCCTTTTAATTACAGGATGTTAGGGCTTCAAAAATAAAATTCTTCAAAGTTAATAATGAAGTAAAATAACTCCGTACTTAGCTGAGTTTCAACTTCATTAAAACGGTTCAAACGGCTGATGGAGCCCTAATAAGTTTTGTTCAAAGATATGACATCTTTGAAAATTTTCTGCAAATCTAACTCTATTATCTTTGATACTCTCTAATTGGATATAGCAATCACTATTCATGTTGTCTGGTGGATTGCATCCATGATAAGGTGCTGTAAATGCATCCTGTTGTCCTGAAATTAGCAAATCCAGGGATTGTAAGGGCTATTTTCACAGCAGTATTGAAGCCCTTCAGGCAAGTACAAAATGTGTATTTTGCCTTATATCAATATAAAACCACTTTAGGGAGTGAAAAATTGGGGGGGGGTTGAAATGGAATGAGCAACATTCTGACAGTATCAAATCATTAATGAGGGCACTGGTTTCTAAATTATTTACAGTGTATTCCATGTGCTCAACTGTTTTAGAATTGTTAATATCGAATGTGTTGTTTGTTAGATACAAACACTTTTCTCTCTTTTACTTTTAGATATCCTTTCTGCAATGTAATTTAATTACTGATGCTGTTTACTCTCAGGAGCTGTAAATATTTTTTTTTTTTTCCTTCTGCAAAGTAAAATCAGTATTTTACAACAGAATATCATCTTAGGAGAAGCTGTTGGTCCTGTGTGGGTGATGGAGGGACATAAGGATGCAGTATTTATTTTGACAAGCTGAGGTAGGGCAGGATGGGGCTGGATGCTGTGCCCCCTCTCCAAGAGCCAGCTCCTTTTCCTGCCTTGGCTTCTCCCTCCTTTGTCCCCAGGGCAGCCGGGCGCTGTTCCAGTGCCCTTTCCTCTTTGGGAGCTGTTACTTTCAGGACCATCAGCTTTTCATCCTCTTTTTGGTGTTCCTTAAAGCAGCTTAAACAGCAGATAGAGAAGTAGCATTTTGCCCTCTGCTGGGAAGCCGGGTCTGACAGATCGGTGGTGTGAGCTGCTGTGCCAGCCATTGTGGATAAGGAAATTGTGCAGGTCTGGGGAAACACTCAGTAGGCTGTGGAATCCTTTGCTGTGCTTCATTTCCTCAGACACTGCAGCAGCAGCATGAATTTGTGTTTTCTTTCTCCTCAAGGATGATGTATTTCCTCCTTTTTTATACTATTCCTTTTATGTCAGTATTGTCATTAGAAATCATCTGGTTATTAGTCAGGCTCCTGTGAAGTCCTTTGCCCCAATTCCTCCTAACAATCTGAGAGCACTGAGCTACTGGATCCTACCCTGCTACTGTTTTTGTGAAACTGATTTGCAGTGTGAAAAATCAAACACAAAAAACAAGTGGAAATGGCCTGGTTTCTAGTTCTGATTTAGAAGCAGGCAAAATACTTTCTGCATTTGTGGAGTAATTTCCGTTAAAGTTGTTGGAAGACTAGTTTGGGTTGGAAGGGGCATTTAAAGGTAATCTAGTCCACACCTGCCCTTAGAAGAGCAGCACATCTTCAACTCAGAGCCTTGACCAACCTGGCCCTGAATGTCTCCAGGGATGAGGCATCCACCACCCCTCTGGGCAGCCCATTTGTGTTTCATCACCCTCATTGTAAAAAAATTCTTCTTATGTCCCATCTAAATCTGCCTTCTTTTAGTTTAAAACTGTTACCCCTTGTCCTATTGTCCTGCTAAAAATTGGTGCCCATCTTTCTTTTAGTCCAGAAAGGAGCAGTTTGATCTTCCTGGAGCCTCCTCCAGGCTGAAAAAAGCTTTATCCTACTCAGTAGCTATTGGGTACTGTGGGGGTCCTCCTTGTTACTATTTTCACATTTGATCCTCCATGAAACAAACTTCAGTCACTGTAACTGAACCAAATTAGTTTTTGTTTCTTACAAGTTGTCACTTTATCTGCAGTTCTGCCCAAAGCTGTGTTTATTTTACTGTATTTTTTCTGATGACACTTCTTGCTTTAGAGGAAATAGCCCAGGAACAGGGGACAAAATAAAGAACAGAGCCATGTTATCTGGTGAAAACACCAGATGTATGTCTTGATTTTCAGCGCAGCTGAAAAATCATGTAGCTTTAATAACTTTAAAGCTATTATGCATGTTTATAGTTCTAATTAATTTCATTTTATGAAGCTTGGTCATTTTTAGAAAAACACAACCAATTATGAGAGTTGATTTAAAATCTATATGAAGCCACCTTTCCTTGAGAGTTTATGCATTGTGTAATACACAAGTTGTATGTGAAATCAAGTTGCTTCATCTTTATAAACACCCCCTCACCCATATATTCAATCTATTTTTGTTGTTGTGTACATGTGGACATGTTTCCATGTGTATTATGAAACTAAAACTTTTTTTTTCAATAGTTTAAGTATTTTTGTCCCAACTCAGCTAGCAAGCCTTTTTCCATGACTGTTTTTTGAGTCTTGAAGATAACATTGATAACATTCTTGGTTGTTATGTATATCATTTATCTTCACATCAGACAATCCCATGCCTTGTAACCTGTAGCATTTCTGTGGTGTGCACTTGGTTTCACTTGTTTGATAATTTGAATGGTGAAGACTTAATCCTTCTTTGTTGTCTTCCAAAGTAAACTGTCAAGTAATAGTGATACTAAATCTACTCAGTTGTGAGATGCAGACCTGGCTCTTTCTGCACAAAGCTATATTGCAGGCATTGTTGAACACAAGCTGGAGAATCACAGCAGCTGTGAAACTAGCTCAGAGATTAGGATTTATTGCTGTTCAAAGACTAGCTTCCCTTTTTTCCTGAACGGGTGTTTTGTGTGTTTTATCTCAGTACTGATCTCTCAGTTCTCTAAGTGGAGGGTGTCAGCACAGCAGTGCCATACACAAATGTCTCCTCCTTGCTACATGACACCAAGGGAAATACAGGCTGGATATTAGGAAAAAGTTTTTACAGAAAGAGTGATAAAGTCCTGGAATGGCCTGCCTGGGGAGGTGGTGGAGTCACCATGCCTGGATGTGTTTAAAAAAAAGATTGGATGTGGCACTGGGTGCCATGGCTTAGTTGAGGTGTTGGGGCTGGGTTGGACTCGATCTTAAAGGTCTCTTCCAACCTTGTGATTCTGTGATGAATCTGCCAAGCATATAGGATATAAATGGAAACAATTAAGCAGGCATTTATTATCATCTGCACATATGCAGGGCAGAGGAGCCAGCTGTGGTGAGCAGAAGAGCTGTTTGAGTACTGACGGACAGGCACAGATGGAGAAGGTGGCCTCCCCAAGCACCTCTAACCAATCAGCCAACAACTGTTGTGCTGAATGGCTCCTGCTGGCCTGTCCTAGTAACAGCCATGGTTAACCTGGCACAGATCAGGGATAGCAGTGCAGGAAGAGTGAGTTTCACTCTTCACCTGAACAGGCTGGGAAAAGGCCTGATCAGGTACCTGCAAAAGCAGGTCACTTGGCTCTGTCCAGGAGGCCGTAGCTTGTTAGTGTGTGAGCAGGAGATGACTTCACAAAAGTGCAGGTAATGTATGAGAGAAGTGATTGGTGAAAACAGAAATGGACAGGAGATAAATGATGGGACTAGAGAACAAGGGAAAGCTAGAAAAAATATGAAGTGAAACCAAGATAAACTGGCTTTTAGTATTAAAGATGACAGAAATTACGGTAGCTGTTCATCTCTCTAGCTTGGCTGAATGCAGAGGAGTGTAAAAGTTAAGGTCCTGTTAAAGAGCAGGTCAGCAGTGTGATTTCTTCATTCTGTGCTCCTACTGCAGTACAAGGGCTTGAAAAAGGGAACAAGATGAACTAAAGGTACATGGGAACATAAAATCCTCCTTTTTCTCTGTAGAAAGACATTATGATGATTCAGCATGAAATACAGGCAGTAATCTGCACTGCTTTGAACTGGGTTTGTTTTATGTGTTTAAAACAGTTGCTGCATTAAAAGTGGATATCCCCAAAATTTAGACTGTCTCCATCCAGATGAAAATTATGTAATTGAATCAGGTCTCTGCCCTATTTAGTGTCTCTTTTATCTGACAATGCCCTGTGTTGGTTGCTGTGAAGGAAAGTGTAAGAAAACCTACAACACCCAATTAGGGAGTCATGTGGCTGTACGTGGTATTTTTTCCATCTCAGCTAAAGACTGGCTTCTGCCACAGAGCATTTGGATTTCTATTCTTTCCACATTGGCTGAATTCTGTGCAACGTAACACAGGGTCTTCTCACTAGCTCTGTGAATCTCAAAACCTTTTTAAATGCTACAACACCAATTACCTTGTGCATCTAAATCTCTATTCTTTGTCTGTCTTCTAATATTCATTCGTGTTGTGATAATTGTCTTGAGTTGGTCCTTGGCACACTGTACTAAACATGATAAAATACAAGAATTAGAGAAAATGGTTAGATTAAGAAGAGCAGAGAACTTTTTTAATGTGCAAAGGTTCTAGCATATACCCTGCAGATTTCTGGCAGGTTAAACTGAATTGCATTAGTTTGTTCCTGTTAAAATAAGACAATTCTGTTAATTCTAGCATTTTCAGTTCAGAGAAATAACTACACACCAACCCTTCCTTTAAGGATCTGATTTTAGACCAGGTGCTTTTGCAGCGTCTTGGGTAAATGGAATTATCTCCCAAATACATTCAAGTCCTCGCTGCATATTTCTAACCAACACAGACACACAGGATGTGGCAGCTTCCAGCTCTTCTGGAAAGTTGTGGGCTTGCAAGTGAAAATCTTTCCATTTGGCTGTTGGAAACAGACTCTGATGACTGTAGGTAGATAGGAGCCAGTGTTTGTGCATTCACCTGGGCTGAGACACCTCTCCATGTGAGTGCCCAGTGGAGTCCTGGTGCTTGAATGGGATGTCTCAGTCACATTAATATTTAGGGGATGCTTTGGATTATTCTTGGTACTTGAAAAACCTCAATATTTTTGTCAGTAATTTTAAGCATTAAAAATTCTGTACCTGCACAATCACTTGGATATTTGCAATTGATGCATTTCCAAGGAAATGAGCTCTCTTTGTTGCCAGAGAATATCTCCCTACTTGATGCTGATAATCCATACTAGTTGTATTCTTTTTTAGTTTTGTCCTCGAGTTGTTCCCTACTGCAATGCCCAAAGAGACATCAGTACTTAGCCCCAGACATTGCTGCAATTTGTCTGATAGCTGTCACTAAACTACAGGCAGTTTTAGAATGTCACATTTTTCTGTTAAGGAAAGTTGTTTCTCCTGGCAAAGTGTTTTAGGTACCCTTTCTCTCTATCACGCTGAGCTGAAACTGAAGTTCACCTCAAACGTTTGCCTGAGAATTAAAATTAGGGAGGAGCATATAGTCCTCCACAGAGGGGGGGTTCAGAAGGAAAACAGGAGAAATGATAGTCACTGACTTCCTCTGATTTACAAATGGGAGAGGGGTCTTCTCTGAACTACTTAAGAGTAAAAATAAATGGGTTGAGCTGGTTTCCAGATTTCCAGCTGTCTGGCTTACTAAATAAAATAGAACTGACAAAGTACAGAATTGTTCTCCAAATATAAGAAGCCCTCAGTGTGCCTCAAAATACCAGTAGGAAAGTAAAAAGAGGTTAAAAATTTGGTGATAATCCTTAATGGAAATTGAGCAAACAGCTCTACTGTCAAGAGGGAAAAATTGTTTCATATAGGAGTGATGATGCATGTCCTAATAAAAGACATCATTTCACACCCACCAGGAATAAGACATATTCTGTACTTTTATATCCCATCTTGTTTTGAGTAGGAAGAATATCTTTTTTAAGAAGAAGAATCTTGCGTTAGGAAAATGAAGAGGAAAGAGGTTTTCCCACATGCTGGAAAAATTAATGAATCATTTCCATCAGAGTATGTGCAAAAGAGAGGAGCTGCTGTAAGAGAAGGAACAGCTGATTTTTCCAGTTGACCTTTGGCACAGAGATGATCTGGTCATGCTCTAACTAATTCTGACAAAGGTGTTTTTAATGAGGGGGAAAAATAAAAACTAGGGCCCCTTCATCAGCTGAAATGCTAAATATGTTGAAATATTTTCTGCTGAGTTTTAAAAAGGAAGATTTAAAACTGCAATCAGAGACAACAGATCCAAGAGAGGTGACAAACAGGTGCCACGTCACTCTACCTATGCTCTGTAGTCTCGAGTGGGAGGAATATTTTTGCTAGATGGAAGGTGTGTGTTCAGGTGAGGAAGTTCATCTGAGACAGGCACAGCCTGAGGCTCTGAGTCACACAGGCAAAATCCCCTTTGGAAATGCAGGTAAGATGTGTGACACCAAAGGGGAAGGTGTTGGAGTCCAGGGTTGTTCTGGGAGGAACCTGGAGGACGCCAAGTGTTTAAAGAGGGTGTTGAAGTGGGTGACAATCACTCTTTCATCTCCTCTCTTTTCTGGCACACTTCCTTCCTTCCCTGGTCCTGTCCTAGAACCCACATCTCCGCCCCATAAGGCAGCAGCTTCCTCCGAGCCATCTTTCACTTCTCACTCCCTGTTGGGAGCTGCAAAACAGGAGAGAAAAGGCAACACCTGACACCAGAGGGAAACACTGAATGGAGCCTGGATGGGGACAGGGAGGTGGCTCTGTGAGGAAAGTCACCATCTGTGGTTGTCCAGGGGCTCTTGCATCTCCAGGCTGCTCCCTTGGATGCAGGCAGGAGAGGAGCTGTGCTGGCTGCAGTCCGTGCTGTGCTGGCAGCCTTGGGGCTGCTCTGGGCACAGACACCCAAACACAGCTTTGGGGCTCTTCCTGGGCTGCCAGCTCTAGGTGGAATGAAGCTGCTGAGGACAGGACAATAGGTACCCACACCTTGGAAGCGGACAAGAACACCATCTCTCCATTTCTTACTGAAATACAGCAGTGTTTTGGATGAATCTGGGTTCCAGTTTTCCAGCTGCAAGCTACTGGCTAATTGGTTTAATAATTTCATGCCTTCTAATCGAAGGTATGTACTATGCAAGTGCTTTATTTCTTCTAAGAATTTCTTTCACTAAGTGATATTCATCACTCTTGCTGTCCCTGACTTCAGAAATGACCCAACTGATTGTATGCAAGGGAGTATCCAAGAGCAGAGGAAATGGAGGGATGGGTATGCACGTGTACCTGGCCAAAGAGTTAAAAAAACTATTTTTACAGATTTTGGAACAGGAGGACACACAATTTGAGGGATGTAGAGGAAGAGTTGTGGGTGAGGTACACCACCTCTCCCAGGTGACTAAAACAAGAAGCACCTAATTGTCCTACAGGTGGAGATGCACTGGCATTATTATCTAACCTCTGCACTGCCAGAAATACGAAACCCAGAGAAGGGAGAGTCTCCAGCTGCAGCAAAGGCTTGAATGGGAACTGTTTCTGTAAGGCAAGAAGGCCTGAGAGTAGGCTGTTTGGAGTTATCACCAGCTAGAAACTGGTTTTCTGAGCTCATCAATAAGATGAGGCATTTCTCTAGGTAAATGAAGGCTCAGTGAACAGTTACTGTGATCTGGAATCTCTGAAGTAAGCAGAAGCCTGGGAACAAAGTGATGCACTGCTCTTGTTTCCTTTCTTTGCAAACTGCTTGTCAGCTGAGTGGGAGAGGCAGCCAGGGATGGCTGAGGGAAGGGAAAATCTGTGCTTTGTTCTAACCCCTTGGCTCACTCTTTCTGGAACTTACCCAGGTACCAACTTAGTTTCCTGCCTTAAAAGAAGCTTCTTTTTCAAGGCCTTTCTGAGGTTAGCTGATACAGTGTCATCCAAATACATACAGATGACCCTCAAAATTGCAGCAGGAACTTTCATACAGGATTTTCCCTTGGTTTGATATGTTCCCATGAAGGTTTTAGGGGGGTTGGTTTTTGTTTTAATGAATTACATGGCCTTTAAGAAGTGATACTTACTCAGTATTTCATTATGAGGAGTACTTTAACAAATGCTACAATAAACTGTCTTTTTCATTTTAGTGGTGTCCCAAGGAATGCATTAGTGTTTGAAGCTGAAACACTTTGACATCAGTCTGGGTGATGAGTTGCTATGGTTTCAAGGGCAGTGTTAGTGCTAGAAAAAGACCACATCCCTGGAATGTGTACACGCAGTCCCGGGCTCCTATATATTTCATGACCAGAACATAGGATTTGCCTTCCACATCAGTGCCTTCATCACAGGGCATAAGGAGAGACTGAAGGAAGATGTGGAACTGGATTGCTGATGGTTAATAGCTCTTCCATCCCATCTGAGTAGAACGTGTGGATGTGGCAGTTTTCAGCACTTTGATGGGAAGATGGAAAGCTCGGGCCTCGTGGAGCTCCCTGCAGTAGCAGGGGGCATTTCCAAGGCAGGAGATCAGAGTGGGAGGGAGAGGCTTCCCATTTTCATGTGTAATAGACTCAATGCAAACCACGTATTTTAGCTTGAAATACTTTGTTCAAGCTGCAAAAGGTGGCATGTTTTTATCAGGTACTGATCAGAAACTCGAGGTATTTGTGTATATATGCTTTCTCTGAAGATGAAACAATACAGCAGGATTTTTTTAAAACATAAAATATTTTTTAGTAAGCAAAATATAGGTATATTAGAACCTTGCTTTACTTATCACTTAAGTATCTTTAACTAAAAATAGAACCCTAATCAGTTTCCCCTTGAGTCCTTCAGCTTCCAAGTAGGAAATAGATAATGGCTGGATATTTAAAACAATACAGTATTTCACATTATTTCTCAGTACATTGTAGGAATGTGAATTCCTCTGAGTTATATTTAATGCAGATAGTTCTAGAAAATATCAGGAGCTTCACTGTGGATATTGAAATGCATCTCTGAAAGAAAGAATGTTTTCCTTAAGTCTTAATGAGTACCTTACTGATTTGTAATGAACAAGCCCTCTTCTGTACAGCCTCTCTTTCTGGTGAGGGTGGTTACCCTGATGGATGCTGTTACCTTGTCCTCCAATATTTCAGTTCCTTTCTCAGTGTAGCCCAGCATGCTTTAGAACACCTGCTGACATGTGGGGCTGTGCTTCCCTTCTCCCTGTGCCACACAAACCTTTCCCTCCTCTCCCCAGTAAAACAGCACAGCCACTCCTCAGCTCCCAGCTTGGTGCCCTGCCAGCCCTGGGAGCTCTTCTCCATACCAGGCTCTTCTCTGGAAGTTGAGAGGTTATGAGGACCTGGTGGCTTCACAGAAACACTGTGAGGAGTCCCATGGTCCTCTCATTTTTCCTGCTTGGTTTTTTTGAAGGGTCTTGGTCCTTCTTCCTTTGCCTCTCTTTTTCAGTCTAACTTGCAACATCTGACTTTTCACAAAAAAAAAAAAAAAAGTACCCTGTAATTTTGGATGTAATGATTTGATCTTTAATGAGTTTACTGATGTGTAATCATGGAGGGAAACCACTTGCAAATGAGCAGTGTTCATCCAGAAATTCAGCCTTCTCACCAAAGTGTTACGGGAGGAAACGGTGCCAGAGGAGTTCCCAAGACTTTGAATTCAGGGATTTCAAAGTCAGAACAGCTGTATGTACACTGAGGCTTTTCTCTTCATTTGTCATCTATCTAACAAGCTCATGGCACATATGTATATTTGCTTGTGAATTACAAAGAAATGTTTTGGAAGTCTATGGGAAATCCAGTTAATCAGTTTGATTCATGGCAGTACTTATTAGCCATGATGGCTGAGCCTCTGAAGGTTTGCCATTTTCTGTCAGTAAAGTTCAGTGTAGTCTAAGCCAAAATTGTTGAAATTAATATCTTAACTTTTATTACCCAAAGAAACTGTCAGACCTCTCAAATGATTTCAGATGGAGTGACACCACTTTTTTTTAAACTTTTTTTAAAAAAATATTTAATTTTGTTCAGCTGAAATTCATAGTGCAGGCATATACAGATTGTGGGATGGGGAAATATTAGTTAAGGTATAGGTCTTGCCCAAATCTTGTGTGGCCATTTAGATAATTAAAATTTTTTTTTCTCTTCTCCAACTGCTACTTAACAGCTTGTAAAGGTCTTTTGAAACTCTATTACTTTATGCATTAGAGATTTGCCTGCTTCCACCCTCCCCCTTGTGGGATTCTGTGAGGCTTTTTTCTTGTATGCTGTGCCAACAGCAGATTTTGCCTGAGTTTTCTTTTTCTCATTAACATCAATTGAAGTGAGACATCAGAAATCCAGGACCATTTGCAATGACAGGACAGTGCCAATGCTCTTCCTTTCATAACCCATAGGAATAAAACTATGCAAAGCACCATTTCATTATTCACATTATGAGAGCCTGCATAAATTACAAATCATAAGCTAGGAGAAAGAAAAAAAATCATTATATACTTTGTCAAACATCCCAAGCTTAAATTTTAAGAGGGAATATGAGAAAGAATTAAAAAAAAATCAAAATAGTGGATTGTGGAAATGTCTGTTATCCCTTGTTAATAATTTTATCACAAGGCATTATCCCGCTTTGGCAAGTGAGGGTAAATGCCAGGCCATATGTTTCTTTGCTGCTTGACAGCAGGTGTGTATACTGAAAATCATATTCTTATTTTGGTTTGCTTTTTTTCCTCATAATGTTGAAATATTGAAGGCACTGAGTTGAAATTGTATCCTTTATGCAGCCTTCCCTTGGTAACAGATGAGGTGAAATCCCCCAGCATATTGTACCCCTCAGCCCTCCTGAATTGAGCAAAATGCTCAGCACACATTTTGCAGTGCCAGGACCTCTTCTTGAACTGAACTGTGTACAGTGGCTTCTAAAAATCTGGTTCTTTATAGAGAAATAAATCAACACCTGTCTGTGGTTTAACTTTAAAACTCACTGAATTTTTGGGTTTATTTCACTGTATGTGGTTTTTATGTGAAGATCTCTGAAGAGAGGAAATACAAGGACACAGCGATTAGTGTGAGCACTGGTTTTGTTTTCATTAGATAAAACATTTTGGGTTGATTAATGAGGCAAAATCACATTTAATTCAGTGGAGAGAAAGACATACTATTGTTGCACTTAGGAGTATCCATGCTCTCATGCTCTTTTTTATTGGATTTTGGTCCCCAGGAGCAGAATGAAGCCTTTTTCCTCATGGGGAGCAGGCAGAGGAGGCTCTGTCAGGGCTCTGAGCCACTTGGGTTTTGTGCCCCTTGGAGTTGGTGCTGGTGGCTAACGCTGGGGTGCAGCAATAGCCGAGGGCTGTGACAGCAGACTGTGCCCTGCCAGGTACCCAGGCTGCAAAAACGTGCTCATTAGGCAGGTGAGAAATACATTTCCTGCCTTAATGCCTGAAGTCTTGCCACCTTCTTAGGTTACAGAAATGGTGAGGAGTTTTTTGGTTTGGTTTTTTTTTGGAGAAAATTAGTAAGAAATGAAAAACGAGTTGTTATTTTTAGGTGTCCCCTGGGATCAGGGTTATCATCTCTGTAATTAAGCATTGTTGTTTAGGGGAGAGCTTTTGGAAGCTTCACTATAAGATATTTAGGAAAATTAAAGATGTCTAAGTGAGAGCTGAAGTTAAAAAGTTGTCAGAATTTATGTTTGAAAGAAATTGATACAACTTACTGACTTTGAGATGCAGTAAAAACCCAAACCCACTAAAAAGCCAAACATATGTGATTTTGCTAATTTTCCTAGTTGCCTGAATAAGATCTATAGAGCTTGAATCAGACTGGGGAAAAGGAGGTTTCTTTTTTTTTTTTTCTTTTTTGTGGATCATGAGAAGCAAGTGTGGGTTTTGAAATAAGAGGTAGGGCAGATAGAAAGCCTGAGATGCTTTCATTCAAAGGTGTGATTTAATAAGAACATGATATCTTACTATTTCTAAGAAGAAATTAACTTTAAGGAAAATAAAAATACAAGGATCAGCATATTGTTTAATTGAGGGGAGAAACCAAAAAATAACCCTTTCTATCAAATTTGAGATGAAAAGGAGATTGATGTTGCATCTTTTCTAGCTTAATGAAACATGCCACATATGCAAAGTGGCATTTTAGGGTCGTTGCAAGGCAAATGCAGCATGTTTAAGGGAAAGGGATTTCATCCCTTCTCTCATGCAAATGACCCAAAGTTGCACTGTTCATGGGCTGCTTTCTTTGTGTGCCAACTTTCTGGGACACAGGTTTCCAGTGCAGCTGGAGCCAAGAGTCAGTGAATGTGACAGGAATTGGAATGTCCTGCTTAATACCCAGTACCTGTTAGTTTGTGCCTGTGCAGAATCACTCGCAGGAGTCTTCAGGAAGTGTGCAAGTTGTGTACAGCAACAACAACAAATGTCTTCAAGATGGAGGAAAATAAAGGACATTTAACAGTCACTTCACATAGTTCTTCTTAGACTGAAGTAAAGTTCAGTATTAAAGATCTAAACAAAGCCAAAACATAACCAAAGGCAGTGTTACTGTAACCCTAAATGTCATACATCCCTTACAGAAAGTATCTCTCAGATTAATTGTGGAGCCTCTGGATTCCAAGAAATCGGTTATAGAGGCAGGAGGGATGGCCCTCCAGGGGGAAATCTAAAGATGTTTCATGCCAGCAATAAAAAAAAATTGTTAGGCAAAATAAGTGCTTAGGAGAGGCTTTTAAAAATTAAAATAAAATGCAGGGAGGTCATCAGCTTGAAGTAAGAATGGAAAATGAGACGATGACTTGAATGCTATTTAAATAATAAGTGGAAGAATAGAGAGGGCTTACTATGGCTGTGTGTGAAAAGGATGGCCAGTTTCAAAGATTTTGCTCAACCCTCCTCTGGAGTTACCTCGAAGTGCTTCAGAGGTTTGGGGCTTTTTCCCTGTAACATAGCAGGAGGCCCTTGTTGCTTTGGTCTGACCTGTAAACATTCCATTTTGCTGGCCCTGATTTTTCTGCTGCCCAGCTGGCCTTTACCATTTACAGTTGTTGGGGCCCTTGGACTGTAAAAACATTGTCAGACTGTGGTGAGGTACAATCACCATGGAAGCTATTGTCTCTGGGATATATTCTGATATATAAATAAAAATTTGCAGAATGCTGTGCATTGTAGTTAAAAATGCTAGACTAGATGCACCTCTGTCCTTTCCTGTCCTTTGGAGGTACTGTTACTTTCATTCTGTTCCTTTAAAATCATGAACGTAACTGTTTTCAAGCACGTACAAGCACGTGACAGAGCAGCTTTTGTAGATTTGTGCTGGTTTAGGCTCAGGGCCCTGGCAGGGTTCAGGTCTGTGCTGGAGCTGGCTGCTGCCTGGGGTCTGGAGGAGCTGCAGCAGCCTTGGCTGCCTGGCCCAGCAGGGGAGGGAGGAGGAGACACAGCGAGTTACCTTTTGCTGCTAGAGGCATTGCTTTCCCAGGTTTGCTGAAAATCGGGGTTGTTATCTTGTTAGATGCAAGAGGAGTGTTCTTTTCTAGTCTGTGTGCTGCTATCCTGGACCATTTCTGCAGTCAGGACATCCCTTCAACCTTGGCCTGTTTCTTGAACCTCTCTTCTTTGCCTCCTACACTCAGATAACAGTGGGGCTTCCTTCTGCTCCTCCAGGGTACAAGGGTACGTGGTGGGAGAGGGCCGGAATTGTCACCTCCTTGTTCTCACTTCTGCTGTGCCAGTGTACTGCAGAACTTTAAGGGCAGATGGGAGGAGGTGTCAGTTTTTCTATAGTTTTAGGATGGGGCTGTGTCAGGTTCTGGAGACTGGACCTATTCAATGCTATGAGTGAGGCTAGAATTGTAAAGGTTCATAAAGGGTGAGTTTCTCTTCTGGTTTTGGAGTACTTAAATTTTGGTCAATTTGTGTGAAGTTCTATCACTCTCTGGGGGCAGGTTTTCTGTTTCTTTTTTCCCCAGGGTCATCCTTAAGACACCCTTTTTTTTTTTTTTTTTTTTTTTTTTTTTTTTTTTTTTTTTCCTATCAGCAGAGGTCTGAGCAGCTGAAATGGAATCACAGGTTGAGCTGTAAATATAACTGGTCTGTAACTCAGACCTGATTCCATTTCTTTTACCTCTGGCAGCATATCAGGCCATCTTCTTCTCTATAGCTTGTCTTGCCAGTCCCTCTTCTCTGCCTTCACTAGATTCTTTTGGTTGTTTGTTTATCTTTTTTCCTTTTTAATGCTATGTACTTTCCAGAAGAGCTACATCCATGTGTGTCACCAGCATACGGAGAGGAGTATAACTGTGATAAGGCAGAAAGAAAAAGAAAACCAGAGTACTTCTATAGGAGATCTTGGTGTTTATTGCACAGGAATGATGGTTAACAAGATAAAGGGTAAATGAGAGCCAGGCAAATAGAGAAAGTGATCTGGGGAGCCAGGGCTGTGTAATGGCATTGGTGCTACAGAAAGGTGCAATACCCAGTGCACAGCCTGAGGCAGGACTGATTCTTTTTGATGAGGAAGAGGAGACCTCTGTGAGATGTGCAGAACAGGAGATCTCAGGTTTTCTACCATGTGTAAGGAGTTGCTGTGGCTTCCTGCACCCTCCTGGTTAGCCAGGGTTCAGGAGAGTGCTCCATTCTGGATGAAAGGCTGTGGAAGAGCTCTGAAGACCTTGCTACAAGTTGTTAGAGGAATTAACACGAAGACAAATGACGCCAAGACTTCTTCAGAGCTGGTAATGGACAGGTTGTTCAAGTCCTTGTCTTCCTGGGACCTTTGGGACAACAGTGAGCTTCACCAAAAATAGTTTGCCAAGAATCCAAGATATTTGGATTTTACAGGTTTGCTTTTTTTAATTGTGCCAGATTTCATGCTAAAGTAGGAATAAATGTTATGTAAACAGGAAAGCTTGACTGCTTACTTTGCACTTGTTCTAGGTTCCTAACTCACCCTCTTTAAGCCAATTTTACCTTGAAATTCAGTCTATCAGATACGAGAAAAAGTATAAGTGTGGTGTTTGGACTTGACTTCAGCATTTTTGATTCCTTCTCAACTGACTGCTACACATCAGCCAGCTTGGTCAGCATGTTTGCCTAGGAGCAACTTTTAATTTGCAAATTCATGGCTGTCAACGTGTCCTTCCTTCATTCCAGGACTGAATGTAGATGCAGCAGGCTGCCTGGGATCATCACCAGCAAGTGCTGCGTTCTGATGATGCTCAGACCCATCAGTGTTGTGCTCAAGTGCAGGAGCACCAGGAGCTGGAACCTGCTGCAGCTGGGGCAGTGTGGGCTCTTTCAGGCTTCATGTACAAACTGGTCGCCAAGTGGTAGAGGTAGAGCTAAGTTCAGAGACTCCCAGCCTGTGTCCCTGCTGCTCCAGGACCAAGCTCGGTGTGCCTGGCATGGAGCCACAGGAACACTGGGTTATTTCCCCCTCACCAGGCACTGTGTGTGGCTCTGGGCAGGTTACAGAGTTTGTGGCACAGTGGTTTGATAGAGTCTGGCAAATTGTGCTTGTACCTTCTGCTGGCTGCTCTATCCCAGTGGTCTGTGAGCACTGGCAAAGCCTCCTTGCAGAAAAGGGAGGAGACTTAGAGAGTTCTAGATCTTTAGTTTTTCAGAGCGTTGCCGCGCAAAGCAGTGAGCGATGGTTTCATCAGCGGTTTGCACATAACCTGGTTTATGGTTCTCAAATTGGTTTCTACAGGCCTTAGGATAAAAGGCCGGAAGAGCTTTTCAGCAAGAGTTCCTGAGCTTGATGTGCGGGGCTGACTGGAAAAAAGAACAGAATTTTGTGTTTGAAATGGTTGACAGAAAAAAATAAAGCCCTTGCAAACCTCCATGCTGCAAAGAGAAATACGGTATGTGGCGATTGACAGATTTACGTATCCAGATAAAATCTTCCACTTTTCCAAAAGCAGAACTTTCTCTTTATGCAATGTTAGTTTCAAAGCTCCCAGCTCCTGCTGTGCCTAATGGCAGGTATGTTTCCAGTGACTTCCTTTTCATGCCTGAAAATGGGATCATTCTCAGGTCTCCTCATTGTCATCTGGTAGCTATTCCCTTTCACTAATTTCCCCAAATGAGTTGTGGCCCACTCCGAAGGCTACAGGATTCATTAGAGTGAAGAATAATAAGAATGTCCTTGGTGTTTGAACAGGAAGAAAAGATCCCAAAGGCTGCCAGAGATAAAGATCACCCACTGAAAGGATAAAAATGAACAATGCTTCTTGCAGGGAACCTAAAAATACAATACTCGACTCTCGCATAGGGTTTAGTTACTGAAATACCAACTGGATTGTACAGTCTCAGGATTATTTTGGTCTCAAGGAAGAATTAAGTCTTACAAGTTAAAACAAAATGCTTATCAGGGAAAACATAGGTTCAAGTCTAAACCATGCCCTGTGTTCTGGGGTTAGCCAGGTTTATGCGTGTCAAGGTACAAGGCTGGAACTTAGAAGATCCTTTCTCAGTACTTAACTCTTCAGCAAACTTCTTGAGTAGCTTTGGGTTGGTTGGTTGATGTTTTTATGCCTGTTTGCTGTTGGCGGGTTTTTTGGAAGTCAAATGGAAGTGACCATGAATTTCTGCCTGAGGAAGTGGGCTATGGGTGGGGTTGGCTGCTGTGTTATTTTGAGTTCCCTGTTGTCAATAAGGCACAGCAAACCAAGTTGAGTACATTGTGAAGTTTGTGACATCGGTCAGGCCGATTACTGTTGCCTTTAAGATGAGTATTTATTATGTGAATCTCTGCTTCAGCCCCTTGCTGAGTGGTAGTTCTGCATTAATAATTAAATTTTCCTTTCTCTACTGTAACATGGATATTTATGCATAGTATATGTACACATATGTAGAAATTATGTTTAGCAATGGATCCTGCCTAATACAGTCCAGTTTTTAAGACCCTATAAAGAGGCATGGCTCTGCATTTATTTTACTGTACTATAGAAACACAATTTTCTGTTGTGCCAATGTTTCTGAGTCCTGCTTCAGATCACAGAGCTGGAGGAGAAAGAAGAAAAGAGGCAGCCTTTACAATTGCAGTCACTGCAACTAATTGTTCCTACTAGGTAAGGATGCATTCCTTTTACTAGCTCTCTGATGATGGCTTTTTGTTTCTAGCTACAAGCAAATCTAATTTGCAAATGAAAAATTTCATTATAGCAGAAGTTGCCTGCAAGGGAATTAAAGGAGGCACATTCAAAAGAATTCAGCAGATTGTAAAAATGCTTCTTAAAGAATGGATTTATGACCCCAATTCACAATTAAAGCAGCAATTGCTTTTAAGTGGTACCTATTACTTTTAAAAGGTTAAATATACTGACAATAGAATTTTAAGGCAATAAGGCAGCTTAAGTGAGCAAAACCTGTGGTAGGTAATTGGCAAAGCTCACTTAATATTTTTTGTTTGCTATCCAAGAGCTATTCACGATGCCACTGTAACAGTATGTTGTTGCTACAACAGAGCTGACAGTTTTCTGAGATGAAAAGGAAGAGAATGGAATTAATCACACAAACTTCGTCATCCAGTCTGGCATAACTGAAAGTGTGTTCTGCTACACTTGAACTATTTTAAATAACTTCATGTTTTATTAATACAGGTTTTTTTTTTTTGTTTTTTTTTGTGTTTTTTTTTTTTTTCTGTTAACCTCTTCAGTGCTTTGTGACCAGAGTTCCTGTGTGATTTCTTGTCCTTTGCAAGGCTATGCCCGGATCTCTGGCCAGCCTTGGCGTGTCCTGCCTGTTGTGCACATAAAGAGGAGTGCTGGCAGTGCCACGTGTGTCAGGTCACACATACAGTGCCACGCCAAGGCTGGAAATGGGGCAGTGTCAGAGCTGGGTGTTCCTGGCTGGGGTAGAGGTGCTGCTCCTGCTGCCCCTCTGGGGAGCTCCCCTCTCTGGAGTGGAGTCTGCAGAATGACTGCTGTTCTAGTATTGCCCACCAGAAGCTAGAATGTTTGCACACTTTTTGTCTTTTGTCCACAGAATGGCTAAGAGAAATAGCAAACTGTAACTGCTTTGTGTTGTGGTGTCTATTTTAACCTGCATTCCAGAAAAACTAAGATACATGCAGAAGAGCCAGATGATTGAGAAACATTTATCATCTTAAAAATACCATATGTTTTAGCAATTTCTTAAATTTGAGGTAAATGTGACTACGTAGAAATAAGCTTGTAGCTGTCTTTGAAGACACTGGCAGCATTTTTGTTCAGAAGAGACAAAATAATTTTCAAAATATTTTTCTCTTGCTTAGTATCCAAGTGTTCTGATACTGTCTGCTTTGTTTGACGTTGTGAAGAAAGTGCCTAGCAGACTTCATGAGTCCTGTGTCCCTTGAGAGGGAAGAAAAGAGTAAAGGGATGAAGATTTTCTTGGATTTTAACTTGCACATTCATTTTGGTTTTTCACTATTTTTTACCTCTTCTGTTACATACTTAGAGGCCTTTTTTTATGTCCATTGTTGGCATAAGGTTTTCTCAAGTAAGGAATGGTGTCCTCTTTTTTAATTCAGTGAGTTATCATTTGACCTGTAAATGCTGCAGTTTGGCAATATTTTGATATGTTGGCCTCTTTGAGAGTGAAGGCAAAGCGTTTGCAGAAAAATAGCATTGGTAACTTCCAAGGAAATTCCCCAAGCTCAAATCTTTTCCATATTTAATGTCAAGCCATGGATGTCTTTGTGCAGAGGACACGAAATGCTGGTTTTGCATTAGCTTGTAAATCACACTTTCCTCAAAGGATCACTCTGATTCCTTTCACTGTCTTTCCATTGGAGTTGCACATTGCATCCACTGTGATGTAACCTTGGTATGTTGGATATTTGCCCTGAACCTATTACGAATTTATGTTTCTATCTGGAGTTTGGCTTTGCATTAGAAGACAGTGAAGGCTGGATCAGTTGAGTCAGGGAGGAGTGGGGGCACCCCAAAACCCTGAGCTCTTAGCTCGGGGTGTGTGAGGTGCACCTTGAACCAAGGAGCCTCTCACAGCTGTGCATTGCTGGTTTTCTCAGGGTTTGGCATTACTTCTGTGTCTCAGGAACACAAAAGACATGCAGAGAGAGGAGGAAATGGGTGTTTGAAATATTCTATTGAGAAAGTCAAATGTTCAGCTGCTGCACTTCTTGCAAACAGATGCACATCTGTTCCTCTACCTATGAGATCAAGTCTGTAATGAAGTGATGATTTTGTCTGATTACAATGTGTGAAATTGTATCATTGTCTTGAGAAGTTTTTACTTTTAGTTAATCTTTTACAGGTTAAGAAAGACTCATTTTAGAAAGCATTCAGACTCACTGTAGGTTTTAGTTTGGTTAAATTCCTATCCCATTTTTCAGATAGTATATTCCTTTAAAGAAGAGAATGTGGAGTTGTGATAAATAGCTCTAAGCCAGGAACTACTTTTATATGCGTTGAATTTATATAGCCTGATACAGAGCTTTCTGTAAAGACTGAGAGAAAAGTACTGGTGCTTGACACTGTCCTAGAACAGTCAGGAGGAACAGAGTCTGTTTGCTCCTCTTGAAAAATCCTAATTTTACAAGAGCTGTGTTCTGGGCTAACGTCGTATCTTATTTAATGTGAAATTGCAGTAGCAAAGACTTAAGGGCCTCCAAGGAGAGAGCAGTTGAACTGCTTGCTCTTACAGTTACTGTGCTGGCACTGCCTTCTAGGACCTGTTTTAATGAAAACAAGTATTCTTCATTCACAGATTATATTTCAAGAACTGTGGCATGGGTTTTGGCAATGAGATTTCATGGTGTGTATGTAGTCTGAGGGACCTCACTTATGAGAAACCAGGAAAGATATTTAACCTGACCTTATGTAAACTGCTGTCACGTGCCATAGGTGTGACCGTGATCCGAGGTGGGACAGCAAGCGTTTAAAATGAATATTTCGAAAAACCCAGCTGATTTCCAGACACTGAAATCTGCTGGATTTCAGCACTGGTGTGTTCCTTTGCTGCAAAGCTGAACCTGACCTTCTCTCTCCTCTTGCCTTTGGGCTGCACCTCTCCAGTCAGTGGTTGTTCCTAATGCCACTGTCGCTTTGGTTTTTCTTGACTGTCTTTTTGCTCATTTATCTTATTATAGTGCTTTAAGTATGACTAGTCAATTTATTTCTTTATGTGATGTGGAAATGTTTCATCTCTGCTTTACAAACACTGACAGTGCTTTTTGGCACAGAGATTGCCAGCCAGGCTATTTTTTTTCAGACTCTTAGAGGCAGTGAAGTTTTGAAACAAAAGTTTTCTTCTTTCATAGGCTCTGAACTTTCAGATTACAAATCACTTTCTACATGCTAATAAGCTTAGATAAGCAGAGTACATGTTAACACTGTTGTACAGATGGGGGAACTGAGATACAGGAACATTAAGAAACTTGCTTGAGGAAGTCTGTAGGAGCTGACCTTATTCTGCGAGAGACCCACGCACCATCCTTTTCCTTGTCAGATTCTTTCTTTTTATTTAAGCCCCTCCCTCCAAGAAGTCGCTGGTACATAGAAAGCTCTTTTGGATTCTGTCTGTGTGTCTATATTTACCTACAGCTATGATAATTTATTACACAGCATTCCATGTGGGGCTGCACTGCTCAGCCGATCGCAGAGTTTCCAGTTTTAGAAAGCAAGGGCTGCTTTGCTGGTGATCTGGCAAGCTGCATTTTGGAGGCAACTGCACCAGGAAGCGAGTTCTACAAAAAGTACAGTGGGTGTGTGGTGTGGAGCTGACTTGCATAAAGAAAGTGTTCCTTCACCTCAAGTACACTGCAGGTCGTGAGCCTGCCTGTTCTGAGCTGCACACTCTGTCCTCATCTTTAAATAAGAATCTCCAGTGTTTGGTACGGAGGAGAAATGGGTGTTATTCCTCTCCTGCAGGAGTGGATGTATGGAGTTAAACAGTATAGGGAACTAGACATTTACTATTACCATGGCAACTTCAGATGATGATTTATTAAGCCATATTTTATTCCACAGTGGAGACTATGCATTTTTGTTGGTTTGAGCTCTCCAGAGACTGTGCCTTGCCACTCCCTAACATGTCCTTTTCTCCCATCCAATTCTTTGCTTCTCCTTGCTGAAATTAAAGAATAATGGAAATGTGTTTGTCGCAACCTTTTTGTCAGTCAGCAAAAGCTTGGTACAGTTTATGGCTTTATTAATAAATACACTACTGCTGGTTACCACCTTGGACTGGGACACAATTGCAGTGACTGGCATAGCAAAGGCAGCAGAAGGGAGAGGGCTTCTCAAGTGGTAATAGAGCACAACATACTGCAGAAGGAGTGGGGGAGGGCTTTTGGCCTCGCTGGGCTCTGTCTATTGATCTTTAACTCTCCCTGTTGCTTTCATTCCTCTGTGTCCGTCTCTTCCTGCTCTTCACCCTGCTGTGGTTGTTTCCATAGTCACCCCCAGTGGTGCCAGTTCTGTGCCATTATTCCTACCAGCTTGCCAGGGCTCTTGGAGCTGCGCTGCCTCTTTGGCATCCGTGACCTGCTCTACAGATGCAGCTCAGTGGAACTTGGCATGTTTGGCTAAATCTGCCAGTTCTGTAGTTGTAAGGTGTTTGCAGAGCGAGGGCCTCAGTGACTTCTGTGCCCATGGTGGCATTTGCCAGCCCTGAGGCATGTCACTTGTGGAGCAGGGACACGGGGAGCTCTGTGGCCGCCGTGTCCAGGACACTGCAGGACTCCAGGACTGCTGTGCAGCCCGGAGAGCCAGCTTCATTCAGCCTTTGGAGTGCCAGCTCCACACAGCCCTGAGTAAAGGCTCCAGATGCAAATACAGGGAACTTGATAAATTATTCATTTTTGAGCTGCATAGACATAGTTTGAAAATCTTGAGGATGATGGTAACCAGTCCAAGCAAACAAAACGAATGGAGCCGTTTCCGAATATAGAACCACGAAATGAGTCTTTGGAGCAGAAAAGCTCTCTCAAATATCTGTCATCTTATCATGCATCTGTCTTTACAAGCAACTAGTGATTTTTATGGCTCTAACCTCTAACAACATTAATCCACATGTAATCATTTCTTTTTTCAAGTCCTTGTGTCAGTGGGTTGGGTTTTTATTTGTTTTCATTCTTTTGAAGTACAGAAATGTCCTCAGGATTCTTAAATATTTTAGTCGTGATAGATCTTGATGTGTGAACTAGTTGTCCCCTACCAGTTTCTGCAAGGTACTTGCCTTTTCCCAGTCAGGTTTATTCATGTGGTGCAGTTTCATTATCATTTGGCCATATATATGATAGTCTTTTTTAACTGATTAAATCGTTCATTATGGACTTCCTAATGTGATAATTATGTAATTATATGTTCATGTATTTCAGTATTGATTGCATAAGTGCATAAATAGCTAATGCATAGCTTTGTTCTTCAATTAATACATCCCTGAGTTAACTCCACCAAAAAGAGAATACATACCTACACACTTGTGTAGCATGTAACTCCTTTCTGTAACTGCTTTCAAGTTATTTAAGCTTGTTTTATAATAGCAGGGCCCCAGCCCTTCTCTGGGAGAACTTTCTCCCTAGTTTTGTCTTTTTCTCCTGGAAATCTGGACTGCACTCTTCCAGGCAGGGGTATTTTCCTGACTTTTTCTAAAACATGTTACAAAGTAATAGAACATAAATCATAAGAGCATTGATGGTCAACATGCTCTAAGCATGTGGATCAAAGTCTTGCTAATATTCCTTATTTTAGCACCATAAGGATATCTGTATATAGGGGGTTTCTTGAAGTTTACACATGTGAATACAGCTCCACGAATGGTTTTAGGTGTGAAGGAGTGTCTGAGGTACAATGCTACTTCAGCTGTGATAACATTCCTTTGCATCCTGCAAGTATTATTCCATACTGGTATTCTGAAATGGAAGACGTAGGTGTGGAGGAGGAAAACTCCATCTTTTCAAAGTCTTAACTGTTTAACAGAAAAAGGTTTCTAAACAACATATAAATTATACCCTCACATCTCCCCCTCAAAAAAGTCATTCTGTCATGCTGGACAGAGTTTTTAGGAAACATTTTTCAGTTTCAGCTAAACTGTGCTCCTTACTATTTGTGTGCTTGCAGCTGTCATGCAGTGCTATTGTTTGACCTGTGCTGCTAAAATAATTCATCACCCAGTGCTCATTGCCAACAGACAGTCATATATCTCCCAGCAGTACTCATAAATTTGCCTGCCTTTTGGATTTTCACATAAAACACAAGTTAGAAAGTGTGTTTGTTAGCTCTTGCTGTTACCTCATAGAAATGAGGTGCAGTAGAGGAGCTAAAATCTGATCACAGACCAAAGCTGAAAACTCCCGTTGTTGTTGTTTTTAGAAAAGTCAGCACAGTATATTGCAGTGATGATACAAAAAGCCACTCTGCCCAACTCACCAGATGCTGCAGGGACACTTTCTGTAATTCAGTGTCTATTGGGCACATCAGAGATTTGATTCTGGCTCCTATTATATATGCCTGATGAAAAAAAAAAAAAAATCTGTGCTAAAAGCATCTAGGAAGATGGAGAAGCAGGAAAAGGGACAATTCATTGGCTGCCTCTGCATTTTAAAATCCTTTTCTGCTTGACAACCTGAATGAGCTCCCTGGGTAAAATAGTATCTTTAACAATAACAAAGAGAAATTTAAAAAAATCTTTAATAATAAAAATAAAAGATTAAGGAAAACCCAAACAAACCCACATAGGAGCCCCAGAGAATCACTGACTGGACTTCACAGCAGGGTAGCTGCAGTCTGGATGTTATTATCATGTCAGAGCAGTCTCCTGGGAATTGCTGCTGCAAACTCAGAGGTGCCTGGGGAGACTTCAGGTAGCCAGGAAGGGGGGGGGGGGGGCGCGAGGGGGGGAAGGAAAAAATCAAATAAACCCCAGTCCCATAAACAGCTTGTTAAAACTAGTGCAGAAAAAAAAACCCTGTGAACACAAAAGGCTGTATTTGACACTCCTGCATCTCTAATAGATTTCAGAAGGGAACTTTTATATTTATCTTATCTGACTTTGGTTTAACACCAGTCAGAAACTTTTGTTCTGTAGATCCATAGATTTTTCTCTCCACCTGTGGAACTTCCGTGGTATTTGGTGGTGTTGGAACTCTTGCTGTAACCTCTGCCCCTATGCTGCAGGCGCTGAACAGATCGTGAAGTCTTAGAGAGATGGGTTGCTTTAGCAATATCTCCATGGAACTGGAAAAGCACTGAAAGGATTGAGTATAATAAAGGAATTCGCTGCAAAACTGGGAAGCCTGTGTCCTAGTGCAGAGCTTGTAGGCATCTGGCTTGGGGAGCATCCTCAGTTTTCCTGCAGACAAGTCCAGTTCTCCACATGTGGAACATCATGTTTGCAGCAGGTAACAGACAGGTTAACTCTTGCAATACCTTTTGTGTTCCATGAGTGGCACAACAGCCTCCTGGCATAAGGCTCCCCATTTCAGTGAGGGTAAAAAGAACAATTCAGGGGTGGAACAAATTTTGCTTTGCATTGGCGACGTAATGTGGAATTAATGAACAAATCCTGGGGACTGCTCAGTGCTGTTCTCCATGAAGGCGTTCAGGGTATGTTTACTGGTTTGGAATGTGGCTTATCTGGCCATCATGAAGAATTGCCCCCTTGGGGATGCTGGGAATTGTCAAGACCTGGAGAGGGAGGAATGTTCTGGAGCAAAGCAGGTCTTCAGTCACTTCCAGGAATGCAGGAATATAAAGTGATTTGGCAAAACCCTGTTAATAATGGCCAGTTTCTCCAGTCAAGAGCCCAGTTGAATTAGTTACAAGGATGCTTCTGAATCCTGCAGATGAAATGATGAAATTCACCACAAACACCAAGGTCTTTTCCAGTGTTTGAAGGGGGACAAGAATTTTGCCCCTAATGTTTTTACTTTTTTTTCCAATGAGGACTTTTTTCAAGAAGTTAGATCAAACTCAGTCATATTAGCATGAGAGCAATTCATGTGAGGTAGGAAAGGTTGATTATAACAAAAGAGAATTATTAATAGGAGAATAATTTACATCAAGGAGATAGTGAGAGTAAAGTGAATTTTGATGTTTTGAAGGTTGATTGGGTAGGTGGGTGTGTTGACAAAAACAAGACAATCATGTCTTCTTCAGGAACTTAACAGGCTTCAAGGATTTAAAATAAAATCTATGAGCTCTGTGGAAAGCACAGTGTCATTTTTTGTAAAAGTCCAGTATATAACTTCAGTTATATGCTGACCTTTCAGATCATGCTGTCACCAAAGCATTTTCTTTTAAATAAAATTTTTCTTTTAACGTTTCTAGGGTTACGCACTACAGTTCAATTTTATTCATCTATATAACTTATCTATAGCTTCTAGAAACCTTTAGGATAATATTCCCAATTACCAGAAAACATTTTCCCTCTTGCATAGTCATATGTTGTGGGACAATCTTTGGTGTGGGTGATAGTGTGTTTCAGTAATAGCAAAATGCAGACTCATTCACTTTGGTTTTGTTTGGGTTTTTTAGCAAGTAAATCTTTAAATGTATTTTTAATTTAACTTAAATAAAATTCTTGGTATGAAAGCAACTTGTAAAATGGTATCTAGGGAAAAGCAGATAAATCAGTGGTGTGGTGGTTTTCTTGTGCAGTTAAATGTAAGTTCAGATCTTAGAGGTGTTTTTTCACCTGTTGTATAATATGGACAAGTCCTCAAGTGGATTCTGGATTTTTCCTCTTTTCTTAGCAAATACACTAGAAAAGCTATGTTTGTACCAAGGCATAGTTCATAATGAAATGTAACATGGGATGTTGGCCTGGTTGGAAAGCTCAGCAATCAGATCCTTCTCCACTCAAATAGATGGTTTGGTATTTTGCACTTCAGCCTTGGTTCGTGAAATTAGCGACTTGAAGAGATAAAAGAAAAATAGGAGCAAAGGCACTTAGAGAATGTCTGTGAGAAAACAGCAGAAGGTGATTTAAAAATGAGCCAGCAGGGCTGGAAGGTGGCAGGTGGGGAGGCATTGAGGGTCTGAAGGTCCTTCCTCCCAAACCTTCCCCCCTGTTTCTGCCATTCTGCCTTGTGCTGAGCCTCGGGGAGCTTTGGTCTCCCTTTTGCATTAACCTGCTCACCCTTGAGCTGGGCCATGGAACTCAGAGCACATTTTGCTCTCTGCCCTTACTGCACCCAGATTTGTATCAGCAGGTGTTTGTATCATATCCGTGGGTGATCTTGGAGGCTGCATAAGATGCAGGCAGGGCAGTCCCAGCAGTCCCAGTGCAGAGAAAAGAAAATAAAGTTTTTGTCGTGTTAAATCCAAACTGATTAAATCCTACATGGCTTCTACATCTGAGTGTTGTATTAAATTGCTAGATACTTCCTAAAGGTTTAGAGGGGAAAAGAAAAGGACAGCTGAAGGTGTTGATGACATTTTCTTGGCACCTTTCTCTGTCAGCAAATTTCTAGTCTCTAGACCCTTTTGTAGAGTACTAACAAAATTAGTTTGCTATTTGCACAGAGTTTTGGGTTTTAGTGATTTCAGTGCCAAATTTTGCAGAGATCAAACAGAAATTTGTCAGCTTTATTGACATGTATGTCCCTTGCTCTGATCCAGTCCATGGTGTCCCAGGCAGAGGCTAAAGAAGGTCAGTTTAGGGTACCTGCACTCCCTTATTTCTTATCCAGTATGCCTTTGTGGAGTTTTGTGGGTTTTTTTCCTCAATATGTAGTCAAAGGAAGCAGAAAATGATTTTCTGGAAAAAGAAAGGAAGGGTATTTATTCAGATTCACTCTTTCATTGTACCTTTCATTGTACCTGTATTTTCACTGCATCAAAAATGATGTATCTTTTTGATATATCTGAGTATTAGAACCTGCTGTATTTCTTGCTGGTGGATTAGGCTATCTGAAGAACTGATATGTCAGCCAATTGTTCTGGTTTTTACTATTATTACTTCTATATTACACTGGTTTGGTTACAGAGGTGTGGTTTTTGGTGTTTCTGGGCACTGTCTTGAAAGATATTAAAGATCAAGCCTGCAGGCATATTTTTAAAGGTAGGTATTGTGGACATAGAGATGTTATCCATATTTATTTTTACAAAGATGTGCAAACACAAGCCAGCCCAGTGACTGTTGTGCCTGGGGAAACCTCCTGGGGTCTCAGAGGTCACCAAGTTGTCACCATTCCCCAGCTGGGGACAGGTGATCTGCATGGGAAGGTCCCTTTGTTCTGAGCAGGGACACCGAGGGAGCAGCACAGTCACGTCACATCGGAGGCAGCTACTGCAAAATACCCTTTGGTAATGGCCCCTGCAAGGATAAATGGAACAGCCAGGCTTTCAAAAGCTCAAATAAATAACTGCTGGCACTCACAGAACACCAGCCCTCCATTTGGCAAATACCACTTGATGACAGAGTTGATGAAAAGTCCTCAGACATCAAACACATCAACTCCAGCTAAAAAAAGCCATGTTATATATGGTCATTCCTCTCTTTAGGAAGACATTCCTTCTGTTGTTCTCCTTTGCTTATTTTAGTCACCCATTTCATACCTCCTCTTCAGTACTTGACCCTTTAAGATAACCAGTCTGTGGTGATGATCCATATTTTCTTCAGAAAACCGGGAACCAGGAAGACTCTTGGTGGCTGTGCGAGGAATTCCTAATTGTTTTAATTACTGCTTTACATCAGTGCATCTTCACCTTTAGGTGACAGATGTGATTCCTGGGTTTGAGAACTTCTGTAAAGTCATTTGTAGCATTTGTTTCTGACAGAGAAGTCCATGCAGTGACAGGGTGTGCTCAGTGCTCTCTGGGGTTTGATTTGAAGCCCTTCTTGCTTCTTCCTGCAAGTTCTTTTTTTGTTGCAGCAATCTGTGCACTAAGTGCAGCTCTGGCTAAACTGCCTCATCTCAGACACACGTTCATGGAGAATCACTGTGAGGTGCTACAGGAATTTGACAAGGATCAGAAGTAGTTTCAACACTGTTCAATATTTTTGTCAATTACTTGGAATAATCTTTCTTAATTATTGTTGCTTCATTTCCAGGTAGCACAGAGTGGCACAATGTGAGATAAGAAGGTTGTAGACAGTTTACACAAAAAGCTCTGAGTTGTTTTGCCTGTTTAAGTAGAGGATCTAAAGTAAATAAATGACCTTGCCTAAGAAAAAGATATATTCCAGTGGGAGAAGACTCTGTCAAGCAGAGCAGAGATGGTCCTCTTGACTAACAGCTGGCAGCAGGCTGCTGGTGGAGAGCTGTGATGCAATATTTGTTTGTGTACATGGGAATGGGAGCTGGGAGGGAAGCTCTGGCTGCTTATATGCCTGTGGACCTTGACAAGACAATTCTAAAATAGTTGCTGTCATTCTGATACCCATGTCTTAGGAGGGATGTTGAGGGTAAAGTTCAGGAAGTCAGCACAGAATACTTGGGATAGGAACAAATGGTTGGTCTTCACTTAGAGCATCATCTGTCACATTCGTCAATGAGAAAAGTGGGTGTCTGTAGGCACCAGTGTTTAACAGTCTTCAGAGAAAGCAAATACTGGGTGCTAAAGGAAATGGGAACCAGTGGCTGAAATACATTAATTCAAATCAAGAGTAGGTAAAGATATTAAATTCTTAATCTGGTTAAATATGGGAAGGGATTATTGGGAGGAAGAGCTGCTGCACCATTTCCGGACATCTGCAGCTTCAGCTTGGATGCTTTTCTGTAAGGAAAGTTTTAATCACTCTGGGCCCAGTGCTGGGGTTAATGATGTGAAATGCAATGACCTGTGATGTGCACGTCTTAGGATATGCAAGAATAGATCATCCCACTTGTCTTTTTTTAACTTTAGATTCTATGAATTGATGGATGTCTGCTAGTGATACAGCTTGAATCTCTTTGTACTTTGCCCTAATTCTACAAGTCTTTGTACAAATTTTTCTCATTATAACCTTAAGAATACCTTACACATTATTCTCTCAGTCTGTTAGCTACTATTAACAGCCCATGTGAATCCAGTCATTGGTGCTGTAAGAATTATTTGGGAAATTCACTTTCTCATGCTGGATTTTGATAAGATGGAGGTAATCTTGCCTTTTAATTCTACATTCTTGAAGATAAATGTCGAAACATTCAACTTTTTTTCATGAGAAAATGATAGTAAGGCTCAGTGTTCAGAAAATATAACTCAATGCTTGCATGTTCAGGAGCACAGAGTGCCATACCTGGCAGCTCTTGAATTTTCTGTTCTTTGAAGATCAGGTATTGGTCCCTCTAAAAAGCCTGGCTACTGCAGGGGAACCATCTGTCTGAATTTGGGGTTGCTGTGGTCTCACAGTTTTCTGGTTTGTATTTAATGCCACTGTCTATTCATGTTGCAGAATATGAAATATTAGACGCAGTAGCTATTTTTTTTATATCCAACATTTATGGGAAGCAAGGACAGCTTGTGAGTGTCTTCACAGAATTTCTAATGTGTGAAGTAGTATTTTTCTTTTGTTATTTTTGTTTGATGAAGCGTAACTTATTACTGGTACGCTTAATACTATTTTGTAAAGTATTTTTGTAAAGAGTTAAAAGGTAATTTGCTCTCTTAAATTTGGAAATTTATTTGCCTTTCTGAATATACATTCTTTCAACATTGTCTCCACACAAATAGCCATTCCAGCATAACTTATTTTCTGAGTAATGAGTTGATAAAATAGATTGTGTGTCTTCTGTGTTTGATTTTGAAATGGTAATGAAATACTGGAATTTGAACAATGTGGGTTTTTTGATCTCTGACAAGTCCTTAGAAATTAAAAAAAAAAAAGAGGACTGAGTGAAGGAAGGGATAAGCCAAAAGATATTCTGATAAAATTACTGTCCTCTCAAACAGCTTCTCTAAAGCAGGGAAGTATTTCTCTACAGTCAGGATAAGGAGTGTGTTAAGTCCAGTGATGTTGACTTTATTAATTTAAATTCTGGTACAGACTGTACAGTAATGCTAAAGACTTCTTGTGAATCTGTATTTGAATGCAGATCTCTTCCAAAAGCTGCATGGTGAATGAGTTACATATACATAAACTCACTGGAAGCAGAATTGTCACTTCACCAATGGCTTGAAATCATACAAGAGCAATATGATTTTGTGCTTTTGTTTCTGTGCACTTTTGCACTGGTGTTTACCTCACTGGTCTTACGAGTCCTTGCTCTGAAGTTGGGAAATAAAAATGTAAGTGCAGGATGGAATTTCCCTTGATGTTCCACAGTAACAGCAATTTTTGCTGATAGAATTGCAGGAAGAATATTGCAGGTCCAAATGCAATATCAAGGTCTCTTGATCTTTGATAATAGCTGGTGGAGCATTCCTGCTTCTCTTAAATGTTATTTTAGAATAGCTGATAAAATAAATATATATATATCTGACAAAAAGCCCATGTAAAATAACTTATTTAAGAAAAATATTCGATTAACATGCAACCAAGAAAAAGCTTCTTTTTACCCACAGCCTTCAATTGGAAGTTGTGGAAATTGAAAATCTTTCCATTACCCCTTTGTTTCTTCTGATTTTATTTATGCAGCCTTCTATTCCTATCCTGCATTGATTTTGGCTAGCTTGGAAGTATTCTGTAGACTCAGATCAGACTCTGTCTAATGCTCTCCTGGGGAGTGGGACAGATAAATGATGTCTGTGTGGCCAGTCAGGAGCTGGGAGGGGGAGCCAGGTGGGTGCTGCTCACAGGGACAGAGTGGGAATTTGGCCAGGAGCTGATGGTCCTTGGCCCTTGGAGATGGCAGCAGTGCAGCACCTCATCCCATTCAGATCTTCCTCAAGCAGGCACCTCCTCAGAGCTGGGGGTGAGCAGGAGGAGCTCTGGAAAGGTGAGAGGATGGGAGCTGACCCAAGGCTCGGTGAGTGGAGCAGCTGAGCCTCATCCATGCCCAGGTAGTGCTGGCAGCCCGGCAAGTTCAGCTGATGCCTTCTGCAGAACTGGTCTGCCTGGAAAGGATCATTTCAGGGCATTTGGAGTGGGAACAGAACCTTTCCATCCTTCAGGAGGTAAATTGTGATTCCCCAGGGGCTGCAAAGGAGAGGAAGAGGCATTTCAGGAGTGAGTTAGTTGTAAGGCAGGTGCTTTGGGGGATGAGGAGTGGCCTGGGCCTCTTGCTGCCAACCTGTTCTCTCAGCAGCCAAGGCAGTGCAGGGAGGGCACTGGGGGAGATGTGTTTGCTGTTAAGTGCTAGAGGCAGGATCTGTAAATCACAAAGATGGTGTTAAAGAGTGCATGGTAGTTTTTTGGTGGTTTGGGGGGGTTTTTGTTTTTGTTTTTTTCAATCAAATGCTATTTCTGAGCTCCAAGGGCTGACAGCTGTTCTAGTTTTGCTTGGGGATGTTTTCGCAATGTGGATTAATCAATGTTATGAACTGGGTCCATGGGGTTTTGGGAATGTAATTGGTTTCAGATGACACTTTGCTAGTCAATCTGTGAAACAGCCCAATGTTGACACAGCTGAACAATTCCAGCTGTTTCCACTCACCCCTTCTTCTCTCCCTGGATGGACCAGCCTTTTCCCTCTCTCATGTCTCCCTTTTTTTATTGTGACTTTGTAAAACAAATTTGGGATTGCAGTTTCTGTCACTTGTCTCTGCTTTGGTTTTGTTTCTTCCTAGAATACTTACAAAATGCATTATTTTAAGTATGTTTGTTGAGGTCCATTTTCATCACTTTGAGCCTAATTTGTAATGCAGACATTAACTCTTAGGAAGCAAATTTAGATGTTGCTTGAAGGTACCCTTTTGTCAGATAATTCGTAAAAATAATTTAAGGAGTTTGAAAATACATTTACTGAAAATACATTTACTCTTGTTGTGCCAACCCTACCTGTTCTTTGAAAAATGATAACAAAGAATGCAGGTAACAAAGGCAAAGTGGGAGGACTCTGCATGGAGATGTGCTGTACATCCTGCTCCACTGCTGCTCTGCCCTACCTGACAGCCTGATGACACTTCTGTGCTGTGCATCCAGACCTTGATGACAGGAGAAATAACACCCCAGAAGGGAGTGACTCATAAATTTCCTATGCCATTTATACTTCTAGAATTAATTATTTTTCTTTCCTGCTTTTTTTGCCCTATTGTGTGATAAGTCTAGGTAAACCCTGAATATGTCATGCCACCTGCATCTGGAGTTTTCAATATGGTATCAGTGCCTGTTCTTGATTTGTGGCAATACAGAAGAAAGGAGATGCAGTGCAAGACCAGGCACATTCATTTTCCATCGTATTTTTTGTGCTAACTGACTTTCAGGACCCTTTGCAGCAGGGACTACAGAATGTCCCAGGCAGTTGGAAATCTGTGTGCTCAGACATGTACACACACTGCACAAAGTTGGGCCAAGCCACTGGTGAGGTGCTCTGGCTTTGTTCTGGAAGCCTTTGGCCACTACCCCTGTGGAGAGAGGCTGGTGGATGGGTGTTTAGTAGTAACTCCAATGGGGACAATTTGCTGTTTAGTATTATTTTCCCATTAAGCAGTTGGAGGCTTCTGAAGGATGGATGCTCCCTCCTGCCTGTGTGGCTCCTCTGATGGCAGACTATTCTAAATTAAAACTGATGTGTGAAAAATTCTGTAACAAATCTGCTGTTTTCAGACAGCAGTCAGCTTTGCTAACTTTTTGAAACAGCAGAAAGCACCCATGTGTGTTGAGCCTTGTAAATCATCTCTCTTGTATTGAAGTAGCCTGTAATGGAATGGCTGATCCTGTACTGTTGCTAATGCTTTCCCTACAGAGGAGTCTCTTTGTTTACTACACATGGCCTATTTAGAAAATGGAAAATGTATATTGAAAACATGGTAGGAAAATGGCACCTCTGCGAGTGTTTCTCTTGGAATTATGTTACACTGAGAAAATTCCAAATTTATGCAGTGCAGTTTTCAGAGAGATCCCTGATGTTGTTAATTCCTGATTTGTATTTTTTACTACCAGGGCATTCAATAAGAATATCCCATTCTACAGACTTTATACTGACAGCGGACACTGGGAGGTTTTTTGTGTTTTTTTTTTTTTTTTTTTCCTGGGGAGGGAGACTTACAAGGCATAAATTCAGTACCTAGATCTAAGCAAGCCTCAGAGACCCCATTTATATGGCAGGATAAAGCTTTTTAGAGTTTTCTAGCTTTTTCCATCTTTATCTCAGAGATTTAGGATTCTGACTAGCAGTTCAAACCAGCATTAAAATCCTCTTGTTGACTAAGAACTAGTTCAAAACTATAGTGATTTTTGATTCTATAATTTTTAGAATCTATGAGAAACCCTGGACTCTCTCAAAGGACTGTAGCATTCTTCTGCTTTATTACTGAGTACCAGTTTTCTCCAAAGATAAAGGCAAACAGCAGTTGGACTTAAAGCAAACATTTAAATGCACTTACTACTTGAGTGTGTGACTCAAGGTACATCCCAGTGGTAAACTGGATCTTGCATTTAATCAAAATGATATTTCAGGTAAATTGAGATTTTCTCTTTCTCTGCTGTACCAGCCCACAACTAGTTCTTAGTTAAGGAATGTCTACACAGAATTGAGGAGGGAAAAGTGAAGGCTAACGCTTATATCAATTCAGAAACAAAATGGCACTTTTTCTTTAAACTGAGCAGACATGAAATGCATTGAGGACATGTATGCTATTCACTCTAATGTTCTTTTCATCATTCTTCAAACAATCTGCAGAGGTTTTCTGTTGTACAATTTTTTGACAAATCTTTCTTTGTACCCCTAGCTCTCTTTTGTTCTGTTGAACCACCAAAGAGACCAGGTTCATGGAAAGACACAGGGAATGTGGACAACCAGGATGGTGTGCAAAGCCTGTCTGTGATGTTGTGTGGCTGCATTATACAAACTTAGAGCTGCCACAAGCCCAGGTTTTTTCAGTGTGTCTCTTGTCTCCCAGTGGAAATTTTGCACAGGTAAAAAGGAAGGAATTGGGCTGTGGATTTGCAGATCTGCATGTGCTGGAGCAGCACTGCCTGATGCTGCCTCTGCTCAGGTCCATGCCCATGGATGCAGTGTGGGAGTGCAGTGCATGAGCAGCAAGGAACAGAGCGCAGGAGTGTCTGCTCAGAAATTTGAACATTTGGTAATTTCCCTTTTTTGGAATGGTTTATTGTTACCATGTCAGAATCTAAACAATCTACTAGTTATTGGACATTTTATTGTATCTTCAGACACACTTCCAGAAAGAAATGTATCTCAGGCCACAGTATGTTATGAACTGCTGTGCTTTGTCAGGTTAGTCTCTCTGGCTGTAAAAACCAGAAAGTTAAATTAACTATTAATTATTGTGTGTTGCAATCTCTGGCTGCAATAGAAGAAGCAGGTTCATCAATAGAACTAACTCTGAGTATACCTGCTATTAACATGTGAAAATTCCTTCCTTTTTTTTCTACAGTGGAATATCCCTGCACTATCCATTTTTATTGCTTTGTCCCTCTCTTCCCACTAAATCATTTGTTCATTGAAGACCACATGCCCTCAAGAAGCTCCTCCAATACCACAATTTTCAGAAATAGGAAAGATTTCTGAAAAAGCTTCTATTAACCAGTCCATTTCCAAGTTAGCCTTTGGTAATTCCAGATCACCAGTTACTTCAGAAATTTAGGCAGAGCCAAAACCTTCCCCCAGCACTAGAGCAGAGTTTTAGTCTGTAGGCAGGAATGAAGAGTCATTCCCTGGCTCTGTGCCTTCTGTTAGGTTGCTGGGAGAGGTGTGCCTCTGGCACCCTCCATCAGTGCCTGCCCACAATTGCTGCTCCAGGACTGGGGCCTGTAGGATGCTTTGCTGGGCCTGTGTTTTCCTGTGTGTTGTTGTGTCAGTCTGGCTGTGAGCAGCGACCCTGGGGACTGTCCCTGAAGTAATGGGGTAGAAGGCATCAATAAAATACTTTGCTAGTGTGCACTTGTTTGTGTGTGTTCAGACATCAGGCTTTTAGGAGTGCAGGAGTGATGCCTGACAGTACAGCACTCTTTAATCACACATGCACACTCCTGATACCCAAATGCATCAGAGAAGCCTTCATTTCTATCTTCCCCCCACAGACCACAACACTTTGTTGTTTTCTTCCAAAACAAGGGCTGATATAATCCTCATATCTTTGTTATTTTCTTTTTTCTTATTTTTTTTGTCTTTATTTCAAAATAAGTATGAAAGGGATTTGATATGTATCAAAGAAGCTGGTTGATGCTTTCACAAGCCTTATTTCAGCCTCTTTTTCTGCTTTCTGGAACAAGTACAGTAGCAACATGCACACATTCAGTGCCATGCTGCAGAAGTTTCTGTTGAAGCACTGCTCTGGAGCAGATCCTGGTGTTTGTCTCCTCCATGGACTGGATGCAGCTGATGCTTTTTAGGCTCTGATTGCACTGATGGCCCTGACCAGCCTCACCTGGGGCCTCACCTGGGGCTTCACCTGCCCCGGGGTGGGGGGAGGCTTCAGAAACTCAGCTCTGGGCCATGGTCAGGCCTCTCTTTCTCCTTTCTCTGAGAATTTAGCAATGCAGCTACATAAAACTTAACAGCCCTCCCTTAGAGAGTGATAAGAAGAGATAATGGGACATAAAGAAAAATTCCGTCCTTGATCATGTTGTTCTGTGCTGGTAAGTTGTTGCCATTGTGGTGTGCTATGATACTGAATTTTTGACTCACTGGAAATGTGGCTTGAGTCATAAAGTCCTGTATTTGCTATGTTTTGGGGAGTTTGTTTTGGGTTTTTTTTTGGTTTTATTTTGTGGTAACTCTTCCTCCAAAGAGGAAAGCTGAAAAGGCAGTTTAGAGGAGAAGATAAGAGTAAGTTGCAATTGCAGTTGTGCAGTAAAAAGAAGAGCTAATGCAGATGATAGGAACCTTGGCTGGTGATTCAGGAGGTTTGGTGAAAATAGGAGTCTCTGCTCTTCTGCTGGGAATTTGCTGATTTTGCTTCAATCCACCTAGAAAACACCTAGCTCATGCTATTAAGATGATTTTGAGAGCTTCACTGGTGCATCAGTGAGCATATCAAATGAAACTTTTTTCCAAAATGTCACAATTCTGTGTTCAAGTAGAATAAAAATTGACAGTTTTGATCTTAAACTTAACAGTTCAGCTTTTTCATGCATGAAACCATATCCTATCTCTACTGTGGCATCACAGACTCTGAGAAAGAAAATGATCATCAGAAAAATCTTTGCTGCATTGAAGTTATCATTGATAGAGATGAAATCAAGGTCAAAATACCACAATGTGTAGGAGGAAGCTGGGTGAGAATTAGCAACTTCATCTAGGGCTTTGTGTCTCAGCTCACTTCCAAGCTGTCTTTCTTCCACTGTCTCTTAGTGACTGTGAAAGAGCCATGAGAAATTGTTTTTTATATACAGTTTTCCCCATTATGTGAGATCTCAGGATCTTTTTGAAGAGAAGTTCAAATAGATTCAATCTGATTCAGAAAAGAGGTCATTTAAGAATTCTTGACTTTTTCAAGTGGTTCACTTCATTTCACATTGTCTGGAAGGAGGTGAGAAATTTCCTCCTGGTCGAGGTTCCTCACAGGCTGTGTAGGATATTGGTTTGTGAAGAAGTTCAGGCACAGCTGAGCTGGGATTATTCTTTATAAAGAAGTTGGTATTAGTTTGAAGGCAGTAGCAGGTTTCTCTTTCTTTACTCTCTTCTCTCTCTGGCATGTTTTCTAATAGCCTTAGCTATCAAAATGTCATTAGTATATGTCAGACTGTGAAGTTCCACTGTCTCTGGGAGGCTGGGTTTGGATATTGGTGGAGGTAATTTCTATTTTACATCCTCATCTTGTTCTCTCTGAAGACCTCTCTGTTGTCAGGCAATCTGTCCTGGTTCGAGTGAGGAATGTGGACTCTTGTTTTCTTGTGCAGACCTCCACTGTTGAGAAAGCCAGAGTCTGTGACTCAAACCCAAGCAAAATCTGGGACTGCTCCTGGTTTTGCTGTTTACTATTCTGCCAGAAATGCCTTGGGGAGTGTGCTGCTTCTCAGAGAGTGTATGGTTTAATAAACTTGATACAACAATTTCAGCTTTAGAAGTGGGGTGTCACATTTCCTTCTTTCCTACTTGCCTGTACAGTCTCCTGTGGATATTCAGAGCTTCTCTTCAATCTGCTTTGGCTCTGATTTTGGTCTTTTCCTTATTTTCTTTTCTGTCACCTAGTCTAGCCTTTTGCCATAGCACATTTCTTACATAAAGCACTTGACTTGTTAGCAGAAAAAGGTGCTTACTTCCCAGCCAGGTGCCATACCTGGCAAATTTATCCTCTTTCTGTGTCAAAGCACAGTTTTCTTCATGGCTTTGTTGCTGAAAGGTGATGCAGGTGGCCTGAGATTCCTCTCCTGTGGCTTTCAAGCAGAGCCAGGAGGCCCAGCCTGGGGTCCCTCTGAGCTGACTGACCTGGTTTCTGCTGCAGGTGGAGCAGAAAAGCCTTGCTGTAAAGCAAGGAGCCAAACCCCAGCTCCAGCACCCCAAACATCATGGCTCATACAGGCTGGACTGGGCTGTGTGGTTTGATTCAATAACACCTCACATTTAGTGCTCTCACTCTGAAGGAGAACCCTGTGAGTAAAGGCTATTTTTTTTAAATAAAGGCTATTTTCCTATCACTCACTGTGCTTTGTAACCTCGTAGGATCCAGTAGTGCACCATTTTAACAACAATTTGAATTTTTCATTAGTTCACTGGTCACAGCTCTCTGGGTCAGGGGCTTGGCATGGCTGGGTGTGCCAAAGGTGCCCCCTTAGCACAGGAGGAGCTGCAACCAGACACTGGAGTGACATTTCTTGTAATGCCAGAGCACAGGAGGGTCAGGAGGGGATCTGGCTTGGAGTACTTTCATGAGGGACTTGACTCCAGCAAGCCCAGCAAGTCTCAACACCAGGAGGGCATTTAATGTGTGTACTTGGGAAAAAGGGCAGGGGTAGTCAATGTCCATTAATTCAGTTGTTTGAGTTATTGGACAGGTACTTACCTTTTCTGCAGCCCTTTGAAAGGCAGATACTGCTCTTTTCTTTTTCCTTTTTTTTTGGTTTGCTTATTGCATAACTCCAACAGAAAGAAATTCCTAAGGCAAGAATGCTAAAGAGGAAGGAAAGAATAAGCGATGCCAGTTAAATTTTCATGTATTTATGCCTTATTATGGCCTGACAGTCAGAAATAATATTCTTTTCCTTTTATCCTGATCTTCTCTTTTGACTGTGTATTAAAAAACCACCAGCAGTAACAAAGTGTAAAAGATTGAATTAAATCCTAGTTAAAATGACTTCACCTTAAATAGTGGAATATCTTAGATCTCTTTCTCTTCCTTTTTTCTTTCTCTCTGTCTAGTCTACAGAGACTTGGCAGTCTCAGATACCCTTGGGTGTTCAAAGGTAGATCAGTCTGTGGCAGGGCTGCCTTTGATGTTTTCACCTACAAAAATGTCACATCACAACTTGCTCTGTTATTTCACATTGAATGTGAAAGATTCACTAAAAGGTTAATTTCAAGTCTTGTTGAATTTTATACCATTAAAGTCAATGCCTTTTCAAGGATGCACCTAGAATGGTTTCAGAAGGATGAGAGAAGGGCTGCTTTAGAGCTCCTGCTGCAGCTACAAGCACTCTGTAACCGTGTGCTTTGGGTGCCTGTGGCAGCAGAACCCCTCCTGCAGGAAGGCTTTGCCCTCTCTCCCTGGGGAGAAAGGAGAACAAGGATTGCTATGGATATGTTAAATAGCACTGCATCCACAGCAATATCTTCACCTGCTTGTGCATGAGACCCTCATTTGATTTGTATTCAGTCCTGGGAAAGACGAATGTGAAGGGAGAGAAACACTTCTATGCAAATCTTTTGGAGATCTCAAGTAATCCTGAATATCTGTCCTGATTTCTGGAATGAACTGTAATTACAAATGCCTGAGTGAAATGTTTTTGAAACAGTTTTACTCTTGATTCTTCTCCTTCCCTTCAAAACCTGTGTCTTGAGGCAATGCTGTACCTTTGTATGGGGATTTTAATTTCTTTGTGGATGCAGTAAATGTGACTGGAGAAAGCTAAATGTTGTAGTGGTTTTCAAATACTATTTTGAGTAAGAAACCTGTTTTTCTAAAAGGTTCTTCAGTTTGGAGAAAAATGCTTGTTTATCTATTATACCACAAATAGTGCATTTGAAAGACTTCTGAATAGGCACATGCTGAAGGAATAGATAGAAGTTATGTTTTAAATTGCTTGGGGTTTCTTAAAAACAATTTCCAAGTAATTAATTATATTTTCTGTTTCCTTTTGGTGTAGTGAAACCTTTAGACTTAGTGAGGGCACTTAGAAAAGGAGGTGACCTTTCTCCACCTCTTTTCTTTAGCAGAACTCAGATAAGTAATTTAATTGGTTACTGAGCTCCATGCTCTTCACCTCCTCTTCCCCCCACAAATAATTCTTGCAAGTGAGCAGTGAGAAGTCGGGTAACTCGCTCCAGTGTCCTCACATTTGTCGTGTAGGAGAGGCTGGGATTACGTGCTTTGTCAAGCTGTGCTCTTAAGGATGTGTCACATTTCCTACGGTTTTAACACAGGAAATGTCTCTGTCACCAGGCAGCCCTGCTTTTCTGTGCATCCCCTAATTGTGTGTGAACTGAAGGTGCAGCTGGAGAGCATTTCGTATCTAATTGGTGTGTGAAAGCTGAGGGCAGAAAAAAACAATTAGAAAGTCACGGTCAACTTCAAGAAGGGCCATAATTGAGGCAGAACTGAAATTAAAAATTGGATTGCTACTGAGCTGAAGTGGAAAGGATGTAAAGGAACAAAGCTGTAAACAGCAGAGCAGCTTAGGGCTCCTAAGTTTCGCTTGCTGCAGTGGCTTCAGAGACCCGAGTGCCTCAGGGATGGCTGATGTGGAGCTCAGCTTCCCCAGCCCCTCGGCATTTCAAAGAAACGGCTGTGGGTTACTGTGGCTAAATTTAGTGTGTTACAGGATGTCTCTCTCTCCCTCCTTTTAATCAATTGCAGTCTATTGATAGCCCTGGAATAAGGGCTAACTGCTCTATTCAGCTGCCTGGTTTTGTCTTCATTTAGCACCAAATAAAGAGGTAGAGGTGCTAGGCATACACGGAGTGCTATTTTAAATCCACCTAGTCAAGAGGTTGAAATAATTCAACAAAGGAGTTAATCTTACTGTTCAAACTGTAACTTTGTGTACACTAAGTGATAATGAGGCCATTTAAAAATCCTTTTCTTGTCACTTCTAATAACAGGATGTAGGTTTTCTAAGAATGTATTACAATGTGTACCACAACAGCTCGTTGCCATTTTACTGTTTGGCAGACGGGTCGTAAACTCTGGTAGGTTCTAGTGCTAAATGTTATGGTCCAGCCTGTCACTGTTACTGTAGCATATGTCCATGTAATGGCTGATTCTTATCAGCGTCTTATCACTAATTGTACCAACATAAACTCAGCTTATAGCTGTGCAAACAGAATGGTGCTGTGTGCCACGAGCCCATGCGACAGACAGCACTCGAGGCTCAGTGCAGCCCTTACCTGAGACACAGCGACTTGCTGGGGCTGCTGCAGGCACAGGAGGGGACAGAGCATTCCTGAGCATCTAGAAAGCAAGAAGTGCCTGATGTGTACAATGAGGTTTTGTTCTTGCTTTGTTGGGTTTTTTTTTTGCCCGTTAACTTTGTGTCAGAGGAAGATCATCATACCGGACATTTTGCCAGATGTTTATTAAGCTGGTGTGTCAGTGTTTGCATAGGGGAGCTCCCATGCTGCTGGGAGAAGCTGGGAACTAGTGATTTAAAGTTGTTTTTTGGGGAGCAGGTAGGCAGCCTGTGAGGATGGCCTAGCTACCAAGTGTGATACCACTGGACTACTTTCCTTTCAGCTAATTAGATTTTAAGTGATCACTAGCTTCATTTATTTGAATTTCTGTGACCTTAGTCTCCTTTCACCTCTTGCTTGAGCTAAGGAACAGCAGGGCTTGGGCAGTAGCTGGGTTTCTGTAGTGTTGGCATGGTGTGCCACGTGTTAAAGAGCTACTGCATTCTTACACAGCCAGAATGGTTTGTAATTTAGACGAGCAGTTAGAGATTTTGTCAGATTTTGTGTGTTAGTTTTTTTCATGTGCATTCCTGATAGGGTTATTGCTCTACATTTACTTGTGAATTCATTTAGGATCTCTTTGGACAAAAGGCACTACTGAACATGCCGAGGTTTTCTTACCAAAGATGCTGGATTTGATGGGCGCTATCCTGCAACTTGGAGGCTTTAATAATTTTTTTAATTTAAACAAAGTTTTAGTTTAAACAAATTTTTTCCTGTGTAAAAGACAAACTCTCCAGTGTATAGGGAGAAGAAACCAAGTCATAAATAGCTGCTGAGATAACGCCCGCGTTCCGAAGTAGCTGCCTATCCTGCCCTGGTGATGTTGGTGCGGTCGCTCCTTGCTCGTGGTTGATCGAGGCTGTCCTGCGCATCTGCTGGGACACTGCCGGTGGCTGGGAAGCCCGCGGGCCGTGTCTGTGCTTCGGGAGCCGCGGGACAGGGGCCGTGTCTGTGCCTCGGGGGCTGTGGGACAGGGGCTGCCGCCTGCTTCAGTTCCCTTCCCGCCGCTCAGGGTGCCCGAGCGGCGGCGGGGCGGGCTCGGGCCCCGGGCTGCCGGCGCTGCCTCTCGGCTCCGACAGTACATGACAAGCATCACTAGGTGGCACAGCCACCCTGGTGAACTGCCCGGGCTGCAGCGCTGGAATCCGGCCCCGTGTCCCGGGCACGGCGCGCTCCTCACATCACATCCCTGCCTGCTGCTCCTGCCGGGCCGCTGCCGCCACAAACCGGAGCGTTCGGCTTACTCGGGGGAAAAAATGTGAAGCTCTATTTCCAAAGCTTCTTGAAACCTTACCTTAGTCACTTACCTTAGTCTGCCTGTTGAGTTGCCAGCTGCTGTGAAAATCTATTTCAGCCTTCTGGAATTTATGCCAGTATATAATCCAAGTTTAAACAAAGCACTTTATAGTAGGTGCTTATGTTTTAAGCATGAGTTTAAGTGTTTTCAATAGTGAAATGAAGGATAGTGCTATGAAGTTTGTGTTTAAGATTCAGTACCAGTTAAGCATATTGTTGAGCTGGGGCTTCTCTTGATTTTTATTTATGAAACTAGTTGGGGAACTTTTAAAAGGCATATGATGGTTTCTGTATTCGTTTCTCCTTTGGTAGAAATTGAAGTGTAGGTTGGACTGTATGAGAGAGGTAGATGGATCTCAGTTAAGTTTACTCTCTGAGGTGTTTTTTTTTTTGTTTCGTTTGTTTGTTTGGGATTTTTTTTGTTTGGTTTTTTGGGGTTTTTTTGGGGTTTTTTGGGGTTTTTTTTGAGTTTTTTTTTTTTTTTTTGGTTGGGTTTTTTTTTTTGGTTGTTGTTGTTGGGTTTTTTTTGTTTTTTGTTTAATTAGAATGTCTTTAGTCTGGAAGACTCAGAAAATCCTCCGCAACTGAGGGGTGTCTATATTTAAAGTAAACTCATTGCTCTGTGATGTGTCAATTCACTTCTCTAAACCAACATGAGTTTACAGACACACTGATTTCTCAGCACTGATTTCAAGTGGTGTGGTAGGGATGTTTCTAAGAATAAAATGTGGGTTTCAATTTACAAGAAGGAGTTATGATTTAGAAGTTAAGCAGGCAATAGTTTTCTTTTAAATCATAGGTATGGGTTGTATTCGTACTTAATTGCCTCAATTAGGTGGTTTCAGGTGCAATGACAGTTATTTAAAAAAAAATTTGCTGTTTAAAAAGAAAGCATGGCTTCAGCTTCATTAGTAAGGGAAGATGCTGTGAGAGATTGTGGTGGCATTATTACTGCTGTTAATGTAGCCTGAAACCTATTCTGGCCTCCTAGCAAAAACAAAATAAAAGTCTTTTCCAGGATCTCTCATCAAAATACTTCTAGAAAATCAGAGTAGTCTGGGTAAAAGAGATGCCAGGGCTGTGCACTATATATAGGGGGCTGGAGATAACTTGCCTATAACAAGAAATGAAGATTTTTTTTCCAAGGGCCCCCCATTGTCAGAATATTGCACAAACGCCACATTTATTTTCACTGTGAAGACTTCTTTATATAGCAGAAACATTTATATTGAGACAGTGGACAACAGCGGTGATCCTAGAGTAGATTGGGGGAACTTGATGTGTACATCCCCTTAGAATGTACCATTCTCCATGAGGAAGTATTTGAGATGGACACACATGCATTTCCTCTGGGTACAGTCTCATCCCTGGCTCTCTGATAAATATTGTGAGAAAGCACCAGGGTAATCTTGGGTCCTTGCTTAAAATAATGCTGTAGGCTTCCCACACAGGAGAGTGTTGGTTGTTGAAGGGGATTTTTATGGCTCACTGGGACTGACGTCAGACTCGCCCACAGGCTGGGACAAGAGAAATTCTGAAGCTGTGCAGATGAGCAGTTCCTTCCTCTTGAGCAGAATAACCACAAGCAGGTTTGGCTCCCTGGATTTGATGCACTGGAGATTTTTGCAGGAAGAAAAGTAGCTCTTCTCACATCATTGTGTGAAAATAAAAGCATTCCTAATGGAAAACATAGCTTTTCCTTGTGCATATCCTTTGTCCATGTTGGTCTTTGATTTGGTTTGTTGTTTTTTTTTGTTTTGTTGTTGTTTTTGGTTTTTTTTGGGTTTTTTGTGTTTGTTTTGTTTTTTTTTTTTGTTTTTTTTTTTTTTTTTGTTTTTTTTTTTTGTTTTTTTGTTTTTGTTTTTTGTTTTTTGTGTCTTGAAAGTGGTATCTGTCCATTTTTCTCTTCCTTATTGCTTCTGGCCTTCTGGTACTCCCAAATAATGTATTTCTGTGTGTGCTGGTAAGTATGTACCCCAAACTGTGGTGAGCTGTACTGCTCTATGCCTTATATTTCTTTCCTTTTTTATTCCCCTTTTGCTTTGATCCACAAAGCAACGTGGCCAAAAAAATGCCGCAGGTCAGTGGGAAAACATAGATGAAATCTCCAGGTCACTTTTTTTTACTTCCATGCTGGTTAAGAAATTGAAAGAGGTCCGTCCCCTGACTCTTGCTCCAAAATGTTCTTCAAATGAGAAGAAACAGAAACAGGGAAGTTAAAAATGGAGAAGATATTTTCTGGATCTTACTAGACAGCCTAAAGTCAAACCCTCTTAGCATTAATCCTGCTGGGAAGAGAAGTGTTTGCTTTAGAAATGCTGGTTTCATCTTGGCAGTGGATGTGATGTAAAGACGACAGGCAACACCAAGCCCAGCCAGACATCCTCTCCTTCTCTGGAGCAGTGTGGAGGAGGTGAGGACAAGGCTGAGGGCAAGCTTTCTTCTTTTCCTTCCTGCAGTGGAGAGGTCATGTTTAGGTACACCATCTGCTCCTGCTTTTTGCATTAAAATTTTCTGTGTAGCACATAGCAGAAATGATCTATGAGGAGTTCTTAGAGTGAAACATTTGCACGAGTGGTGCCAGGAATTGTTCTCACTTGGGGTGCGGAGTTGGTCGCACAAGCAACTTGATAAAATCAGTGTTGGTACCTGTGTGGAATTAGGCTGTACTCACTTTGTTCTTGCTAAGGTTCAAGTTCAGCAAATGAGATTCAGATGGGAAGGACACCAACTAACTGTCACAGCCATCACCTCTCCACATATCCTTGCAGATCCTACTGTTGTCAAAAGTTTTCAATGGCTGAGTGGCCGAGGACTTCTCAAGTTGTGTAGCTCAGAGCTGTAAAGAAGGTTTTAGATTTTACCTTTTTTGTTTGCTTTTCTGTGGAGAGCACTATTGTGTCTTAGTCTGCCAGAATCTCTCGATGGTGTAGTGAAGTCTCTACAAAAATAATTTTTGTGCAAAACCAGTACAATTTGAACCTGTTTCAGTTTGATCAGGGGATACTACAGGTTAACATCATAGCATACAAGAAATAGAATCTGAAGCTAAACTATTTTAAACTAGCTCTGTGGAAGCACGTGTGAGGTAAACTCTCTACACATTGCCATCCTTTTACTTAAGGAAAGTACCTCTCTTTCCAGGGACATTTACTGCCATAGATAATGAAGCTGATTAATACTGATGGTGCAAATGTCAACATAAATAAGGACAGACTTCCTTAATGCTGCTGCTTCCAAAGCTACTCTGTTGAACATGGGGGCATCTATGTGGTCTTTCCAAAGTGAAACTAGTTTGTAGGGTTTCTTTAAAACCACACAAGAAAATTCCCTTTAATAGGAAACAAGATGTAGGACACTGAAAAGAGAAGCTTTTTCAGGGAAAATTTTCTAAGTTGGCCATAGAAGAATAATGTGCTTCAGAACATGCATGGGAAGAAAAGCTGCAGCAAGAGTTGCATTATGTATTTCTAGCATTCTTTACAGAGCTATCTTGATGCCTTCCCAGCCTCTAAGATATACAAATAAATTCCTGTGACTGACCAAGTCTGTGCACTCTCCTGTCACAAAAACAAGTACAGGGAAATGGATGCTTTAAACTGCTTCCAACACCTTTTTTCCCTCTTTTAGAAATGAAAGCTTTGAAGATTCTGTTGTCCATAGCATGCTATAGTTATTAGAAACAATCTGAAAATGGTCAGCTCTACCCAGATGCCTGAAAATAAAAGAACACTCAGAAATGGAGTTTTTGTTATACTCTAGTTTGGTGTCATGCTATAAAATTGCTTCAAATGCCAGGAGTGCTCTTGATAAGTGTTACAGTGTAAAAGTTGCATTGTGATTTTACAACCTGTTTGCTGTATTCAACTGAAAAAAAATACTTATTTACTTGTATATGCACAGGAAGTCAGTAGTGATTTCTGCACACTAGTCTTTAATCAGAGATCAGGGAGTTCAGGGATAACTATGTTAGCTGCTGGTTTTGCTTCATCTTGTGTGATGGTTATAAATCTGTGTTAGTTTTATTGCTTTTAGCATGAAGATAACACCCATCTCTCTAATGTGTTTAAAGATATGCTCTGAAAAAGTGCACTCATAAATATATGATTTATAAAGAACCCCAACCTAATAAACAAAAATCCTGAATATGAGTGAAATGAGAAAAATGAAGGTGAAATTTAAGATGAAACCTAGAGAGGGGAACGTTGAATGTTTAAGGAGGTGAATTTTTAAGATAGTGTAAGGGAAAATATGAAGTAACAGTTACCTGAGAAAAAGTGGAAATGACTTGTGAGATGCCCCAGTGGTGAAGTCAGTTTGCTGAAAACAGGCATTCCTTCCTCTTTTTTGCCCCTCTCTCTGTTTTTAACTGGTATTTAATCTTGGAGGAAGACATGTGTGGATGAAAGCCATCAGGAAGAGGATGTTACTGCAATTAGGAGGAAGCAAAAGTCAGCGACTTCTTTCTAGGAAGGTGAGATTGTTTATCCTAGATGAGACAAGCTGTCAAATACAGGTCAAAGTGTAGATAAGATTTAGAAGAAAAAATGGAATTTGTGGCCTATTGACAAAATGATTGTTGATTGGATGTGGCTGAAATTTCACTTACAATGTACTGTGGTTTGAGGCTCTCCTCAATGCTGGTGACTTAACTGCATTTTTAGGAATTTCTTTAGCCCTATTTGTTTTGAATTTCGTAGCATTTTCCTCCTCCTGTAACTAATTCTGAGCATGTTCTGTACACCTGCAGGCAGCTGAGCTGCCAAGCTCTGCTTTCTGACTTGTGTAGTACCCTTGTTCAGTATTGAGAGACAGATTCTTGATGAAGCCATGAGTCAGTACTCACAGGATTTAGACCCAGGGCCTTACTAATATTCTGAACCCAGGGTAAGTGAAATAAGATGCTGTGTTACCACTGGCAGTGTGAGATAGGAGCCCGGTGTTTGTCTGTAGTGAGCTATGTAAGAGGCAATGGAACAGCTTGGAAAGGGAGATGGTGAGAGATGCATTTGTGGCAGTGCAGCCATAAGCAGAGAGAGTAGGATGGATGGAGATGGTGTTAAGAAATTGGTAGAGTTGGTGGCTAAATATACGTTGTGAATGAAATGAGCAGTGCTGTGTGAGCCCATGGAAAGATAGAATGCAAATAAGTGTCGAAGAAATAAGATGCATGAGTTAAAACCAAACTTGGGAGCTGAAGGAAGGATGTTATTGAAAGATAAGTAGCACAGTTGGCTACACCGAAGATGGCTGACAGGTTGAGGAGAGGAGCTGTAAAGTATTGGTTCCAAATTGTGGATCAGAGTCTGCACTGATTCCAGGCTTGGTCTATGTGACAGAGAATTCATTTTGCAGTTCCTGTAGTGCACGACAGCAAGAGTTCTTGGTCGTAAAAATCTGTGAGCATTAAGGTGATAGCATTAAGTCAGTATTTCTAATATGGAAAAGATAAAGGCTTGGCTTGGATCAGAGTCAAAAGAGAAGACGGAGGAATAAGAGTAGACAGGAAGGAAAGATAGTTGGCACCAGAAAGATAAAGTGATCAAGTATTGCCATGGGGAAAACAGATGATTGGAGGAAGAAAAAATGTTGGATGTATCCTTTATCTTTGGTAGGAAAAGAGGGTGACATTAGGCATGTGTCAAATTGAAAGGAAGGGAAAGATTGTTACGCTTGCCAGTGTTCTTTGAAGAAATCATTAAAATCCTGTGCAGAAAAACAGTGGAGATGGACAGATAAGAGACAAATGCAGTTAAAAGACAGACATGATGGTGATGCAAGATTCAGTGAAATCAGAGAAAAAGATTGTTTTGCAGGGAAGCTGGCCAAACAGAAGGAGTGTTTATACTGGAAGAGGTTAGTATCTTTTTTTTTTTTTTGTCATTCAGTTTGTGTTATGGTAACAGAAGGGCATGGTGTGAAAGAAAACACGAGCCAGATCTGAGACTGAATCACCTCTGACTTCTGGTCTTGCATTGCAGTGACTCAGTGATACCAGTAAAAGTTTAGGAAGAATAGGAAAGGAAGCTCCACTACTTCATCTATTCATTTGACTTGTCACCTTGACAGAAGTGTCATTGAGTAAGAGAGAAAGGTGCAAACAATCCCATAGAATGTCTGTAGTCTCTTTAAAAACAAACTGACAAAACCCCCAAACAACACATACCTCCCCCTAAACAAAAACAAACAAACAAAAAACCCAAACAAACCACAAAAAGAAACCCAAAAAAATCCAACAGCAAAACACCCTGGCCTGCAAGGTGAAACTCTGAGCTTCTGGTGGTTGAGAGGTTGCTGTAGGTGTGCTGGACAGAAAAGAAGGGGGGAATGTGGGCTACAGCCTTCCCAGCTGCTCCAGCAGTCCTGGCTCCCACAGACTGCCTGAACACATCAACCATTCCTGAAGTTTTAAGTAGCTGCTCAGAAGAGTATGTTTTCTGTCCATAGGTTGGTGCAGATTTATCCCAAGTTCTGTGAATTCCAATATCTCAGAGCCTGGCATACCACACACTTGGTATAGAAATTGCTTCTACAATTGCAGTCTCTCTTGACCTGACTGTTCCACAGATTGAAGTGTGGCAGATGGAACCAGTGACCAGCTGGCTTGTCATGTGTGACAGTGATTGACTGAGAGGATCATTTCTGTCCTCACTCAAGCCCTTGCAGCAGACACTTTCTGGAGCCGGTTGTGGTGGTCAGCATGTGTTTCCCAGGTTGCTGTTGAGGTAACACCAACCATCCAATGGGAAAAATACAGGAATTTTTTTCTATAGTAATTTTTTTTTATTGCTTTCCATGAGTAGGTGAGTTTGGCCAAATTTGACTCTTAATTAATAGCTCTCTTGTAATGAAGATGGAAAGGTGTAAAAAAAGTGCAAAAAGGAAGTTGTGTGTATTCTTGGATATAATCTTGGCTGGCTGTGAAGCGTTCAGATCAAAAAGTTTTTTCATATATGTCTAAAATCGCTGTCAGTTGATTCAGAAAATGTGGGAAGTACCAAACTAAGCCATCTCCTTACAGTAAATAATTCTTTCCCTGCCAGAAGCAGAGTGGAAGGATTTACAGGCTGAACAGAGGTGGTTCTGAAATTCTATGAGAAAAAGGCCCCTCTGATTTTGATTCCCCAGATGAGCTCTTGGAACTGCAAGTAAAAGAAAGTTCATAGCTTAACCAATTTCCTCATGTGTTTGGGTCCTTAATGGGATGTTCCTTACAGAGGCCACTAGGTCCCAAGTGGTTTCTTTTCCCTGACAGCATAGCAAGTGGCCTGTTAGAGGCAGCAGCACAGAGGAGAATCCTTATTTGCCATTTAGGATGTTTAACTTGTTGACTGCTTTGCAGCTGGCCTGAACTCAGAGCTCCAGAAGAACTAGGCCTTGGAAGGACACGTGAGTAAAGCAGCCCTCGAAAAGCTGAACAAAATATAAGTTTTGTGAGACACCAATTCCTCATAAAACTTGTAGCCCTGGTTTTCATCCCTCCTCAGAGCATTTGCTTTCCTGCTTCTCAATGAGTGTGTTAAGTGAGCTCTCCTCCTTCACTGCCATGTGACTGCTACTGCTGGCTTCTCAATATACTTCCTAGAGTTCAGCTCCTCTAGTAATATATTTCAGTTGTAGCTCAGCTTGATCCAGGCCTGATTTACAGTCCATAATGATTTGAGTCGGGGCTGGTGGTGTTTACCTTTAGAATACATGCAGGGCCCTACTTGGAATATTAGCGTTGACATGAGACTTGAGCTCTCTAGCATCTGGATGTGAATTTACATTTTATGAGTATTTGTTATTGCAGTGAGTCAAACAAAAACCTCAACAGAGAGAACAAGCAGCGCACCCAGGGTAAAAGCCTAGAGTTGGTACCAGCTTTTTTTTTTTTTCTTCCCTCCAGAGCCTCCTGATAGCCTACATTACTATTTAGTTGTCATTTGCTGCTCCCTGGCTCTGTTGGTTTCTCAGCTTAGAAACAGCTGCCATGTGATGTGAATGATATTTTAAAGTCCTGTGTTTGAGTTCTTGTGATAGCAATGTGCAGGGAATTGGCAAGCTCTCGGAAACAAAATGGCATGCTTTATTTTGTCACTAGAAGTATGTTCAATCTGCTATTTGATTCTCTTTAGCATTTTGATTAAGAGCTCCAGTGAAGTTATGTGAAAAGTGAAAATCCTCTGTATTCTTTCTCTCCAAGAAAATGAGACGCACAGCACTGTCAAAACATTTGCCTAATCTTTCAGATTTGGATACTTGTAGTTCTTCTGCAAGACCAAAACGATGGTCATTAAATGAGAAGCAGATGCAATAAGTATGCAAGCAATCTTACAGGGGGAGACTGAGGAGAAGCTGCCAGCAGAACTCACTAAGCACTGGAGAATAAAGAAAAACAAAAACTTTTCTTGCTATTGTACCCCATAAATAATAATTTTCTTCTAGTTATCTAGGCATTGTACTTTTCTGCATTGGTGTTTTCATATGTTCTGGTGCAATATTGACTTCAAATCCAGATGCTCCTTTTGGCTTACTTGAATGTCTTTTTTTGCCAGGGAGCGAAAATGCCAAAGAAATGCTTTAGCTTGGTTTTTTGCGCATGTTTGTTTGTTTTGAGGTTTCTTTGTTGGGTTTTTTGGCTATGTTTTTTATTTTTGATTATTGGTAGTTTTTTTGTAGTTTTTTTGTAGTTTTTTTGTAGTTTTTTTGTAGTTTTTTTGTAGTTTTTTTGTAGTTTTTTTGTAGTTTTTCCCTTTTCCAATTTTTCCTTTTCACTGCAGCACTGTTATTTTAGGACTAAAGGACATTGTTGAGGAAGAGAGTGGTTATGTTATATTCACAGTTTTGTCTGATTGGGAAAACAGAAACTGCCTGTGTGGTTGGGAAAACAGAAAAAAAGATAAATTCTCTATCAAGATGTAGGGCAAGTTTCTTGAGCAGGTAGCTTTTAAGGTCTGTTTTGTGGTTGCTGTGATGTAGACTGAAGACATTAGTCCAAAATCTGCCTTAAATTACAGACAGAATTAAAGCTTTTCAGCTTTACTATTGCTCCAGCTATTTACTCAAACCACTAGAATTAAAGATTTGCCTTTAGGAAAGGGAATTGAATTATTATCTAGTCTCTCCAGTCCATGATCTGTATATAATCTAGCTCATCTATGTGATTGCTGTTAGTGTTCATGTATTATAGTATGTCCTTAAAGCTATCCGTAAGTTACAGGTTTTAACTGGCATTTGATAATTCTTCATCCTTGAGTTAAAAATAGAACTAAACATTGGCAATATGGTTGTGTAACACTGTGCAATTGAAACTTTGCCTGCTGCTCCACCCTCCAAATCCTTGCATCTCCTCTGGGATTGTGCATAAACACAAGCATAAACATGTACACATGTACACATATGCATGGACAAGTCCCTTTCAGTGAGAACATAAAGGGAATGCTGTTTTTTGTGCAGAGGTGCACAATAAGGATGGGGATATCAATGTTTAAACAATTTTGCTGACAAATCAATGCAGTGGGCTGCCTCTAAGCCAGACCTAGAGCTGTGCAGGGTGTTGTGTTACACCAGTTCCTTGCTTCCAGAGGAAGGACTGGGCTGTGCTACCTTCACAGATTGGCTTGGTTTTCATGAACCTGAATGTATCAATTGTGTCCCTTTGTACTCCAGTCTGTCAGTGGGCAGTAACTCAGATCAGATGGCTACAAGGTCTGTCTGTAAACACTGAGCATCTTTGGCGTGAGGATATTGATTTTTTTTTAGTGCATGCAAAATGTGCTCAAGGTTTTGATCTAAAAGGACTAAATCAAGACATTGCTTGCAGGCCCACATCGCATTGGCTATGGCTTGGATTTATTTGTGTACAAAAGCTGGTCACTAGAACTCACCTGTAAGGCTTTGGAAATGTCCTTCCATGTGTCTTGTGTATTCTGCTGTATTCCTGTCTTGTCCCACAGTTAATTACAGCTGCTGGTAGAAAAGCTGTCATGTTAGGCAATGCCAGGCACTGCTGGAATTGTGTTTTCCTAGACTTTGAGGGCAGAGTGAGGCACTGCATGACTAGTCCTCTTTGCAGGTAATGCCATAGGAGGCAGTAATTTTTCTTCGATGGCAAGGGCATGAGCTCTAAGAGAGAATGGGATCTCATCAGTCCAAGGGTTATGAGATGCAGTGTTGTACATGCTTCTGGTGCCTATTCACAGATTCAGTGTTGCCATGCTCTAGTTAAAGAATAACTAAAAGTGTCTGCTGTTGTATTTGACTCTGGGTGTTGCTATAGCGTTTGCTTTAGATTCTTCTTAGTTTCTTATTTTTGCTAGTTTATAAAGGGTTATGCATGATTGTTGAGATAGGAAGCATTGTAGATATCACAGTGTGGATTCTAGAATTAGAAGTATATGTTTCCCTAATCACTTCTTTAATTAATGTTTTGTCTTGGGTATGAGATATTTGGAGTCTGAGAACCTGTGATATAGCTGAAACAATCTATTTTATCTATTTTTCTCGGGGAGGGGGGGGAAGACACTGGTAAAAAGAAAAATTTGGAAGCAGATAGATAATAATTCTCTTCCTGTAGTTCTGTGTCAGTGTAGAAGTGGTTCTTCTGGCCAAGGCTTTAACCAGTCAAATCAACCCAATAACCAGGTTTAAACATCTGGAAAAAATATTATAATTTTTGAGAGAGAGACAAAAATGTTGATTGTTAACTGTGGTTAGAGAAACTTTATTCACATATATACAGGTCCAGTGTGCCTAGATGATGCTTCAGAGGATACAGCTGAGTGTAACTTTTGGATCTCTGTAAAGGGTTTGCATCTTTCACTCTGGGTCTGTTCCTGGGTGTCTTGGTTTGAAGGACAGGTATCTGCCACGGAAGGTGGGAACCTCCCTTGGAATGGAAAAAAATACTACTCCCTTCCCTCTCAATTATTTTAACTTTGAAATTAAGGGGCTTTCAGGCAGAGATATGGGAAAAGTAGTTCTTCACTAGTATGTGTGTGTGTAAGAAGGCGAACAAACCCCAGCTCTGGCACTGGCACCAAACCGAGCACAATCCCAGTCCAGCCTCTCCCGGCTGCGGCGCTTTCCCCTTGCTGCAGTTCTGGGCACGGCCGTCAGGGGCGCTGCTGGCTCTGGGCTGGGCAGGGTGGGTGCGGTGATTCCCCCGCGCCTGCAGGGGGCGCTGTGGCGCGGGCTCGGCCAGGCTCCCTCATGTGCTGATGGTGGGTGGGATAGATGGCGAACATGGGCTGAGCAGGAACTTCGGCAGGGATTAACAGATCCCAGAGGAGCACATGTTGTGTATCAGAAACTCCGCAGCTGTAGCGGGGTATCCCGGCAGGCAGGCAGTGTGGGGTTACACTGTAGTGAAGGAGCAGTGGGGCTGGGCAGTGGCAGCCAGGCTCCCAAACGCAGCTGAGAGGGGCTCCCTTGGAGGGGGTGGGGGGTTTGGGGTTCCAGTTTTTCCCCTGAGGCACCAGAGTAGATGTTGAGGGTTCTTTTCTAGTGAGGCAGGGTGTTAATAAGGTCCCAGTTCAATAGCTGCTCCACAAGCAGAGCTTCATTTGCAGCAGGAGACAGAGCTCTGCAGTGGTGGCAAGTTGTCCCCTCAGTGACCACGGCCTGTCTCCCATCCAGTGTCAAGAATGAGAGCCGGAGAGGAGCCGAGCCCAGCCCCTCACCGTCCCCCCGGCCAAAATCTCCAGGTATCCAAGGAGAAAACCCCCCCCCAAGTAAGAGAGTAGCCAGCTGCACCCTTCCCTCACCTTGACCATTTCTTCTGTCTCTCCTAAGTACAGGTCATTATTGTCTCTAAGCAACAGATGGGACAACATTCCATGAGAGAAGCAAAAGGAGAAATCTTAACCCCCAACACTGGGGCTGGAAGTGCCATTCAGAAACCAACTTCTGCCCAGATCTCTCTAGTGGGTTGGTTTTTTCCTCTCTTCCCCAAGCATACTTTTAATGTAATATGATGTGTCTCATCATTGTGCTGCCTGAACTGCATAACTTGGGTTTATTTTAGGCCACACTCCTGAAGTCCCTGGCACAGGCAGCTCTGAGTCTCAAGGGACATTGACACAGCTGAAGGAGCTGTGGCCCAGGGCAGGGCACTCCTCATGAAGCTCTTCAAAAAGAGGTTGGATGAAACAACGACCTTTGGAAAAGGTTTGGTACATTTGGTGGCAATGGAATGACACCATTTTTCATCTATTGATATTATAATTTTGCATTTATTTATTTCACTTTATGACTGTTATTTGTCTTAGCATAAGAATGTTTCGTGGACATAGTGTGATGCATTTGCATACCTTTAGAATCAGGAGGAACAGCTGAAGCACCAAAAGTGATCTGAATTTTCCAGCTTGTGAGTATTTGGTTGTGTAACCTGAGCTGACTGATGCTTCTCAAGATGAGACCACTGGTGTAAGTGCCTAAGCTTGAACTCATGACTAACTCTTGCTGAAGGGTGAGAGTTTGGCCTGTCACAGCTGGGAGGAGGAGCCTTAACTCTTCCAATGAGCACTTCAGCCACTAAGAGCTTCCCATTCACTGTCTTCTGATTAGTTCCAAACTTGAGTTTAAAGCTAGTCTCACAAGTTAATATAAGACATAACAGAATAAGTGCTTCTCAGATGTTCAAAAGGTTGGGGCTTTTTTTCAGGTTGTAGTTTCTCCTTGCCGGCTTCAGTTGGCTTGTAAGGGGACTGTAGCAAAACAAACTCACTAGAATTAATATATTTTAATCAGTGAAATTAAGCTGAGGACCAACTTGGAAGACTTTGGTTCTACTGGAATAACATCTCTGATTAGCTTGGGGCTAAATTACTAATTCCAGTGAGGGATTTTGAAGTTTTTATTTGGCTTAATGTGCAAAGTGCTTAAATATTCTGTCATATTTAGCAATCTGAAACACCAGGACCCTGCGAATCTGTGTCTAAAGGCTAAACCCCACAAAAATAATGCTAAAGTTGTTGCCTTAATACTCTAAACTAAACAGATATTGCCTTTAGTGACATTTTCAAAATCTGTATGGAGCAATAGTATATTACTTGAAATTTTTAATGTGACAAATTAAGATTTCAATGTGATTCAGTACACACAAACTTAGAGCATTGACACCAATTAACTCTTAAACAAAAGCTTTAGTGTTTTCTGGATATTGTGCTCTAATGATGGCAGCTTGGTGAGCTGCTATTTCATGTTTGCTGTTTAGACATATATCTAGTGAAATGAATATAAATTGAGTTCTGGCTCTTGATTAGTAATCTATACAGCTGTTAGCTTGAACTCTAAAATCTGGGGCTTTAAAATTCAGGAGGGGGAAAAATGGACAATTTCAGCAATGAGAAGAGGCATTGGTGAGCTAAATTAAATGGTTGATGATAATTGCGATAGCTTACAAAGAATGATGCTATGTTATTTACAAAAGCTCCTTTTTGCATGGAATCTGATGCCTTCTCCCATGAGCTTGCTTATAATTCATATTCCACTTTAATATGCCTGCAAAATGTGCTTTCTTTCTGTATATGTATTATTTTTAGGATGTTATGTTTCCTTGGTGCATACACAATGAGCCTGAAATCCTGTAGGAATGTGTTTAATTTGAAAGTTTTATCCTCTGGGCCTGGTTAATTCAAATAGGAGGCTCAGAACAGTGCTGCAGTGCTGGCAAGAATGCAGGAATGACAAATCATCTGTACAAAGGTAGCAGAGAGCCCAGGTGGCTGTGGTGCCTGTGCTCGAGAAGGTGCCACTGTCCTCAAGATCTGCTCTCTGAAGCTGCTCTGCTTCCTCCTTTGCTCTGTCAGTGCTGGGAAATGAGGGCTTGGCCAGCTTTGCTTTCCTTTATACCCTTAGCATCGTTCCTCGGCGTTTCATAATTACAGCTTGCCCAGATCTGCTCCCATCCCGCGGCATGCTGCGGAGCAGGGAGCTGCCTGCCTCCCTCCTCTGCTGCTGAAGCAATGCATAGACAGGATTTGGAGAGGGATTGCTGGTATCTTTTAATGCTGGAAAAAAATGGAACTGTGGCCAGTTCAGGCCTCTACCCTGTATTTTTTTGGTAGATGGAAGGAATACACTTGCTGAGTCTGTCCTTCTGTGAGATCAGTAAGCTGTGTTTGTTCTGCAGGAATGTGAGAGCTCAGGAATTCCAGTGTGCAGCCTGCTGGAAAGTGCTGCTGGCTCATGGGCAGCAGAGGGGAATGGGCCTTGCAATGATGGCTGGGGGAGAGAAATGAAAGGCATTTTTTATAATACCCTGGGCAGCATACGCAGGATGTTATGTCTGGCTTGGACTGGGCTGACGTGGTGCATCGGATTTTTTTTCTTATAATGCTGGAAACATAGCTATAAAGGAAATTCAGAGATAGAAATGGAACAAAATTAAAATGAAAAGCAAGCTTTATATTTCACAGTGAATAATTTGTAGCATCTTTCCTCAAAGAAATTGGACTGCCACTAGAGATACGAAGCAAGCAGCATAAAATTTTCTGCAGATTTATAATCCACTTGAATATCCAAATTGTGGCAGCCCCATTCTGTGACTTTGGGAAAAGGCACAGTTGTGGGCAGCTGTGGGGTGGGGTTAGGAGATGCCTCCAAGCAGCTCAGCTAAAGGAGGATTCCAAATGTGTGTTAGAAAAGAGGAGACAGTAGGGTGGAGAGAACAGATGAGAGCTTCTGGCTTGTAGTTGGCCAAGGTTTGTACATGCTGGTGCAGAAAGAGAAGGTATTAGCTCCTTCCTTAAAAGGGGATATGCGTTTACTGTGGTCATATGTCCTTTTCTTCCAGTACCTCTGGAGGGTGGAGTGGGTATTAGGACTTTTCCATTGCTGCTCATGAACAACTGGAGTTGAAACTTGCTTCCTTTCAGGAAAGGGGTTGGAGTCAGATTTTTTTCTGGTCTCTGATGGTAGACTTGTCTTAAATTAGAGACAGCACTCACCTGTACCTTTCTTGAAATATATCTGTCTTCACTGGCTTTCATTTTGATGTGATGCAGAATGGGTTTCCTTTCTGTTGGAAATCCACAGGCCCTCTGCAATCCTTGCCCTCCGTGGAATTCACCAGTCACACCCCAAAAATACCCTCTCTTTTTAGGAACAGAAGTGTTGAGAAGCCAAGAAGTGTGCATATGCAGGGGAGATCCCAGTCAGTGTAATACACCTGATCAGTGGCTGTCAAGTACCTCATTTATTTCAGTATAGTAATAATGCAAGTCCCTGAGGTCGATTCTTGTCTCTGGAATTTGCTGTGTACAAATGCTTTTCTGTTCTGATGAATTCAGTCATCAAAGTCCCATTGGCAGGGCCAGTGCTGAGCAGCCCCTGGCTTAGAAAAAATAAGCTGTGGTTTTCTGGGATTTTTTTTTTTCCTTTATTTAGGCTGAGACTTACATTGCCCAAGAATTTTTGTGTCCCTATTCCTGGTTTTCATATATGGTCTAGATAAGAAATGAAGCCTTTAATAATTTTAAATACTAGGAAATAGAAGAGAATGAAGAATCCATGCCATTTTATCTGCATCTTGCTTAAAAAGAAACTGCTTTGTCTGAAGAAAAAACAGACAAATTGTTAGTTTGAGTTCATTGCCTTCTTTAGAAGTCGCTGGGAAAGAGTTACTCCCCTTGCTTCCCTAGGAGTGTACACTGGGATTTCTAGCTCACATTTATTTTGCTGAGACTTTGGAGTCATGTTTTTCTATGTTTTTGATGTAGGACCTAATTAGGCCCTACACATCTTAATACTTTTTGCTACATCTGCATTAAAGATGGCATTGCATATATTTGCATACAATTTACATTTAAAAGTTGGCCATGCTGTGTGCAATAATCATTTTAACCAAGTACCATTGACAGTCAATATACATATCCATGCAGAATACGTAGGGGTTATGGGAATAAGCATACAAAAACATATGGGTGCACACTGCTGTCAGTGTCAAGCAGTTTGAAGAAATCAGGTGGTCTTTCTCAACATCATAATTTTCTTGGAGCATTTCCCACAAGAAACCAAGAGGAGCTTAAAGATTAGAGCTCCTTCTTTAACTACACACTACGTGTGCAAGACTGTGAAACTGTTCTAGTACCCCAAAACATACCCCAAGGTCTGAGCCCTTACAATGTGGTACAGGTGCCATGGCCAATCAGGATGCCCAGAGGTGACATTTGTTTCTGGTACTTCAGCAATGCCCAATCTGAATTTAAATGATAGTTAAAAATCAAATGCCTGGGAAAGTTTGAGATTACTGTATTTTCATTCTAGCATATAAAAGATAGTTTGTTTACTAATTTGTTTTCAGAAGTACTGCCGATGGTCAGTTGTGGAAAATCGTGAGGGCTTTTTGGTGTTTCCTGTGGAAGCACACCGGCGTGCTAAATTTTTCACTTATCTCAAATCAGAAAAGGAATCTTTTTTTGGCAGGAAGTCAGTCAAAAAAAAAAATGAAGTGAGTTACCTTGCAGGGCAAAGAATCTGTGTGTGTTGACACTTAGGCCAAACATGTAGCCCATGAGATGCAGATTTACATCTTGAATAGTCAATTTTAAAAACATGCCAACAGAAGTGTCTCTGTTTTACTTGGCAAAACTCAGCTGTTTTTGTTTGTTTGTTTGGGTTTTTTGTTTTGGTTTGGTTTTTTGTTTGTGGGATCAACATTTCTCATTTCATGATTGTGGTGATGGCAAAACCTTTTCAGACTTGTTAAAAAAAAGGCATGAAAAGAGCTTGAAGTCAGCTGGTGCTTAGGCAAGTAAAGATCAGACAGAGGCATATTCTTTTCAGGCAGACTTCAGAGCTGATCTCTGGGGTAGAAACTGGGAGTTGGGATTTCATGCTATGGATGAGTTGCACAAAGCAGCAGAGTCAAATGTTAATTTATGTCTTGGTGGTTAAGTAGTGGGAAAAATCAAGAAGGCTTAATAAAATGTCATCTACAGGCAAATAGTTTGACTTCTTTGTATTTACTTATCTTTCTGTGTTCATCTGTGTAGACATCACAGGCAGCTGAGGTTTGGGAAGTTGGCAAGCTGATGAATTAAGGATTTGATTTTGCAATATTGAAGTTAACTGGCCTTTGTCCATTGTCTTGGTCAGCTACTGTGTTCCTCTGTTAGGTGGGGAACAGAATAAATGCTCACTTTTTCAGTATTCCCAGATAAATGGAAAGGCTTTCTAAATCATGCACTCTCTGAAACTTGGTGTCATGAGTTTCTCCAGTCTGTTTCCTCTGCAAATTGAGCACAATTGAACTCCTGAGAGAAGCTCTGAGCTGACCTACTGTTCCTACAGCAGTGTGAAATTGCCTGAGCCAGTTCAGTGCTGGATCTGCCCTTGTCAAGCTGCGTTGTTAACACTGGGTTAACCACTGTGATGCTGGTGTAACTAACTGGGGATGACAATTGCCATGTGCAGTTTAATCAACTGTGATACTGACTAAACAGGGCTTTTATAAAATCCAGTAACATTTCATGTTAATAGTCATTATGCTGACCAATAGTACCTTGGATTGTCAGTGATGCGAATGTTTATGTCTTAAAAAGTATGGGGGAGAGAAGATTTGCAGCAAGGTTAATACTTCAGAAATACTCAAGTCAAGGATTTTGGCCTCTTCAGACCTTAGTGGTTTTCTGCTCCCTTCTCTGTGCTGGGCTTCAGTTTCCCTGCAGGCAATGCAGCATCTGCTTGTATACATTATTATATTATTATAATATATTTGCAGTGTGATACCTGCTTTGCCTTTGCACATTTAGGACAGCACCAGGTTCTGAGTCTTGATTCAGCTCTTGGATCTCTAATGGCTCTAATCTGTTGTAGCTGTGGGAAAACTTACCTGAAAATGGCTTGGTTTACTGCCCCCAAAAAATCCTACATTGTGGTTAAGTAATTTAATTGTATAATAATTTGTTCTTCCTCACATTCTTCCCCCCCCTTTTTTTTTTTGTTTTTTTTTGTTTTTTTTTTTTTGTTTGTTTTTTTTTTGTTTTTTTGTTTTTTTGTTTTTGTTTTTGGGGTTTTTTTTGTTTGTTTGTGTTTTTTTAATAACATCACCTCATTCAAAGGAATCAAAGAGCTTTTTCTGAAATGGCCCTTTTCAGACAAAAGGCCTTCAGAGTAGCTTTTCTGTATATGCATTCTACACAATATGAATTCTGTAAAAATAAGTTCTGAAAATTTTCGTATCTGCTTAGTAAAATATGAGCTTAGTTTCAAATCCCATGAACTCTGAAGTTCCCCCTCCTTAGGGAGTGCTCTTCTGAGGTAACATTTCTGCTTTTATATTTACAGACATTCTAATTATCTGGATGATGATTGTGAATGTGTGGCTTATAACCTATTCTGTGAGGTTTGAAAAAGCTGGAGAGTGATTGTAGATACTGCTCTTATCTTAAATGATGAGAAACTAAAACATGAGAGAAGAATGCAGAAAATGGAATATAAAAAAATCATGTTTTACTAATGAAAATCTTCCAGATTAAGCACAAAAAGGAAAGGGAAAAGGAAAAGAAACTCCCACAGTAAACAAGTGAGAGGTTTGAATCCAATGCAGAATGCTCTATGTATAACTGATGATTAGAATTTATTTTGATTGTGCTGCTCTTTTTACTTTGTGGCACTAAAGCTTAACTGCACTGTAAAATTTGTCAGGAAGGAAATGAGTGGCTTTTAGGTTTCTGTTTCTCAGTACATATAAATACCAAATTTTTGTGGGCTTTGTCACCTGGAGAGTTTTTTGGGGAAGTAGTTAACATGACTTTGTTGTTGATACCAGCTATAAATAATTAGTTACACTGGTATTTAAAATGCCATCCTTACAGATCGATGTTAGATCATTGGAATCAGTCAGGCCCTTCATGGTATGCAAGTACTCTTTCAGACTGTCAGCAGGCTTGGGCAAGTGCCATGTGTGTGGTGATACTTCATGCACGTTTTTCTGTCCTGCACATGTCTTAGTGTTGCCATGTGCCTGGAGGATTGGAAGTATAAATTCAGACTTGGGGGTAGGATTTAAGAGCTACTAGTGAATTCCCCTAAAGAGAGGAAGGGGTGATTCTCAGATGCTGCCTCAAGACTTCTAAATTTTTGCCATTGTATAAATGCCAAAATTAAGACATTTGAAAGTCTTTCTATGGAAAGAATATATGGGAGAGAAGGAGAGATCCCTTCCAAACCTCAATTACCAAGGGATTCTGTGGCCATTAAGGTGGCTGGGGGCTGCAGCACTGCTGCATGAGGAGAGACCAGTGAGCTGGGTATGTTCAGCTGGCTCAAGGAAAAGGGGGATTGTAGTACAGAGTGGGACCTCAGTGAATTCTTCAGCTTTCTAATGGACAGCTGTAGAGGAAGGAGGTCACCTTCCCCAGGTATGTGCACACCTGCAGCAAGGGCAGTCCCTGCTGGGGATGGGAGTGCTCAGGGACCTCAGTGGGTTTTCCAGGGAGGGTGTTGTGTCTTCAACCCTAAAGACTTTCAAATCCAACTGGCTGTGGCCCTGAGCAAGCTGAACTAGCTTTGAATTTAGCCCAGTCATTACTGGCCAATAAGGAAATAAAATTTTCTTCTTACAGTGTTTATAAATGACATGTAATGGTTTTCAATGTCACATGGCTCTTTCTGAATGAAAACTACTGCAAATTACTGGGTTTTTATTTGAATTTATCACTAAACAGCCTTTGGCATTTAATAGCAAAGGAATGTTGTTGTTGTTGTAGCACATGGACTCCCAAATGTTGGAAATATGGTGGCATATGTTCTTTTAGTGCATGTTTTAAGAATTGCTATTAACTTTTAAAGGCAATATCTTGAAATTGTGAGAAATTAAGCACAAAATCTCATGGATCTTTTGTACTCCTTTCATGCACTGTATAGAGATCCTTTGGGAATGCTGCCATTATTTCATAATTGCATTGCTTGGCTGTTACTCATTTAAACAGAGAGCCACATTTTTCCAAAATAGTTACTCTGACCTTTGGGCAATTAACGTATGGCTTGTCAAAGAGGTGTTCAGCATTCCTTAGACTGCCTCTGATGCAATTTGATGTGCTCTTAATACTGGGGGAAAAATGAAGTTCGTAGTGTATTCAGTCAGTGTGTGCAGCATGTGGATCTCCAGGAGCTGTGGATAAATGTGTCTGAGGAGGGGGACTGCAAGGCTGCATCTAGTAGAGCTGGAATGGAAAGTAAGAGAAATCTCTGCAGTGATTTGTGCTTAAATTTATGCTCTGAAATGACAGAAGCACAGGCTAAGCTGGGAATCTGTAAAGTACTTGACAGCCTGTGCATTACCAAGCAGGAAGTATTTTAGAAGTCAGTTGAAATAGGGAGGTTTTGCATAGCTGTTTTCTACTATTAGCTGTTTAATGCTCAAAATTGTTACATGTTTAATTAGGTAGATTTGGGTTCAAAACTGAATAATTTGAAAATTTAACATGAAGAGGAAATTACTTAGGAAATTGTGCTCTGGAAATGAGAGCACTGTCAGTTTATTCCATTTGTTGGTCACTCAGGTAAAGCTTCTGAACATTTTTTACATTACAAATGGACACGTTGTTCTTAAAAAGTTCTAAGGGAGAGAAGCTAGCAGTGTATGCAGTTCATGTGTTGATTAATCTGCCTCCTTTTATTTATTTTCCATCAAGTTGTGCAAATTAATAAGCTGGTGAAGTTTCATCATGGTCTGACCTGCTATAGCTGTATCTTTCAATGCACTTCAGCAAATAGATCAAAATGCAAACCAACACTGGCAGAAGAGGCCTTGTGACCAAATTCTGCCCTTGCAGAACTCTACTGTGCTCAGGACAGATGGATGCTTTGGATCTTTTAAATGTACTTTTGTTCATCATGTCTTGGTAGTCTGCATGTAGTTTTATTGTTCTTTTACAGACTTTGAGCTTTGAAAAAGGCCTTGCATTACTTTTGACATAAATTTTCTCCTATTGCCTAAAGAGAAACTGTGGTGAAGGGAATGCATGTAGTGTTGTTCAGAATTCAACAGCATAAGATGAACCAGAGTTGATTTACTTGTGCTTTCTTCCTACATTTTTGTTGTGTGCATCAGTTTTATAAAGATCACTCTGGAGCTGGCTTCAAAGAATTTTACTTGATCCTTGCACCTTGCACTGACTTGGGGCATTTTCCAAGCAAATGTCCTGACTTGATGCTTGTTGAGGCATTTGCAGCTATACAGGATTATTCAGAAGCATAAGTAGCCTTGAGGAGGAGAAAAGGTCACAAGCTCATTCCACAAAACATGAAAAATATGTATTTTTGCGTGTTAAAATAGTGGGGAATTCTTCTTTGCCTTCATGTTTGTTAATGGATGCTATATCTTCTGTGTTTAACAGTAAATAAATCTTTCCTGTGTCAAGAAATACTGTCAAGACAAGTAGGAATATAACAGGTCATTTACATAATGGAAGAAAATAGTGGAAATAGGGAAGAAAAAAAAGTGGTTTTGTGCGGCGTTAGCTTTCGCCCTCCCCGGCTGCACACAGCTCTTGAGAGCCTGGCTGTGGCGCAGCTTCCATGTGCTGCCGGGGTTTTCTGCCGCAGGTTCCCGGACACGGCTCCGTGTCTTGGGCGCGTGGGCTGGCCAGCCTCTGTTACCGTGCGCTAGGGATACGGTAAAGAGGTAAGGAATTTGTCCATTTACTCTGTGCTTGGCAGCAATGGTTTATTGGTCACGTGGCGCAGTTCGATGGAAAGACGCAACCGCTCCCAGCATTCACATGGGAGAAAATGGCGCCTGGGTGCCGGCGGGTAGGATTTTATGGAGGGGTGGGGCGAGAGGATCCACGGCCTGCCGTCTAATAGGGGCGGCTGCCGTGGCAGTGATGCCAGCAACAGTGACCAACCAGAGAACCCCGCAGGGGCGGGCACCGAGCCTCCGGCTGAGTGGGATTGTGTGGATTGGGGTGGCAGGCACGGGGTTTCCCGAGGCCGGGTGGGGGGGGTGGTTAAAGGAGTGGCAGAGGGGGAGGATCCGGCTGCAGGCAGCATGGGGCCAGAAACCGCGGGGGGGAAAACGACACGGGGGAAGCACGGGGGTACACAGGACTCGACTAGCTAACACAAATAAGAACCCCTAAAACCAAATCCCAGGATGCAACAGTTTTGTTATGTGTTTTGTTATGTGTGTTATGAAGTGAGTGCCTGTGAGATACTCAGAAGTGTTGAACAATTACCATGTTTTGTCCTGTGACATCCTGCAGGTGCAGGGTTGTGCAGGCCTTGGCACATGGCCATGCAGGAAGGGTCTGTGATCAGCTGCACTGACGGGAGGCAGCGCCCAGAACTCCATCAGGGTGGGTGGGACACTGCAGGTGCCCCAAGGCACGGCAGGGTAAAACAGCAGCAGCAAGAGACCAACGGGGGAAACAGAGGGAGATTGTGCTCAAAAGGAGGAAAACACGTTTGTCTTCCCTTAGTGATCATGTGATGTTCCCTGCTTTTGGCCAGCAGGATGTGATGGAAATGCATCAGATCAGCTCTCTGGTTCATGTGTTTGTGTGTGACAGCACCACTTGAGAAAAAGATACAGCCTGAGCACAGCACAGCCGTTCATCTCGCCCTGCTGTCAGGAGCTGCATTCATTGTGCAGTGTCCCAGGGTTTCTCCTGCTTTCTTGGCCTTTGTGATGGCCTGTGGCACTGGGTTCTGCCAGTTGTTCTGTGAGTTTGGCTGGGTCCCCTCCTGGTCTTTCCTGTATAAAAGCATTAGCTGTTATATATTCTGTACCTTCAATAACTGTCAGAATTTCAGAAATATTTCTAGTCTATTGGATTATTTCTTTTCACATTTCAGATGCCCAAATTTCTCAGGCATATGTGGTTTCCTATAGTGAAATTTCATATTGCAACTGTCATGCGTGTTGGAGTTTGCTCCTGCTGCGGATAGAAATAACCCTTGGTAAACTCCTTCTTCTGTGTGAAAACCCTCAGAATGAGGGAATATGTTCCTTATAAGTAGTGTTATGATACTTTTGAGCTTTTTAGAGTTAAAAACAAGATGTAGAAAGAGAACAGTCAGTAGAAATCTTGTTCTACTAGAGACTGGGGGTGTGCCTCTGGTTTCACTTCTATCCTACTGTCAGTTTTCTTCCTCCCTGCTCTCCTCTTGCTACCTTTCTTCCCTGCCCTCCCTCACCCCCCCCGTACACAGTGTGCCAGAGTTACTCCATTCTGGTCAGCTTTTTGTAAGCTTTCTGTGTAGCTGGACTTAAAGAACAAGTCCTGGCTGTACCTGGAGGCCACAGTAGGCGAGGCCCATCTCTTTAGTTCAGAGAAAAATCCTGCTTCCCAATATATCTTTTTTTTTTTTTTAACTTAGCAGCACTTTCTCAAAAACATCTTCCACACAAAATTAGAAGCTAAGAGGAATGGTGTTCTGTGCCAAGGGAGCAGGGGATAAAAGGACTCAGAAATCCAGGCATCTGTTAATAGCTCTGTGACCAGATTGTTACATGACTTTGTGAAAGGCTTATAACCTGTCTCTATCTCCCTTTCTGCAACTAGAAAATGTGTAAATAATACTTTTCTCACCAGCTTAATTAGTAGATGCCCACAATGCATGAGAAAAAAAATTGCTGTGTTTTTCAGAGTTAATTGCAGTGATGTGCCAGAAGTCCATAAGCTCACCCTTCTGAGTGCTGTCTGTACTGACTGCTGCCAAGTGTTTTCTTCAGGTCGCAAATTTATGAAAACTCACAGCTGAATTCCTTATGTTGAATATTGCAGAAGACTTAAACAAACTACTTATCATGTCTGTATATCTCAGGAGATGAATGGTTAATCCAGGATCTAGCAAAGGTAGTCTCTTTTCTTCCATCTGGTATTATCCATTATCAAAGTTAGCTTGAATTTCATTCCAAAAGGACAACTGATCAGATCACCAACTTACATGGAAGCCCTTATACTGTTGTTAGTTTGTTGCAGATAATACAACTGCAATTTCTTATGCAGTTAAGCATATTTGTTAATTAAATTTTCATTTTGGGAGCATCATTTGGGGTGGAACTGTCAATTGTCAGAAATCTGCCAGAATTATGATCCTCATTGGTTTATAAATATGTCTTTGGATCCTCTACATTGCTCCCCTAGCCAAAAGCTCCAGAGGTGTAGATTGTATCCTGGCAGGGGGACAGAAGGCAGAAGGCCGTAGCTGACACAGGTTCCATTGGCAGCACTGACTTGAGCTCCTGTGTTAGGGCAAGAAATGTGCGTTTTTCTAACCCTTCCCTTTGCTGTCGTTGAATGGTACTTTTCATCACAAAGCATCGTTCCACCTTGGCACACTGTCCCTTTGAGACCACTCTGTTTCTACTTGGGGAGTGCAAGTGTTTGGATCCCCACAGGTATTCAGGGCTCAGCAGTTACCACCAATGTGAAGCAGAGGAAGTATCTATGTAAGTAATAACTATGGCTGTTTACTCTCTGTTTGCCTATTTCTCTTCTTGGATCTGCTTATGGGGAGCTTTGTTAATGCAAGGTATGGCTGTTTCCCTTGCTGCTGCTACTGCTGCCTTCAGGGAGTGGCAGGTTTCCTGGCTAGGTGAATAAAATAGAAGGAGGTGGAGGAGGGACTGTCAAATGCTCCAGGGTGCTCTACTAATACAGAAAGTCAAGAAAGGCACAGATTAATAGAGTGGAGAAACCAGTGAAGATTCCTGTAATCCTTGTTAAAGTAATTTGAGAATAATGTTTTGAGTTTCAAGCCAAAGACTTTGTCACTGGTAATGGAGGAAGAGACTGGAGTGATGATCTAATAGCTCCTTTCTGAGCTGGAGATAGTTCTTGCCTTGCACATTCAGAGGAGGAGGAAGAATGGCATTGCTGAAATTCCCCAGGTGCTAACCAGGGTAGAAGTGGTGTCTTTTTATGGCAACCACTATATAGCATTTCTCTATACTAAAAAAAAATGTAGCAAGGGCTGTACTAGGTCACATCAAGCCCAGTATCCTGTCTCAAACACTAACCATATGTCTAAGCCTCTTAATATCAAATCAGACATGGCAGTTTTAAATTCGGTATGAGCCGTCAGAGGAAATGGAAGATTCCTTCCTTTTATGAAATCATTCCTCTGTTTCCTTCTCTGTGTATTTTTTTAACACCCTCAGATGCTCTCTGATGCTTAAGACAAAATTAACAGGATTCCCCCTGCTGTTCCTACTGAATTCAGTTAATATAATTAGTTTGTTGTTAAGTTAAACAAAATAAAGCATGCCATGTCACAGAAATACCGCTGAGATCCCATAATTTCCACCTAATAGCCGTGTCTGTACTATGGGGTTATAACTTAAACAGTGAAGAGTATGTGTCTGTCAGACAATGTTAAGTATTTTTCATAAGAGCTTTCTGACACAATCAGTCAGAAAAACAACGTGCCTGTGACATAAAAGTCAATTTTCTCTAGTGCAGTAAGTTAATTTCCATGGGACTTTTCTTACTTTGCCTGTGTATGCTTAAAAATTCACAAGGTGTTTTCATGACCCAGGCAATGTGAATTGTCTTACTGCTTGCTGAATGCAAATCCTTTTGAAGAGCTGTGCCTCAGACTGCTGGCTCAGTGGATCATTCCCTGTGATGTTTATGGTAACACAAAAGGGTTCTGGAAGGGGTTGGGCCACACCTTCTGGCAGCACCATCCACTGCCCTCCCTGCTTGTTTGGCATCTCTGCTTTTGAATTCTTTTCTTCACCTCTGCAGTTCTGTCCTATCATAAGGAAGTTTTGTCTTTTTAAAATGAGGTTGTTCTGTTCCACCATCTGTTACTCCTCTGCCCACAATATTCATTATCCAGAAGTTATCTTACAATTTTTATTTTGCATGTGCATGTCTCCTTTTGTGCCAAATGCAAAAGCGAGCTACAAACAAAATGTTTGTGTGTTCTCATGTTGATTCAAGTATCCAGAGCTCTGAGGTCATAAGACACTGATATCCATCAGTGACTGCTAGATTTGTACCAAGAGACTGCCACTGCTCAACATTATAATTGGTTGTTTCTTAATTTAATTTTACACACTTGTGGGTTATTTTTCCCCTCCTCTGCTGTTTTCTGTGATATGCCTGCAAGAACTGCAAAGATTTTTGGCCTTGGGACTTGTTCAGACCTGGAAAAAATGCAAGATTTACTTTTGCTGTTTGTTGTACTTGATTCTGATCTCAAAATGAGACAGGCCAAGCCTTGGGTTTGTAGGCTTGTTTACATTTTGAGAGGATTGCAGGGCTTGGATTTTGGTCCATCACTAATTGAAATCCCATTAAATGTAATGCCTGCTTTTGATGAATTTAAACTGTTGTTTGGTTGGTAATTTAACTCTGAGACACAGGGCTTTGGCACCAGAACCTGAGGTGATAGCATAAGCCCCTCTGAAATGAAACTGCTGAGTTACTGCTCATGCTTGCTCCTACATAGGAGTTTATTTAATGTTTGGAGACTAATGTGTAGCTAATGTCATTACCTTCTTTCAGGCTTTATTTTTATAAAATACTAAAATCTGCCCCACTCAAGCACTACTTATGGAAACTTATTTTTCTTTCCTGTAAAAGATTCTGCAGGTTTAATGTGTTTTACAATTTTCCACCAGTCGAGTGGCACAAACATACTGGCTCTTAACCCTAGAGGGTTGCTATTCCAGCTGAAAAATGGTTTGAAACATTAACTGTGATACAGGAAGTTGCTTTTCTAGTCTTTTAAGTGTTTCTAAATCTTTGATAGATTTTTTTTTTTTTTAATTCTGACTTCTCTTGCCCTCCCCAGAAATCCATCTGCAACTCAGCTGCTTGCAAGAGGTTTTGCAATCAAGGCCTGTTCAGGTTTAGCTCATGAAACCAAGTGTGAAATCTGTGGCCACAAGCCAATCCCTGTCCCATAAGGCTGAGACTGCTGAAGTCTTCACGGAAGCTCAAAGGAAATGAAAGAGGAGAACAAGCCTGTATATTCATAAAAGTAGATCTCTGAATGGATTACTTTTGTTTAAGAATGGGTTATTTGCAGGTCATCTCCAGATGATTTAAATCTTCCCCCCTTGAGAGGCTCAGGGCTGCTGAGAGTAGAGAGTGCAGAGTTGGGAACCTGGGGCTTCTGTTGCTGTCTTGGTCACTGATCTGCTGGGTGGCCATGGGTGAATCATCTGACCTGGATTTATCTCAGTCCCCATGTGTAGCTGGTGTGGTATTCTGTAATATAAAAAGTCTGTAAAATTCTGTAATATTCTGTAAAATAAAAAGTCAAGATCACTTGTTGGGAGTAGAAGTTGGCTTGCACTATGGTGATTTGGAGTGTAAGGTTAAAATCACAAGTGCATGACAAATTGCAGTAACGCATAGAAATTTGTGGTGTCCCCAAAGGAGCTTTGACTCCATTTGGAATACTAAATGTTTTGTCTTAAAAGTAGTATTGTAAATACAATTGGCAGACATTCACTTACACTGGTACAGCGATTAGTTCCAGTGCAGCCTTGGCACGTTACCATTAGTAAATAAGGTCTTTAGGGGCACATCTCCAAATGAGAGGGTCCTGAGCATTCAGGTCACCAGGAAAGGTAATGTGGAGAATTTTACAATATCTTAGTGGTTAGAGATTCAATTATGTCTTATTTTTCTCAAAAACTTTCTCACCAGATGAAGTCTATCAAACAGCCTTGCCAAATTCCTTGCTATTGCCATAGAAATCATACTGTTTTATTGCTTGGAAATAGCATACTTCATTATGTGTGATGATATGAGTGTTTACAAAGGAAACCACAGCACAGTCTGAAAACAGGAGGAAGTTTTGAGTAGGGAATGTTTTACAAGAAGCCTTGGAGCGTGGATGCTGGCCCGCTGACCTACCTGTACATGCAGTTACTTTTCTCTTAGTGAAGTTTGGCCCTTGAAAGAAACTTCTTGGCCCTGTGTGGTTGTTCAGAAGTGGTCAGCAGGCCCCAGGTTCTGTTTCTTCTTTGAGCTGAAATGTCTGGTTCTTTCCCTCAGGATTTAAGGAGTTTAATCCTTTTTTTTTTTTGGTTCTTTGTCCTCCTCAATTCCTTCTATGTTTTTTTTCTTTCAAGCTTTCTTCCTCAGTGCTTGACAAGGATTGCCCTGTGTGGCTCCTTTTACTATGAAATTAGGAAATTAGTAAAAGATTATGTTCTTTTTTGTAAGACTTGGTAGGGAAGGGTGGGTGAACAGTACAAATACGGAGTGGTTGTTATTTACACTTCCTTTGTGGCTGTCATGTGTTTGTTTTTCTTCCTCAGGAGATAAAAAGTAATAGGTGAAGCAGGTGAAATAATTGCGGGAAAAAACTGCCTCAGTGAGTGTGTTGCCTGGAAAGGCACAGGGGCAGGCATGGACTGTTCTCCACATGCTGTTCCCTCACAGGCAGCCCTTAGCTCAACTGAGGAGAGACAGACGAGAGCTCTGGAGCCAAACTGGGACTCCTGGCAAACATCAGAGCAGGCTGAAAATACCACTTTGAGTTAGACACAGTGATACAGTTGGAGGTGTGACAACCCACACAGATCAGTTTGAGCAACTGTGCTAGGGAAAAGCATTGGGTTTATCTACTGTTAAATAAGACAACATGTCTAGCTCTGAGACAGGAAGAAGGATGGAATTGGCGTGGGGAGCAGAGAGCATGAAGAAAAAGAAAATCTTCTCCAAGGTCACCTTTTACCACAAGGATGGGAGATTGAAGAGGACTTTCTTGCTGTTTTTGATGGCTAAAAGCTGCTGCAATCCTGGCAAATATCTCAGGAATGGTTCAGGAAGTTCTGCTGCCATACCTGGAGCAGACAGCCATTTATCTGAGATGCAGTGCTCTGACTGCTAACAACCAGCTCAAATTGGCTTATTTTTTCACAATTGTCACAGAGCCAGCCACATTGTCTCAGCGGTGTGCCTCTGAACAGGGAAGTACAAACCCAGAAAAAGTTTTGGTGTAATTATTCTTGCATGTTTCTTCTCCTCTCATCTTGTCCTTTTTCATTTTTTTCCCTTTTCATTCCTTCAGCTACGTTTATAATCCTGCTTTCCTTTGCTACTTTGAAAATGTTTTCCAGTCTCTTCTCCTACAGGGAGATGCACTGTCCTGACAGTATCATATTATAATATCCACTGGTAAAGACCTGAAATTACCTAACTCTTACATTCTCAAATCCCAGTGAAGCCCTTGATAAAGTCTAATATCTTTATGGCACCAAAGAGGGTTTTCTGCTGGAGTTGGAGGGGAGGATGAGTTAAAGTGGCTGATGAAGCACTCCCTGTTGGGGTGGTGATGACTGAGTTGTAAGTCTCACAAGCTGCTTAGTCTTCTTCCCACAAAAGCCTTCCTGTCAGGGTCTACACAAGAAAAAAATTCTACCAAGAATGTCAACCAACTTCTGCTTGAGCTGTGTGGGATGTTATCAATAAGGACCAACACTGCAGCTGTGCTCTGACACCTTCACCTGCCAAGCACCCTGTTGTCTCTTAGGTCTGGGATTGATAGCAACTGCCTTCTGGTTTGTACCCAGAGAGGAAGTCTGTCACTGAAAGGCCATGTATTATATATTCACCACGTGGTACTACCAGAGAGTTCTGTTACAGTTACAGATGTTTGTGCATCACTTTGTGATGGGCACAGGTGCTTTCAAAGGTCTCATAAAGTTAGGTGACTTGTCCCAGGTCAGCCAGCAGGTTAGAGACAAAGCCAGGAATGCTGTAGAACCTTCTTGGGCCCCAGACCAAATGCTTCTGGGCATAATCTAAAGATTTGAATATGCCAAGTCTCCTTTACAGCTCATTTTCCAGGGATCAGCAGAGATGCCCCTTCCCTCCCCTCTCCCCAAGTTTGTATCAATTGCTCAGAAATAGAAAACTAACTCTTTGGGGCTTGATGGTAAAGGGGAAAGTTCCTACTCCCCTCTGTGACTGCAGTTAGAAACTTCTGATAGAGCTCTTGAAAATAAATGTTATCCTGTGTTAAGGCAGTAACATTTTCTATGCTATAATAGCTGGTGAGTGAGGTAGTGATGGAACTGACAGGGTGATGGCACTGGTGGGGTCTGGAGACAGCAGCTGCACAGCTGGCAGAGTCACTAAAACAACAACTAAACTAAATCACTGGGAGAAGCAAATCCAGTCACATGCTTGGGAACATTTACCATGGAAGACTTCTGCTGCAGGACTCGGTTACAGGTGCTGTGACTCAGGTGTCACTCAGTCATGCATCAAGCCCCAGTTTTGACATCACATTGAATGGTCTTTAGGAAGCTGTGTTATAATGGCAGCTGAGAACAGAAATTCCTCCATGTGGAAAGTACTGTAAATGTAGGTACTTGAAGCTTGAGATTTATTGGTGAAGTGAGTCTTAACTGTAGAGGAACTGTAATAAGAGATGGTATTGTGTTTCTTCTCAAATTATTTCCACTACAGTTGTCCCTCACCAGCATTGATGTGCCACTCTGCTGTCCTTGAAAGCACCTACCTCTTTTTCTTTACATTTCCTTGTGCCTATTTTGGTTTCTTGCTCTCACACACCTGTAAGTAAGCCTTTTATAATTTGTACAGATAAACTTAGACCAAGCACAAAGGGAATGTGTCGTTGTTAAAAAATACCAGTTAGGTAACTTTAGGACGTACATGCACACACTGTGTCTGTTAGGCAAAAAGCATTTATTGTCACACTTTATTCTAGTTCAGTAGATAGGTAAAGGGATGACTCTCAGGTAATGTTTCTAGTGACAAAAGTCTGGCAAACATAATATTTCAATCCCAGTGACTTATGAGTTGTGAAATTCAGCTCAGTATTGTTGGATGTACTCAATAGCCAACAGCTTTCTTGTAAAGATCTTTGTTAAGTAGCAGGAATTTTTTATGATTTTGGTTTTGTGTGGGAAGGAATTAATGAGATGATCATTCTAGGACTTTTCATATTTACAGCTAAAAAAGAGCTATTCTACTCAAAGTCAGTAATACATGCTTACATTTAAAGAGAAAAAAAAATTATTTCCTCAGTAAGGTGAAATTCTTATTTGAGAGATTGTATTTTAATCCATTTTCCTTTCTAATTAAGGTGATTCTGAAAGCTGTTCAATTTCTGAATGAGCATGTATTTGTCAGTAAGGATCTCATTATGGAGTACTCCCACTCCTAAATATATTGCTAGAGTGTTGCAGTGGTGGAAAATTACTCATTTACTGACTACTACTGATTAGATTATTAGCCAGCCAGAGCACACAATGAATCTAATATGGCCTGAGAACAATTGTTAACAGAAATGTTGAAGCATGGGCTGTTAACTGAAAGACTGGTGCTTCTAGCACACCCAGGGACAGATTTCTCTCTCCCTGCTCATGGCAGCAGGGTTGAAACTAGATGGTCTTTAAGGTCCCTTCCAACTCAAACCTGTTGATGATTCTCTAATACCATGGTCATAAAGGAACTTGTTGTCTCACATGAGTAAATGAAAGTTGCCTTGAAATGTACCTGAACAATGGTTTGGGATGGGTGTGGGAGAGCACGTGCTCCTGGAATGTCCAAGGCAAGATCTCGGTAGTGGAGTTGCAGTGATCTGTGGTGGTATCTGGTGGGCACCCTTCAGTTCCTTAGAGGATCCTGCTGGGCAGGGGGGTGGGACAGGCAAAAAATACTTTTGTCGGGTCCTGAGACAGAGCAAAGGGATATGCACAACCAGGTTTGGCTCAGGCCTCCTGAAGAGAAGTGTTTTCCTCTTTTGGATAGCACCTTGAAGAGAACAGGTTGCTCTTATTTAACAGCTCTAATTACTGGCAAGGATTTGTAATAGACTCTACCAGAATTGCTTGTCTAAATCCCTTGAAAAATCAATTTAAATCTGTTCACAGTGAAATCTGATTTTGTTGTTGTCCTTGTTATGATTTGTGGCAAAGGAAATCAGTGTGATTTAAGATTCAATGCAAAGGAATGACAGAGATGAAAAAGATTTAAAACAGTGATGTGGAAATGTGGAACAAGTCTGTGCAGTGCACAGTGCAGGCAAAGCCTGCATATGAGGAATACATACATAGTAAGGAGCAGAACTCTATGGTAAGGGAGTTTTGGAACTCCTTACCCATTGACTCATTTCCAGACTCTTAATAAAGTTTTAATAGGTTCTGTTCAAGCTGACTTCTTGAGGGATAGAGAAAAAACATAATTACCAGAAATCTGTAATGGTTCTGCATGTTGTAGGCTTCCGAATATGGGTGACAGAAGGGTGACCCTTGTCCCAGATGCTGCTCAGCAGGACATGGCACCTTTCTCAGAGATCACTTCTGGCTGTGCACATACCCCTGGGAGCAGAAGGGGTCAGCTGAGTGTTGCAGGACATAACCAAAACACAGGGGTGCACAATGGGGTAGAGAGCTTCCTGCTCACCATGAGAACCCTGACTCTAAGGGGGCAAATAAAATGGACTTTTTCATATTATTGTGATCACTTCAGATGTGGTGATATCCGATCACATCTTGGGATGCTAATGATGGAATGCGCTTTCTTTTTCCACTTACTTCTTCTGTGTCCTGACACACAGGGTTCCCATCACTGAGAAATTATCTTTTTTTTTTGTAGGAAATGGGTGTAGTGGAAGTTACAACAGAGTAACACTTATTATGCTACAAATATCTTTAAAAATAACTCTTGTGCAGACTCAGACCAAACAAATAAAAGGAGTTATTTCTATTGTATATGTTTTGAGTGGCAGCTAGTATTTTATGTATTGAGAGAGCATAAAGCTTGCTTCTATTTATAGCGTCATTTAAATTGCCTGGATGTAATGAGGGTGTTTGATCACAGGCTAGAAGAGTGTGCTAGGTGGAACAGTCTTTGCTACTTTTTAAAACATGTAAAATCTGGAGGAAAAACTTAAAGTACTGTAGTTGAGTCATCTGACACAGAAATAGGGTAAATACTTCTGGAAATCTGGCTGTAAATAGGATTATTTACCCTTTCCTACCTCAGACGATAGAGTTCTTTTCAAAGCCTTTGAGCATATCATATCTCAAATAGATACTGAGTTGTTATATTAAATAATATGGAACTATGTGACAGTAAATACAATATAATGAAGGTGACCTTGAACTGTGCTTGAAGACGCAGTGTTCTCTGAGAAAAGCTTTTTCTTTCTCTTCTGATATTAAAAATAATTTCTGTAATGGAGCTATGCTGTGGAATTGTTTGTGTTGATATTCCATGTGTAGATTCTTTAAGCATGTGCTTTCACCAAACACATGGGAAATGAGCATTTACAGAAGAAAGTGAGTGTAGTGAGTATTTTTTCCTCCCCCTTCTCTTTCAGTAAGTAGATTGTGCCAAAGAGCATACATTGTATGTATACATGTTCTGTATAATCCTGCTGTTCTGGGGTCAGGTTGTCACCTGGAACCAGTGGCAGAAGGGGAACTTTGCATGTTCTTTACTGTGTTTGCTGGAAAGTCTTTTTGGAAGAATATTTGGATGTTATTTTGCTCATGCTTTGGTTTGAGTGGCAAGGTTTTGGTAGTGGGAGGAAGTGCCAGCAGCTTTCCCCGTGTCTGATAGAGCCAATGCCAGCTGGCTCCAGGATGGAGCTGCTGCTGGCCAGGGCTGAGCCCATCAGCCACAGTGGCCGTGCCTCTGGGATAACAGATCCACCAAGAGGAAAACCTTGCACAGCAGCAACTGCAAACGGGGAGGACAGTGACATATCTGAGAGAAACAGCTCTGCAGACACAAAGATCTGAGGGTGAGTCTGTTTGGCCCATCTGGTAAAGGGTGTGTGATCTCTCCCTGTCCTTATCTCAACCCTTGAGGCTTCCACTGCTGCACATTTGGACCAGTGTGATGTGTACTATCCACTGAAATCTGAATGTTGTTTTTTGCACATTTTGAATCTTCATTTCTTAAATATACAGAGGGTAACCCAATTCCTTTGCTTTTAAGAATATCAGTGAAATAATCACTTACCTAAATATTTTGTGTATTTATAATACAGTTTTGTATCTTGACATGCAGATAAAGATTGTAACTGAGCTTCCAGGAACTTTTCCAGTATCTTTTTCGATCTTGGAAAGTAGTGATACTTTACAGTCCAGTAAATTCAAATGAGATGTTTCCAAAAGACCAGTGTTAGCAGTATGACCAAAAAAAAAGACTTCTGTGTGACTTCTCTTAAAACTAGTTGGTGTGTTAGAATTCAATACACTTAATATAGCAAGGAAGCAAAGTAATTACTGAATTCCAGATGCAAAAGTGTGTGATTTCCTGAATCTCTCATAATTTAGAAGATTTTTCTATACAGTCTGTGATCTGTAAATATGTGAAAGATGCTTTGAGAGGAACATATAATGTCTAGCAAAATACTTGCAAAAATTGCTTCAGATAGTTCCTATCTAGTGGAATTTATCTCTGATCATCTTGGTGTATTTAAGTTATGGAGGAACTAGTTTACCACAGTTGAATTCTGGTTGCCAGGATTGTGGAATTCTTCCATGCGAAAAGCGCGCAATTTCAGTCAATCCCAAAATATTTGGCTATTTGGGATCAGCTGGGCAGTTAAGACCTTTAGCTTGTTCAGATCCACAACCCAGTGTTATGTAAATACACAGCTCTTCCTAAGCTGGCATCAAGATATTGTAAGAACAATTTGTGTTAGTTGTGCACTTCAACCCTGATCTGCCATTGCAGATGATACTGTGGGAGAACAGGCAAATGCTTGACCCTCTCTACAGTTCAGGATTGGTTTTTTGATGTACCTGCTTATAATGTATCTGAATTGAACCTTGATTAAGGTGTTTGATCAGGACACCTTTAAAAATCAGCTTTGGCCTTGGTAAGGAAGGGTGAAGGAAATGAGAGCAATCTTTTACTCTGTTTCTAAAAGTCAGAATGTTTTAGCAAATCCAAGCCTGATTAGTGTTGTTGGTGGGCACTAGGGAGATCCCACGAAGTTTCTATAATACAAAAAGAACTAAATTGGCACAGATTTTATATAGAGTAAAAAAAGGTGCATATGATAATATGCATCCATTAAAAATAAGTTCTATTATTTTCATCCTATGTAAAATCAGAGCAGGCTAAAGGGGCTTCTTTTCATAGCTAGAAGAGATGGGCTGTAAGGAATCAGGGGAATCAGGATTACAACAAAAGGAGCAGGAAAAGGGAAGATGCAGAACATCATAGTGTCCATATGTGCTGATGGCCTGTAGAGCTCCCCAATATCATGGGCTTCTTTTGCTTTGTTTGTTCAGGTAATCCATGGGCTTCAGAACTGAAGATACTCCCATTGTGAATGACAAAGCTAGTTTAGATCAAATGCAGAGATTTCTGAAGTGGATTTTTCTCTCTTTATGCAGAACTGTTGGTAATTAAAATGTGTATTTTACAGCTGAGAGGAAATGTGGTTACTACTGAGGCTTAATTATTATACCATATTTATTAAGTAAAATATTTGTTTTATTTTATTCATTACATATTTAATAGTGTTAAATAACCAAAGTACAGCTTAACATTGGCTGTTTATGGCAATAGTAATTTATCCTTACAGGACTGCCTAAGCAGCTACTTGTTTTTTCCCTGTTGGAGATGAGGGTGGTTTGAAGAGATTTAATGCTGCTACATTGAACCTGTAGTGTGACCATTTCTCTTATTTGTGAAATCAGGGTGATCACCTGTGACTGAATTCAGTTGCAATCTGAATGTTTATTAGGAATATGAAGTCATTAGCAAGATGATTCTTTTCTAATTACCGATCAGGGATGAAAGACTTTGTTCACATCTTGGTTTACATTTATTTGATGTTGCGATATTAGGAATGTGTAAAATTACCATGCTGATGTTCTTTTTCCATTGTCCCTCTTTTGGTTACTCCTGGTGAAAGGCCTGTTTATCTATGGCAAGGCAGCACTCAGATTCCTGCGGCTGTGTTGGCTTGTGTGCACTTGTTGAGGAGGGTGTGAGTGAGTGTGCAGCTCTGCTGATGGGGCCTGGCTCCCTCCCTCCTCCTGCCAGCCCGGTCTTGTGCTGTGCCTCCATCCATCCCTCCATCCATCCCTCCTGCAGCAGGAGGGGTGCTGTGCCTGTAGCCATCCCTCTGTCCTCCTGCAGCTGCAGCAGGAGGGGTGCTGTGTCTGTAGCCATCCCTCTGTGTCTCCTGCAGCTGCAGCAGGAGGGGTGACCGTCAGCCCCCAGCCACCCCCTGCCCCGTGCTCCCTCCCCAGTTAATCCCACCATGTGCCTGCATGCTCAGCAAGGGGGATTACTTTAAGTCTGCATATTTTCATCTTTGCTGGGTCCAGGTCAATTTACTGGCTGGGCACAGAGAGCCAGGAACAGATTGGTGTGGTGCAGAAGCAGCCAGCTGAACTTCGATGAAAGACAACGCATCAATTTGAGAAGTTACAATGTTTACAGATTCTGCTGGATAAACCACACACAATCCAGGCAAAATAAATAGCCAGTTTTTCTTCTTTTCCTGCTTTGTGGCAAGGTGATTATATTTAAGAGAAGTGTAGGAATTTCCATCTTACCAGTGACACTATATGAGAACCCGCTTAGCACTGAATAGTGACAGCAAATGCTGAAGTGGAAAAAATATTTTCATCCATCTGTGCTAATCTTCTTTTACTCCAAGATTTAATGGGGTAGAGGGTGGGGGAGAATGAGAGAGAGAGGAATCAGAAAAATCTTAAAAGCGTGGCTTAAGCTTTTAGCTTTGCCAGCTCGTTCTCTAGTCAATGAAGAAAGTGCCAGACTCTTCTGCATTTGTGGTGGGGATATTGTGATTTTATTTGGACAGTGATGCCTGCAGACTTTATTACCAAAACTAAATAATTAAATAATGGTCTCTAAATGTGTGGGAGGAAGGAAAAAGCCACGGCTGAGCAGAGCTGATTGGTTTTCTATAAACAGTCTGGAATACACAGTGTACAACTGGAAAAAGCGTTGTTGAAAAACTATAGAAGTCTCCTGGTTCTTTCTGTAGCTGCGTCATTAGGTCTCCTATGCCATCAAATCTGTGATCACCCATGTTATTGTGAACTGCGCAGATCTGTGCTCTGCTCATCAGATAACACAGACAGAAGGATTTACATCTTGCAACTTGTGCTGTCTTTGCTTTTACCATGTTAGATATCACATTCTCAAGGAGTTTTTCAGCTAGCAAAACTTAAAGTATTTTACTCCTTTTTAGGTGTTGGATCAGATCTGAGTCTCATCTTGCTTACTCAGTCACAGTCTTTCCTACCCAAGGGCAAGGCTGTCCTTGCAGCCATGGGAAGGGAAGTGCTACATTTTAAAATGGCATGGGCCAATCTTTGCAGAATTCTTAGAAAATCAGCTAATAGCTAAGAAAGGTTTTGTTGCTGTGATATACAATGAATTAATAACAAAATTGCTGGGAAAGAAAAAAATTGAGAGTGGCCAACTTCTCAGAAGTCAGTCTCTTCTCCCTCAGGGTGGGTCAGCTAAAAATATTTTCATGTTTTTCTACATAAAGGAATGCCCAGGCAAAGAACCAGAGGTAGGAAAACAGGAACAGAAACATCCATTTGAATTAATCTTTGCCAAAATAAGTCACCACTCTATAGAATATATTTTAAATGTTGTTTTAGTTTGGATGTTTTCATCTCTCCACATCTCTGCTCTTTTCCTAATGTTAGCTGGGGGGGATTTTTCTTCATTCTGTTTGGCTGTGCATATTTCACTGGGTATTTCTGCTTCCTCTTTCCTTCTGGCAAGGAGCACAGGAAGACTTACCTTGAAATTCGGTTTTAAGGCCCCAGGGCACTTCTGTTGTTTCTTTGGGGCTTGTTTGGGCTTTTTGGGTTTTTGTTTTTTCTTTTGTTAAGTAGTTTTTTTTCATCCCTACTAAGGAAAAAGTATAATATGGCCAGGTTTAATGAACAAAAAATAGCATAATGGATACATCAGTGTTTAGACAGAGGTAATAAAGCAGCAAGGCAATGTAATAGCTGTGTTTCAGATAAACTTGAAATCATGCATGTGCAATTAGTCCTGATGAGTTTTGTGATGGTTTGTTTTTTGAAGTGATTGTCAAGTAGTTTTGAAACAAGACTCCTGGATTTTCCATGTGCAGTAAATATCTGAGCTTGAGGATTTTGGCATCTTAAGCTGCTGCAGATTGTACATGTGGACCGGGAGGTTATTTCTGAAAAAATCTCTTATTCCATGTTATTCAGTTAAGTTGCAATTTTCAGCATAATTAATATATGTTCTAACTTAGGTAGATGTAGTGCAACCAAATACTTTCAAATAGATTATGCACTAACAAAGTGGGCTGATCTTAGCTCAGTCTGAATTCCCAGGCATGGGAGACTTTGCTGTGTGATGACACCCCCATTTAAAGAGGGATACTTCTCTGCTGCAGGGCCAGGTGGCAAAATAGAGTCCTGAGACCTGGCTGAATTTACTACACTGCCTATTGGTTTGAGAATTTGCATTGCACCACTACTGCGACATACAGTTTCAGGGCACAAAAGGAAGTTTTTGGTTCTTTCTGTGCAATTGGAGACACATAGGGAAACATTTCTCATTTTCCTGCAATCATACCTGCTGTTTAATTTACCTTGGCTTTAAAAGTGTCAATATTTAAAGTGCTGTTACCATTGTGACCCACAGTTGGTGGTGCACATTTTCTGCTGTGTATTTTCATTTTGCTTGGTGAAATAAAGATCATATCTGACTCAGGATATAGAATTACCTAGTGCTGCTCTTCAAATCACTGCGTAGTCATTCAGGTGGTCCCACCTGACTGTTGTTTTCTAAGCAAGTTAGAAATAAAATGTTTTCCTTCCGATGCTTGAAGGTGTAATTTTGTATTTAATGCTAGTGCTCTCTGAAGAGGAATGCCAAGAAAATTGTCTCAAAATCAAGTTGTGAGCTTCCTGTAGTTCAGTGCTAAGAGTAGGATCACTCACATCACTGAAGTGCAGGAAGGGAGTCTGATTCTGCACCAGAAGGTAAAGACTTGTGTTTTTTTGTGTTCTTCTTCCCCCATCCTGGGAGGCTTTTGGCTCCTTGGGACTGAGGTGTTGGTTGTTTTCTGCTCATTTTTGTTGCCCAGAGAACTGAGGTTGCCATCCTGACAAGACTAAGACACCCCTGCAATGCAAATACCTATGGGACAATTTCACTTGATCATTTAGAGACCTCTTACTGTCACTTCACTTGTTACTTCAGACATCATTTAGGCCATCCCCCAGCCTACCATCCCTTCCTTCCCTTCTTTTGGATGATACTCAGAAGAAAAATATTGTCAGACATTCAGGACTTCAAGGTCCAACTTGGCAGTAAAAAGTGTTAATTGCATTTGAAAAAAATTGTATTCAGGACATAAGAAGAATTTTGTGTGTGGGTTTTGCTTGTATTGCAAATGTACAGCAGGTGTGAAGGATTTGTTTGTTCAGTTGATTTTGGAGGGTTTTCTTTGTTTCTCAGTGGGGTGTTGCTTTTGGTCTCCATGTGTTTTGTTTTGTTTTTTGTTTTTTGTTTTTTTGTTTTTGTTTTTTTTGTTTGTTTGTTTGTTTTTTGTTTTGTTTAGAGTTTTAGGGGTGTGATATCAGCCCAGGAAAACAATCTAGCTAGTAATTGCCATGTTGTCTTTGATAAAACCACTGTTTGCAATATTTGTTTGCTTTTGCTAAGAGCTTTGTGAACCTCTATTCTTATTATTTTGGTTCTAATCTGAGTTTTTGTGCTTTTGGGACAAATAGTCTGCAGGTTGATGTTTTGCCAAAATGAACACTTCCAAAACAAATTAAAATGAGAACTAATGAAAGCCACTTTGCTTCTGAATGAGGAGTCTTTCAAAGAGTTCAATGATCTTTAATACATAGTAATTTTCACTTTAGTTAATTTGATTTAACTTGAATTGAATGAGGCTGTGCAAACAACACCAAGTCCCATTGATTTCCTGTGAGACTCAAGCTCTTAAAGTACTTGCAAAAATGATAAGGGTGTATTTGAAAATGTTGACAGCTCTTGTCCTTGGCTTAAGAAGCACTTCAAAAATACTGTGTTTAGCTTTTATAGTACCTTCAACAGTTATCCACTTCTATTTTAAGATTTTTTTTCTTTCTCATCACTATGGGATCCATCACAGCCACTCAAAAGTTGCTGATGCCACTGGCTTGGAATTCAGCGCCAAACGTGGCAGCCCCCACATATCAAAGGAAGTTATCCTCATGTGCATAACATCATTAAGCTGCTGGAAGAAAGAGTGTAGGAGGGCCTTGGTACAACATTTGCATTCCTTGTTCTCATAAAAATTAGCTGGGTTCTGATTTGTTTATTTACACCACCAAGGGAGATTCTTTTCAGCTGAAAAAATGAGTTGCACATCATCTAGATAGATATGTCTGTGTCCTTTCTGCTTTCTCTTTGTTTGTAGGTATATGGAAACTTTATTAATTGTCCTGTTACTATTAACAATGATTTTAGTGTTTATAATAGCTTTTGTGATGGATTGCACTGGAGTAGAGATGCACAGAGCTACAGCTGCACAATGACATGAGGAGGAGTGAAGGAAGGAGTGTTACAGTAAATGGAGTTTGTGGTACTGTGTGTAATAAAGCAGGAAATCCACATACTGTTAGTTAGCTCACAGTTGGCCATGGGTAATTGAATAATTGGTCCTGCACATGGTTGGAAGGCCATGCTGTTAATTACTAATTTCTTTGCAAGATACAGAGCATCTGCTTGCTTTGTTTAGTTTTAATAGTCAGTGTTCGACAGAACACCTTCTGGGTTGTTTGTTCAGATCCCTGAGATACTTATCAAAGCCATTTCTATTCTAATAAGCCATGTATCTAGATGCAGTGATTTTAAGATCATTTGTAGGCTATTGCTCTCTCCAGTGTTCTTTTCCATGGCAAACACAAAAGGTAATAGTGAGTACACTCCGAGGTACCTTGAGAGGTCACATAGCCATTCCTAGGCCTGAACATGTCAACTTCATCTGGAAATCATTCCAGGTCTGACTAGCAGGTGTGTGCCCACCTGAACTCCAGAGATGGACAGTCTGTAGTTGTTCAGGTGATCCATGCCAGGTATTTCTGACAGCTGATGAAAATCTGCTCTGTTGAAGTTCAAGCTCAGTACTTGCAGTGCTGTCTTCAGGTGTCAAGGAAAAAAAGGTGATGACCCTTTGGCAAGCTCACAGTTATTCAGAGGCTCATGTAATATTTATCCAGTCTTGTGGTATCTATACCATGAATCCAAGAGTTTTTTTAATGTTTCCTGATGTCCATATTTCCTGCTCTTCTAAGATCTTTCCAGTCAAGCAGCACCTTTCTTTCAGATGCTTTTAGAAGCAGATCCTCCCCAGAGTCCCTCTGCAGCTGCTTATACCACCTAAGCTGAGCATTTTGCCTTCATCCTTGTTGAATTCATTTCGTATCACTCTCCAATTTGTGATCACTTAAATTCTTCTCTTTATTCATGCTGCTTGTGACCCATCCCACCTTTAGACTGTTGACACAGTAAAATTATTGTGAAATGTTGCTACTGACTGTTTCCTAAATAGAAATACTGACAGAAGACTTAGTCCAGCTAGTAAAAACACGTCTTCCTAGCATGCCAACATTTCTGTCTTCCCCGGACAGTTGTTATCCTCCTAGAAAGTTCATGCTTAGATAGTTTGAATCTGACCCTTCCAACCTTTCCGTAGTTTCAGTTGTCTAATTGGAACCAGTGTAGCACTGGTACATAATTCATGTGCAAGGGACTGTGTGTCTGGGTTTGGTGTATATTTACTATTTCCTACTGATAATGTTATGATTGATCAGTTGGATGGATCTGTCCAGTGCTAAGCCAGGAGGCCCTAGGATAGCATACTTGTGTGTTGTTTCTCAAGACTTTTAGATGTGTGTCTCTCCTCCCTTATTTTGCTCCTGCTTTGCACCTTTGGTGTCATTTAGAAAAAAATACCTCTTTTTTCCTGCATTGACAGTGTAGGGAAAAAAATTATCCTTAGGAAATCACTTTCAATACGTTGTTTGAGCAGGGAAAATTTTCACAGATGATTACTTGTTAAGGGAATTTAGCATTCAGTCTTAATATTGGCATCAACATTCATAACTCAGAAAAACTGAAAAATACATGATGTAGATTAGCTTGGAGCATCTTGACCTGGAGGAGAATTAAGATGGACTTTGTAACTGTAAACCACAGAGGAGAGAGATCATAAGGGCTTTAATACCACACTTTTACACATGCTTGCCTATCACTTGTAAGCTTTTATTGTCTAACATTTGTAAATGCCACATTAGTAAATGAATATGAGTCTCCATAGGTTCAATTTCTAAGTAATTGTCTTTTCTAGATAATGACAGGGAAGAAATGTGGAGAGCACTCCTCTGTGGCCATAAGCATTATTTCCTGCCAGCAGAGCTCTCCCTGCATCAGATTGCAATGAGCTCAGACAGGCAAATAGTGCCAGGGACCAGGTACTCCCCCAGCTCTTGACAAGGCACCACTGGGGGTGGGAGAAGACTTGGGTGCTCCAATTAACCATGGATTGATGAGGTAGCTGGAAGAAAGCAAGAGACCATGACCTGATTCTGTGCTTCATGAAGGAGGTGGATTTGTAAATAAAATAACTGAGGCTGGTCTTTGATTATTATCAGTGAAGAGAGAGAACGAAAAAAAACCCCAAACCCAAAAACCAACCTTGAGCTGAAGCATTCGTTTAAACACTCTTAAAAGCAAAATAAAATTAAAATCACTCCTTGGCATGATTGTGAGATAAGATTAAGTCAGTATTTGGGAAAAGCATGTTTAATAGATGTTAAATGAGACAATAAAATAATTGAAACCACTCCTCATAAATTTAATTTCTTAACTGAAAATTATATAAATTGTTTATATAAAGAGTATAAGAAAATCTATTGAAATCTAAGTAATTAAAAATGTAAATGCAGTTAAGAAATTAAAAATGCCAAGGCTTTATCTGAGGCTTCAGATGAATCAGTTTTGCAATATTTAGTGTTCTTAGAGCCTCTAGAGCAGTATTCATGTGCCTGAGCACTTTAGTTATAGCAAAAGTCTGTAGATTGCAGACCTTCTAGTGTTGGAATTTTTTTTTCCAAATTATAGTAAATGAGGAGTTATGATTAGGAAGTGGCTTGTTGGAATTACTGCATGGCTTTCTAGAGACACTGTAATTTGTAAATGAGGCTTGTGAATATGGGAATGGACCCAGTCTCACCTGTACTGCTGTAATTAGTCTGCAGAAGTGCACATTTTGCCTGGCTTCCTGGTGATTGGAAGAGGCCCAGGTAAAACCTACATTGATGGTAGGGCACAGAGTATTTTACTTGATTACTGGCAGTTTATAATTTTGCAGAAGTATACTTTTTTTTTCCCCTGAAGGTGGGTGATGTATCTGGGGAAAAATGCTACATTAGAAACTTGCAGCTGACAGTGCCTACATTCAAGAAGTAATTAGTGCAGCAGCTGATAGGCCTTGGCCCAGCTTGTGTATTGGTTACTGACCACAGATGCTTGCCTCTTGATGGCATGATTAATAGATTGTCTGTCATCAAACCTTGGATAGGGTTAATAGTATTAAAAAAATAAGAAAATTACATATTCCAGTATAGTAGTTCTATTTGTAAATAGATAGGAATTAAGTTGTTAAAGAGTTATTAAAAATTTGTAAGAATATCAGTCAGGTCTGCTGGCATCATGGATGGGGAATCAGGCCTCCAGTACTGTAAGGAAAAATTTGTCATCTCCTGCATATAAATAATCTCAGACCGAATTTAGTAACTTCCTTACTCAATTTAGTAAGGACAGCACTCCAAACGAGTTTAGTGTTCCCTGGAGCCCTTTCTGGATATGACAGTCATACAGAACACAGGCCCTGACAGCAGAGAGAGGGTTTCCTTTCTGCTTCCTCACACTGCATCAAGTTGAACTAGGAGTGGGGAATGCAAGAGAGGAAATCTATAGGGAAATTTAATGGTAAATGCTGACTTGAAGCAGCCATCAGCATTAACACTTAGAACTCAAGGATGGTCTCCACGAAATGTTCAATCCTGCTGTTACAAAGTCACCTTACTGAGCAGCAAACAAAAGGTTGCCAAGGATGGTTGTGACTGATTGCTGACAGAGTTGTTGCTGCAGCTGCCCTGGCTCCTGCTGGCAAAAGCCATAATATGCATTGCTACAGGTCATATAATGGTAAATGAGCACTTACTGCCTCTGTGGCAAGTGGATTGATTGTTGTGTCCAACTCCAAACAGGTCTGCCTTTGTTTTACAAGCAAATGTATTTGCTCCTGCTCTGCTGAAGTCAGAAGATGAGTTCAGATACAGAGCTCAAAGCAATCGTGGTCTGTACAGGAGCTTGTTTAAGCTTTTACAAAATGGCCTGTCAAGTACATATATATAAGCAAATAACTATGTAAATGTACATTATTTTTTTCTTGCAACTGTGATTTTATTTTTCATGGGTCAATGTACCTAGAATGTTGATATAAGATAACAGACAGTAAATTGCTAGACACTGGCTTCACATCATAACCTGTGGTCTGATAAAAAGATAAATTTATATTGCTAAATCTATTGATAAATACTATTCTTAATACATTTTACCTTTCTTAGTATACTTGTTAAAAAAGAGAAGTGCAAGAAAGCTGACTCTAAAAAGTTTTCCGTTTGGAGCCCAAGTTATGCAGATATTGTTTTAACTAAAACACAGCATCCATTACCTAAAATGGGAGTTTGAGTATTTCCACAAGGACTAGTCAGTGCAGTGCAACCAGAAAGGCAGGAAGGATGCTGTCAGCTGAGAGCATGGCCAGTGAGATTTCTGGGCTGTGTGGGAAACAGGCATACTTAAATCAGCACGAGCTCTGCTCCTACTCAGTCTGATTTGGGGAATAAACCATTTGAAATAATGATTAACCCTTCACTGGGTTAAATATAGGTGGTAATTGACTCTCTAGCTATGGGCAGATGAGGATGTGGGCTGGTGAAGTTCAAGGCCCAGTTCTGCTTGTTTTGGCACCTTTGTCTCAGGTATCTGCTTAGGCTACCAGGCTGTCAACTGTTCTACGAAAGCACTTCTACAACATTCCCAAGTCTTTCATCTTTCTTCCAATACAGAATGGAAGGTATTTTCCAACTCTTAAATGAAATACAGTTCTTGTTTTTGTGCCAGCCACAGCTGTAACTTCTGGCAAGAGTCAGTTTGGACTCAGTTTGGAGTCAGTCAGCACCAGGATGAGGGAGGAGAGAGAAGTGGCCTCAACCTTGATCTGCCACCCACCTCTGGAGCTGTATCAGGCATGCTGGGACCTAAGCCCTGCATGTGTTGTGCATGTGCTTCCCTTAATTAAGTCTGACAGGGGGCTGAGAGACAACATGCTCTGATCAAAAGATTTTCTTAGAACGGTGGGGCTTTTTTTTACAGTTAAAAGTATTGGTACATATCCTTCACATGTTTATCCCTGTGCATATTTACATAAACCTGATATGTATCCTGCAAATCCAACTATTTTTGTACATTGTGTCTTCAAGCATTTTGCAATGAGGTTTTTTTTGGCTCTCTTTAGAAATCCTTGCTTAGTATCCTACATGTTCTCATATGTTAACATGGAGCATATTTGCCCTGTGCAAAATGAGACTGAGGTGCTTGTACTGTGATGAAAATGGCTTAACACTGAATTATCAGAGGTGTATAAGGAGATGATGCTCTTGCTCTGTCACTGGAAAGCAATTTTTCTCCAGAAATTGTCTGCCACGTGATTTTTAAATTGTGTTAGGTAAGAACCAGGAGCTACATCCAGCTTCTTAGATTTAATTGCTTTTAGAAGTATTTTTAATGTGGAACGACTCTGTCTTGTAGGAAACTGGTAGTAAATTAAGTGAGGGAGTGGACACTCAAACCAGGGCAACCTTTAGAACAAAGCAAAATAAATGTTTGCCTGGATCTGTGTCAGTGGGAGGCCACTGTGACCCCACAGCAGTTAATTTGTGTAGCATGTTGCTGCTGTTATGCTAATTAGGTATTTCTTGAAACAAGAGATTGTCAGCTCCAAATTTCAAAACTTCTTTCTCTTAAGAAAAAAAAAAATAAAGGAAAAGGCAGATGAAAGTTTCTTGCAAGTGTACAATTCTAGGCTGCCTGTGCCTTTCTATGTGCTTGGCTTTTGCAGCCACTACAAAGCTCATTTTCCTTTTTTAATAAAAACACTCTAGTAGCACTAGGTCATTCTAAAAAGCACAAAATTAACAGAACTGTATTAAATTATAAGGGTTTCAATGCTCTAAAAGAAATGGACAGTTTTGCTGAGGAAGGCCCTCTGCTTGCAAGCTGTATGTTCGGAGAGGTGAGGGAGCCCACTTTGCAAACCTGTAGGATAACAGGTTAGGGGAATGACATTTATTGCCACAACATTATTTGGTCAGTCCAAAGATCAAGAAGTAAAAAAAATGCTTTAGTCTTGATTTTTTTTTTTCCCCAGCAAATATTTCTATCATATCAAGGTAGTTTTGGGGGATTTTTTAAAGTTCTACTGTTGAGCTTTCTGCTTCTCTTTCTGTATCACACTTAAAAGACTGCTAGGCATGTATCACTCCAGTATGACTGTTTGGAAGGTTTTTTGTATTAGCACCCTAAAAAGGAATTGCTTTCAAGTTACCTTTAGTCTCAGTGCTGGTAGAATTGTGCCAGTTTGCATTCAGAATGTCAAACTCTACTTGTTGGCAATGATAAGTCTTCATGCCTGGTTCAGGCTGTTGCAGGCAGTGTGCCTTCTTGCAGACATCCAATTCAGGTGCAGCTGAATTTGCCTTCATTCTTGTATGCTGAAAATTCCAGTTTGGATCTATGAGTTTCCATTTCAGGCCACATTCAGTAAATGTTGTACTTTATGTTCACAAGGAAGACACAGAACTGCAGTTGGGCTTTGAAGTGGTGTAAATCTGGAGCAGTGAGACTGATTTAGCTTTCTACCCTTGCATAGGGATAAAGCCAGGTCTCTGTCTTGTTTGAGAGACTCTCCTCTGCCTCAGTCTGCTGTCTTACAGTGCTGCCTTGGGTGTCCAAAATGACTTTAGTAGCTTCATATCCAGTTGGGCCCTCTAATAACCGCCTTTGAGCTTTAATTTATGTAAAGGACTTGGCCGTAAGCCAAATTCCCCTCCATAAAATGCACTAGCAGCCATCAATTGCCCTTCATATTGGAGGCAAGTGTGAGGCAAAAGCGAAGCTAAGCAAGACTGTAGTAGTAGTCTAGGTGCTTGTTTAACCAGGCAGCAAGTAATGAAGTCAGGAACTGTAATGTCACATCAACTACATTACCTCGTTTTCTTGTCTTGCAGACACAGGGAGGTTAAAAATAATGAGCCTGTCTGCCTCTCCCCATACCCCTGAGCACATTGAATCACAAGCACCTTCTTTCTAAAACAAATTTATTTCTTGCCGGCCTCCTTCCCAACAAAGACTTGCCTGTGATGAATACCAGACTTCACAGCATATTTGTCAAAGTGGTACACCTGTGAGGGTTGCAGCACAAGATAAATTTTGGCATGCCAAGGGAGTAGAGGGAGGTACCAGGCAAGGAATAAATCTTTGTGTGTTACACCAGACTGTGAATGAGCATTCTTCTCCTAAGAATCGCTGCTCTGACAAGTTATGATAAATTATGCTCTTTGTTGACACCTTCATCGTGTTATTTATGGCTCGTTAATTGAACCGAAAAGGAGACTTGTAGCACAGCAGGGGATTGATTGTACAATGCATTTCCACTGGGCTGGAACCTGAACCAAAGAACAAAAAAGGGGAGGAAAAAGGTAAAGTAATATATGCATGTGTGTACTCGCCACTGAAAGGAGATGGCTGCTGTAAGAGACCAGTCCAGAACTGTAGCAAATGCTCTCAGTCCTCTCAGAAACATTCCCGTTCAGTCCTCATGGATCTCCCAGTTAAAAGCCTGGATGTTTGTCTTGTTTTCACCTTTAATCCTCATATCAGTGCTGCTCTGTGCATTGCTGAAGTGTGGGTTATCAATCCCATGTGAAGGCAAGCATCTCACCCATGTTTCTGAGCTTGACCATCCCTCACTTCCCTAACAGCAGTTTTCACTGATTTTTCCTTGTACTCTCTTTCCTGGAGTGACATTCTGATAAGACAGTGGGTGAAAAAGAAGGATGCTGGTGTAACACCACAGAAGTATCACATTTGTACATTTGTACAGCAACACAAAATTCTGTTCTTTTGGGGCAATATATGCCTGGTTCAGGCTTTTGGGGAACCTTCTTCAAGCTCTCTGCCAGTGCTAAGGGCAAGGTCTTGCTACCAAACATCCTATTGTGGCAGCATAGGCAGACATTTTCTCTGAGAAGAAGCAGTGTAAACAGGAAAGGGAGAGGTACAGGATCTGAGCGGGTGGCTCCCTACACTTGTGCAAGAGTTGTCTGCAGGAAATATAGCTGTAAGTCATTGTGGGGGATGATAAAAGAGAGAACAAAATCTTCAGTGGATAAATACTGAGGCAGACAGGCTTGTTTCTGTGAAGAATTATAGATTTGATGCTGAGTCTGAAATGGTTCTAACAAGCTCTGTCCTGAAAGAAAATTAAGTAAACTGATGCCTGAGAGTATTTATCATGCATGAGTATTTTGAGAAAAAATAGAATGCTCCAGGAAAAGAGCATGTTTTCCTATGAAAGGGTTCTGAGATAATCGTTCAGCTCCTTGCTGGAGAATACCATCTGAAATTCTCACATTTCCATGGCAGTATGAGCAGCATCATTTATGGATTTGCTGTTCGGGCTCCTCTCAAAGGAGCCAGGTCCTTCTGCAGTGCCAAGGTTGAGAGTTAAAATAGTGAGTGACAGGTCCCTCGTTAGTAGGGTCTAGAAGAGGGAGTAGTTGGGCTGGGTGTCAAGAGATCTGAGATTCACTGTGGCAGAGTTCCTCAATCAGCTTTGTAGGTACAGTCAAACTTCTTGAACCTCATGGTTTGGTGTGTGTCTTTTTCTCAGGTGTGAAATAAAGATTTACGTTGGCCTTAGCTAGAGATTGAGCAAGTCGTTTGGCAGGGATAGAATTTAACTAGGTAATGAAAATTACTTATTCTTCTGATAGCTTTCCAGCCTCTCAAGTGAAATCCAGGTGCAGTGTCTGTTCCTCTTTAAGGATTTCCTGGTGCAGGGGCAGCCTCTCTGTCATTTTGTCAGTGGGGATGTCACTGTGTTTTGCCAAGCTCTTGGGAAGTGATGTCCAGTTCCTGTGTATGCAGCTCCCCACCGCTGCCCGTTGAAAGCCGGCCCTGTCCCTGAGTGGAAGAGTAGCCTCTGTGGTTGGGCCTAGGGTGTCCGGTGTCCGTGATTTCCATGTGAGCCTCCGTGCTGTGTGTGTGCAGTGCTGCTGGCCGTGCTGTTGGCTGCCGGGCTCTGCTGTGACAGGGACAGTGCTGGACTGCACAGGAGATGGGCTGTGGCTCACTGGAGGCTGCCAGAGCTCCGCAGTGAGTATGGAAACAGGATGGCAGCTCGTGGTGTGCTGGCCTCACAGCCCGCTGGCCCCTCTGCTCCCGGCTGAGCCCGCTCTTCTCTGCGGGGCTCTGGGTGAGAGCAGCACAGGCGCAGCCCCTGCCGGGTTTGCGCCCTCGCCGCTGTCGGTGCGCGGCGTTGATAAAGGAGTTAAAGCAGCGGAGTGGCACTGTGCGTGTGGAGGCTCTGGGAATACTCTATTTATAGCGCTGCTCTCCCTTAGCTCCGGGGAATTGTCGCCTGCGTGCCGCAGAAGGGGCCTCAGAGCACAGTCCAGGTGCGGGTGGGTGCAGCAGCCGGGCTGTCACCCACCCCGGGTGTGTCCTGGTGCCCTGCGGGGCGTGGAGCCTCCCGGGCATCGGCGTGGCCAAGGGTGGCGGTGCTTGCTGGCGGCGGGGCCTGCCGGGCAGCTGCCGTCAGGGGCTCGCTCCTGCCTGCGGCTCTGCCCAGGAACAGATGCTGCTCTTTCATTTCCCTGGAGGTCCTTAATGCTTTCTCTTCGAGGTGATGTAAAAGCAATATGATTTGGCTTGCAATCATAACAAAGATGGAATTGTAAGGGGGTTGTTGCTGCTGTTTGGATCTAGACAATGGGGTCATTAAGAGCAAGGGAGCATCAGGCCCAAAACACAAGGTTGTTTGCTGTTTCAAACAGCAGCCCAGCCCCATGGTAAGTGACAGCAGCCTCTGTTGGTTACTTGCCTGTGCCTTACTCCTCAGAAAAGTCACTGCTGCCAATAGCTCCTGGTCTGAAAGGGTTTCAGTTTCTCACTTGATGGCTGCCGGGGTCCTTCCCCTGCCCTAGTCCCCAGAGCACCCCACAGCAAGGGAAAACCCTGAGGTAAAACTTGCATGCACCAGTTTGCTTGGGTTTGCCACCTTCTAGAGCAGGAGTTCCACACTGGATAGGTTTCAAGTTTAAATGTTGAAAAATGTTTTTACGTTCTGTTCTGAGCTGCAGTGTAATCTGGTGGCCTGATAAACTGGTTTCTTAGGGATCTGTCCAGTGCTGGAAAGCATGGTGCTGCCTTCTCGCTCACCCTGCCTCTTGTGTTCCTTGGTGTGGGAACTTCCATGTGAGTGTTGCCTACAGGGCTTCTTATGTGCTTCACACCAGAGGCTGCATTGCCAAAATACTAGCAGCTACTTCTGGAGCCGGGAAGTGGAACATTGCAGGTTGAGTGGGAACAAGGAGAAGGAAACCACACAGATAGGAAAAGTCTGAGAGAAATAAAGCAAGTAGGAAAAAAGTTTGCTGCAGGCTAGTTTCAACCATCACTTCTGAAAACAGCTGTAACTAACATCCAGTTCCATTGAAGTAGGGCAGAACAACATCCACCACAGCGTTCTGCTCTCTCTTCTCCATCTTTTGGTTGGGAGTTTGGTGCTTAGAAAGACTTTTTCATTTTGCAGTTGTGCCCTTCCTATAGCATTTTCTCCCCAGCCAGCTGGCTTTTGTTTCAGTTACAACAGTGTGTGATTTTTTTTTTTTTACAGTATCGAACAAATTGAGCATTAAGCTATTTCTTCAAAGTTTTCTCTGACAGATCATCTTTTCCACTTCTTTTGATTAAAAACCACTTGTAATAACATAGGCCACATTACTAGCACAATAAACAAGTTCACGAATGAGGGACATTCACTTAAATAGCCTTGTGGAGCTGCTGTTTCCTCACCACTCCTTCAGTCTTCCCTGGCTGTCAGTTTTCCAGGATTTTGACCGAGTACACTCATTTTGTCTCACTGCTGCAACTATTGGTATACATTTGCAGCATGTCATGGTGAGTGTGGTAGAATATCTGTATGAGATGAGCTGTAGTGAAATAATTCTAGTTTAAAACTGCATTCAAGTTAATTTATGCCAGCTATTTTTCCATCCTTGCTGATGAGACTCAAAGTTCACTCATGTCTTTGTCCATAATAGGCAGACTTTGAGAATACTTTTTTGTTGTTTGCCATGAATTTTCAACCCTGACAGGACTGTGAATTTTCCATTTTTTAGCTTTTATTTGTATTGATCATATTATTGGCACGCTTGAATTGATATTCTGCATATTTGTGTGTGCCCAGTGCTTCATTTCCAGATGTTCATGCAAAGGTTTAACTATCTCAGCACACAAAGACAGCACCATCTCTTGGGCTTCAAATACTCTAACCCTGGGAGATGTTCCTGTGAATTAACTCTCTCAAATGAGACCATAAGCTGCAAACTCAAGATAACTGGGGAGAAACAGTTTACAGAATTTATGTAGCCTGATAGGCCCTTTAATTCCTGGACCACTTGTACAAAAATGAGGCAGATAGAGCAGTGACATGTCTGTGTCTCAGATATTGAAGCTGCTTTTTTCCACAGCTACCTCTGTGCTCTTGTGTCTGTGACACAGGTAGAAACCAAGCACTGTGTGGTAATGAATACAGCAGAAAGTAGGGTGTTTTCAAATCCAGCAATTAAAGTCTAACATGAAAATAATTTTTCTTTTTATCCACTAAAATTTTACCGTGGAGGGGTAACATTTGGACAATTGTGTCATCCTTGATCAGAAATATGAGTAGAATCAGCAACTTTAATCAGCTCATGGGAGGTAAGTGCCACCCACACCACAAAATACTGGCTTCGGTCTCTGTGTTTCTGCATTGTTGTTCCTTGTTGATAACAAAGCTAAAAGAGGAGTGAAAAACAACCTCCAAGTCACTCTTACATAATACTTGTTTTCCGAGGGTTCCGCTAATCATATCAATACTGAGCCTCTAGTTTTGGATAATTACATTGGAAATACCCAGTTTGTACATAGTAATTCCAACTATAATTACCATGAAATTATATAACTACAAATTACCCTGTCATGTGGATGGACTAAATAAGCATGTACAGTACCTGCTCTGTGATAACAAATTAGAATTACATGGTTGGTTAACTAGCAGTAATATGAGATTTTTGAAGTGGCCAAGCGGGCTAGTTAACATGAAGAGAAAGTGTTGGATTTTCTGTCCGATGCTTGGTTTGATTTCAAAATAGTAGATTATTTTTTTCCTGATAAAACAAACTAAATTTTCCTGACAAAATAACTATGGTTTGGGGTTTTTTTTTTACTGGACACTTATATCGTATTGAATCGTCTGTTTGGTCACTGACACCTGCCGTGTTCATTCTCCTGAGTGCTGGCTGCTGCTTTTGGGACATTACTGGTTTGATTCGGGGATTTTTAGGGATTTCTAAGGCAATGCGTTAGAAAAAGATTGCTTTGCCTTTTTTTTATCAAAGAGCATTTTTTTCGTTGGCAGCAAAAAACCCCGTTGATTGATAAAAGAGCTGTAGAGATGATATACAGGTGCAACCTTTCCCTTTTAATTGAGGAAGGGGAAAATCGTGTTTGAAACTCATATACATGACAAAACAGGCTCTTCATTGTGTCAGAACCTCCTTTCAAAACATCCATACTGTAGTTCTTTCTTACAGACAAAATAGAAATAACGGCGGTCTGTCTTAGCTGCTCTTGACCTGTGCCATGGCACAGTCGGGAAGGCAGGCCCGAGCGGCGGCCGGAGATGGCAGTGCTGGCTCGTTTGAGAGCCTGGCCGGGCTCGGAGGCAGCCCACTGCGAGGGGCTGTGGGGGAGCGGAGGTGTCACCGGGCGGTTCTATCATCCGGGGAGGGGGGCGGTGTGCTTTTGTAATCGCACAGAAACAAAGGTACTATGAAAAACTGTCCGCGTCTCGGCGGCCACAGTCGGGAGGGGGGAGCTGGGACTCACAGCCCCCGGGAGCCGTGAGGGGCTCCGCGGCGGGCATGAGCCCGGGCCGCTCCCGCGGCCCGCGGTGGCCGCCAGGTGGCAGCAGGGAGAAGGCGCGGCGCGGTGCGGAGCCGCGTTGGGGCGGGGGGGAGCGCCGCGGGCCCGTGCCTGAGCGCGCCTCTGCCGCAGCGCTCCGTCCCTCCCTCTGAGGCGCTGGTCTCTTTTTAGTGCATCGGTTTTAATCTTGGAGCATAAAGTAATCAGGGCCAAGGAAAAGATTGTCTCTCAGCACCTGAAGCTGTTTTATTGAAACTTGTGGTAACTGAAGCTTCATGGAAAGGTTTGGGCAGCTGTGCCTTTAATCTGCTGGAGTTGCTACAAAGAAATGTGTAACTGAGAACAAAATGTTTGTCACTTTTTGCCCTAAGCCATACTATTGCAAGAGCTGAGCTTTCTCCAGCTGACTTTAAATTAATTTTCATGCCTTGATTTCTGGTTTCTTTGGTCTATTCTTAAATAAATTACATACCCACCTACATGAGGGGGGAAATTGTTAAAGAGGTCTACAACCTCCGTTCTTTGTTCTTTTATAAGTTCGTTTTTTTCTGTATTTCTTGCTGAATCTTTTCCTTATCTGGCATCGCCTCTTCTCAGGGATACTTTTATGGGAACAAGGAGTTTGGGCCAAAGCTTGCCTTGTTTACATGTAATTGCAACTCCAAATGCATGGCTTCAATTCACAATAGTTTATTTCTGATAGCCTCATTGGTTAGAAACTGTGGGAGATGAAAACTAATAGTAACAGGTTTAAGCAGTGGTAGCAGCCCAGAGATTAATAGTGAGCTCTAGAGTAATCTCTGGAAGGGTCATCCTTGCTGTCCAAATCCAGGATTTGTAGATATTCCTTTCAGCAGGTGTATTACTTATGTACTGTTCTTTTTGTTTCAAGCAGATGTGAATGGTTCCATATGCAGATATATATCTATGTTTGAAAAAGAAAAGTAACACAGGAATTCTTAGCCTAGAAATTATTCAGGGTTGTGTTTTTTTAGTTTGCTTCTTGTCTGTCTTCTGCTTTTCTCATAGCTGAGTCCACCATGTCTCTTTTGGTCTGTCATTCAATTAAATACTGGGCAGACCTGTAGGAAGTGTTCAGAGATTCATGCTGGGGACCTATTTCAAACAAATATCCTGTGAGGTGTGAATAAACATAAGGTGTATTTCAAATTGCACAGGGGCTCTGTCTAGCATGCAGTGTTTATGAATGTGAATAATTATAATTAAATGTTTCTGTTCTCAGATTCTTCTTTTTCTTTGTGTCATCTCTAAACAATCCATCTTTCAGAAGGTGCTGACTGGGAACTTAGCAGCAGAGCAGTTTCTCATGACTGTTGGTTGGTAATTGGAACATCTCAGACAGCTTCTGTGAGAGTTTGTGGTAATTTTGGTCACACTGAATAAGATAATTCAGCAATCAGCCAGCTTTTTTAGCTGGCTCAGTGCTCAAACTCTTAATAAGGTCAAGGATTGAATTCGGGTGGTTTCAACTTAAAAAAAAAAAATTAATTATTTAGATTATTTAAAGTATTGGGGGGAAAACATAATTATTTAGATTATTTCAAGTATTGGAAAAACGTTTTCAGGCAGTCGGTTTCATTGCATAGGACTTGTTTAAATAACCTGAGCTGTTTGATTACCTGTTCAGAGATGTGATTAAAAGGTAATTGACTAATGGGGTTTTAATCTGGAAAAGGGGGGATGTTTTCATCACTTACTTGAATTTTTTTTTTTCACAAAAGTGACTGTTAATTCAGATACCTGCTGATGAGACATTTATGTAAAAAGCACAAGAAGTTTTCTTCCACAAAATCAGCTGCGTTCTCTTTATAAGTAGATTATATCTGTGCAGCATATCTCCTTTTGTTCCCTTCTTGGTCACTTCTGCTCAAAGACAAAGACTTTGCTCTTAGTGCTCCTGAGATCAAGAAAAGTCCCCTGAAAGATCTGAGTTACTTGGTCAAGAGGACAAGATTTGGTACGATCGTTTCCTGGAGGAGGTGGCTGAGCTCCCTGTGCAGCTCCAGTGAGCTTTCAGTCTGGTTGCACTGAGCTTCCCCTCCACAAAAGGAATGTTCTGGTATCTGGGGGTGTGTTACTTAACTTTGCTATTCCAAAACTTTCCCTGCTCAGGTTTAATAGAAAGCTTCTTACGTCATGGGACTGTGTAAATAACTGTACAAAGCATCCATGGTTTAGTAATCCCAAAGTAAGCCAAGGCCATAAAATGTATTTTCCACTGGTGCAGCACTTTCCCATTCCAGATATATTTAGTGTGGTGTAGTAGTACTTTCCATAACTTCAATGCATCAGCAGTCCTATTAATGCAAATAATTTTATTCTTATTTAACTCTCTCCTTCTTTTGAGCCTAAATATCACTAAAATTAGACAGTTACCTGCCCATTTGAAATTTAGTAACCAGAGATTTTAAAAATGGTGGATGAAATGTGAACAGGAGCTGAGTAAATGAGAACAGAAATAGAAATTACGGTAAGTAGAACACTGCAGTTGGTGGGTGTCAGAGACAGACTCTGTGGAATGGGATGGTTTATTTGATACAATATTTATGTCCCTTGACAGTTTTGCTCTCTATAATGTGCCAAACCCATGAATTACTGTACTGAAATAGAGAACTCTAAGGCAGCAGGCAACTGACATTGTTTGCAAATTGGTCTAAAGACTGAAGGTTACTGTCTGACAGAACTCTTGTAACCAGCTTGAAAAAGATCCAAGCTCATGGAACTGCCACAGGAAAAGAACCAGTACCTGCCAATCCCCACACTGCTTCTGCAGTACTGATACTTCTCATTTGCATCATTTGTTGCTCTTTTAGACCAGCAAAGATATTCTGAATTTCTTCTTCTAGTAGTTAAATGTTTCAGGTTGTGACTTTGTAATTTTGATATTCCACTGTGCTTTCTAAGGCAGGTGCAGGAGTTCAGAGTGTCTGTAAATGCCAGTTATGTGCTATTGCTCTAGCTGAGTATATCTGTGCTGTGAAGGCTGGCATGCCTTGGTTCGTAGCTTTGTTAGACACAAGTCATGCTTTTCCCATCTGAGAAGCTTTATAAATGCCCTCCAGAGTCCTTGCTCAGTACATAACCTTGTTGCTTCAAAACTCACTAATGATCAGGATTTATTTGAGGTTTTTATTGAGTTTTTTCTCAATAAAAGAGATGAGAGTTCATATAAGATTTCCCTGTTCAATTTCTGGAAACTATCTGAATTTCTTCGTTTCTTATATTACGGCTTCACTTTGAATTTGTCTGCATTCTTATTTGCATTTTTTTCTATGCCCCATTCTTGCTGTGCACCTGATTGTCTGTGCTGATCCCTGCTTGCAGCCAGATCGAGCTCAGCTGGGGAAGAAGCTCCACTTGCACTCTGACAGCAGCTAGAATGCTGCTCAGGGAGGGCACAGCCCACGCTGCAGCAGCACAGTGCCTGAGCTGTGAGAAGGCGTCAGGATGGTCTCAGCTTACTGCAGCACTGAGAGGTGCTCCTGCAGGTCAGAGCACAGCAAAAGGCTCCACAGTTCCCGTAGGATGAGAGGTACAGGGGACTGAGTGAGTTTCCTGAGGTAGCTGCTGTATCTGATGCAAGGCAGTTTAGGGAGAGAGGTGCCCATCATCTGGGCAGAGTTTGTAATGAAAGTGTGGTTCAGAGAGGCTGGGAGCTGAAGAGCTGATGCAAACAGGACAGTTCACATTCGAAGCCTGACTGTGCTTCACCAAGTCACTGCCTATCACAAGGTGTTTCGTTTAAAATCTAGGACAGCGGGGATTTTCTCTTGAAGTCTATGTTAGGAAAGCCAGAATTTTTAATGCTTTAGAAAATTATTTATCAAGTGTTCTGAGATGTATGTTAACTTAGTGATGAATCAGAAAAATATCTAAAGTTTGTGATTTATTTTGTAGACATATAATCAGCTTATAGACATAAGACAAGGAGAATTTTCTGTTGATTTCTTGTTTCTTAAGGTAGAATAACCAAGGAATTTTCATTGTCTTGAGGAATGCAAATGACTCTTTTGCTGTTCAGATAAGTCAACCAACCAGTGGCTTTTAGGGCTATGTGTTGCCTTGGGAAGGGTGCAAGGTGAAGTTTTTAAGTATATGACGTTATGAAGTATCATCTCAAGGAATCAGGTTCTTTGGGAGAACTCCTCACCTCTGAATCTAAAGTTAAGCCACTGATAAGGTTTCCTAATGCAGCTTTTTTTTTGTAAAGATAAAATGTCTGAACAGTTTGGAACCGTTAAATTATAAAATGTCCGAACAACTTGGAACTTCTGACTGGCCAAAATTTACATTGTCAACATCTTTAACCAGTAAATGTTGTATTTTAATTTGATTCCCCTTAGGGATGCCTGAAGAAAAGCTCATCTTAACATGGAGTAACATGTATGGTGTGAATGGAAATAGAGAAGTAGATAGACAATGTGCTTTGCTTTTAGTAGGGTCACTTTGAGGCTTGGCATTCAGCTTTACAATTAGAACAAATCTGTAATGTTGTAGTTGACAGTAATGTTGTAGTTTTGCAGTCCTGTTGATTGCTGACTCAAGAAGGATGCCTGTAACTCATCAGCTAGAATTCACTAGCTCATTTAATTGCATCTAATGGAAAATTCTCAGGAAGTTTAAGGATTACAGCTGTAGAAAATTTAGACTGCAAAAAAATTAGTCTGTAACAGTATATATTGTTTAGTTTTTTTAGCTTTTATTTGATTTATTATTGAAAAATCCAGGATAAAAATTATAAAAAATGATATATGAATGGAACAGCTCACGTTAACTCTTTGAAATTTGTATTAGAGTAAGTGCCTAGGCATTGCTGCCAAGAGTTCTTTAATGTATGTGGATTAAGGTAGTACCTTGTGCAAATTCTTCAGATTTCTGATTTATCCAGTAGGTGTTCAAGCGTATGGATTTGTGGAGCAGCCAAGATCCTGAAGAGATGTCTGCTCCCATTTTAGAGATTCTATAAAAATGTTCAAGTGTTAGTGTTCCTGGTAGCTGCATTAAGCTGATGCTTGTGTTCTCTGTCAGACAGGAGGGACAGGTTTGTGTGTCCAACATGTGTCTGTCACACCTCTTGTAAGAGTGGCACTGACCACTGGGAGACTGTTCTGCTGGCAGTCTCTTGTCAGTCAGTAGCCATTTGAGTTTGTCTTCCCAAGATCTTCAGAAGCAAATTTTTTTTCAAGGAGAAGCGTTTATGTTTCATGTTTATTTAAGATGTTGAAAACCAGAAACCACAAGATTTAAAGTTTAGAATTTGGTTTTTCCTATTAACAAGGTTTTGGTGCTGTATGCCATCAGTATTTGCACCAGAAGGATCTGTGTGTGATTTAAGAGTGTCTTTTATATGATTCATCTGTTCCAGAATTGCTAAGTGAGCTAACTAATCACAAGTGCTGAACTTGGTGACCTGTTCATGATCAGCCCCATAGATGTTCTTTTTAATAACAAAAAGAAAGAGCAATAGGTTACTGTTGTTAAATCAGTTATAAGTTATTTTTATTTCTGTATTGAGCTTTACATGGGAAAAGTTCTGCATTGCAGTTTGGACTCTCATGAGCATTCTGAGATATTAATGACAAAAGTACATTGCATGAGATGTTCAGGGAAAAGACTTAACATGGGGATCATGAACTGAGGCAGTTAATCTCTGGCTCTCATGTGTTTGCTTGATTGATGAACCAGGGTGTGATAACATTTACAAGTGTATGGTTTTTACAAACAGCTGGAGATTGGCACAAAACCAATGGACAGTACAAGTGTTTGTGTGGGTACTCTGCTTTCCAAGTGGCAGTGCAGCCGTGCTCTGGAGGCTGGTGGGCTGCATTGTGTGGAGCCTCTCAATCTGCAGTAGCTGGTTTCAAGATGAGATTTCCCTTTCTGCATAGAAAATACTGCCAATTCTGTGATGAAGAAAAAGGCTCCAATTCAGTGAACAGCCACCTTCTGGCATGGAAACAAAACCCTTGTTTGCTTTTAGGTTACACCAACTGTTGATTAATAGTTCTGGTGGTACATAATTTGCCAATTTAAGTGGTTTTTTTTTTTTTTTTTTTTTTTTTTTTTTTCTGGAAAGGAATTGCTTTGGTGAAAATGAAATTGAGTGCTGGAAACTGTTTGGACAGTATTAGACAAACATAAACATTGGCAAAGAAGGGGGTATGTTCATAAGCTAAACATGGGAGTGATTTTCTGTCTCGCTATCGACTTGTGCTCAGGGCATACAATGCAGGGGAGCTTGGTAAACTCCAGTCAGAAAAGCACACATATTGTTGCAGTCCAGGAGGTGAGTGTGGCTGTGCTGGTGCTGGCACATGCTGGTCCATTTGCTGTGGAGGGAGAGCTCCTGTGTTGTTCCTAGTGCCTGTCAATGGCAGTTATTTATTTCCCAGCAGTTCAGAGTGAGACAGATGCTGCGTTCTCTTAGTGATATAAGCTCAAGTGACAAGTCAAAATAAAAGACTTGTCCAAATTACTTTAAGACAATAAACATGATGGCTCCTCATTTGACAGCATGTTAAATACTAATTTCTCAAACTGTGAGTTTGAAAGGTTTTGACATGTGTCAAGATTCTGACTATTTAAAACCAATCTTCTACAAAAATTTCTTACAGATTGAAAGAGCAAATGTTGACTTGTATAACTAGCAAAGATGACTCTCCTTCTGCATTAAAAAAAAAAAATAACCTATCTCTGTGTATCCCCTAGACATGATGTGGGCTATTATTTGAAAATATGTAGCTAGCTGAAATGTTGTTAATTACCTTTCATTGATTCTAGGCAAATGTTCCTAAAGGTACTGTCCTAGTACAATACTACCAGTGAAATGAGGAATGAATCAATGTTGTTGCTCTGGTAGTTGCTAAATGCTGTATTTGCTGTGGAAAGTATAGCTTGTATAAAAACAAAAGGGAGGAAATAGAATCTGTGCTTCCAAACAAGGCAGCACTATTCAGATACTTCTTCTGAGAGCAAGAAAGAATATTTTCTAAGATCTTCTGATACTAAGGCTCTTTTACTGCTGTTGAGAAAAACGTCTCTGACAGAGGATTTAGCTTCTGCTAATCTTTAAGGGACTTGTTTTCACAGACTCTTTATGGAAGATTTTCTCAGTAACTTCTGATTTGGTTTTACTGCAATTACTGATTTGTCCTCAAGCACCTTTTTGATGAACGTTTGTTAATGAAGTTCATGTACATACAGGAATGGGGAGGAGAAGCCAGTTTGAATTGTTTACTGTGTGAAAGCAGTAAGATTTGGATTTTCCTGGATCTCCATTTCACTGTCTAGCACACATGGTACTTAGAGTCTAGATTTCATTTAGTGTGTTATGTGGCCTGCTCAGCAGTTTGTGGAAGTGCATCTTGCTTTCTTGACAGTGGACTATGAATTTTTGTTACCCTTTCTAAGCATGAAGGCTTTTCCTTGTGTTCAGAGTAATGCCCAGTGTTAGATTTCAGTCCATGTTCTCATATTTTGCACAGGTGACCAGGAAGTCCTGGTTTTGTGGTGGTTCTGTTAGTTAAGGGGAATAAACCAGCTTTCTTCTAATGCCTTTCTTGTAATGCCTCTGTGTTGTTTGCTCCTTTTTTGTGAAGAAATCAAATATCCAACTACATGTCCCTTTTCCCAGTCCAAGTCAGTACTGAGATTGTACAGAGAACAGGTCAGCTGTGTCAGTTTTCCCAGTTCTTATCTGTGGCTATGCACATGTGCTTCTCTTGCACACTATGCAGGATAACAGGCCTGCATTACCAGTATTGTCTAATACAAAGGTGTCATGTTTAGCTAAAAAGATCTTGGATCACATTCCCATGATTTCCCATCATCTTGCCAAGCTGTCTCATCCCTGATCTAGAGGCTCTGTGTTGTTGACACTGTATTTGATTCATCTGATGGCTGTGCTTCAGAAAACAACTGACCGTTAACCAGTGTTAATATTAATGCAGTTGGGTTTTTTCCTCTTCTAATCTGAACAAACCCAAATATTACAGGGCATACTGGAGTGATGTGACAATTATGGTTCAAAGGCAAGTCTGGCCTCTAAACCTCTTCAATTTATTTCAACTACTGACTTTTAAATGTTTTCCTTAATTCTAATGAATGCACTTGGTGTAAATCAACAGTTTGTGCTTGCTGTAGAGACTGTGCAAACCATTTCAGGGAAAAATCACATTAACTTATATCAAACATAATAATGTAATGTTTGTATCTTGGGAGCTGTGTAAATTTTACTGTAATGCTAGAGACATGCTGAAGAAGTGCACAACTCCCTGTAGTTAAAATCTGCAAAAATTTAAGAAAAAAAATCTCAGTTCAGGGACAATTCAAGTGACTGCCATTAAATATCCCAAATCTCATTCACAACTTGTTTTTGTGAGTGACCCAGCAGATGAACACTGTGGCAAATACCATCCTGTTTCAATTTTAGGTCTGGAAAGTAAATAGCTGTTTCTTTTGGCAAAGAACATGGTTTAATTTAGAAAAAAATATCATTATTTATTTATGATAAAGGATAATTTCTGTGATAAAAATTTCATGTGACACCTATCTGACACCAAAGAGGCAAGTAAAAAACTATTCTGCTTTTCTTACTATTGTTTCTATTCTGCCTTGACTTCCTGCTTTTCAATAAATAGTTTTTGTTAGAGTAAAAAACCTTACAATAGACAGCTTGCAGAGCTTATTCTGATAAAGTTGTCTAGAAATCTCTTGAGGGAATGAGCTTCTGGTAAAATACCAGGTACTTCTCACTTCTGGCAGTTCTGGAAATGTTCTGAATAAAGCTGTTCCTGAACTATTATGGAAATTAGCATGGTGGAGCTGGAACACAGATATGCAAATACCTACATCTGAGTAGAAAAGTAGCTATGAAGAAAACCTGGCATTTTAGAATCTTCAGGAAGGGTTCTCTTATTCTGAGGAGGCTGGTAATGTCAAGAGAAGGGGGAGAAGTAGCCTCTCCTTTTCTTTCCAGAGGTATTTGCTTCTAAAATGAAGAAAGCTGTCCTCGGACAAAGGTCTGTTCAAGGGCCCACAGCAGGTTTGGTGGAGGAGAGGGAACATCGTGTGTGCATACTGCACCTCACACAGACACTGACTCTGTTAGCAGTGCTTTCCCCTGCTAGCATTTTAAAAAAGGCAACTGCTAAATGGAGAGCATGTGAGGAAATGTGTGCCCTGTCCCTACTAGATTAAATTTGGTATTTTGAGAATAAAGCAGGGCCCTAGTTCCACCATTGATGTGTGAATAAAGTAGTAGACTCCAACTTAGCCATGGTAACTTCCAGTGATACTAATTAATCTTGACCCATTTGTTTTAATTTGACCCAGAAGTCACACAGTTCTCTAATATCCTAAAGAAGGAAGAGATCAAGAGGATGAGGCCTACATTTGTAGCTACACTGGTAAAACGTGACATCATAATTTTAAATAAGGGGAAAGTGGTGGAGGTTTATGAGGGAGAACTATCTGGCATGTCCTATGGCCTCTGCAAGCACAGCTGTGTAGAAAAGCCAGTGAGCAGTTACAGCATCAGGGCTGGAATAAATCACTTCCTTGTGTGCTCCAGAGAGAGCAGGAAATGCTCTTAATGCCTGATGACCAGGAGCATTGGCTCTGCTACTTACAGGGTCCTGCAGGAGAAACAATGCAGTATGTTTGTGCTCCAAATTCTGTCCCTCTCAGTGGTCTCAGGGTCTGACTGGGGACTGCATCCTTCAAATGCCTTTTGCTGCACTCACACAAGCTGTGAAGATGTACAGCACAGACCTGTGCTAGTTTGAGTTTGTCCTGGGAGCTTTATTGATTTTACAGTAAGCCACAGGTTGGTCTCCGTTCCCTGTTTGTCCTTCTGAGAGTCAGATGATCCTCAGGAGCTGAGGGAGCCATGTGTAGCCTTTCCTTACCTTCTCCTGGCCATGAGAGTCAGTTCTCAGGGTTTCCAGTTGTCTGCTCCCTCCATCCTCTCCCAAGGCTGGGTTTCTCTAATGCCTCGTTATGGTCGGACTTTTGATCCTGGACTGCATTTAAAAAAAAAACAAACCAAACAAACTGTAAGAGAAAAAGAGCTTTGGACCTATGTTTTTTTTTGAACTTTAACAATGTTAGTTTTCCTTCAGTCACAAAGCTTTTTTTCTGTGTCCTTTCTTAGTGCTTTTGCTTTTTGTGTTTGAGGCTTTCATCAGTCTGTTACCAAGTGTAGTTGATGAGGGGCTTGCTCCTTCTTATGCTTGTTATTCATGAAGGTGTCTCCTGGGAGAGTTGGGATGCAGAGTTAGGTTTGAACTTGCAGGTCTCCTGCACTGCAAATAAATGGGTTGTCACCAAGTCACAGGTGCTCACAGCATGGTGGAAAAAAAAAAAAATTCAAGTCTTGAGCATTCTGATGACATTTCTAGTACCATAATTGATTCGAAGAGGTTTTTGCTCAGTTACCTCATGAATATTCTTTGGACAGAACCACTGTAGGATACCAGTATGTTGAGAAAGCATCTTTTTTCATTCATTTCAGAATAAATATTTGATTTTCTCTATGTTTTGAGAGGGCCTCAAATGTCCTATGATCAGATGTAAAATGTGTATTTGTCTTGTGAATTAAAACAAAGGAGAAACTTGATTTGTCTGATTACTTCATGCCATGCATAGCTTTGGTGTGAAATGGAAAAACCTATCCTTAATCTCTAAGAGAATTCCTTTTGTAAATGTAAGGTTACATGGGATCAAGGCAAAAGCACTGGAAGGAAACTGTAATTACATTTGTTTAGAGATTCTTGCTCAACTTTGTGAACAATTAATTTTGAACCCATTGAATCAGTCCATAAATTATTAGTAACAGAGAACATAGGCTGATAACATTGGACAGAGATTGTAATGGGAGTTAAAGGGAAAGTCTTCAATGACAGCAAATACTGCAGGTTTGTATCTCACACAACATTTTTTTTTTTTTTTTTTTTTTTTTTTTTTTTTTTTTTTTTTTTTTTTGCTGTGTTCTGCTTAAGAATTGTATCTAGGTGAAAAAGAGGTGGAGAACTTGAAAAATGTCTCTGTGAGGTGTAGTTGATAAATGGTGTTGTGCACAGTTTGGATGGCTGTGCTCTCTTACAGAAAGTAGTGTTGGAGAAGTATTTAATATATCATGTAGATCAAAACTTCAAGTGCTGTGGACTTTGTATTGTGAAGTGAATAATAGCTACAGCTTGCTGGGGCAGCAGTTCAATGCAGGTCATATATTTAGAGCACATTGCACTTGAGAGCTGAGTTCAAAAGCTTAGCAGCAGACTTGCAGAAATCTGCTTGAGTGGCCTTGAACAATATTGAATCAAAACTCACAGCCCTTAGTTTCAAAAAAACTTTTTTCCCCTACAAGGGCTCTATGGTTCTAAAAACAGAATGGAGCCAAAATCGTCAAGATATTTATTGAATTGTCAGGCATCCCAAATTGTTCCATTCCTACAAGTTTTTGCTCCTGGGAGCATCATTAGAAGGATAGTCAGGATCCTGACAGCTAAACATTGTATCTGATGCTTTCTGGAGAAGTCCTTCAAAACTACAACTAGGCAGGAATAGTTTCTGTTATAGATACATGGATATAAATTCTGCCCGTGGAGTCTTAGAGGTCTGGAGCTGCCTGTGGTTCTTTATCCATTTGTTTTATCTTTGAAGTATCAGTTTGTGGCAGTGTCCAAGTCATTCTGGCTTTGTTTTGCCTAATATAACTTGAAATGCAGGAAACAACTGCTTCTACAGAGCTAATTTGACAGAAACTGTCTAGACTTATATTTTTTTATTATAGTTCGAAGATTAAAATGAGTAACTACATGCTTATCTCCCTTGTCTAATCATGTAATTACTGTGGTCTAATTTTGAAGGTGTCCAAGTGTAAGGAAGAAAAGAAAATTTCAGAGTGCTTATCTGAGGACAGTGCTACTGTTTTGATTTTAAAGACTAAACTTCAGAGCATTTCTGGATCTCTGTGAATGCACTTTGTTTTTATAATGTAAAATTATTTGGCAGCAATGCAGTTTGCCTAGGAAAGCTACTGAATTAAGAGAGAAGTTAACAGAAATGCTGTGTTCCTGTATAATGTCCTGGTCACAAAGCTATGCTTTCCTTCTTGTGACAGTAGCCCTGAATATTGCAAGCAAAACTCAAACAAAACCTAATAATATTCAAGCTTGCTCTATCAGTATCCTATGATTTATGTACTTTAGAGATAACAAATCCATTACCTTGATAATTAGTCTGTTTTTCTCTTAGTTTTTAGTAGACGTCATAATTTCTGAAGGCTCTATCTGAATGGATTTTATAAGAAAAGACAATTTCATTGTAGTTCAAAATAAAGACTTGTTTTTCCCTGCACAAATAGAAACTAATTTTCTGAAGTATAAAAATAATTCAATTGCTTGAAAAAGTTGTGAACCAAAAAGGGAGTAAGTTCATGTTTGCTGAGCATTTGAAATGTATTTTGAAAATGAAGTGAGAAATGTTCTTTAAAAATCATCCAAAGTAACAAGTCTGGACAAACAAATGACAATGTATTGCAAATAGGGTATAACTTGATTATTGTTGCACAAGAACATAATTTGCAGCATGGACAAAATCTGCTGTCCTTTTTCAGCAAATGATGTACAAATCTGTTGATAACAGGTCTATGTGAGCCCTGATGGGGTCAGGGCCTCATGTTGTATTGGGTGAGATGCTATATGGTGCTCCAGGTGGAATGCTCTCTGCCTGGGTCCAGAAGGCTGTGCTTGCATATCTCTGATTGTTTCATCCAAGGAATACAGTATGGCCACGTTTCAGCTGAAGGTATTAGAAGTATAATGATTAGTTATGCTTCACAATACATTTAATTCATTTATGTATATTAGAGAGATGCTACACATTGCGGCACTATGAGGTGGAGCCCGGGAGCTGAAATTTGCATGTGGTATTTGGATTTTTCAGACATTCTATTTCTGTTTTCATTTTTTTTTTCAGGTTAAAGCATGCTATGAGCACTGCTGATCTCAGTGCATTCTTTCCAAATCTGCATGTTTCTACAGGGGGGCTGTAAAGCTCCTGTTAAGAGTATTTAACTTGCAGCAATGCCACTGGGAATGCTTTGCTTGAATAGTCCAGGTAGTAATAACTGGGCTTGAGAGGGAGAAGGAGGCCTGTATGGTAGACAATTTTCTTGTGTAGGTATGGTGCAATAAATTGAACAACCCAAAAGCAGGAAATTCTGTGGAACTTGTTCTAGTTCTTTGTCTTGTCACTAACAGTTGATTATAATTACTGTTGTTAGCGAGTTACCTGCTGAGAATCAAACCAAATGAGAGTTTTCTACCATTATAATTTGTAGAGCAAAGTTCTGATGCTGCCTTTGGTTGTGTCTAGATAGACTGCCTCAGTCCTTCTCAGCCCCCAGTTTCCAGCCTGAGCTAAACTGCAGAGTGCTGTCTGGGTGTTTTTGAAATGTGCTATTCCAAAAGGCTGAATTTCATTGAATAGTAATAAAACTCGGCCTACTTAAATTAAAGGCATATCTCCTTCTTTCTTTAAGCAAACACCTGCTTTCAGGAGGATGTCTGATGATTATAAAACTGTTACAAAGCTCGAATATGACTTTAGCCTCTCTTTTATTTTTGCCATCTTACCTGCCCTGGCTGAGGGAATGCCAGCTGTTGTTCTGATTGACTCAATAGTCAGCAAGTCCAGTAGAGTTGCAGAACACAAGTGTGCTGTATGGATGGTAAAAAGCATAAGTATCCATCTTAAACCAGCTGATTTTGTTAAAACAGTAGCCATTGGTAGGGAACATTGAATACTACTCATTAAGTCAGATCTAGCGTGGGAGGGTTGCTTCCTTTGGAAAATTGGTCCCAGCAGCACGTGCAGCACAGGGCTGCAGGTTTGGCTCCTGAGGATGACAATGTAAAGGAGGTGCCAGAGGATTTCTCATTACTGTGGAGCAGAGGGCTGCTGATGCTGGGCTGCCTGGCTTTCGCACTGCAAGCAGCAAGCAGGAGATAAGCCATCAGAACTCTTGCTCAGTTGTAATAGGAAGTGATTAAATATTCCCTGCTGGTTGTTAGTTTCCTGCCTAAGTAAGTGTGCTGGGTTCATTTCTTACTTCTTCTCAGCTAGCTGTGCATCCATTTCCACCTTCCTGAAACCTTTTACAGGTCCAGGAACAAATAAATCACTTCTAGTGTATTCTCAGGGTAGTCTCAACTAAAAAAGGGATATCAGCATGAAGGACAATTGCAGTGTTGAGCTGTCATCCAGTCCCCACAGGTACCATGAAAAATTACAGCCAATAAAATAACATTTTTCAAAATGTGACACTACTCTTAAATTTTTTCTTCTGCAATAAATGGGTTGTGAGAGAATTTCTGTCCACTTGAGTACAAACTATTCTTCAAGCACTCAATAATAGATTATAGATGAGTTGTATTATTATTTTCTAATGGAGTAAATGTTTTGCTTCAACATTAATTTTCAGGAGCTCAGACAGTAATTTTTTATGCTTTGTTATCATTTTAAAGGTACTCCTTATAATTAAAAAAAAAATCAGGGTTGAGCCAAAGCTGCCCAAAGCCATGAAATCTTTTGTTAAAATAGAGGTCATAATTCAGCTTGTTATGCTTTAGTGAATGGTCAATATGTGCAAATTTCCCATTTTTTTGAATGTTTCTTAGAGGACCATAGCAGTTAAAAATCTTACTGTGATTTTTAAGTGCCAGCCTAATGGTTAAGACGTAGGTTTGTCCTTATCCCAATTTTCTAGATCTTGAGCATGATCTTAACATAGATTTAGTATGAGTTTTCTGTGATGTTGCTTAAAATTGGTTGAAAAAATTGCGAGCAAAGTGTATATCTGCTTGCATTTCAGTTCCTTGAATTTGAACATGACGGTTATTTATACACTATTTATGCATGTGTATCCCCTGACAATTGGTACCAAGAGCATCATTAAATTTAAGGGATTTGTATTCCCACATGGAGAGGTGAAAAGATAATTCTGTGAGGATCTGCTGTATAAATATTTCGACAGCAACCGGGTGAGAATTTTCTGTCCTACTATATATTTTATTTTTCTTAATAGACTCCAATGGGCAGACTGTCAGTCATTTATATCTTTGTATTTTGGACATAGTTGCATTTTTGTGCATAAATCAGGTGCTAAAGACTTTCCTGAAAAGGTTTTTGAGAAGATACTGATGACTGCTGTGAGAGTGGTACGGCCCTTCATGTGGAGGATATTCCAGCATTGTTTATCATTATTAGCAGAGCCTGTGACTGTAGCTCTGAACACATTACTGTCCCAGACTTACTGCTACCCAAATGCCTAATTCTTAATATCAGAAATACACAAATAAACACGGAGAAAAAAATTCTGAATTCTTACTGTGTAGCTTACGGTCTTCATGTAATGGAGTAGCTTGTTCTAGATCAAATATAACATGTCCAAGTTAAGTGGAAGCACATCGGTGCCACTGGCTTAGTAAAACCCAAATTGCTAAACCCAAATTGCTGTACTTCAGCTATGACAGTTACAACTACTGAGTACGTGCTGGTTGTTACCCTTTACAGCTTGCTCTCCTTCACTGAAGAGACACCCAAACCAAGAGTAAAAGGAGCGCACAGCCTGGAAGGATGTGATGTGATGTTGAGCAGAGCACTGCAATGGATTGTAGTGTTCAGTAAAATGGGAATGTACCTTGGAATGGTTAATGTCTCCAAACTAAGCAGTTCAAGCTCCTGTACAGCCAAAAAGCAGTTACAGCATTTTAGAAGGATATTTACATATAAACAGCTTTTCTCAGTTGTTTTAAGGAACCTGGAAATATTTTCTCTTTCCATCACTCCCATATTTCATCTGCAAAGGGTTTTTTCTGGTATTTTTTTGTACTCAGAGCAGAAAATACAGTGGTTGGGTTTTTTGTTTTCTAGCTATTTTTGTTAAAAATGAAATTTTTATAATTTCTAATAATTTTTATAAATGTTTAAAATTTCTAATTATTTTCGTTATAAATGTGTTATACTGCTGTAATTAAGGAAATGTGATATGTCATTAACAGTTTGGGGTTTATCTGTGTGTGGTACTGCAAGATAACCATTTATAAAGGTGAACAATACAAGAGGGTGTTAACGATGATGGACTTCAGTTCTGGTTTAAGGCAGAAACTAACACAGTTCTGTGTTGGCTTCAGCTTCCTCTTGTCTCTAACAAGTTGAGCCACTGAATCAAAATTCACTTGAGTTTGGACCTCTAAAACAGGATATACTTGAAGCTGTTGAGGCCTCTTGTGTTCTGTTTCTTATGAGTTTGGCTCAATTCTGTGAAGAGACAGCAACACGTGTACACCTGTGCATGTGTCAGAGAAGTCCAGGGAGTAAATGTGATTTGCAACATCTTTGGATTAAAGGCAGTCTAAGAATTTGTGTTGCCAGAGCCAGGTGTTTATTTAGTGCAGGCTTGATTTACTTCTTTGTAAATGGTTACAAAGAATGGCTGTAAAAACAACTTGGTGCAAAATACGGTGACTGTTTGTGGCTTCCTTGTGTCAAGGCCCTTTGAATTTCTCACTTGGTAGTTTGTGTGTAGCATCATTTCTTCACACAACGTAACTTACATAGGCAAGCACGGGAGTTCACATTTTAACGAATCTTGGACAATTCTGAAGGCAACATAAGGGCACTAAAGGGAGTCATCACAGTGTGGTGGATTATAGAACTCCATGGAAAGTAGTATGGAAACCAAAAGAAAGTTTTTGTTGATTTTGCTGGTAGAAAGAAGTGAAAAAGATATTCCAGAGGTTATTTAGTGCCAGGATTCTGTTGTATGCTAAAGAATGTCAGAGTGTGTTTCAAACATGTCCTCATATGCATGAGAACAATTTTGAAATGGCTTCACCATTACCTTAGAAAAAGTCACATCCATCTCATGCTTTGGACTGCAAATCAGTTGCACTGTAAATGCCACCCCACCTCGGCCCATTGTGCTGCACGGGTGATTCCTTGGGCTGGCTCACTTGGGACACAAACTGTGTCCCCAGCTGTGCTCAGAGGGCAGTGTCTGTTTTCTCTTTGGCTGAACTGCTGTGTATTTTCATGCTAAAATTATGCCACTGTTTCTATTAGCAGTAAATAGCAAAAGCACAAAGCAGCCATACCCCTATATGTCAGCCCTGAGAGTGACTGAAAGCTTGGCAGAACTGACAGGCAGGGCTCTGTCCTTGCCTTTGGAGCTGCTGTAGCACCCGGGTGACCAACATGTGCTACAGATGCAAGCTGATACACAGCTCTAGTAAAGATCCAGGCTTTTTCCCTGGCACTCATTTTGTTGAATAGACGTGATTTCAATTCCACATTGCTGCCATGTGTGCAGGCTTTAGAAGGAATGCTGGTCTTTTGTTCACACCTGTGGTGGATTAAGGTTGCAGTATGGGCTAAGCATCCTCTCGGCATTTTAGTTGAGAAATCAGCTACAGACAAAAACTGGTCAGAAGTTATGTGGCCTTCAATTAATTCTTCGTAGGTATATGCCTCAGTTGGAAGAAAAAGTTTTGCTTTAGTCTTTTGTGTGAAAAATCTCTTAACCACATTTGCAAGAGGTTGTGAAGCACACTCAGAGGCACTTTCCACAGGTAAGCTGATGGGCAGGGATGGCCCTCAGTTCCCACTCGAAGTGCAAATCTATTAAATACCTTGAACAAGTTTATTGGTGGAGAGATCTTTATTCCCCTTGATGGGTGAAAGGTGGGACAGAAAATGAAAGTCAGTTGAGGATCCTGCAGATAAAGACATCAGAATGAAAGCCAAAGCATGCTGTGCATTTCTTGTAACGCTATAAACAATCTGAATCTGATGTTATCACCACTTGTTTCAGGCAGTGTTATTTTGTGTGAGATTTAAATATTTTGGAGGACTCTCATTAAGGAATAAGAGGCCTGCTTAGTTTACAATTCAAGGGTATGAGATGGATAAACTGTGAGAGAATCCAGGTTATTGTTGGATAGACTAGATTATTTTGGAAGCTTTGGAAATCCTTTCATGAAAATTGTTCCTGTTGGGTGTTTGAGTGGAAATGTGTTGGGACATGTGGTTGAAGGCTCTTTGTAATGGTTTCAAGTTATGCAGACAGTCTCCAGAAAAGCAGAGAATGCCAACTGAACTCTAAAACTTGGTTTCAGTTGTAGCATCTGGGTTGTGGTTTTTTTTTAATTTGGCCATGAAAAAGCTCAACGCTCTTTTAACAAAGGGCCTTCTTCATATAGAGTTTAGTTGTTACTGTATTGGAAATAGGGAGCGAGGGAAGGCAGAAGAAGAACCACCAAGGACTGGTGCCTGTACCCTGAGCACAAGTCATTCAACTCAGTGAGAAGTACGGTGAATTTCTGCAAGCTGGGAAATAAGGCAACCTGACTTGGAGTGTATTAGTTCAAGTGGGCTGCTCTCCTGAGCATAGTTCAGACAGTCTGAGATATGAGGAATCACAGTGACTTTGCTTATTTTTTAATTGCCTCTGATTATTTACAAAATTAAACCAAATAGTTAAATACTTAGGTAATAAAAACACACACTTTTCCCTTTATTAAATCATAAGTATTCCACTAAATAGCTTTATATAAATAGATTGATACAGTCACCTTGAGTATGAAAATGCTTTTTGCTTGATAGTTGATGTTTTTCCCAGCCACACTTTCTACCACATCTTGGGAAATGAGACGAACATACTGCCTGTGCACATAATGTGTTGGGCAACCTGTTCCTGTTTACCAGTACAGTAACTTAATGGAAAGTCAGTGAAAACCTTGTTAAAATAATGCTGAGTGACCTTTGAGAATTGGCATATTTTACTTTATATGCTTATCTTGGTAAGATATTCATAGATGGCACAAATTCATCTAAAATGTATCACTATGTATATATTCAAGTTCTCAGATTATTGGAGTTGAATATTTTGAATAGCTGAAAAATTTTCTAAAAATCCAGGGTTTCAATTCACATTTTCTATTGAGTGGGAAAAAAGGGTGAACATAGAACATGGTTGTGAAATTTTCTGGTAATAGTCTGCAGGTAAGGTAAATGTTCTAAATTTTCATTTGTAGCTGTTCTGTGATACATATATATATATATATATATATGTCTTAAATACAGTTACTGTGCTTGTGCAATAACCGTTGGCTTTAGGGAACTGCTGTTTATCTTCTCAGAAAACATGAAAGGAGAAAGAGGAGTTCATAAAGCATTGTTGTTTTCTTTTGATACATCTTGCTCCAGGGAGTACAGGGGAATGTGGAAAACAGGTGTCTCACAGATTTCAGCAGACATTCTCATTATATTCTCTTGGCTCAACAGATGAGTTCCAGATACCCATAAAGCTTAAATTTGTGATCTAGCTCAGGCCATTGCACTGAATATTCTATGCAGATTGAGTATGAACATAACAGTATGAGAAGATGTTTAGAAATACTGGGGTTTTTCTTGCATTGGAAGGGTTAAATATTCCAGTCCTGAGTAGATCCTTATTTATAGTCTTCTGCAGGTTTTTCATGCATGATATAGTGGGAATGGGAGTGGTGGAGGAGGCAGTGGACTCCTTTGAAAGAAATATAGGACTTCTCTGAGAATGTCCTTCTATACGGACCTTAGAGTTCTTTCCATCTTTTTATTATACCAAAGAGTAAACTGACTGTGTACAAAGCATTCAGTTCATGTACACTATAGGGAGAAAGAGAGGCCTGGAGGTAAATCAGTAGCAGAAATGTCAGTTCACTGACAGCCCATCAGTAAAATGTGTGGTGCCAGTTCTGGTTTGGGTTGAAAAAAGTGGTAAAATTCCTCAGATAAGAGACCCAAATTTGTATCTCCAGTAAAGACTGAGCAATGTACAGTACAATTGTTCTTGTATTTATTGTGTTTTTACTGCAAGTATTGAATGCATAGGGATCTCCCAAGAATGTTGTTGCAGCACAGGTGCAGTGCTGGCCAAGCACTGGGTAAAAATGCACCATGTACACAACCTCTGTGGATATGCTAAGTCCCAGGGCATGGAGCCTCCTTGCAGCCGTTCTCTTCCAATAGAACTGTAGCGCCTGGAGGGCTGCACTTTGGAGCACTGTGAGCTGCCTACTGCCGGTCTCTGCAGCAGGAGGGGGAGGAGGATCTGTATTACACTCCCATCTGTCCTGATGCAATGCTTGTTCCCCATGTCCTTATGCATGCCTGTTACTGAGGGGACATAAACACAAATTCAAAGGCTATAAGGAACTGCCACACTTCCCAAAAGTTCTGCCATTTCTGGTTGCTGTGTAAAACACCAGTGTCCACAAACAGGTTCTTGAATAACATGCAATGGAAAAAACAACAAATCAGTGCTGTGCAAATCCCATACATCTTCAGGATTTGATTTTGTCCAAAATGATAACATTTTTTGTTTGTTTAGTCAGAAGAGTTTATTGGGCTGCACTTTTGGTTAGTCTGATGTTTGATTTCAAAAGTAAGTGCTCCCCACATCACTAATTCTGGGCCATGCATTTAATGATGAAACATTTATTTAATAATATTGTTACATGTTCCATGAATTGCTTTTGGGAGAAAGTGTTTGTGGGTGTGAGAAGTATGTGGGTGCTTCTGTGTGTGGTCAAGATTGCTACTGAGATTACTTAGATCAATTGCATATGGATGTCAGGCATGCAAAGCTAAAATGTGGGGGTGTGTGACAGTTACAAATCTGTCTGCTTTCGGAGGCTGATAGCTGCATTCAGCAAAACCCACTGGTTTCTGGTCCTCTGGGCAGTAGGAAAATTGCATCTGAGCTTAGTTTTTCCATGGGTTTACTTCTTTATTTAGGACTTAGATTGACTCGAAAATTTTAACATATCTTAGTACAGCCACAGTTTTGTTCATGCAATACCTAAAGGTTTGCATGATTCTGTAAATCAGCTCGAAGCTGACCCAAAACCAAAACCTTGACACAGTTCAGGTTGTGGTGAATATCTGGGACTTCATGATGCCTATCATGATGCTTACAGCCAATGAAAGTGGCAAGGTTACAGATGTCAGAGAGTTTGACTATATTCCAGGTTTGAGTTCACTTAAATTGATTGCTACTCTCTGCTTGTAGCACAGCCTTGTCCTGTACATAGTGTGCTTGATTCTTGTTAGACCTCATTGAAGGGGGAGCTTTGAATCTTGCCATAGTTAAAGAACCAGAGTCCAACAGATTGGTTCACATGAAAAAATAGATTTTATCTCCTGAAGCTGAAATACGGCAGAGGTATCAACAGATCTTAGCACATTGCCACCAGAATGCCAGCTCAACACTCACAGTCAAGGAAATGAATGGTTAATGGCCTTAAATATTTTACCCAATTCCCTTTCTTTGCTACTAATTACTTTAAAAATTATTATAATTATATTTTTATTCATTATTACTGAGCACCTGGTAGAAATTTTACAGGAAAACCATTGTGGCTGGTTGTAGCTTATCCAGTTAGAATTGTAGCCTTTTGTAGAGTGTGGAAATGTCTCGTATTTTGCTGTATGGTAACTAAAGAAACCCAAGTGAAAAGGCTGAATTTGTGCCATACTTAAGATTATTGGATTTATGTTGAATGTGCTGACACTACTTTCAGTGCAAGATCTGCAGCGTGTTCTGAGTGGGGCTGAGAGAACCTAAACTTCAGAGGTGAAACTGCTGGCCAGGGTCGTGGTATAATGACCTTTTGGTCTAAAGCAGGACAGAGATGTTGGTTCTGGGTGTTTTAATTTGGGGTTTTTATTATTTGCAATGTTCATTGTTCTGGGGTTTGAGATTTTTTAAATGGTGAGAGTAATTTCAGGGATCACTTTCACTCCCCCCTTCAGTCACTGTGTTAGTAATGTGATAATGTCAGCAAGCAGTGATATTCTAAGTGAGCTTGTTGCCAAGATGATTGTAGAGATTTCTATCTGTCCTTGTTACAGATGAATGGAAATAAATACTTGGTTTAATCATCATCAGTGCTTTAACGAATGAGCCCCTTTGTTGTGCAGATCCTACATGTGCCTCAGATGTAAGCTCTAATGAGTTTCTTATTAGATATGTTGTCTATTCAGATTATCATTTGCTTTTGCCCTTTTGAGGTTTTTAGTCTACTCTACTGTTTTTTTGGATTTCGTTGTACTTAGAATTTTTAAACCCACAGATTATCTAGTGCTTATCAACCCTTGTTACTTTGCTGCAGCTCCCTGCTCTGCCCCTTCCCCTGTCCCAAGCAAGGAGGGGTGGAAATACCATTTTTCTTCTGGTGATTAGTTTCAGGCTTATGGATAAATATTTGTAGTGGAAAAAATGAGTAAGAGTTGCTGATGATGCAGCTTCTGTCAGTTCCCTGAATACAGTAAGGAACAGAAGCAAAAACACTTGTGGTAAAATTACATCTCTGCTACAGTTTCTGATGGTATGGTACTGTGGATAAATAAAAAGGAAAAAAAGAATCACACCTCTAACCAGCAATGCTCTATGGGCAAAAGCTACTCAAGTTAGGCTGGACTCATTCGGGAATAGGTGTAGTAGAAATCTTGCAGTATTAGTCATTCTTCAGCTTTCAACCTGAATTGAATAACATGAAAATGGCAGAGTATTTCCCCTTACTCATGGTGTAACTCTTAATGGGACAGCTTATGAGAATTTTACATCATATATGCAGAGCACTTTGGTCAAATGAAAACATAAATCTTTTGCCTCATTTCTGAACTAATCCATGCCATGGGATAGCTATGATTTCTTCAGCTCTCTAGCAAACCTCTTTCAGTTGAGAGCTCTTTGTCTGTAAGGACATCAGAGGGCTGCACAAGGACTGTGTAACCCCTGCCTCTTTGCTTGTCCTGGTATGTGCTTTCCACAGGGTGCTGATGGCCCTTCCAGTATTGCTTTGCTGCTGAGCAGCTCAGGGTACCTGTGGGTGACAGTTTTTATAATACAGACCCATAATAATTGGGAGTTTTATTTTGTAGTTGTGAGAAGAAAATTATTGGAAAGGATAACTATTTCAAAGCTGTTGTAATGGATTTATATTTTCACCCCTTTATTGGTGCTGTTGTCATTGCAAACTGATTCATAAGAGACAGGAACTCAGACTCAGACAAGGAACAGATTCCATCTGGATTTACTGAAGTGCTTTGCAGTCAGGGGGTGGCACAGGCACAATCCTGGATATATTTTCAACAGTACATGAGTGGATCACATTAAAGTTCTTGCTTCCAAAATGTGGTCAGTAATTGAAGCTGAGAATTAGGACATATAAAGCCTTTTCAGACTGAAGGCAAATACTGATCTAAAACGCTACTTCTGACATGGACAAATTGTTCTTTTAACTACTTAACCAGAAATTTCTACTGTTTTGTTTCAGATGATTCTCACTGCCCATACATGATTATAGTAAAAAAGATCTCCTGTTTTCTGAGCCTGCCTGATTACTGCAATACTTAGTAATTGGAGGGAAAGAAAAACCAAACAAAACCCAAAAGAAAAAAAAAAAAAAACCTCACTCTATCTAGTCAGCTTTTCAGTCACAAACAGTTCAATAAAATTTTACCTTCATGGTGTGTGCGGGCTTCATGAGTGACAGTCATGCTCTCCCTGAAGTTGTCAATCTATAGCTGCATGGTAATTTTAACTACAGCAGAAACGAAGTTTAAGCAACCTTATTTTAGCATGTCACATGAATAAAATGCTTGTGTGGCTAAGTTTAAAATCAATTTTTTAGGTTGCTTGCTTTTTTCCACACTATGCCAAGATGCAGATGCAGCTCATTAGTTGTACCAGCATTGCAGAGTCCTGCAATCAGCTGTGCAGCCCTGCAGAGCAGCATTAAACTCATAAGTGTTGTTTTATTTGTGTCAGAAGACACTTTTGGGGTGCAGGACAAAGAGCCCTTCATTTTTCCCCATTACTTAGATGCCAGTATCATTGTGCTTGCAATCTGGTAGAAACCACTAAGCTTTCACAAAGACATGGCTCAAAGAACTGTTTATCTGACCATGTTGTTATCAGTTACATTATGACTTTTGTTTTATAGTCTCATGCAAACAACAAATAGAGGAACTCTGCATATTTTTTCTGTATTCAAATGCAGTACCTGCTAAATCTGTTGTCACACTTAGAAATTTCTTCAAAGGCAAAAAAAAAAAATTAAACAGCAGTAAAAAATTTAAAGCTAATATTCCTCACAATTAGCTTCTGTGACAAACATTTTAAACTCAATTTGAAATGTTGCTTTGCTTGGGGTTTTTTCAAAGGAATTATTCTTCTACTAATCGGATAGGCAGCGTTGGAAGTACCTTGTGCCTGTTTCTGTGCAGCACAGGCAAGTGTAAACCCAAACCCTCCTTGAAGTGCAGCTCACATAGGGGAGATGATGCTGATATTCTAATCACTGCTCGCTTAGCTCATAATGCAGATTAAATGGTGGCAACGCGCAGAAGCTCGGAGAATTCCGAAGGCTGGTGCAGGGAGCAGGTTTTCCTGGTTTAGTCGCAGCGCGGCCGCGGCTCGGCTCGGTCGGAGGGGCTCCGAGCCGCTCCCCAGAGCGCCCGGCCCGGCCCCACGCTCGCAAACATCGCTGTGCGCGATTCCAGAGCCCTCCTGGGGCTCCTGCCAATCCGTACCACAGCACCAGGAGGTTTGGGGAAGTAATGATTTAACGCTTGAACAAATAAAACAGTCTCACAGAGCAGTTTGCCTCCCCCCACACGTGAAGTCAATAGGCAAACAAGGTTTAAATACCTCCAGTTTACAAACACGCTCCACTTTGCTTTGCTGCTTTCTTCCCCCCCCCCCCCCCCAACTATTGTCTTACAGAAAGAATTTCACCTGCATTTTTCCTCAGCAGTAGTTGAATTGCTTACCAAACCTTAAAAATCTCCTCAAAACATAAAACATGAACTGATTCACAAAAGCTGTTAGTTTCTGAATGGTAATTTTGCTTCCATCTAATATATTCTGTTTTTTTTTTTTGTCTACCGAGACCAAGCTTGTAGTGTTGCAAGCACTAGAGACAGAAAATAGGAAGCTTCTTTTTTATAGAAATCAGTATTAAATATGCTGGGTATCTTGGAAAAGACAGTAATTTTGTCCCAGCTTGAGGGAAATAGCAGCAAACAGTGCTTGTATTCATATGCTGACTAGTACTTAGTGGATGGTGATATCTGTGTGATGATTGCATTGATGTTCCTACATTTTAGCCATTGAATCATACATGAAAAGTAACTCTCTGATCGATACTCTACAAATTATAGCCAGTTTTAGAGTGGATAAAATGTGCATTGAATGGCAGCTGATTTACACATGTGGGGGAAAACCAATTTCCTGGGTGCTGGGTTTGGCTTTTGAGTTTAGGTTTTTTGGTTTGGATTTAATTGCATTCACATTGATAGCAGTTAAATCCAGATTTCTTGTAGTAATGGTCATTGAAGTGATAGTGAAAATTTCCCATTCTGTTTGAGATGTTGGTACTTGGCTCTTTGCTTTTGTTGGTGAAGATAAAAGCATTAAAGAAGCTGTGATATTTAGGTTTTTTTTGGACAGATGAGTATCAAAGCAAATCACAGTACACTCACAATGCAAGAAAAAATTACAATTATACTGGAAGTAATTTGTCTTACGATTTTCCACTATTTCCTGATGGTAGGAAACAAATTGGAAAGGAGTCATACACCTGAAAGTGACTAAGAGTGTACCGTCACATTTAAGTTTTGAAAAACTTTATTTCTCAAAAGTTTTAAATTTACCTGTAGAGCTGAAGGAAGTCTTTGTGTCAAGTGTCATTTTACTGGAACATGTTTTTCACTCTGCTTGTCACAGTGAAAACTGAAAGTTAACATTTCTTTTCAAAGATGGCACTCTTACAAAAGCTGTGACTGGGGTCTGTTGACTAAGATGAAGTAAATGAGCTAACCCATAAATTCAGAGCTCACACCAGTCTGGCTAGAAGTATTTTTTATTGTGAGGATGACAAGCAAAGGGTCTGAGTTCAGGAAAAACTCAGATGCTCAAAGGTCACATTGGAGTGTAGTCTCAAGTATCCATTTTTATTAGCCTTTGATTCCATGGAGAGTTTTTGAAGACTGTCTTGTACAATGTTCAAAAACTTTTTAGGGGCAACGTGAAAGACTAAAACTGAAATACTCATGTGTTTAAAACATTAGGATTTCTAATACGTTAAAGGTTTTGAAGCTTTAGGTTTACATTTTCAGATATTTTTATGTAATGAGGTAAAAATATGAAACTTAGTATATACTAAGGTAGCATAAAAATTTAATTAGCAGTCCTAAACCATATCTGGTTTTCCCACTGTAAGTAACAGTGCCAACCTTCTTTATTTCTTGGCAGCAAATACCTAAAGGTAGTATCAGAACTGAGGAGTTTTTCCTCTAGGTATCCCTGCCAGAGAAGAAACAAAAATGGTTTTCACCTGTTTCCTGGTGTTCCTTAAACTGCCAACAGCTCTTCAAGATTCTTTAAGGCAGAAGCCAAGCCATAAAAGCTGCTGGGTGTTTTTCACTATGCGTATTAGATAGATGGGAGTGGATAAATTTTGTTTCTTTCACTCTGTAGTTTTGGGTTGTGATCCCAGATTGCTTTTCCAACACAAAAACAGCAACAGTACATTGATAGGCTCAAATACCTGTACAGGGTGGAGAAATATATGAACTCACTCTGTCAAAGCTTGAAATGGGCTTTGCAGTCTGTAGAGACACACAAATTAGGGTGTTGTTTTGTTTTTTTTTTTTCCCTTTGTTACGTGCAAAGCCTAAGATCAGTAATGAATCAGTTGACATTTGACAAGCTTCTTGCGTCCCTGTTGTTTTTGGTATTAATCCTTCTTTGTTTTCCTTTAAATTTTTGGCACTGTTGGAAGTTCTGGTTGGGTGAGTTCAGGTTTTTTGGGGAGGGAGGAGTTTGAATTGGATGATTCCATAAAGATGTTTTTCTTTGGGCTTAGAAAATGTCACAAGATCAAAATCATCTTAAGAATAGCGCCTCTCCTTCCCCTTTAAAGGCTGTGTTCCAGTTATATTTACTTGTCAGATTGGACAATTTTCTCAAGTAGGCAATCTTGCATTCTGCTTAGGTGATGGACTACATGTTTTCTGTTGTTTGCTTGCTGCTTGGCACTATGGATACAAACAGTAATCAGATGAAAACAGTTTTAAAATGGAACAATGTCACACATTTAAGAAAGTGTCAGAAAGGGAGGAAAGACAATTTCTGCTTTTGATGCAGTACAGTCAAGAACCTTCTGAAATCAGTGTCTGGATGCTGTACAGTAGCCCACTCTGAAGAGGGAGTCTGTCATGGTTAACCCTGCCAGAACTGTGGGCTGCTGACGAGGAGAACATGTTGCAGTGGCAACTCTGCCATCCAGCAAGAATGAAATCTGCTCAGTTTCCGTCCCCACGGTTGGCTTTATGCCTGTGCCTTGGACAGCTTTTTGAAATCTGTGGAGAAGTCCTGTTGCTTATTCAGAATTTCTGTTGAACGTTTATGACAGGTTTCACAGGGGTAAGGAGATTGTGGAAGTGAACAAGGATTTCTTTGACCTATTCATTAAGCTATTGAGAAGTCCCTAAAATTCTAAATCAATCCAGTTGACTGAGATCCAGCCCTAGGCAATGTGCTTCCAGACACACTATGTCAGTGTAGGGTCCAGCACACACTGAGGAGAGAAGCTATTTGTGCTTTCCTTCTGTCCCCCTTGTTAAGCATTTTGGCTCTAAATCCACAAGTCACTTCTTAATTAAATCATAACTGCAGGATTCAGTTGTGTGCATTTGAAAGCCTGGGCTTCATTCTGAAGGTATTAATGTGAATTGGAAGCTCTTCCATAAACCAAAAGATTCATAGTCTGAATTCATAGTCTGGGCTGTAAAACTCTTGAGTTAGATCTCCATGTAATTCCTTAGTAACTTTTTTAAACTAGGCTCCCTAGAAGTATTCTATATTCTTAATGCAGTTTGACACCTAGAACACTTACTCTTCTAGTGGAACAATTGACTTGTTACCACAGCTGAAATCTCTAAATCAATATATTCAGGATCAAATGTGCTTTGCTTTAGTGGCTGTTTACTTTAGCTGGCTGAGATTGATGAGCTGGCATCTGGAGATACAGAAAGGCCATTGCAGTTGTAGCTCCTGTACCTCTTCTTTGGGTTTTTTAGGTAATTTCGTTTTTCATAATACAAATTTAGGATTGTGGGGTGGCTTTTAGGGTCAATGAAGCAGTGTCACTCCATCTTCTTGAAACTGAGTGTGTGCCTAGTTCCTGGAATTCAGTGGGGCTGTTCATAACTCTGGCATAGAGGCTTTAGTGCTTAAGGTCAGGTAGCTCATATTTGCAGAAACCAACTCCTAGGATTTGGGGGTTCTAGCTTGGGCTTGGTTCTGTTTGCATTCACACTGGCATGAATCCAGTGAAAAAATCAGAATTGTATAGGAATCAAACAAACCTTTCCCCTTGTCCCCTTTCATCTCAACTATCTATAATCTGTACTCTTAATAAGAAGTTAGTACTGTTCTTTCTGTAACGGATGAGTGACTCAGTTTTATTAAATCACTGTGGGCTGAAAAATCCACATGCAAAAAAATCCACATCTAATTAAATATTTTGTGTCTGATTCTGATTGTACTTACATGATGTGGCTCTGACTCCATGGAGATGCATTAACTTACTCTGGTTTTATGAGGCCAGAGACTGTGGCCCATTGTCTGAGAGAGAGAGCCTGTACTTCCAGATTCCTGGGTGTTGGTCTTGGCTAAGCCACTGCCTGGGATTGGGGAATCTGCTCATTGTTTCTCCACTATAAAGCAAGTGTGATCACATGGTAAAACCTGAGAGAAATGTGGGGTTCAATGAATGCTGTTTGATCTGAGGCTCGAAAGTGTTGCAAGCGTTAAATGACTTCACATTCAAGTCTAGAGTTATGCTCGCACTTGTGGTATAACTGAAGAAAAGATGGTTCTGTTCTTATAAAAGTTGTCGTCCTGTGCCAGGAAAGTATCTGCCAGTTTTCAATAAATTACATCCTTCTCAATGGGGAGTGGGAGTAAAGCAAAGAGAAAATTTCTACTTCATGTTAATTCTTCCTTTAGCATTTATGTGAAATGAGATTTAGTGTCAAGAGTTGTCAAAAGAAAAAAATTAACTTTTAATATAATGCAACCAAACAACCTGCTGTTGAGGAATGTGTAGCTGGTTCAGGATTTAGAAAACGTGTGCTGATCGTGTCCAGGTCAGAACTGTTAAGGGTTAACAAACCAGAGCCCCTCACTTACCTGGGCTGTAATTTGCACCACTATAGCTGAGAGTTCGCACTGCTTTGTCTCCTAGTACAAGTCTAGAGAGAATTCCTTTCCTGGCTTTGCTTTTGAGAGCTTGGGGGTGGGAGAAGGGAGGAATTAAACAAGTCTCCAGGTAGTCCTGATGTCATGATCAGTATTCTGCTGTTATTTCCACTTGTCAGGCGCTGTTGGAGTGGCACAACTCAGAATGTTAAGCATCTGCTTTGTAAGTGTGTAGGCATGAGAATCATTACAGATTTGTTTATGGAGATAAATTCTGCCTCTTCTGATTTGCATGTGAATTGAGGGGCAGACAGAAGTTTATACTTTCTGTAAGAATTATAGGGACAGCTTTTAAAGTAAGCAGTAGAAAATAATAAAAAATAAATGGTTAAATAAAGTATTCAGACAATTCTACAGATACTTGCTCAATTATGTTTAATGAACAGAAGTCTTAAAAATGCATCAGTATCACAGTCTTTTCCTACATAATAAGCAAATGGGATTGATGCCATTGCATTTCCTTACTGATGTGTATTTTAATAACCCAGGTATGATAATAGCTGATATAATAATAAACATAATTGTAACAGTGCCCTCATTAGATCACATTTACAGCATGGGGATATTTGTGTTTGATCAGTCCCTGTTTCATAGAAGTTGCAGTATTTGTTGTATCTGCCTCTCTAAAAACCCTGTCCCCTGTGCATTGATGGGCTCAGACACTTGTCTTTGCTTATGCTCAAGTCTCTTTAGTGCTTTTCTTTATCAGAGGGGCCAGCCTCTGTGGTACTGCTCAGTGCAATGTGGTCTGTCAGCAGAGAGGAGCTTGAGTGTGGTTTGGTACAAATTGCTGGGTGCCAGAGTTCCTCACTGCTCTTTCAGCAGAGACATGATGAGCAGGAAGCTGTATGTAACCTGAGAAAATCAGACCTTGATCAGGTAGTTTGCTCTAAATGCAAGCTGCAGGAAGACTAATGTGTTAAACCATTTTGTCAACCTGTGGGAAACCAAAATAAGGTGGTTGGATATTCCATGCAAGGCTTTGATATTCCATGTAAGTTTTTGTGGGTAATCCAGGGAAAGGTGTGCTTTTATTGTGCTGGAAAACCAGAGATACTTTTTATCTTTCATGTTAACATGTCCCTGGTGTAAACCCTTGCATGGCAGGGTGCTGGCTGTTTTTGCTTTTATTAGCAGAACCCAGTCCTTTGGTTAGGAAGGGTTCCCAAATGCTCATTCTAATTCTCAGCTAAGGTAATTTCTGGTTTCTGCTTAATGCTCATTGCAAGCATTTGGGTCTTAACAGATTCTTCAGCTCATCAGCCTCTCACCAAATGCCATGGAAAGGGATGGTTCAGACAGCAAAGAGAAGGAATAGAGTCAAGAAAACAGGGAGATTTTATTTTATTCTCATCCTGGTCTGCATGCAAAGTCAGTTTCTATATGAACTGCAGTAGAGTGTAATCAGAAGGGAGACAAAACAATTGCTTTGGTTTTGTACTTGATGTTAATTAATCAAATAATTTAAGTATGACTGTTGAATACTGTATTATTTAAATTATTTTTATTATTACTTTGGAAGGCTAAATGTAAGATTCTGTCATTCCATTGCTTCCTGAAGCTCACCATCCTTTGAGGTGTTCAGTATTAAATTAAAAATGAAGTGTCTCCCCAGCTGGGGCATCTGTAGCCAGCAGAGAGTACAAACTGACAAGGAGGCCTTATAGAATGATATAGAACCACAGAAGACAAAGTCAGCAAGTTAAGAAAATACCTCTGTGCCAGGACATTCTGTAAATTTCTCCGGAGAAATCCTACAACCCTTCAAGAAAGTTGACCTCATTTGCATGTTTTGATTAGATTGCTGTCAGGCTTCTTCTGACTTCCTACAAAGAAGAGAAAAGTAGTTTTCTGAACAAGTCTCAGGAACTACTTTAAGTCTCAGTATATTCCTTATAAATAACTTAATAACTGGAGAGAAAGATTTTTGTGTGCTGTGTCCAAATCTCTTGGGGAATTATGCTTTATTGTAAAGAGGAATGCTCTCCTCTATATTCTATCTTCCACTTTAGTGAAGGGATCATCAGTCTCCCAACTAAATTCCTGAAGTATTTATTAGTTAACTCAGCCTCTGGTATTGTCACAGCTGGGGAGCTGTTTCTTTAAAGGACTGTAAATGAAAGCATAACTCAGGGACATATTTCAGAGAGCTACGATGCTGTGTGACAAATGTTCAGTGTGGGAGTAGCTTTAAAAAATTGGGGAGGCAGAGAAAGAAAGAAAGAAAATACAATGAACTAGGCACTATTTTCACCTTGATGGGTATTTCCCTAAGTACCTTATAAATAAAGGGTGGAAAATTTAGACTTCTGACAACTTTTCCTTTTCTAAGAAAAAGGAAAGTGTTCTAAGCAGTATTTTATCAACCAAAATACATATGAAAGATGCTTTGGCTGTACCCAGGCTCTTTAGAGATGAGCCATAAAGTCATAGCTGAAATACTTGTGCAAGTGAAGGCAAATTAATTATGCTGCTTTCCACTCTTGTTAAAAGGTGCTATGGTTTATTCTGGTCTTCTACCATAAAAATGTGGAAATCACATGAAATAGAGAATGTTTTTGTCTTCTACTTCCGTAGTCACTTATTCTACTTTGTTATTATGCGGTTCTGGTGTTGGTTTTGGTATGATTGCTTTAACAGGGAAGGGTCTGCATTTACTTTTATATGCTGCAATACTGGATCTTGGATTGGGCTCATGAATAGCTGGTCATTTACAACTGAAGATCCTGTTGCCTACTTTGGGAGTGAGGTATCTTGAGTTGTTAGCTTAACTGTGAGCAATGAAATAATTCACGTGATGGAGAGTCTTCCCTTGGCTGTTGGAGGTAGAGTTCAGCTATATTAGGATAAAGCATGTCTGAAACTCATGAGCTGGACCCACATATTAGGCTGTAGATTATGTTGAAGTAATCATAATTTTGATAAAATCACAATTCAAGCCATGTTGTGGTTTTCAGAGTCAGACAAAAAGTATTTTCTGCCAAAAATATTCACTTGACTGCAGGTGGTCTCTTCCTGTTCCACCTATCCCCCAAATGCACACACAGATAAAAACTGAGGGAAGCTCAAATGGTGGGAGGAGAAGGGAATTGCTGGTCATTTTTTGCAATGAGAGATTAGTTTAAACCTCACCTCTTGGAAGATTTGACTCTTCATCTCATCTCAGTTTTACCAAAGTGGAAGCAGCCATGAGGAATCACAGAATATCCCGCATTGTAAGGAGCCCACAAGGATCAATGAGTTCAAATGCTGGCCCTGCAGAGGACTCGAAGGACCACATCATGTGCCTGGAGCATTGGCCAAATGTGTCTGGGACTCAGCAGGTGTGGTGCTGTGAAAAGGAGAGTGCAAGGCATCCTGTGGCTGAGCTTTACTAAGAACAGACCCAGGAGTGTCCAGAGCACATTCCCAGTGACTCAGAGCAGATCTCAGAGGGCTCTCTCCAATGCTGTCCTTGTTCAGTGTGAGACATGGCTGTGTGTGCCATGCATTGCTGTGCCTGCAGAGCTGCAGTCCCACTTCACTGTTGGTTGGAAAGAAGTACCAAATTATGAAAAATACCTTAGTGAAGTGCAGCAGGCATTAGTAGTGTGGGGATTCCTTTCCCCTCCGAGAGGTTTGGAGGGAGAGGTTGAGTTTCTGTCCCTGCACAGTTTAGTTGGCACACAGAAAGGCATTTTGAAGCATCTAGTCAGAACTATCTTTAAAACATGGGTTGGAGTGAAAAAGTGATTTCTAGCCATGCCCATGACTGCATCCAGAAATCAGTTGTGTTGGTCTCCTCTGGAATGGACAAAGAAATAGAGAATGATTAAATTACGTAGCTTTTTATTTTGCTGTAATTAAAACAATGGCAACCAGCTGTCTTAATTTTCTCCAAACCTCAGTGATAACGCTTTCATTACAAAAAATAAACCAAAAATTGTTAAGGGCAATGGGCAATGAAATAACAGGAATTTTATAAAGGTAGCATGCAATAACTCCAAGAGGTATGGGCTGTTCTTTTCTTTTGTAACTTTAAAGCTGAATTACACCACTGGAAGTCTTCTCTGTCTTCACTCCTTGTGCCCTCTCATGTGGCAATGTTTGAAGTAGTAAACAAGGAAGGACATCCTGAAAGATTTTCTGTCTCTTCCCTTTTTTATCAGCAGAAGTGTTTGTTGTTGGTTTTTTTGTTTCCTTTTTTTTTTCTTTTTTCTTTTTTTTATTGTCTGCGACTGAATGGTTCTTTAAATTTTAATGGCTGAGGGAAGATGCTGACTGGTGCCACAAGCTCTCCTACTCCACTGGGGATATTGATTTGGATGTGTCTGTTGCTCAACAGTTCCTCTCCTTGTAGAGAAAAGTTGGTGAGGATTTTAGCAATCTCACCCATTATTAGCACATGCAGTGGGCTCAGGTGCATGAAGGAGCAATTTTAGATTATTTTGATAAGATTTCTTTGAATGCTTATCATCATTTCCAGTCAGTCTGAGTATAGAAGTAAACCATGAGAAACAAAGACCTTCCAACAGGTTGAGAATAAGGACATTTAAGGTCAACCTGCTTCACATATTTATGCTATTAGTCTTTGGAGACATCTGTAATTCAGACAGTTCTAATATCCTTTGTGTTCTTCAGTTTTACATTTTGGCATCATATTCAGAGCAATTTTCCATAACTTTTAAAGAGAGGAAAATAAGATGTTTGGAAACAGCCCCACAGTTTTGCTGAACTCCAGGGTACCATTTACTTTGAGAAATGTTCAGGCGACTTTGTTTCCTCTTTTAATGGCCTAATGGAGTTTTAGTACAAGCCAATGAAACTTTTTTCTTCTTGCTGTTTGTATAACATTGAGAACTCCTATTCCCATCAGTTAACAGGAAGTGTCTTACTTCTGTTCTTCATTATGTATGTAACAGAGTGTGTCAACAGAAGATTGTCAGAAGTAAAATGCAAACTTACTGTTTTTCTTTCATTAGCATCACATGGCCTTAAGTGAGACCATTTCTCTCCTGGAAACTTAAGAAATTCTAAAAGTTAAGATGTATATAACATGTAGATTTTTCAATGTTTTTTTATTTTCAAAAGGGATGGTCCCCTTCTAGTATGTAATGAAAATTTATTACTTGTATTTATCTAAGCTACTGAATCCTTCTACAGCAGCGCTTCTGTTGTGGTAGGAGATTCTGTTTGGTTTATTTGTTTTTTGGGTATTTTTTTTAGTTCTGCTATGTTTTTATCAAAGAATTTGAATTTCTTGTTAAATGCTAAAAGGAAGTGCATTTTAAACTTCCTGTTCTTCAGCAGGTCTGCAAAGGCAGTTCATTCATTAGATTGCACTCATAAAGGCTTAGCAAGCAGTGAGGACTTTACACAGAATCTCTTCAACATTAATTTAACAAATTAAAACTTTCACTGCAAGTTTCTTGTGATTTTTTTTTCATACTGATAAATTATGAATGTACCTGCAATTCAAGGTTGGCTTTGCAGTATGTGCTTTTATACAGACCCTGCTGTGTCCTGACACTCAGTTTCATTAATTCTTCCCTCTCTCTCTGCAGACTGTGTATCACAGACAGGCTTGTTGGTTTAGTCAGCAGTGGACTCTTAAGAGGAGAGTGACAAATGATCCTGTCTCAGCTGTTCCTTGAGCTGCAGCTCTGTCCTGACCTCGTTCATAGCTCTCAGAGCTGAACTCCAGCTCTACCTTAGTTTCCTGACCCTCCATCCCACTTGCAGGAGAGCACAAGGAATCACTTCCCATCTCCAAGTGAGCATTTGTTGAGCCGTGCCATTAGCCTCACCCCAGTTGTTGTTGAAGCTCTCCAGGCTGAGCAGGACAAGAGAAGAATTCCACCTTTAAGAGCTTTCAATTCACTAACTGACATCTACCAAAAAATGTCCTGCTAGCATTCCAAGGCTAATAATCTTCTTAGAGAGGCTAAAAACTCATTAATAGAGTGGCAGTAGTGTTCGAAAAGGCTTGTGACCCTTGCTGGAGGGTCCAGGGTATCCAGGTTAGAGAGTCCAACCCAGGATAAATCAGCACACTGATCTTGTGTTCTGGCACTCAGGCTCCTATATGACAATTTATATATTAATGATTCTAATCCATTTTGAAAGTTTGCAGTATACCCACAGAAGGGTCATTTACTTGGTACCACAGGCAGCTCCAGCTCAACTAATTTATAAATATTGTAAATCAGTTTATAAATTATATTTAATGGTTACTATGTATCAAAGAAACAATGGAGCAAGGAGGTTTCTGTGCCAAATGTATTTATGGAGATTTTGGTTAGACAGAATGTGAGGGAGAGAAGAAAAAAGCTGTTTCCTTTATATACCATGTGAATATTTCTCCATCTAAAAAAGCTGACTTCTAGCCATGAAGAGTTAACATTGATGAGGAATGTGTGGAAACCTTACATAACTCGTTCAGCCTCATCTCATGGGTGTTTCTCTGTACACTCTGCCAGAACTAATTTCACGGTTTTAAAACAACTCATGGTACAAAAAGAATACGTAATGAATTGCTGTGAGATATGATTGTTTCCCATCTGAGAGATAGAAAGACCTGTAGCTCTCCAGGACTTATTAGAAATCATTTCTCAGTTAAGTGTGGTATGTATAGCTTAACAAAGGCTGTGTGGTTCCTCTTGAATACATCAGGGTATGACTGAGCAAAGTAGACCTTTTGCAGGCATTTGAGATACTCTTCCCCCTCCTTTTCCCCAGCATCTTTTCCTCTCCTAGTTTATAAATTCAGAGAGACCGTAAGCTTGTGTAGACAAAAAACACTGACCTGGCATGGTCTGTCTTATCCTGCCTTCTAAATCCCTGTCATATCTTAGAGTTTGAAAACAGACAAAGCTTTCTGGTGCTGTCAAAAAAGTCATCTTTGAGAAAGGAAGCAGCATCCAAACTGTCAAGACCAATACTTGCTCCCTCTCAGCCAGTGATGTTTCACTCCTGAAGCCTGCATAGCAATAAACTACTGACTTCAGTCACCAAAGACAGAGCCTATACAAAGTGCTGGCAAAAGCAGAGCCCAGGGAAAGAAAGTTGGATTGAATGGTGTGGTGAAAAGGAATCTCTTCATTTTGGCATTAGATACGTACAGAGAGATACATCCTCCCCTTCTAAAAAGGTAGAAAGTAATGTTATACAACTCCACCGCCCCCCCCAGCATTATACAGAATGGGGAATGCTTTAGAAAGTGTGCCTAGGGTATAAGCAAACAGTTCATGGCACATCTTGTCTTAGTTTGAAAAACTGCCTTTTGGTTAGTGAAATTAAAAAAAAAAAAAAAAAAAGAAAAGGAAAAAGAAAGTTTTGATTAGTTAGTTGTTGCGGAAACAGTGGACCATAAGACCAGTGGACCATAAAACCACTCTTCCCACCTCTGCATTTCAGGCAGACGTGAAACAGAGTTCAAGTTCAGTTTGATAGCTCTGGCAAGGTCTCATATCACTTTCTGAGGCAGGAAGTCACAGGGGACTTAACTGGCTACTATTTGCCCAGGTCTTTCCAAGTCATAAAGTGAGATTTATTTCCAAGTATCAGAGCCACTTCAGTTCAAATGAGTTAAAGTAGCCTTAAACGCTAAGGGAAATTTATGAGGATCTTTGGACTTCCAAAACACTTGACTAAAGCAGCTGGGATTGCTAGTAAAATTTCAGCACTGTACAAACGTGATTTGAAACAGAAACGTGGATGGATTGAGAGGGATCTCCTCCAACGCAGTCCATGGTGTTACTGTGCAGCTGGGAGCTCTATCATTTCAGTCAGCAGTCTTGAATGGAAAATTCAGTGTGATGACTCACTGTTTTTTGCATCTTCTTGAGCTAGGAGCATAGAAATAAGGCAAAAATTCCTTGGTCTATCCCCTTATTTTCCCTGCTGCTCTCTAGGGAGAGTTGTTATGGATATCCTTTTTGTGGCTGGAAAAGGGAGGAGGGGTGCTGGGAAGGTGCAGAATTGCATCATTTCTGTGCTGCCAGATGCCCATCTCAGGCACAGGTGAGGCTTTAGCTACAAGGAAGGGTTGCACTGCTCTGTCTGCTGGGCAGAAGTGGTGACATGACAGATGATGTGGTGGCAGGATGCATGAAATAATTTAGATTAACCTCTCAAATTTTCTATAAAAGCAGTGCTGGAAGTCCTGCTATTTCTTGGAAGAAATCCAAGAATAAATTTCCATGCTTCTTATCCCAAACTCACTAGTGATGAAGAAAATTTTGCTTCAGTAAAAATCATCTGTGTCCCAATAGGAAATATACCTTTTTATAGGATTTTTTTTTTCACTTGCAAAACCTGTCATTTTTAATGTGGGAAGGAGCCAGATGATGTGAGGCACAAACACACATTGGTTCTCTTTTTAGAAAACCAGTGAGAATAGGGATGCAAATTAGTTCACTATGCAGTTCTAATTAATCAGCCTCTCTTCTCTTTTCTTTATTCCAGTTACCTTGAATTAGAAGTCATGTTATCCTTTGGGCTCTGACTGACTTAATGTTTTAGAAAACTGCCAGCTCGTAATCTGACAAAGAAGTCAGAAAGGGTCAATACTCTTTGTATTGTAGTTACTCCAAAACAATGACTGATTTTAGTTAAAGTGGTATTTCAGGGCTATTTTCCTTCTCATATTTCAAAGCAAAGCTGAAAATAAAGTGTGCCCTGAGACACTGACTGTAACATATGTTGAAGGAATGTTCTATAAAGTATCAAACCAAACAGTTCCCCAGCATTAGCTGTAGATGCAATCTAGATTTGATTATGCTGTTTGACCTGTCCAAGATTCAGAGATGTCTGAATTTTGATGGTCTATTTTGCAGGGGAAGGAGAAGGAAAGATTGTGGTAGAGTAAGCAGAAAATTATTCAGCAGTTCCCTGTTACGTTCATTAAGAAGGGAGGGTGAGGCACTAAACTGTTACTCAGTCAAATCTTCATTTCATTTGTGTCAGTATTTTGTAAATAATTAATACGACATTTTAAGTTGACTTGTTTCCCAAAATAGCTGGAATAGAATAATAAACTGCACTGCAGTCAAGAGAAATAGCTATAATACCATGTCCTGTTTTGAAAATATTTTTCACTTACCAGTCAAGCTGAATATTAGTGCTTCTAGGTAGGAGGTTATTAACTGTATTTGCTCTTTGAAGAGAAAAGAGCTCCTCATAAAGGTGACTTCAGCAGCAAAGGAAAATTTCACAGGAGTAGCCAGTTTCCTCAGGGAACAGTGCCATGATTTCCCAGTCCAATGTAGATCTGCTCTTCTGCTCACTTAGAGGCAGGGCAGGAAAGCACAGGAAGCCATGCAGACAGGGACAGGGACAATTTCAAATGTCACACAGACTTTTAACTACATCAGTGCCAAGGGCAGTTTCTGGGGCAGCCAGAAAACCATGGTGCTGAACAGGGCCCAAATCGTAGCTCTCCAGCAAACTAAACAAAGCTCAGGAAAGCTCTTGAAGTTTTACCAAGTTCTTTCCTGGACATTTTTCCTCAGGAAAGGAACACTGAACATCAGCTATTCAGTGCTCCTCTAGGATCTATGAGTTGTCTTCCTGGCCTGTGAACGAGGGACCTGCTCGTGCACTTTTGGGAGTGGAAATGTTCCTGCTACTGAAGCATCACTCCTAATGTTCAGGGTGGCTGAGGAGCAGGAAAAAAGCATTAGAGGGTCACTCAGTGGCACACACCAACTCCAGGATTGAAAAGATGACGTTAACCTACAGGCAGAAGTGGCGGAGTGCCACTCTATTAATTTTGCTCATTTATTAGATCTGTGAGATTTTTGCAATGCAGCCCAGTTGAACTTGCTAATTTTTTTAACCTCAAACAGAAGACTAGATAAAGCCCAAAGGAAGATGTATTCTTTAACACTTAAATGGTGTGCAGTTCATAATTAGCTTTAGTAAAGGCTTGGCTTTGGCCAGTTGAGCAGAGACAGGATACTTTATTTTTGGAGCTAAGGTCTTCACCTCACTACTGTGGTGCAACATTCTGGAAAAGCTGGCAATGATTGATGTGCATGGCCAGCTTTTATGTGTTCAGATTAACTCATATGAACACTTACTATTCTGGCTACTGTGGGGTCACTGATGCTTTTAAACAGCACTGAAGGGTCATTGCTAGACTCTGAAAAAAATCCCAGGCTCCCAGAATTTTTCTTCTGTGTTCTTATTCAGATATTAGAATTCCAGGGTCTTTCATATGTTTCTGCCTTCAAATTTGACTCATGGTCATAGTCCACAAAAAAAGGACTGCTCAGCTAAATTTTGCCAGTGAAAAGAGCAGGAAAACCTTTTAAGTTCTATTCTCTAACACGGTCGTTGTGTCCCTCCCCACCTTCCTGACCCCTTTTTCCTTTTCTTTCTAAGCTGTGAGAAATGTTACCACCACCTCTAAATTTCTTGGCCAATTGAAGAATAAGTTTTAATTTTAATACCCCTCTCAAGCTATAGCATTTAAGGAAATACAGGTTACAAACTGTGTATTATTTTTCCCTAGTGCCAACAGGGGAAAGTAATTTCTCATTCTCTTTATTTTCCTCTTTTCTGCTTTGGGATGCCAGCCTTGCAAATCAATATTTCATTTTGAAGAAGCCATGTTTGATGCCAGTTCTACTCATTTGCTTTGCAGTCACTGCAGTAATTCTTTGTAGCTCTGTCAGTATGTAAATTAAACCAAGCATAGATAGCTTTGTGTTGCTTAATGTTCAGCTGATAAAAATTAATGTGGTGTGAAATGAGCATTTTATCTGACTGCAGATACCGTGCCGGAGTTAATTAGACTGGCAGAGCAAAACGTTATTAAACATACAGGGCCCTGATCATCAAGAGCTGGGTGAACCTCAAAAATGTGGGTTTGGGTGGGCAGTGTAATGTAAATTGATTGAGGCAGGCTCAAAGCAAACATACTGGGAATGGTGCACTACTTCAGCAATAAGACATGACAGACAGAGCAGTAGTGCTGATGAATGCATGCCTTGGGTG